>NC_060119.1:987716582-988341582 GCF_021461395.2 Schistocerca americana
GTCTAAATGATATTTTGTGGACGCTTAATCATCCATTAATTGGGATAACACCTCTGAATTGGAATGTGAACAGTGCAACCTGTGATTTTCCTTTAATCTTCTCAGAATGTAGTTGTTCATACCAGACGTCGAACAGTGTTGTGTTTTAACGTTGAGTGGCTCCCCTTATTCGCTTGCATATTTCGATAAATAATTGCAGGCAAGCCAGCAGCAGTGTGGAGCAGAACAGTACGACCGCCGTGTGATTACCAGGTACGTGGTGTGTACGGTCACTGAACGACAAGCAGTTTAAGGTACAACACCCCCCCCCCCCCCGCCCCATTTGTACTCCCGGGCGTGTTACAAACTTACATCACTCATTTACTTTTTTTTATGTTAACCAGAACCAACGTCAAGTAAAAACCGGGCACATTCCCTTTGCTGTCGATCAAACACGTACTGGCAGGTTGAAAGGTCTCTGTTGGATTCCTTTCATGTTAATTTCTTAAATCTGTTGTCATTTACGGCATAAATTCCTCTTCTAAATTTACTGTGGCGTTTCTGACTATCTGGGAGGAGACTGAGTGGTGGAACGTGTTACTTTTACACATAAACAAGAACGATCTGTCACACTACTACGCTTTAAAACACAGTTTATATGTAATTCATGTCACACAGTCTCATACGGAACCTACATCCGATTTCTTTTATATACTGTATATGATAAGATACTGTCATCCCCCTTCCCTTCTGTGTGAGAGGATGAATGAGCAAATGTATTTCTAGTTGCATGCTTGAGGGTAGCAGACAAGCCTGTCTGCTAGAGAACAGTAGGACCAACGTCGGAACAGGTAGCTACGCTTTCTAAAAGCAGAGAGGTTTCTATTCTTAGTATGGTCCTGTCCATCCCTTGTCATGTTGGTATAGAAAGCTGCCTCTCTGGTCACTTCCGTTTTGTATACGGAAGCACCCTTGGTAGGAGCCCAGGTCAGTCTGTCCGCGGCGAGCGTCTGAAGTGGTAAGATCTCCGGCTAAGCGCGTGTCTGCTAAGTCCGTAATCACCTTTATTTCAGGTTTAGCTCTAAAACATCTAATGTTATCTTAGATTGCAACGCAGTGTATTTCGAGTGTGAAGTTCAGAATATCTTCCAGTAGTTGCTTTGTCACCACTTTGTGAATGAAGTGGAACCACGTGTTGATCAGTAACTCTAACTAAGATCATTAATCTTAAATTTGAATGTGCGTGGGATTACAACGTCTCGTCTTGACAATATTTTTCAATGTAGCAACTTTTCTTTATGTTCAACCCACGTGGGCTGTACTTTGTGAGACCAGTACCACGTGCTTATACAATTGTTTGACCCATCAGGTTAATAGTAAGACGATAGTAACCAGTTCGAGGTTTTTCGTCTGTAAATTGCTTTTCGATCTAATTTATTTTAATTATCAAAATTATTGTGGAGTTACACTCTTTGTGTAAACCAAGTTGAACACGTGAAGCATGTGGTGTAATCATAAAAGTAGCCCTCAGCTATTCTTTTCGGGAAGATTTCACAGAGAGTTAGTATGAATTTAGTATACCAGTGTGTGGTAATTACATGATGGACAGGATTGCGCTACGAACATAACTTCTTTGGGTCAAAATTGAATCGGTTGGTTGTGGTTAATTTCCTCTTGCATATGTTTCAACGTTCTTCGTGTGTTATTTTATGAATGCAGTGTTGTATGCAGTCTCTCAATCTTGGCTCCATATTTGATGTGTTCCGTAAGATTACAAACTCACATTTTCACAGTCGTAAATAAGGCACCAGCTTAGTTATGACTCAAGTTTAATATGCTGAAATTTCAATGATCAATGTTAAAATAAATTTCCAAATATAAACTGATTTATTTCTTTGTATTTAAATTCTCTTTTATATATATATATATATATATATATATATATATATATATATATATATATATATATGTATATGTATATATCACCAGTTGTCATATGACTATTAAAAGATTATAGTTAATGTTAGTCTGGTTGGGAATTTGGTAAGCTACACTGGATACCTGGTGAAACAGTTGCTCAGTAATGCAAGGGTAACTTCCCCAGACAACTCACAGCTTTTAACCCGCTTTTATTGTCTATCAGCACCGCTTTCAGAACAAATTAAAGCAACAACGTTACAAAGTACTTGGTAGCAGCTACCAGTGGCTCATCTCACTTTTCACAAGAGGTCTAAAGAATGAAAATACATACAGATTACTTAGGTACTGTCCTTATTTTGGCGATGTGTGAATAGTTTTCACATGTTGTTATTAAAAAGTAAACTAAATGGATCAGTTAAACAATCGAATACTAACTGTAGCGGAATCAATATTAAATGTGTTTTGGAGGAAAAAACTAAGTAATTTCTATGATGTGCACACAAGTTTCACAAACGAAAATGTTAATGCGCAGATGTATTTTCCTCCAAAGAAATCTTCATTATTAGAAAATGAATGCCAGTGAAACCATTGCATTACCAATAGAGTACGATAGTGACATTATGATTCATTTAGCCTTTTACATAAGGATATCTATTGTTCATGTTTAACAAATACTGCATGTGTAACTCATGTCTGCTAAGTATAAAAAAATTACATATTGCAACCCAAAAACACTGTTAATGAAGTATGAGTATAAATGGCCCCTTCTAGTAGAAAATAAGCATGTAATGGAGATATAGCTGTGCATTGTATGGCCTAGCAATTTCTGTTCAGTTGTTGTAAATGATTAATTTTAAATGAACGGTGTGTTCATTTCAACTGAAGACACTAAGTAACTCCAGAACTACACATCGAATCAAAAAATTATAATTCCAGTTTGTCTGACTTCGAGAGAGACCACCCACCGATACCACGCTCGGCCCGCACCCCATTCTGTCCATGGGTGACGGGGGCAACTTTTAAACCTTCAATGGTAACCACCGTTTATTACTGCAAATTACTATTCTGCAGCAAAATCTACGTCCGTTTTGTCTAAAGCATTTTCTTCGTATGGCCGCAGATTGCGCTGTAATCGGAGGAACAGAAATGGGTACACATTCGTAATTTACGACATACTACTCAGTGGCCCTTGAATATCCTATGGAATGTGGGACCCCATCTCCATGCTTCGAGGGTAGGACAGGCCAGTATTTCATAACTTCTAATTGGAAACACCATTCTCAATGTTGTATTCCTCTAATATACAGAACAGGAGACTACTCAATGCGCCACCGTGGCCATGTAGCGAAATACGATGTATCATAGCAGGCAGTACACTGCGACGGGAGATCACATATCATGAACACGTAGAACGGATAGCGGCTCTATACATTACAATACTTGTGCAGTGTTTATTGCCTGCACACTTACCTTCATTTGGAGAAAAGAAATGCAAGTAGGCGATGAATGTTGCAATAATAGAAGAAAAAATTGAAACGATCCTGATTTACAGAGAACGTGTAAAATAAGTCTAACATTAACGTTGTAACAAATGACATGAAATATTTACACTTTACAGGTTTCTGTGAGATATAATATAAAAAAATACGATCTTACTTTGTAGCTCCAGCAGCAGGAAAAACTACACTAGCTCCCGTACATGTTATGTAAACAATTTAATTCACACATATAGCGTACAGTCATTCTAACTAACATATAAGGCATGCACTCACATACGTAGTATGTGAACCTACATATGCGCAAGCACACACACACACACACAAACACGCGCGCGCGTGTGTGTGTGTGTGTGTGTGTGTGTGTGTGTGTGTGTGTGTGTGTGTGTGTGTGTATGTCCACACCTATACACGTATATACTCTGTATGAAAAGTGAGTCATATGATTCCACTAACACACATCCATCTCCTCTAGACATACAACACATACTCCACCCTCTATCACTCAGGTGAGTAGTGTGAGTAAGGAGGGTTCTTGATCCCATACTCACAAATGATCTACTTATCATCATGATGTGACAGATCAATTTTAGCTGCGACATAGAATGGAGCCGCGCGGGATTAGCCGGGCAGTCTACGGCGCTGCAGTCATGGACTGTGTGGCTGGTCCCGGTGGAGGTTCGAGTCCTCCCTCGGGCATGGGTGTGTGTGTGTTTGTCCCTAGGATAATTTAGGTTAAGTAGTGTGTAAGCTTAGGGACTGATGACCTTAGCAGTTAAGTCCCATAAGATTTCACACACATTTGAACATAGAATGTAGCACATGGCCTTATTTTTGAAAATTGACTTGGTGCACCATATGCAGAGCAGGGAGAGTAGTGTCACCAACATTACCATGCAAGTGCTTCAAGTGATCAATAAGCATGAATGCCACTGAGGCCGCATACTGAACATCCTTAGCCCATCTAAGGGTGTTACCTGTCTCTGTACACATACATTTTTGAGCAGAGAGCGACCCTTTCGCCTCATCGTTCATCAAGATAATAACCTTATTGTTAGCTAGCTTTACGCCATAAGGATTATCAGCTGCGTATCCAGTTGTGTTGAAAGCATTAACTAGCCCAGTTTTTCCTAACTCTCAATTGAACTGGTACATGTGAAATGTAGATAGGTGTCATACAAGAATAGTTCCATACAGAGGTTTCATAAACTACTGAAGCTATCCCATCCCCAGACCCATGCATTCTATATTGACGATTGTCGCCCATTTAAAATTTTACATGGCAATACATTCTCTCGATCCATAACGCATATTCCACAGAGTGACTAAATGAACACTAAGGTGGTTTCCTACATTTTCCATGCTGTCTCACAAATGCTGTGGCATGGTGTAGTAGAATGCTGGGCCCAATGTTTCCATGCGTCATACACCCTGGAATTCTCCAAAATGTCGCAAGTAAGTGTACATCTGTGTCCATATGTTGACTTGCATCCTCCCATAAATTAAAGATGTTGAACTCCGGCCAAACACTCATTGAGTGTCCATTGTCTCAGCTGTATTAACTAATTATAGTTATCAACTGCTTTCTCATACAGTAACGCATCTTCCTTCATGTTGGTCATAGGAACATTGGTATGATGAGCCACATCAACTTTCTTTGCAAGTTCTTCAAGCTCTGAGAGCAACAATCTTGCTTGAGATTCCCCGATGGATGATCCAAATAATTATGTCTCGAGTCATATGCACATACAACCAGATGCACTACCAAAAAAAGTACATGTCGTTCTGTGAGAGAAATATGTGAAGCAGTGGGATCACCCTCACAACATGCTACAGCAGCGAGAAGGCACTCGAAGTCGGCATTACAACAGAGGATACTCGCTCCTCATGGAGAAAATTCTTAAACTTTAAGTTGTCATTCACATCAGTAGGCATCTATATATGTACCTGATCCTGTGTAGAGCAATCCAGTGCATTTTTATGACTCCCTTGTAGAAAACGGGTTCAGGCAACTAGGACAAAAATGCCATTTAGGACAGTCTTCACTCAAGTGAATTGGTGGGATATATTTATCGTCCAGCAACAGTGTAGTTTCTCACCCTGAGAGATTAACAACAAATCTGCATTCGTCACACACTGAGCAGCAAAAAGTGAAGAGGTCCAACAACTTTATGCTTAACGTTATTCCGCACACCATCATCATTGTGCTTATCTGACTTCCATTCATCCAGACCAAAAACTTACAAATGTACAGGGATTCTGCTTCTCTAATTTAACAGCATCCTAGAGTTTTATGGGGAATCAATAGTACCATGTTTGTAATATTCATAAATAGTGTCCATCTGGTATTTACTTGCATTCCATGCAGCTTTCTTGTATTTCTCTCAGAAGCTAGATGCGAGCACGCAAAGTAATAGCTCTTGTAATTTTGGATATTAATAATGCTCTTTTCATCAGTTGTAGCCTTTTGAAAAAAGGTATAAAAACATCCCCAACAGACTGAATCAAACGAATATATACAAATGTCCGAATACAGGACTCTACTAAGACATCCCACAGGATCGGTTTCATGGACTCCACAGGATTTGGACTGTATGAAATTCGGATAGATTTTCCAAACCACTCAGCAACTGAGCCTTGATATGCCATTTTTACCTCGCTTATGCATGATGGAGTACCCATAAACACCTTCAGGTTTCAGTGAAAGAATGAACTCACAGCATAGCACTACACTTAATGGCAGGATACTACATATCATTCACAGTCCTGGAAATTTCCATTTCCAAAATGAATAGGCGTGTGTTTAGGTAAGAGATAGAGTCGTGTTTCCTGACTGTGTTATTGATGTGAGCAAATTATATCCTATCTTCAAACGCCCTAAAATCATTGAATACAATAAAGCTGTAGCCTCATCCTTGCTACCAGGAAGGATGGAGAAACCGCTGCTGGCCAATGTATGATTGTCATTAAACTCCAGTGTATCCATCCAGATGTTTACGGTCCTGGTGCCAGTGTTTGAGACAGTCCAAGTGCTGGAGACAGGTTGAAGGCACAGTTGTGGTTATGGCATCACCACTCACTTCATGCTGTTTCAGGTGCTGAGGATGCCAGTGGTAGTGTTGCTGCTGACAAAGGCCTCAGTATTGATGCAAGCTGTGTATTCAATGGTGCAAGTGACGGCATTGCCGATGATGCTGTCATTCATGAAGGCTCAGATGCGGGTGGTTGGGGGGAAATCCCTGCCAACATCCTCGACCCCATTGGTAGCGACTACCTCCCAGTCCTTCTCACCATCTCCTCAGCTCATCACCCACCTCCTGCCCCCTGGCCTGCTGCCCCTCCAAAGTCCGTCCATGATTACGGTCGAGCCGACTGGGATACCTACTAGGAATGCATTGCCTCACAGGTCAAAAGTCACCCACTCACCTTTCACGATTCTGCTGACGTCATCCTTGCCTCGTCCTTCCTCCAGAAGACCATCATTGACATTCCTATCAAATATATCTACCCTCACCGTCCTACTCTCCTCCAGAGGCCGTCCTTCTCTGTGAATCCTGCGGGCTCTACCATTCCTTCCTCCACACCCATGACTGGGATACACTCCTTCGCCACCAGCAATTACAATGACACATCCACACCCACTTAACAGCAAAGAAACGGCGGGACTGGTGCCAGACATGTACACAAGTCAACTCTGCTCTCCGTCTCAGCTCCTCCAAGTACTGACCTGCCTTCCACCGTCTTACTGGTAGCCATCTCGCCCCACATTACCCCCCTCTCCATGACGACCGTCCCTTCCCTGACAACCTCAGTAAGGCTAACCATTTTGCTTCTCACCTCTCCAAGGTCTTCTCCATTCCCAACGATGCCCACGTTTTCTCTTTCCCACAGTCCTTGAATACTCTGATACCTCCAACCTGTCACTCACTGTCTGTTTTCAGTACTTGGATCAGCTATCCCATCAGACATAAACACTCATCACAGCACACAGCATCAAAATCATACTCTGCTCCAAACGCAATACCACCACTGGTCATGATGGTGTCACCTACCACCACCTCAAGGAATCCTCCCTTCTTCCTGGCTGTCCTTGCTGCCTTGTATAATGTCGTTCTCTCCACTGGCTTTCACTCTAACCTGGGGAAGACTTCCCATGTCCTGCTGGTCTCTAATCCACCAAACCCCCCTCTGACACCTCTTTCTATCGTCCCATCTCCACTTTCAGTAAGATCTTTGAGTCTCCTGTCGTATACATCGCCACCTTAACCAGCACCACTTCCATCCCCTTACCCAGTGTGGCTTCTGGCCCCCACTATCAGCTGACAACCATCTCCTTAACCTTACCAATCTTCTTCAACTTAACTCCCATCATTCTGCTATCTTTGTTTCCCTCGACCTCCAGAATTCGGCATTCCTATCAAATATATCTACCCTCACCGTCCTACTCTCCTCCAGCGTCTGGCATCTGGGCTCCTCTTTAAACTCCAGACCTATGCCCTTCCCATCAATTTCGTCCATCTCGTTCCTTCCTTTTCTTCTGTCGTCCCTCCTATGTCATACATTCTATCCCACCATGTGCATGCCCCAAGGTTCCATCCTTTCTCCTTTCCTCTGTCTCTTGTATGCTGCAGATACACCCAAACCTTCCCTAACTATTCACCTCCTCCATTTGCTGATGACATCGCCTTCCTCGCCCTCTATCCTACCCTTCAATGACCTCAACATACCCTTCAAACCCAACTCGACCAGTTAACTGCCTGGTGCAACCAGTGGCTCCTTTGCGTCAACCCTTCCAAGACCCAGGCACTCATCATAGGTCGTACCACCTCATCCTACCATCTCCACGATTTTTACCTTACTGTTTATGATCATCCTATTCAACTCACTCCTACCCTAAAATACCTTGGCCTCACCCTCAACCATCGCCTCACCTGGACTCCCCATCCCCTTACAATCCAACACAAAGCCCACAACAGTCTCCACTTCCTCAAACTCCTGTCTGGCCATACATTGGGACTGTATCCTTCCACCATTTCTCACACTTACAAACCCTTTATCCATCCCATCCTTTGTTATACCAGTGTTGCCTGGATCTCCACCCCACCCAGATTCTATAAAGCCCTCCAAATCCTCAAACGCCATGCACTCCGCCTCACTTTCCTTATCCACCTCCCGTCTCCCACACGGATTCTCTATGACCTCATCCCCTTCCCAAATCTTCTCCTTTTACTTGAACACATCTGCACCTTGTACACCACCCACACACTCGATCCGCCTCACCTCCTGCTGTCTTCTATCCTCCCTTGCCCCAGCCCCTTTGCCGTGCATTTACCATTTTGTCCCACCCTCTCTCCATCCCCATGCCCTCCACCTCCTTCACCAATGCACCTTCCAGCGCCTACCCCTCCCAAATGATGAGCTTCACCCTGGTATTTATCCCTCCTACAAACTCTAACCCACCTTCCCCCTCCCCCTCCTCAGGGCTCCCTCTCCCCTCCTTTTCCTTTCCCCTGAGCGGTTTTTCCTCCTTCCTGTGCCCCTCCCTTTCCAGTGCACCTCTTCCATGTCTCTCCACTCCTTCCTGACTTGCCTTCCCCTCCCTCTCCCACCCCCACCCCCATCTCTTGCCCCTTGATGTGCATCCCAACCCCCTTTCTTTTTATCTCACCCCCTTCAACCTCCCTCCACCACTGCCCCCTCTTCCTCCCTCTTTTCCCTCATCTCAAGCCCCCCTCCCTTGGCAGGTCCCTCCCAGCAGTTTCTACTCTTCGTCGTGTGTGCTCTGTCTTTTGAAGTGGTTTTTATGTGTCGTCTTTCTGATGTGTTTTAATACTGTGGCCAACGTTTAATTTGTGCCTGTGACTTCAGTGAATTTTACGTGCTACACACATCGCCAACTGTGTTTTTCATCTTTATGTGGGTTGCTTTTAACTCTACCAGAGTGAATGTCTCCGTGTATTTTAACCCCCGTTGTCTCCCCTCATTATGTTCTTCTGTCTCCCTGTTTATCGCCTTTTGTATGAATGATTTCATCTTTTTATTTTTAATGTCACTTGGCTAAAGAGCGTCGGAATGTGCCGGCTACCAGCCCCTCCCCCCTGCCCATATGCGTCAGGGGAATCAAATCGCAATAAAGAAAAAAAGCAAGAGCCTACACTGACAGCTCTAAGTGATGACTCATTTAACATAGCAGTAATTTTTTTATGGGCCACTGTGCAGAGTGCATTCTACAGCCACTTGCCAGCTGTCTGACTACAGTGCCAGTCTGCTATGAGCTATATTTTCTGTTTGATATTTTGCTGCATTTTCCAGTGTAAAGTTGCTATGAAGCATCCTCTACCATGCAATATCACGAGGAGGCAACTTCTGTCACGAAATATTGGTATAAAGCACCCTCTGTCATGCAACATTAGTACAGAGGACCCTCTGCCATGCAACATTGGGACAAAGCACCCTCTTTCATGCACAGTTAGCACAGAGCACTCTCGTCCTAGCAAGATGATAAGAGGCACTCTCAGCCACACAACATCAGTCTGGAGCACCCTGTATGCAACATTAGTACAGAGCACCCTCTGCTGTGAAACATCATTACGAAGCACTCTCTGCCTGTAAAATTGGGAAGGAGCACCCTCCGCCATGCAGCATTGGTATGAAGCACCCTCTTCAATATAACACTGGTAGGATTGGCCTTCTGCCACACATCAATGGTATCCCACGCAGAATTGGTACAAAGCACCCTGTTCAATGTATCAGTGATAGAATGGACCATCTGCCACAAAGCAGTAGTATCAAGCACTTTCTGCCACACAACATCAATATAAAGCACCCTCCGCCACACACAGGTGGTACGAAGGACCTACCATCATGCAACATGCTATGGAACACCATCTGCCAAGCAAAAATGATATGAAGCACTCTCTGCCATGCAACATCGGCGCGATACACCCGTTGCGGCAAAGTGTTGGTATGAAGCACAGTCTGCAACATAATATCACTATGCAGCAAAATTTGCCACACATCAATGGTAAGGAGCACTTTCTGCGATCCAACATTGGTAGGATGCACGATCTGCCATGCAACATTGGTACAAAGCACCCTCTGCCACGCAATACTGGTACAAAATATCCCTGCCATGCAATATCCTTACGAATCACCCTCTGTCATGTAATACTCGTGCAGCGTACCCTTTGCCATATAGCACTGCCACGAAGAACTCATCTACATGCAACGTTGATATGAAGCAATCTCTGCCACCCATCTTTGGTACGAAGCATTGTTTCGCTCTCAGAACTGGTAAGAAGCCCAGCAACATTGGTAAGGAGCTCCCTGTGCTACGTCACATCGCCACGAAGCATTCTTCGCCACGTAACACTAGTAGAAAGCACGCTCTGCCACGTGAGATTGGTAGCCTCGGAAAGCAGCGCCAGACTAAGCGAGATACCATGAGGCCGAGGTGTTCTGCTGTTCATTGTTAGATGGCAATGACATCGTTCTCACAGTGCCACGTGATTGGAATTCATCACATTTCACCCAATTTGCACGAATATAGACTAATCTTCCTCGTAAATTAGTCTACCTATTAGTGAAAACGTTTCAAAATGGCTACAGAAATTTCTGAGATTAGCCTGAACATCCGAACAGAACTGCGGCAGTGGGCTTCAATTTATATATGCACACTTAGAAGACAGATGAAATATATGTGATAAACGTGTTTCATTGTTCCATGTCGCTTCTGCCCTTTAACCCATTAATAGATTTCATTATGTCAGCAGGGTGGCTGGCGCATCCATTGATATCATAAGTGAGGAGCCAACAACATGTTCCTCACTTGCTGTTTTATTCTTCTGTTATCTCTGCATAACAGCTGCAGCCGACATTCATTTGAACGTGCTCACTGTAGTCGAACGTCGGTCTCCCTCTGTAACTTACAGCCTCCCTCCCTCCCTCCTACTGACAGCCATTACGAAATTCACGATTCCCTCACGCTTCAGGATGTATCATATCAACCGATACCATTTTTTAATCAAATTGTGCCACAAAGAACTTTTCATCTCGACTTGATTCAGCAGCTCTTCGTTGGTGATCCTACCTATCTATTTTATCTCCAGCATTCTTCTGTAAAACTACATTTCAATGGCTTCTATATTCTTCTTGTTTTATCGTCCATGTTTCACTTTCATATCAGGCTACACTCTAGGCGAATACTTTCAGAAGAGACTTCCAAACACTTAATTTTATATTCGAATGTTAACGTATTTCTCTTTTTCATGTGAGCTTTACTTGCAGCTGCCAGTTTGGATTTTAGATACTCTTTACTTCTGCCATCGTCAATTATTCTGCTTCTCAAACAACAAAACTCATCTATTACCTCTTGTGTTTCATTTTCTAATCTAATTGCTCAGCGTCACCTGATTTAATTCGACTACGTTCCATCACACTTGTTTTGCTTTTGTTGACACTCATCTTATAACCTATTTTTAAGACACTATCTCTTCCACTCAACCGACCTCCCAGATCCCTTGCCTAGAAAATAAAAATCCCAACCTACGTCATTTACCTTCCAATGACTGTTCTAACACTGTATCATCTCGAGTTGAATATTCTGTACCAAGATTATTGTCTCATTGACTTTCGCTGTGAAGAAATTGTAGTATTACTATATTTGAAAGAGGATGGGTATACAGCATAAAACTAGCAGACATATCGATCAGTACAGTACTTCATCAACAAAGAACTCTCAGTTCCCCAAGTTTCTGGGCTTGAAACCACGCAAGAACAATGTAATCACTCAGTATAACAGCTTCAGTCAAATATGATGACCAAATGATTCATCAAAAATACTTCTCACTTTTACCTTTTGCTTCAGCAACGTTTAATAACAACGATGAGATCAGAACTGGGATCCAGCACCAGGATACTTCAACCATTTCAAACAAGAGTTTCTTATACTTGGAAGGGAAGTTTGTGAAAATGGCAGATAGAATTCCTACAGACGATCTCACTTTATAGGTAATGAATTCACATTTTTGTATCAGGAAATAAGAAACAAATAGAAGTGGGTGGGAATTGACCGTACTCGGATGTAGGTATCACATCAACCTTAAAAACTTATATTTCCACATCAAAGTCGGACTTGAAAAGTTTAAAAAATTCAGGTTGTTTGGTGAAAAATCAACATCAAAAGACGAATACAAACAATTTAGCGCATGCATATCTCTCAGTATGCTGACAGAATATTTCGAAGACAAAAAAAGAACCCTTATCAGTGTAAAGCAAAAACTCATTTTGGTACGAAATGGAACTGATGGTAATGCAGATATCCAGGAAGGAGGTGTCAATACTGGAGAGAACAAGATTTTGCTTGACAAATTAATTTGGAAAATGCCCCATATATCTGTAACCAACAAGGAGTCCTTGAAACATTTAAAAATTCTAGCTGCTGGTATACCAGTTGCCTTTAAATTTCAGATCATGGAAACTTTTTGAATATTCTCTACTTCCAACTGCATCCTGATGATCATGGACTATTAAAACATCAGATTTATCATACTTGCGCTTCAGACGCATAGGAAAGCAAACATGAAATATGATGCGAGTGAATTTAACAATTGTAATTAATTCTTAACAAGACAGACACGCATGTAGTTCTCATGGTAGGAGCTGACAAAACCCCTAGAAGTAACCTACCCAATAAAACGGCGGCTGCATCCATCCTAGATGAATGGTACACTGGTACTGACCATTTCTTACTAGCTTCATCACTTCCATGACTGCAACTGTATAAGGTGGACCAGCAGCCCATATCTCATTTTAGCCTGTTTGTAGCATTGCTAGTATCATCATCAGGGCAACAGAAAGGGCAACAGCCTCAAAGGGTGCTGGGCAAAGTCAGAACATGCGGGGACCAAGCAGCAATCGGTATTGTAATTGTAAACTGTCGAAGCTGCATTGGTAAAGTACCGGAACTTAAAGCGCTGATAGAAAGCATCGAAGCTGAAATCGTTATAGGTACAGGAAGCTGGCTGAAGCCAGAGATAAATTCAGCCGAAATTTTTACAAAGGCACAGACGGTGTTTAGAAAGGATAGATTGCATGCAACCGGTGGTGGCGTGTTTGTCGCTGTTAGTAGTAGTTTATCCTGTAGTGTAGTAGAAGTGGATAGTTCCTGTGAGTTATTATGGGTGGAGGTTACACTCAACAACCGAGCTAGGTTAATAATTGGCTCCTTTTACCGACCTCCCGACTCAGCAGCATTAGTTGCAGAACAACTGAGAGAAAATTTGGAATACATTGCACATAAATTTTCTCAGCATATTATAGTCTTAGGTGGAGATTTCAATTTACCAGATATAGACTGGGACACTTAGATGTTTAGGACGGGTGGTAGGGACAGAGCATCGAGTGATATTGTACTGAGTGCACTATCCGAAAATTACCTCGAGCAATTAAACAGAGAGCCGACTCGTGGAGATAACATCTTGGACCTGCTGATAACAAACAGACCCGAACTTTTCGACTCTGTATGTACAGAACAGGAAATCAGTGATCATAAGGCCGTTGCAGCATCCCTGAATATGGAAGTTAGAAGGAATATAAAAAAAGGGAGGAAGGTTTATCTGTTTAGCAAGAGTAATAGAAGGCAGATTTCAGACTACCTAACAGATCAAAACGATAATTTCTGTTCCGGCACTGACAATGTGAGTGTTTATGGAAAAAGTTCAAGGCAATCGTAAAATGCGTTTTAGACAGGTACGTGCCGAGTAAAATTGTGAGGGACGGGAAAAACCCACCGTGGTTCAACAACAAGGTTAGGAAGCTACTGCGAAAGCAAAGAGAGCTCCACTCCAAGTTTAAACGCAGCCAAAACCTCTCAGACAAACAGAACCTAAACGACGTCAAAGTTAGCGTAAGGAGGGCTATGCGTGAAGCGTTCAGTGAATTCGAAAGTAAAATTCTATGTACTGACTTAACAGAAAATCCTAGGAAGTTCTGGCCTTACGTTAAATCAGTAAGTGGCTCGAAACAGCATATCCAGACATTCCGGGATGATGATGGCATTGAAACAGAGGATGACACGTAAAGCTGAAATACTAAACACCTTTTTCCAAAGCTGTTTCACAGAGGAAGACCGCACTGCAGTTCCTTCTCTAAATCGTCGCACAAACGAAAAAATGGCTGACATCGAAATAAGTGTCCAAGGAATAGAAAAGCAACTGGAATCACTCAACAGAGGAAAGTCCACTGGACCTGACGGGATACCAATTCGTTTCTACACAGAGTATGTGAAAGAACTTGCCCCCCTTCTGACAGCCGTGTACCCCAAGTCTCTAGAGGAACGGAAGGTTCCAAATGATTGGAAAAGAGCACAGGTAGTCCCAGTCTTCAAGAAAGGTCGTCGAGCAGATGCGCAAAACTATAGACCTATATCTCTGACGTCGATCTGTTGTAGAATTTTAGAACATGTTTTTTGCTCGAGTGTCATGTCGTTTTTGGAAACCCAGAATCTACTCTGTAGGAATCAACAGGGATTCCGGAAACAGCGATCGTGTGAGTCCCAACTCGCTTTATTTGTTCATGAGACCCAGAAAATATTAGATACAGGCTCCCAGGTAGATGTTATTTTCCTTGACTTCCGGAAGGCGTTCGATACAGTTCCGCACTGTCGCCTGATAAACAAAGTAAGAGCCTACGGAATATCAGACCAGCTGTGTGGCTGGATTGAAGAGTTTTTAGCAAACAGAACACAGCATGATGTTATCAATGGAGAGACGTCTACAGACGTTAAAGTAACCTCTCGCGTGCCACAGTGGAGTGTTACGGGACCATTGCTTTTCACAATATATATAAATGACCTAGTAGATAGTGTTGGAAGTTCCATGCGGCTTTTCGCGGATGATGCTGTAGTATACAGAGAAGTTGCAGCATTAGAAAATTGTAGCGAAATGCAGGAAGATCTGCAGCGGATAGGCACTTGGTGCAGGGAGTGGCAACTGACCCTTAACATAGAAAAATGTAATGTATTGCGAATACATAGAAACAAGGATCCTTTATTGTTTGATTATATGATAGCGGAACAAAGACTGGTAGCAGTTACTTCTGTAAAATATCTGGGAGTATGCGTGCGAAACGATATGAAGTGCAATGATCATATAAAATTAATTGTTGGTAAGGCGGGTACCAGGCTGAGATTCATTGGGAGAGTCCTTAGAAAATGTAGTCCATCAACAAAGGAGGTGGCTTACAAAACACTCGTTCGATCTATACTTGAGTATTGCTCAACAGTGTGGGATCCGTACCAGATCGGGTTGACGGAGGAAATAGAGAAGATCCAAAGAAGAGCGGCGCGTTTCGTCACAGGGTTATTTGGTATCCGTGATAGCGTTACGGAGATGTTTAGCAAACTCAAGTGACAGATTCTGCAAGAGAGGCGCTCTGCATCTCGGTGTAGCTTGCTGTCCAGGTTTCGAGAGGGTGCGTTTCTGGATGAGGTATCGAATATATTGCTTCCCACTACTTATACCTCCCGAGGAGATCACGAATGTAAAATTAGAGAGATTCGAGCGCGTACGGAGGCTTTCAGACAGTCGTTCTTCCCGCGAACCATACGCGACTGGAACAGAAAAGGGAGGTAATGATAGTGGCACGTAAAGTGTCCTCCGCCACACACCGTTGGGTGGCTTGCGGAGTATAAATGTAGATGTAGATGTAGAAGTGCTCCAGCAGCAACAGTAGCACTGGCAGCAGTGGTATCAAACAGCGACATATTGAGGTCGAGGACAGCAAGCTATCGCTCTTTTTTTTTTTCGTTTATTGAATTTCAATTCCCCCCGAAGGGGGCGGGCTGGCAGCAGCTTAGTATGCCGCTCTTCAGCCGACAGATTTTGTGACAAAGATCAAGAGAACAAATAATAAAAAACAGGCGACAAAATCGCTGACTTAGAGAGTAACAAGGCGAAAAGAAATCGTGGAACTTTAAACAACAACATAGGGATGATGACGCTAATAAAAATACATACGTAGCAGACAGGGAAAACAATAGACAATTAAAAAACACGGCGACAGTCTGGATTCTGTTCGCAAAGGACATAAAATTCACACCTAGCGACAGCATGGTTTCTGTTCGCAACACGAGAAAGACAAACAACACTGAATAGTCACTGGAACACTGCACTAAAAAGTTGTCAAATGTGACACCACAGTCGAGAGCAGGTGGGGGGAAACTGGACAGAAGATGGGAAAACAAAAAAGGGGGGGGGGGGAAGGAGAGTAAAAAAAAAGAAGGGGGGAGCCGGGAAAGGAGCTGAAGGAGGATGAGGACCCATAAGAGGGGTGGGGGGCAGACGCAACAGGGAGTGGGGTAGGCAGAGGAGGGGAATACAAAAGGACTGGGGGGGGAGAAGGGAGGTAGGGAGAGGTTTAGTGGGGAGAAAAACAGGACAGAAGGGGGGGGGGAGAGGGAGCCCAGGGAAAGGACAGAGGAAAGGAGGGGGATGGAGGATCAGAGTTGATAGGAAGGATAAATGGAGGGAGAGAGGGCATCATCCGGGAGGGGGAGGTGACGGAAGCCACCTTGGGAAAGGAGATGGAGGGTGTAGAGATGGAGGGTAGGGGGGACACAACGGTGAAGACGTGGCAGGGGGCGGGGACGGGAGAGGAGAGGAGCAACCAGGGGGTGAGGGGGTTCAAGACGGCGGGAGGTGTAGAGGATGCGGATATGTTCGAGGAATAGGAGCAGATGGGGGAAAGGAATGAGATCATAGAGGATCCGCGTGGGGGACGGGAGGCGGATACGGAAGGCGAGGCGGAGTGCATGAAGCTCAAGGATCTGGAGGGACTGATAGAATTTGGGGGGGGGGGCAGATATCCAGGCAGGACTGGCATAACAGAGGATGGGACGGATGAAGGATTTGTAGGTGTGGAGGATGGTAGAGGGGTGCAACCCCCATGTCCGGCCAGAGAGGAGTTTGAGGAGTCGGAGGCGGTTGTGGGCTTTGGATTGGATGGAGCGGAGATGAGGTATCCAGGTGAGGTGACGGTCAATGGTGAGGCCAAGGTAGGTGAGGGTGGGGGTGAGGTGAACAGGACGGGCGCAGACAGTAAGGGAGAAATCCAGGAGGCGGAAGGAGCGAGTGGTACGACCTACGATGATTGCCTGGGTCTTGGAAGGATTGAGTTTCAGGAGCCATTGGTTACACCATGCAGCAAAAAGGTCAAGGTGATTCTGGAGAAGGCGTTGGGACCGTTGGAGGGTAGGAGCGAGGGCGAGGAATGCGGTGTCATCAGCATATTGCAAGAGGTGTACTGGAGGGGGGGGGGGGGGTTGGGGCATATCTGCCGTGTACAGGAGGTAGAGGAGAGGGGAGTGGACAGAGCCCTGGGGCACACCGGCAGAGGGGTAGAAGGTGTGGGAATTGGCATGATGGACGGTAACATAGGAGGGGCGGTGGGAGAGGAAGGAGGCCACCAGACGGATGTAGTTGATAGGAAGGGCGTAGGTTTGGAGTTTAAACAGGAGACCGGGATGCCAGACACGGTCGTAGGCCTTTTCGAGGTCAAGTGAGACAAAAATGGTGGAGCGACGGGAGTTAAGCTGGAGGGAGAGGAGATGAGTGAGGCGGAGGAGTTGGTCATCAGCAGAGAAGGAGGGTCGAAAGCCACATTGGGTGTTTGGGAGGAGGTGGTTTTGGTGGAGGTGGATATGGATGCGCCGGGAAAGGATGGATTCCAAGAGCTTGCTGAACACCGATGTGAGACAGATAGGACGATAGGAAGAGGCATCAGATGGAGGCTTATTGGGTTTGGAGAACATCAGGATACGGGAGGTTTTCCACAGGTCGGGATAGAAGCCAGTGGCAAGGATGACATTGTAGAGGGTGGCAAGGAGGGAAAGGAAGGAGGGAGGGCAGTGTTTGAGGTGGCGGTAGGTAACGCAGTCGTGGCCGGGAGCAGTGTTGCGTTTAGTGCGGAGTGTGAGGCTGATGTCCTGTGTAGTGATGGGCGTGTTAAGTGCAGAAGGTGGGGTGTGGCCCAAGTACTGGAAGCTAGGAGCAAGGGGAGGAACAGAGGTATTCGTACGGTCCATGACATCAGGGAAGAGGGAATAATCAAAGTGGGGATCATCTGGGATGGAAAAAACATCAGAGAGGTGGGAGGCAAAGTGGTTGGCCTTACTGAGGTTGTCAGGAAAGGGACAGTCATTAAGGAGGAGAGGGTACTGGGGGGTGGGGCGGTTCCCAGTAAGGCGGTGGAAGGCAGACCAATACTTGGAAGAGTTGATGGGGAGTGTGGTGTTGAGTCGTGTACATGTCTGGCGCCAGGCTCGGCGTTTCTTCGCAACAAGCAGGTTGCGGATGTGTCGCTGTAATTGCCGGTGGCGGGTAAGTGTATCCCGGTCACGAGTGTGGAGAAAAGAGCGGTAGAGGCGGCGGGACTCTCGAAGGAGAAGGACGGCCTGTGGAGGCAGGGCGGGGCGGTGAGGGTGGATGGCTTTGGTGGGGATATGGATGGCGACGGCGTCAGACAATGTCTGGTGCAGGAAGGCAGCAGCGCGAGCGATGTCATCAGGAGACTGGAGGGTAAGTACATGGCCGTCAACCTGGGTGTGAATGGAATCCCGGTAGGCATCCCAGTTGGCACGGGAGTAATCATGGACAAGTTTAGGAGGGACGTCAGGGCGAGGAGCGTGGCGGGGATGGCGACCGTTAGAGATAGTGAGGAGGACAGGAGCATGGTCACTGCCAATGAGGTGAAGGACATCCGCGGTGATGCGCCCAAGGAGGTTTGGAGAGGCAAGGACCACATCAGGAGTGGTGTTGGATTCGGGCCGGGTGTGCTGAGGCAGGGGAACCAGGTCTCCCTGGAGAGTGGTGAGAAACTGATGCCACCGCCGGAGGTCGGCAGGATCACGGCTGTGGATATTGAGGTCAGCGGCAATCACGTAGGTGGAGAAGGTGCGGTCAATGTGGGCCAGGAAATCGTACGGGATGGGGGTGCGAGGGCGGACATAAATGGTGGCACAGGTGATGGTAAGGGTGGGGAAGAAGAGGCTGAGGGTGAGATGCTCGGCAGGATTGTTAAGGAGAGGTTGGGGCCAGACAGGAGGTGCTTGAGGTGGCCTATAGCAACTCCGCCACACGCGAGAGGGTACGGGTTATCGGTGCGGTGTAGAGTGTAAGGAGCCGTGGAGACGGAGAGACGGGGTTGAAGGAAGGTTTCATTTAGGACGAAGGCATCCACGCGGTGCTGACGTAGGGTGTGGAGGAAGAGGAGTTTGTGGGTGGGCAGGGAGCGAATGTTGTGGTACAGGATACGGTACGCTTGTTGTGCCATGGGAGTGGAGAGTTAGACAAGGGTGGTGAGGGGGGTGAAGGTGAAGTGGGCCTGGTTGTGGGAGTATGTGGCATAGGTGGTAAGATGGAAGATGGAACGGGCAGCGAGGGCGATTTGGGAAAGAGTGTGTGAGCGCTGGAAGGGGTGGATGTTTTGGAGCACAATGGTGGTGAAACGGATGATGTCCTCAGCAGTAGGGGGAGGGCGGAGTGAGTTGTTGGGGTGGATGGGGTCATCAACAGGACGGACAGGCATGGTGAGCTCAGGGGTTACTGGTGGAGGTTTCGCTTTACACTTCGAGGAGTAGGTAGGATGTGGTTCATTGCAAGTGTTGCAGGAGGGGGGAGAGGTGAGGTTGGGGCAATGCTTGAGGAAGTGGGAAGCTTTGCAGTGCGGACAAGTGGGGGGGTTCCTGCAGGCAGAGGTAACGTGGTCGTTGTAGGTGAGACAGCGTTGGCAGCGGTAGGATTGGACGGGGGAACGGGAGGGGTCCACCTTATGGCGCTGATTGTAGATGAGGGCTCCCTCGGTGAGGAGGCGGTCAATGGAGGAGGAGGATTCGGTGAATATCCGCATGAGAAAAGTCGGCCCGGCATCATTGAAGATGCAACGGGCCGAGCGGATTTCAATGTCGGGCCGGGAGTTGAGTTCCGTCAACACCTCAGCCGCCGTGATCACGGGGCTAAGCTTCGTGATCACAGCGGTGAAGGTTGGCGGACGCCGGGGAGGTTGAGGCTGATGGGGAGAGGACGGGGTGTGGTAGGGGGTGAGGGTTGCACGTTGGCCAAATTGGATACGGGGGATGCGGGAGAGGAGATCGGTGTGGAGGGAAGCACTGGGGGATTTGATGAGGACCGAGTCCTTGCGAGGAATCAGTTGGGAGATGGGAGCATTGGGGTAGTATTTCCGGATGGCGAGGGTGAGGGAGTGGGCATCAAGGAATTGAGGGTCAGGATTGGAGAGGACAAAGGTGTGGGTGGCAGGTGGGGCGGGGGCGGGGGTCGGAGCCGCGTCCATGGGGTGGGTGGGTCACGGGGGCTGGGGTTTTTTTTGGAGGAGACTGCAGGGGAAGGGTCAGCATTCGGGCGCTTTGAAGGTTTCGTGGGCACGACCGGGTGGAGAGGGGGCAGGGGTACGGGTTGCAGGGGGAGATGGCGAGGGGCAGGACCACCCTGAGCAGCGGATGACGCAGACGGAGGGGGCGTGGGTGTCACTGAGACTGTGGAACGTCGAGCAGAGATCCGAGCTGGCTTGGAGCCTGTCGGAGGCGGTGCGGGGAGCGGCGGAAAGTCAGTAGCTGTCGATGGGGCGACAGTGATAGGGGAGGAGGAGTTGGGGGTGGTTACAGCCGAAAGTGGTGCAGGGGTGGGGTGGACAGGGAGAGAAGGAAGGACGGGAAGTGGGGTGGAGGAAGAGCTCCATGTGATGGTGGTTGGAGCAGCGGAGGGAGAGGTGAAAATGATAGTGGTGGTGGTGGTGGGTTGGGACATGGCGGCGGCGCGCGAGAGGGGCGGCGGCGGCGACCAGACGGCGACGGCGGCGACCGGCAGGCGGCGGCGGCGGCGGCGGCGGCGGCGGCGGCGAGCACCGGCAGACGACGGCGGCGGCGAGCCCCGGCAGGCGGCGACGGCGGCGGCGGCGGCGGCGGCGGGGGCGGCGGCGAGGACCGGAAGGCGGCCAAACGGCGGCGCAGACGGCGACGGCGGCGATCAGCAGGCGGCGGCGGCGGCGGCGACGGCGGCGAGCACCGGCAGGCGGCAGGCGACGGTGGCGAGCACCGGCAGGCGGCGACCAGGCGGGGGCGGCGATCCCCGGCAGGCGACGACGGCGGCGGCGGCGGCGGCGAGGACCGGAAGGCGGCGACCAAACGGCGGCGGCGGCGGCGAGCACCGGCAGGCAGTATGGACGGCAAGCAGACGACACGGCAGGGAAACGGCGGGGATCTTCCACGTCGAAGGTGCACCCTGAGAGTAGCCCAGGCAGTGAAACTCTTCGATGAAGAAGAGAGGGAATCCAACCCTCGAATGTGAGCTATCGCTCCTGCCTAATGACATACTTGAAATTTTAAATCTGCGTATTTCAGACTAAGACCTTGTGTGAAAATACCAGTTTTTAATATGTGTGGTATTCCATTTCTCTCTCTCTCTCTCTCTATCTATCTCTCTCTCTCTCTCTCTCTCTCTCTCTCTCTCCATTGGTGGTGACCAGGCCAAAATATCTCGCGAAATAAGCATCAAACGAAAAAACTACAAAGAACGAAAGTCGTCTAGCTTGTTGAAGGGGGAAACCAGATGGCGCTATGGTTGGCCCGCTAGATGGCGCTGTCATAGTTCAAACGGATATCAACTGCGTTTCTTTAAACAGGAACCCCCATATTCGTGTAGTACATAAAGGAATATGAATGTTTTAGTTGGACCACTTTTTTCGCTTTGTGATAGATGGCGCTGTAATAGTCACAAACGTATAAGTACGTGGTATCACGTAACATTCCGCCAGTGCGGGCGGTATTTTTTTTTCGTGATACATTACACGTGTTAAAATAGACCGTTTACCAATTGCGGGAAAGGTCGATGTCGTGTTGATGTATGGCTATTGTGATCAAAATGCCCAACGGGCGTGAGCTATGTATGCTGCTCGGTATCCTGGACGACATCATCCAAGTGTCCGGACCATTCGCAGGATAGTTACGTTATTTAAGGAAACAGGAAGTGTTCATTCACATGTGAAACGTCAACCACGACCTGCAACAAATGACGATGGCCAAGTAGGTGTTTCAGCCGCTGTCGCGGCTAGTCCGCACATCAGTAGCAGACAAATTGCGCGAGAATCGGGAATCTCAAAAACGTCGGTGTTGAGAATGCTACATCAACATCGATTGCATCCGTATCATATTTCAATGCACCAGGAATTGCATGGCGACGACTTTGAAGGTCGTGTACAGTTCTGCCACTGGGCACAAGAGAAATTACGGGATGATGACAGATGTTTTGCACGCTTTGTACTTAGCGACGAAGCGTCATTCACCAACAGCGGTAACGTAACCCGGCATAATATGCACTACTGGGCAACGGAAAATCCACGATGGCTGCAACAAGTGGAACATCAGCGATCTTGGCGGGTTAATGAATGGTGCGGCATTATGGGAGGAAGGATAATTGGCCCATATTTTATCGATGGCAATCTAAATGGTGCAATGTATGCTGACTTCCTACGTAATGTTCTACCAAAAGCTCGTGGATGAATAACCACTTGACACACCTGGTAGCTCGACACTGTAAATGTTTACATCGTCGCGAGACCATGCTGTCATACAAGATGAAAGTACTTGCAGAGCACTGAGACACTGCAACAGTCATTCTTCCCGCGGTGCCTATATCGGTGGTAAAATGGGACATACCCGTTGCTGTCACTTCACGTTGATTTGCAGTGTGTGGGTGTAGACGCAGATACGGCCCTTACTCTTCATGTTCCATGAGTACAGATGCCCTCGTGGAGAGAAATTGTGAACATAGATGCCCAAGTACACGTTCCGCTGCGGTATTTGCTAAGTCGATAACTCGTGATCTTGTATGGTTGTTTGTAGGCTTCAGTCCGGAATGTTGAGTCGCACCTCGTCCCAAGGCGGCACTTGAGTCAGTAACGGCCCTCGTGGGAGGGCCAAGAGCAGAGCGAGCCGTGACGAGGCAGGCCATGTGGCCATGTACCGTACGGTACCGCAGCGCACCGCCCCCTACCGGGTCACGCCTGTCTCAATTTTACCCTGCCGCGCCGCCCCCCACTTACGGCCGCCGCAGTCGGCGAATTAGCATACATGATTATGCAATAGCCGGTACATGCATTACTGGCGCCACTAACAGCCCGGAGGCACTGGCAGATATTTGAGCTGTTGGCGGCGATTCTGTCACCCACTCAATTCCTCCTGCTTTACATACGTCATGTTGGCTATTTTGAACCATTAAAATTAGGGGCACAGCGGCGGAGGCGGAAGGGGGAGGTCAGAGATCTTTCCAAACGACCAGTAAATCGCTAAAATGTTGTAAATTCGCCGCCCGAGGTTACTAGGGAATTTCTAAATTTAGAAGTATATAAATACACAGGAAGCTATTATACAGACGTTCAGTTAAATAATATAAACTCTATGGCATAAATGTCTCGTTTCCGGAAGTTCTTTTCTCATTTATAATAATAATGTTATGTTTTGTATTGTATGTATTGTATTGTATGTTAACCGGGGGCCGAGAAACGACGGAGAGGCTCCGTCCCCGTCGCAGCCGCAGTGGTCCACAACACCACGACGACTGCCGCAGTCCACTTCACCCCTCCGCCGCCCCACACCGAAACCAGGGTTACTGTGCGGTTTGGCCCCCGGTGGACCCCCCAGGCAACGGCTCACACCAGACGAGTGTAACCCCCATGTTTGCGTGGTAGAGTAATGGTGGCGTACGCGTACGTGGAGAACTTGTTTGCGCAGCAATCGCCGACATAGTGTAACTGAGGCGGAATAAGGAGAACCAGCCCGCATTCACCGAGGCAGATGGAAAACCGCCCAAAAACCATCCACAGACTGACCGGTTCACCGGACCTCGACACAAATCCGCCGGGCGGATTCGTGCCGGGGACCAGGCGCTCCTTCCCGCCCGGAAAGCCGTGCGTTAGACCGCACGGCCAACCGAGAGGGCCAATGTTATGTTTTACTTTACATTCCCTTGTTCAATAGCATCTATGAAGTCCTTGAGAGACACCAGTACGTCCATGATCACTTGTGATACTGCGATGTAGACTTAAGAATCTCCAAAGTCGGCAAGTTATTGGCACCCGTTTAGATGAAACATCCACGAAAATACTCGAAAATTTATCATATTTCTTGAGTTACAGTATTTATTATCAAGACAGCACACAGAGTTCAAGTGAACTTGTCGCGTCAAAAAAAGAAGTAAACAGTGAAAAAAGACTTAAACTTTCTTGAAGCTATTGAAGGTCTGAGGACTATTATCTCCAATAAGAAAAGCTCTGGAGGAAATTTTTCCTTTGTTGTTATCTCATGTCCTGTATGCTCATGGGCAACGATGTGGCGGGAGCGGTCAAAAATTGCACTCACGGGCCACACATTTTAACTATTAAAAGAGAAGTTTTTATAAAGAATGATCATTGACAAGTGTTTCATGTGATCACAGATGTTTGCAGGACCACTTATGTGAGACGTCGTCGCCGTCGGCTTTTAAGAATGATGACTGTCAACAAGGACCAACTGACTACTTTTATGAGTAACGCCAAAATAGCCAAAACCAATTACCTGCGATCTACTGTCCACTTGCTAACATTTTACGTACTGTGCTGGAAAATAACTAACTATTGTTTCACAAACTTGAGATATAAATGCGCTTAAATCTGTATTATGGTACGAAATGTCTTCATTTGATTTAACAAGATAACTACCGCTTGTATTGATGACGGAGTACCGAACCCAAATTTTCCAGAATCAGACAAGCTCACATATAGCTTGTCGTGAACACAGACTGTTACACTAGGACGGCTGACAGACTATCTACTAAAGACTGTTAACGGACACTAACGCACCTCTCTCCAGCGATCCTAAAGACGTGCGAATCTGGGCTTGGATGGCATGGGAAGCACGCCTCTACGGCAAGGCGTGGTCCAGGTTAGCTTCCGATTCGTTCTTAAATCGTTTAAAGCTTTCACATATGGGATTTTGTTACACTAAAATACTTTCGTTTTGCTTCACTAAATTCAGTTAGTAAAATATTAAAAACTGTGGTCATCATAGTCTCTCACCTCCAATACAGCACGTTTCATACTGTACCCTAAAACATTATAGGTTCAGTTGTTTGATATGCTACAGCTTTATTAATTTCTTAGTTGTAAATGTTTCTATGTCGTACTACAATTTTAAATGTTAGTTAACCCGCCCCATTTCCATGTTTTACAGCAGAAAATTACATTTTTTGAATAATATGGAAAATAATGAAGATATTTTAAATATCACGTTTGTGATTTTTTGCGAAGACTTCAAAATTTATGGAAACGTGGAATTACTCGAAAAATACTTGATAAAATTACAGCTAACTTGGAATTATATACTTTGACACAGGTTGTCTTGAATATTCTAAAATTGCCCATGGTCATCATCATTTACTTTTGCTGATGCGTAATTGTGCAGTTTGTATCAGCAAGGGCAACGTCGCACAGTGTGGAGCGCTACATGCAGTATGGGGAAGTCTCGTACCAACTGTGCTCAAGTCTCATTAATACCTCCAGTGCAGACAGAAAACTATCAGCGTCGAGCCTTGTGAGAAGCCATTAATCATCCGATGGCAGCTCCTCATACTGCATCAGGCATCAGGCTGGGATCGAGGCTTCGATTCTGGAAGGTACGGATATCGGTTGCTGTCTGCCGCCCCCCTCTCCCTCATGAATGTAACTCGCCATCAACCACAGTTTCAGCGTGCCAATATACCTATGATTTTAAAAATAATAACGACAAAGGTACAAAATGTTTTAATGTAATACAAGTAAATTATTTAATTACAATGAAGTACGTAATACATTTCGACATTTAATAATATAATAATAATAATAATCGTAATGAGCGTAAGAATAATAATTTGTTCACATTAGTGCTTAGTACATCGCTTTAGCACAGCTTTTGACTTATTGCTATTCAGAGAATTGCAGCATTTGAAAATCATTCCTCCGAAAATTTAAAACAGTACGTGTGTCTTGGAACTGATGCTGAAAATACAATAGCAACGAACTCTGACAACTTCGACTGCGTCTTAACTTACGAGCTCTCGCCATTACCAAAATTTCACTTATGTTAGTGCTACGATTGTGAACACAAGTCAGAAAACTCCGTCCACGCGAGAATCTACAGCTACATCTACATCCATACTCCGCAAGCCACCTGACGGTGTGTGGCGGAGGGTACCCTGAGTACCTCTATCGCTTCTCCCTTCTATTCCAGTCTCGTATAGTTCGTGGAAAGAAAGATTGTCGGTATGCCTCTGTATGGGCTCTAATCTCTCTGATTTTATCCTCATGGTCTCTTCGCGAGATATACGTAGGAGGGAGCAATATACTGCTTGACTCCTTGGTGAAGGTATGTTCTCGAAACTTCAACAAAGCCCTACCGAGCTACTGAGCGTCTCTGTTGCAGAGTCTTCCACTGGAGTTTATCTATCATCTCCGTGACGCTTTCGCGATTACTAAATGATCCTGTAACGAAGCGCGCTGCTCTCCGTTGGATCTTCTCTATCTCTTCTATCAACCCTCTCTGGTACGGATCCCACACCGGTGAGCAGTATTCAACCAGTGGGCGAACAAGTGTACTGTAACCTACTTCCTTTGTTTTCGGCCTGCATTTCCCTAGGATTCTTCCAATGAATCTCAGTCTGGCAACTGCTTTACCGACGATTGATTATATATGGTCATTCCATTTTAAATCACTCCTAATGTCGACTCACAGATAATTTATGGAATTAACTGCTTCCAGTTGCTGACCTACTATATTGCAGCTAAATGATAAAGGATCTTTCTTTCTATGTATTCGCAGCCCATTACACTTGTCTACCTTGAGATTCAATTGCCATTCCCTGCGCCGTCCTTCGCCGTCCCTTCGTCGTCTGATATTCCATATGCTCTTACTTTGTTCATTAAACGACTGTGGGGAACTATATCAAACGCCTTGCGGAAGTCATGATACACGGCATCTACCTGGGAACCCCTGTCTACGGCCCTCTAAGTCTCGTGGACGAATAGCGCGAGCTGGGTTTCACACGATCGTCTTTTTCGAAACCCATGCTGATTCCTACAGAGTAGATTTCTAGTCTCCAGAAATGTCATTATACTCGAACATAATGCGTGTTCCAAAATTCTGCAACTGATCGACGTTAGAGATATAAGTCTATAGTTCTGCACGCTCTTCTACGGACTTACGGTACACCGCTGCAAGAAGGGGGGCAAGATCCTTCGCGTACTCTGTGTAAAATTGAACTGGTATCCCATCATGTTCAGCGGTCTTTGCTCTTTAGAGCGATTTTAAATGTTTTTGTATCCCTCTGTCATCTATTTCGATATCTACCATTTTGTCACCTGTGCGACAATCTAGAGAAGGAACTACAGTGCAGTCTTCCTCTGTGAAACAGCTTTGGAAAAAGACATTTAGTATTTCGGCCTTTAGTATGTCATCCTCTGTTTCAGTATCATTTTGGTCACAGAGTGTCTGGACATTTTGTTTTGATCCACCTACCGCTTTGACATAAGACCAAAATTTCTTAGGATTTTCTGCCAAGTCAGTACACGGAACATTACTTTCGAATTCGTTGAACGACTCTCGCTTAGCCCTCCTCACACTACATTTTTCTTCGTGTAATTTTTGTTTGTCTGCTAGGCTTTGGCTACGTTTACGTTTGCTGTGAAGTTCCCTTTACTTCCATAGCAGTTTTCTATCTCGGTTGTTGTACCACGGTGGCTCTTTCCCATCTCTTGCGATCTTGATTGGCACATACTCATCTAATACGTGTTGTAAGATGGGGATTGCCAATTCTTTCAGTTATTTCTGCGTAAGTTCAGGGAGTCATTCTTTTTTTTCTTTTTCTTTGATGGTGGTTTATACCATTTCTATCTCACCTAACTCATGTTGGTGATTCATTCCTTTTCTATTTCGCCTAACTCAACATTCTGTGCTTGCTAGTTCCACCTGAGTTAAAGATAGCTTGTAATTTCTAGAATTCCTTGCCATTTTTGAATCTTAGTTTTCATACTACGTTACAGTTAAAAAGTTAGCTGGGAAATTAGCAAAGTGATATAGGTTCCAGGTTGCACCAATTGTATCTTCAAAATTCACTAGCCATATCTAATCAGAAGTATCTGGAAACCTCTATGTAACCTGGGATTGACCACTAAACATCATGAGAGGCTGATCCGCGTGTATAAGAGGAGATGGGGAGTATACTGTAGTGTTGTCAGTAGAGAAGCAGTAACAGCAGATTATGTCAGTCAGGAGCAGATCCGTCACGGATGTTTCATACCTTCTAAAGCTGCTCAAGTCGACTGTTGGTGATGTCATTATGAAGGGGAAGCGCGAAGGAGTGATCACGTGTAAACCAAGCCAAGCCATCGTGTACTGACGGGCGAGGACTATCGAGCCCTGCGGAGAGTAGTTGTACAAAATCACAGCAAATTTGCAGGAAGCGTCATTCGTGAGTTCCAAAGTGCCACCAGCAGTCAAATTAACACAATGACTGTACGTAGATGGTTAAAAAGAAGTAGTTCCTCATAACCCAGGCATTTCTGTCACCATCGCTAAGCGACGCTTGACGTGAAAGGAACGGTACCAATGGACAGTGGCTGACTGGAAACGAGTGATTTGAGTGATGATTCACGCTATACTTTATGGCAGTCCGATGGAAGGGTTTAGGTTTCGCGAATGTCCGGAGAACGTTACCTGCCATCATGTGTAATGCTACCAGTGAAGTACAGAGGATGTGGTGGTACGTTTTGGGGCTGTTTCTAGTGGTCAAGGAGTGGTTCCCTTATAGCGCTTAAGAAAACATTAAATGCCCAAGGATATGAACACATTTTACAGTACTGTGTATTGGAACAGTTGGGAGACGATAATTGTTTATGTCACCTTGCTAATGCATCTGTTATAAAATAACATCTGTGAGACAATGGTTTGTGGACAATCTTCTTCTTCTTTCTCCTAGCCCTTATCCCGTATTTTCACGTGGTCGGCGTATTACATCTACATCTACATCTACATCCATACTCCGCAAGCCACCTGACGGTGTGTGGCGGAGAGTACCCTGAGTACCTCTATCGCTTCTCCTTTCTATTCCAATCTCGTATTGTTCGTGGAAAGAAGGATTGTAGGTATGCTTCTGTGTGGGCTCTAATCTCTCTGATTTTATCCTCATGGTCTCTTCGCGAGATATACGTAGGAGGGAGCAATATACTGCTTGACTCTTCGGTGAAGGTATGTTCTCGAAACTTTAATAAAAGCCCGTACCGAGCTACTGAGCGTCTTTGTTGCAGAGTCTTCCACTGGAGTTTATCTATCATCTCCGTAACGCTTTCGCGATTACTAAATGATCCTGTAACGAAGCGCGCTGCTCTCCGTTGGATCTTCGCTATCTCTTCCATCAACCCCACCTGGTACGGATCCCACACCGGTGAGCAGTATTCAAGCAGTGGGCGAACAAGCGTACTGTAACCTACTTCCTTTGTTTTCGGATTGCATTTCCTTAGGATTCTTCTTCTTATTGGAGCTGGCAATGTTACTGGTACAGGGTGGATGGATACTCTTCCCGTCAACTCCCATTTTGTCCACGAACAGAATGTGTGCACCATAACTGTCTCCGTCTTGTACTATTCCATGTGTCCGCTGAATGGCCAGCGGGACGGATTGTCAATCCTCTGGGCCCAGGTTCGACTCCCGGCTGGGTCGGGGAATTTTCTCTGCCCAGGGACTGGGTGTTGTGCTGTCCTTATCATCATCCTATCATCCTCATCGACTGTAGGTCGCCGAAGTGGCGTCAAATTGAAAGACCAGCACCCGGCGAACTGCCTGCCCGACGGGCGGCCCTAGCCATACGATTAAATAAATAATCTATTCCAACTAAAAGTGTGCTATCGCATGTAAAAGTGTGCGAACGTTTTCTAAAAGTTTGCAAACCATGTAACTGAGGTGGAACGTGTGTACCTAGTCGGATGTGGGAAACCGCATAAAAACCTCATGCAGGCTGGCCTGCGCACCGGTCCACTTCTGTAATTCGCAGGGTAGATTCGATCCGGGAATCTTCTCGAATCGCTAAGACAGCTTACTAATGCAAGCGCCTATCCAGGCAGTTTGCATGTACAATACTTATTACGTATTTCATCTTACATAGACGATATTAACTAACGAAAAATAAAGAAGCCCGGCAAGATAAGTCCGTCAGAAGGCTTTCAAATTGCTATTGGAAGACAGTATAAAATTTACTTACACTCACAGTCAGTGACCTCACTGTTGAGGCACATGATCGGGCGTCTTCATGGGACAGGAATACTTCGTTCTTATGATCACCAAGGGCCAGGAACAAGCGTTCCGCCATCATAGGTCTTTTGCTGAACAGAGCAGAGGGGACTTCCGTTCCTTCAACAATGAACTACACGATTGCCACTGTTTTGTGTGGCAGATGGATTCTGCACTATCTGCGGTTCGCAAAACTATCTTGTCACGAGCGGATCCACCACGTCGTGTAGCGACGCCTCAGTGGGGCAGCTAAGTAGATCTCCCTCGTCCCATTCAACTCCTTCCAGAGACAGGCGATTCCATCTGTGGAATGATTGCGATGGTAACACACCTCATGAAATCAGGTAAGAACCATACAAGCCTCAGTGGTTATTGTAGTGTCGTCGTCAGCAGCATATCAAAACAACTTCGGACACTTAGTGACCTGCTGCCTTGTCGTGGTTTTCGAATGCAGAGGCTCCCATCTACATTCGAGTGGGAGTTTGCGAGTTATCATCCCACTATTAAAACTTGGCCAAGCTGGGGGAAACCATACAACACCCTTTCCCGCGCAAGAAACTTCAAGTAAGAGTGCTTATCTATCTTGAGAAGGCAAACGACACGGTTGGAAACATAACATATTTGAACAGGTGGGATTTGGGGAGCTGCTTAACCATCAGTAACTGGTCCTTCAGGCCATGTCTGCATTTCAATTATACACATCAAAAAAAGTTTTGTATCACCTCTGTTCCGAGAGTTCCGGAACCTGTACAGAAAATTTGAATAGAGATCAACATAAACATCATTTCCGCCCTTTTTTATTCTCATGAAAACCACACATTACATGTTGTACCACCATACAGCGAGACCTTCAGAGGTGGTGGTCTAGATTGCTGTACACACCGATATCTCAAATACACAGTAGCACATCCTCTTGCATTGATGCATGCCTGTATTCGTACTATACACAAACGCATCAAGGCACTGTTGGTCCAGATTGTCCCATTCCTCAACGGCGATTCGGCGTAGATCACTGAGAGTGGTTGGTGGGTCACGTCGACCATAAACAGCCCTTTTCAATCCACCCCAGGCATGTCCGATAGGGATCATGTCTGGAGAACATGCTGGCCACTTTGGTTGAGCGATGTTGTTATCATGAAGGAAGTCATTCACAAGATGTGCACGATGGGGGCGAAATTGTCATTCATGAAGACGAATACCTCGCCAATATTCTGCCGATATGGTTGCACTATCGGTCGGAGGATGGCATTCACGTACCGTACACCCCTTACGGTGCCTTCCATAACCACAAGTGGCGTACGTCGGCCCCACATAATGCCAGCTCAAAACTGCAGGGAACCTCCACCTTGCTGCACTCGCTGGACAGTGTGTCCAAGGTGTTCAGTCTGACTGAGTTGCCTCCAAACACGTCACCGACGATTGTCTGGTTGAAGGCACATGCTACACTCATCGCTGAAGAAAACGTGGTACCAATCCTGAGCGGTTCATTCGGCATGTGTTTGGGTCCATCTGTACCGCGCTGCATGGTGTCGTTGTTGTAAAGATGGACTAATCCGTAGGTAGCAGTCAACCACTGCCGTAGTGCCCTTGGGCGGCTTGAGCGAGGCATGTCATCGGCAGTTCCTGTCTCTCTGTATCTCCCCCATGTCCGAACAACATCGTTATGGTTCACTCCGAGACGCCTGGACTCTTCCCTTGTCGAGAGCCCTTCCTGGTACAAAGTAACAATGCGGACGCAATCGAACCGAGGTATTGACCGTCTAGGCATGGTTGAACTACGGACAACTCGAGCCGTGTACCTCCTTCGTGGTGGAATGACTGGAACTGATCGGCTGTCGGACCCCCTCGTCTAATAGGCGCTGCTCGTGCATGGTTGTTTACGTCCTTAGGCGGATTTAGTTACATCTCTGAAAAGTCAAAAGGACTATATCTGTGATACAATATCCACAGTCAACGTCTATCTTCAGGAGTTCTGAGAAGTGGGGTGATACAAAACTTTTTTTTGTGTGTGTGTATAGTCAGGACAGTCACATCAGACAGTTTGTAACTGAAAACTGCTGTCCCACATTTCACTCCTAAACTGTGCAATACCAGATGTCACGTTGTTGATATCTACAATAAAAATCAGCGAATTATCTTGTCGATCACTAATCTGAGACAACGCACTATCTTCTTCTTACTTTAGATCTTATCTGAAACAATATTAACAAAAATGTCTGAATACCTTATTTATTCTGATAACCCAGCACTCCTTCCAAATTCTGGGTTCGGTCCTTCATTACGAATTCTGTACAGCACAGCCATAAGTCGTTATCATGCCACCAGATAATACACAACGCGTGACCCTAATTAACGAGGAATAAAATATGCGGAAAAAGTCACTACATGGTGGCAAAATACAATGCATAGGTCGTCCAACCAATCAACGGTAGTTTCAAAATTCCTTTTACATATTTTACAGATATTTGTGACCTATGTATCGAGGTAACATTGTCATCTCATTAGTGGCCGTTCCGCCAAACCGCTGCCAAGTAACCACCTCGTATGCACTAGAAGAATACATTCCATAGGGAAGTTTAGGGAGGACTGCTATGCGGTTACTGGGAGCCGCTAAGGCATGTCAGCTCAGGCCACCGGTTCTCTCTTTTAGTCGCATCCAGCTACTTAGAGTGTACTTCCTTCCTCACCCCTGGATGGACCTACGTTCCATGCATTCAGTCAATTTACTATCTCCTCGCCTCATTAAGAGTGGATGCAGTCTGCTTGGTCAAGTACTTTTCTAACCCATGCTGTAATAAATAAGTATTGTTAGAAGGGCCACGTCACTTTCTCCTTAGACGTTCCCTAAGAACGCTCATTCCTTAGCCTGTCCTGACCACGTCCACATCCTAAGTCCCATTCAATAACGTTAAAGAATCAATTTTCTGGGGTTTTTCTGTACAAGTGCCTCCACATTTCATCGAAACAACTGTCCGACATCTTCAGTTGATGGTTATTACTGTGTTCACTGCTGGAGAAACTGGCTAGGCGGCATCGAAATTTATCGGGACCTGAAGCAGTAGCACAAGCGCGGATAGGCACTTGCAGTTGGATGAAAGTAGCTTCATAGAGCCCCCTACCAGGAGTCGGAGAGAGGCCTCCCGTGCATAAGCAGTGCTGTTTCAAGATGCTACTCCAGACGGGTGTAAAATGAAAGTGAGCAACGGAAAACAATAAACGGTAAAATGAAGATTTGACCCTCTCTGACTACCCCCTGAAGCAGATCTTAGGATCTCTTAGTGCTCTTTAACATATAAATTCCAACCTAAACAGAAGTGAATGATTAAGGGAACTAATTATACTACATGATAAATGTTGTTGCTGCTTATACGTTTATTGCATATTAAAAACAATTTTTATTACAAATGTTTATATTTGCTGCTGTAGCAGCCGACCACCCCTCTATAACGGACAAAGCAAAGAATGCGGACACGGATGTGAACTGCGATTTGGACCTTGCATAAACTCTGCTGCGAGAATCGTAAAATGAATCTGCAGCAAAACAGGAGGCTCCCAGATCAGTGAGTAAGGCCAAGAGGAAGGCGGCAGCTGCTCTAGCAAATGTGCGCACCTCGCCTAGGAGGAAAAAGGCAAAACGCACGATGGTAGTAGATGCCGATGGCTTCGAACTCACCTAACACCCCGCTTGCTTCACACAGATTTCGTCAGCACCACCGGTTCTGATGACCAACAGCTTTGAAGAGCTTGAGGAGGAGGTAGAACAACCTGGAAGTAAGGAACCCAAATCAGCACCAATCGTCATACAGTTCACCGCCAGTTACCATGGTCCTACAAGATTCTGATACAACTTGTTAGTCAGGACAATGTCATCATCAGACCTGCCGGAACTGAACATTAAAAGGTGACACTGAAGACAACGGAGGATCACAGGAAAGCCACTGCCAGGTTCAGGGAGCTATGGTTGCTCTTCTACATGTATCTGCCTTCAGCAGACAAGTCGCTAAAGGCCGTTTTCTGAGGCCTGTCGTGCAAGTGCAACCGGGACCACGTCCAGCAACAACTAGAAGACATGCCCTACGGCCATGTTCTGTGTTTCGTCAATCACTTGTCCTCACCCACGATCAGGAGGAAGACACCACTTGCACTAGTAGTCACAAGTGAACCCCACACAATCGGGATCTCTGGTAGGTCACAAAGGTTATAGCGACTCCCATCACAACAGAGAAGCTGTGAGCCAATCATGGGAAACCACTATGCTTCAGTTGCCAGATAACTGGCCACACACATGCTTCAGCACAGTGCCCACAGCATGGGTGCAATGGGTGCACGTGCCAGCTCCAGCTGCACCAGGTAGAACACAAAGGGACCATTCCTGTTTGTTGACTGTGGTGAGAAATAGACTGCTTTTTATCAGGCTTGTACCAGCTTGAAGAGGGCAGCGGCAAGAAATTGCGACCAGAGTCCTGGTGCCACTATTAAGGGACCTGTGCCCATCCATCCTGGAATGAGCTTTGCAAATGCTGGTGGAGCTGTGACTGCCAATGGAAGTACACCAACCTGTGGTATGCAACCTCCTATGGTCACGTCTACCAAAGGGGCAATGAGGGGCCGATCGACCAAGGGATGTGGCACCACAGTGGAGCATCAGAGTACCAGCTGAAGTGGACAAGAGGAGGGACACAACTCCCACACCTTCAGCAGATTTCAGTAGAACAATGTGGAAGTCCACTCTCAGCTCCAGTACCACCTCAGAGGCATCCATGGTGTGTCCATGTTGAAGGAATTCCTCCAAATTGTTCAGAAGCTGAAGGGAAACATCCCACAGTATACTGAAGCGACAGTCAAGTCAGTCACTCAAGCACTTTTATTAAACGGACCAACAATAGCTTCTCATGGTCCCTAGCCAGCGAGACGTCACAGTGTGCATGTGTAACACCAATGGAATCTGTGCACAACATGATGAATTCCTGCAGTTCCATAGGGATGAAGCTGTCGACGTCTGTTTAGTGTCGGAGACACTGTTAAAACCCAGTGTCAGTGTGTGCACTGCCAATTATTCCATCTGTAGGATACAAACATCGTTTGCGCTCCATCCAACCCAGCTACCACCATTGCAAAGGATGAATGTCACCACCATCACTAGTGACACTTCCCATGGCGCATTATGTTGTGGCTGGATACTGACCACTGACAGGCGTCCTCAACCCTGTTGATTTTACAGCAGTGTTGTCACTTCCCAGCAACATCTTTGTTGGGGCCGACTTTCATGCCCCGCATACTGCTTGGCATTCTCGTCTGATGAATAACAAAGAACGGCGACTTTCGGGCAGGGAAACAGCGAGGTACCATCGTCGTTGGCTCAACTGACCACTTTTTGTATCCGACCAATAGAAGACAGCCACAGGATCTCGACATATGCTCTAGTCAAAGGTGTGCCACATATTATCACAGAAAGAATGTGCACAGAATTACCATCACACCATCTTTCCATGATCTATGGCGTTTACATCGATGGTATCCCCACGGACCACTGTGGACTGATTACCCACAACTCCAACTATCAGCACTACAGGACATAGCTGGAGGAAGCATTTCACCAGGCCCTTGCAGCTGACAATATAGGCAGTGACGAGAGCGTGCGCTAATTCACTGAGAGTGTGCTCCAAGCGGTGCAACTTGTCACTGCACCGTCTAGGAATAGTTCACCTGATAGGCCCAGGCAGCTTCCTCTGTATGTTCTAGAGGCCAACATTACAAAAAATCGCCTTTCCCAGGAATGAAAGACGACGAGAAACGCCGCCACGAAGAGACGCACAGCACGGACATCAAAGCCACTGTTGATACTCATTACCTACAGCACCAGGCTGTAAGAGGTCCGAGCAGATGTAATTTCGATGTATTGCTCATGCGCTGCCTGCGATATGCAAGGTCTCTGACCAGAGAGCAGTGTTGGCTGCAGTAGGAACTGTGTAGTTGTTGCTATCTGGAGTCTGCTCTGGTCTGGTATGGTGTATCGTGTTGGCTGACCCAGTCGCGGTGCAGCGATGCCGGAGCCTGAGTATTATTGTATAAGGTAAAAAGCAGCCTCGCGCATATGTATTAATGCTATCTCAAGTCACATGTAAATGTTTTAAAACACCCGTAATAATAATCTTCCTCATAAAAAGTAACTTTTAACAACCATTCATTTCAATTTAAAGAATTTACTAATTTCTCCCATCCATGATCATCCCGATTATTGCAATAGAAAAATCAGTTGCTTCCTTTCATAAATGACAGATAGGTCGGCCAGCATTGCACAGAGCTGTGCCGGAAAAATTTATTGTAAGAGCAGATATACCCGGCGACTTCATTGAGGTAAGAACTTTTCCTATTTCATTCAGAATGATCTTTCAGGGCCATGACGCAGCACTGCTGTCGTCCAAAATTTACCAGGTTAAATTCACAGTGAATTATTGAAAAGTCATAAGTGAGCGACAATTTAATTGAGAGGTTAGTTACATTGTATTATTACCAGGTTACTGAATTTATTTTATTTATTGGGATGTTACACTGAATGTGAACGTCATAATTATAATTTTTACTGTTGGGGGGTTTAGGAATTTTTCTGTTTTGAGGTTATGCTAAATGTGAATGAATTTTGAGCTTGGATCAAATGAGAAAGAATTTTGTTTTGAGGTTACACTAAATTAGAATCATATTCATATTATCTATTTTTTATTTTGTGGGGAGGTTACACTTGGCGACAACCAGCCAATCTTTCAGGGCAATGACGCAGCACTGCTGTCATCCAAAATTTACCAGGTTAAACTCACAGTGAATTATTGAAAAGTCATAAGTGAGCGACAATTTAATTGAGAGGTTAGTTACATTGTATTATTACCAGGTTACTGAATTTATTTTTTTTATTGGGATGTTACACTGAATGTGAACGACATAATTATAATTTTTACTGTTGGGGGGTTTAGGAATTTTTCTGTTTTGAGGTTATGCTAAATGTCAATGAATTTTGAGCTTAAATTAAATCAGAAAGAATGTTGTGTGGAGGTTAATGTGAAAAGAATTTTGTAGGGAGGTTATAAATGTAAATGAATTTTGTGGGGAGGTTACACTGAATGAGAATATTTATTTATACTATTTATTTTAAATTTTTGTGGTGAGGTTACACTTGGCGACCCTGCCAGGATCGTATTTCTTTGTGAATCTCTGAGAAGTAGTCATATATCTGCTCTTATTTACTTAAATGTAGTTTGCATCTGGTGCAACGCATTTACTAATTTGTCATGCTTTCTTTCACAGATCATCGGCAATTTGTTGCTCTTTGTTGTAATTGTGTTTGTTCCATTTTTGCTTCGTCTTTGTTTCATGTTGTGCTTAATTTTTATTTGTGAAAAATGCCACGAAAAACTGTTAACAGTACATCGCGATGTGCAATGAGTGAAATAGCCGACTCGAATAATTTGACAGATAATACTAACGACACTCAGTCTAATAGTGATAATCCCCTAATTATAGATAATCAGTGCATGCCGATCACTAATATTGATTTTGATGCTAATGATGAGCAAACAAATGCAATTATGTCCACAGTAAATGTAACAATTGATGACATGGCACGTTACGTTACAATGAACGTTGTCCAGTTTGGCACGCCTGATTTGCAAAATTTATGTAGCGAACAGATAATTGTTTCTAACAAAGGTGAACAATGTACTCAAAGTACATCAGATTTATTTGATTCCGGTGTAGTGACCAACAGTGCACGTACAATTGGCAAACCTTTTTGTGAATCAGACAATGACCAAATGGTAACACAAAATGTGACAAATGCAGATACACCATCACACAGCATAGAAAATAGAGTCGCTAATTTTGGCTGGGATCAAGTTATTGCATTATTACTACAACTCAATGAAAAATACGACAACCATTTTAAACAACTTAATGAATCGTGCAAACAACTCAATGAAAAATACCACAAACTTAATGAATCGTACAAACAACGTAATAAAAAATTCGACAACCATTTCAAACAACTTAATGAAAAACTAGACAATAATTATAAACAACTTAATGAATCGTGCAAACAATTTAATGAAAGTTTCGAACAGTTGAACGAAAAACATGACAACCTTAATGAACAGAACAAACAACTTAGTGAACAGATTACAGCCGTTACCGTGCAATGTCATGATACTAAAGAACAATTATGTGAGGAAATTAAGGCTTGTGCTAGTAACAGTAGTGAATAAATTAGATCTGTTGCACAAGAATTAAGTAATACACATGCAGCCACAACAGAATCACTTAGAGATGAAAGTAGTGCAGTCGCTAAACAATGTTCAGAAAACGCAACACAGATACGCGACGAGTTTAAATTAATGTCAGCAGAAGTTTCACGCACTCTGGATATGGAAGTCGATAAGACATTTGAACAACAGAATAGCCAAATTGACGAAAGTTTTAAAGTGACAGAAATGAAACATATTTCAGTCTCTAACACATCACAGCATACGCCACTCTCCGAACAGTTGTCACACTCACATAGCCAGTGTAACTTAGGTAATTTACAGAGAGTACGTGAGTTAGATTCCAAACAGTCACAGACAAACAGATTATCATACAATCCTGAACCTGTTCAGACATACAGAGACGATCATTTTGATTACAAGCAATTTTTATCCGTAAAAAAATCTACGGTATTTAAAAATGTCAGAGCACAGGTACACGCTTTGTATTTTCATCAGCATTGCCTGTAATGCAGAAACTAGAATTGGCCTCGATAAAACAATTTGCTTTTGAATTTTCACCGGCATTGCCTGTAATGCAGAAACTAAAGTTTATTTGCAGCGTGTAAGTGACCTCAGGGGATTCATTACACTTCGATGAATATGTGCCGTAGCGTGCACAGGGCTCCGAGCCGTAGTAGTGCTATTTCATCTTTAGTTTTCTGCACTGCTGCCTTCTCTTTTACTATCTTTTATATCTATTAAAACAACTCTTCAACTATTGATCTATCTAGGATTAGAAATGTGTAAAGAAAATCTGATATGACAAGTTTTACCGAAAGTGACAGTTTTCATTAGACACTCCCGAAATGGCAAGAACTACCAGCATAATTTTAATAACAGCAAAAGTGTAATCATCAGTATGTACAAAATTTTCAGCTATCGCAGACGCATTTTGGCAACAATAGAGGTTTTTCCCCACAACAACAACAAAACCAGCCGGTTAGCATACCTAACCAACTATGTAATGTGCAAGGTCAACCAAGCTTTAATGTTTCGCCGCCTACACGTATAACGTCGGCTCCACCAAATAGTAACGCACAGCCACAAGGAAATCAGTACGTACAGAAAACACACCATTTCAACTCATATCGCAATGCACCGTATAGAAATGACTATCACGACAGACGTAAAAGTAATGAGCACAATTTTCAGCGTACGTTTAATAACAGTCGGTCTTACCAGCAGCAGAATCATCCGCAACAACAAATCATCATGAATGAACCAGACAGTCGGTATCATCCCGAACGTAATACGTCAGGCCGAAGTAACAGAACAGTACAAATAGTTGAAATGCCACAGCATCCTCCCGCAAATAACAGCACGTCAGAAGGAATTTGACTAGATACAGTACAGGTTGCATCTTCCAGCAACGTAAGCAATACTTCAGATACACAGAATCTTGTTCACAAAAATGTTATTTGAAACATGCCTTGTTGAATGCACCTCTTTTATCACACCCAGATCTTACTAGAAATTTTTCCATTGCCACCGACAGTTCTAACACCGCTTTAGGCGTACACATTTTTCAGGAAATTGAAGAAGATGTTTCTACAGTAATTAAAAACATCGCCTTTGCGAGTCGCATTCCTTCACCTGCTGAACGCAATTATTCTGTTACAGAACTTGAAACATTATGTGTTGTATGGGCATTTACGAGATTCAGGCATTTTCTTTATGGATGACTTACGACCGTTTACACAGATCATAGAGCTATCCAGTTTTTACTTTCCGCAAAATTTACACATGACAGGTTAAGCAGATGGAAACTTTACTTAGAGGAATTTAATTTTACAATTGTTCACATTCCCGGTACATCAAATGTTGTAGCAGACGCACTATCCCGTTCTCTCAGCAACAATCAGCAAGACATCGCAACCAGCTTCCGCCAAGCAAATTTTAGCGTCATGTATATTCAACAAGTTGCATTTGAAAATTTCATTTCGGCATCATTACGAGACATAGCACAAGAGCAGAGTAAAGACAACGTATGGAAAGAAATTAAACACCTTTGGGAAGATAGGAATAATGTTACCATCAGAAACCATTACACTGTACGCAATAACATTCTGTTTCGCCGCTCTCACCCTGACAGCAACAATTAGTTACTATGCATTCCTGACGAACTTGTTAACAAATTAATTTGGTATACTCATTTATGTTACGTACATTATGGAGCCAGAAAATGTTTTCTTATACTGAGATAGAACTGTTATTTTGCCAACATGGAGAAACGTATTCGACGAGTTTTAGCGTCATGTAAAATCTGCCAGAAAGCTAAGTCAGACACGAGTTCACATATTCCTCCGTTACATCCCATTGTACCTGTTAAATCGAGACACATGGCCGCTGTAGACATTTTTTGTCCGATTCCCAGAACTAATAGAGGTTTTTGTTAGATCTTTGTCGCTGTTGAACTCGCTTCAAAATTTGTTACCTTCACTCCGTTACGCAAAGCTACTGCTAAATCTGTTTCGAAAGCATTTGTAAAACGTTTTCTATTTCATGTAGGGCATGTACTAAAAGTAATTTCCGACAATGGACCACAGTTTAGATCTGCGTTATGGACACGCATGTTACGAGCAAGAAACATTTCTCCGATCTATATATCCGAGTATCACGCTTCTTCGAACCCTTGTGAACGACTAATGAAAGAAATTGGTAAACTATGTATAATATACTGCCATAAAAAACATATTGATTGGGATACACACATACTGTCATTCCAGGATGTAATTAATTCCATACTAAATGAATCTACTATACTATCTCCGACTGTTATACTGAAAAATGTTGAACCACCTAACAAAATTAAAGAATTAGTATCCTTTCCTACATCTCGTCGACTACGACACCATGAAATAATTAACATTGCGCTGAACAACACCAAACGTGCCGCAAAGCACCGGAGAAGACAGCAAAAACAGGTTTGTACACGCCATGACTTTCACATTGGACAGAAGATATTAATTAGTACGCACACATTATTTATCCAACAGAGGAAAGAGTAGATGCAGTAAATTTGAGCTTCTATACGCAGGTCCATACAGAATTCGCAGCATTCCTGACCCCAATGTAGTACACGTCGAAATTCTGAGAACCAGAAAAAGTAAAGGCAATCACCAAGTCTCCAATATTAATAAACCCTTTATTCAATGAATATACTTTATGATTTGTCACACTGTAATGCCATTTCCTGATTTTTATATGACCACTTATGCAATTACATTTATATGACTACTTACTGAAGATTATCATATTTTTTCCTGGCAAGTGCCCGGCAAGGTAAGGTTAGCAGGTCGCTTTTCTTGTCGTTATATATCAGACCGTGCACATTTTCCATTTGTCGTCTATGTATGATTGTTTTCCTCTTTTGTTTGTATGCACTACGAAATCTTTAAGATATACCAAACACCAGTTGACTTTGACATTTTGCCTTATGATATCTCAACAGCTTGACTATTTTACATTTTTTGCTACTAAATTATGATACTCTGTGTACTTTTTTTTTTTTTTTTTTTTTTTTTTTTGCACCTGAACACTCTATGTTTTTGACATAATACGTTTTCTGTCATGCTATGCTGTATGCTTAATTATATCACTAGAAACCAGTTTTTATTTAATGGGTATATGATTTAAATGCAAGATATTAATCCTTATTCATCATTTTCAGAAAGCAATAACGTGTAAAAGAAATAACTTAAACAAACCACAGTGGATTACTGTGAAATGGGAATTTGACCTTCGGAATGAACGAAAGAAAATGGAATACCTTGTGATGAAGAGTAAATGGATCAGAATTAACAAGCATTAACAAGAATATACTATACACATCGTATGATAGCAGTCTTAACTAATTTTTTTCTTTCAGAATACGAGGCGGTTCATGCAGGCTGTCAGACAGAACTACACATCTTAGTTTTAGTGATGAAATATGCTAGAAATAAGAAACTCTATACTACGAATAGTTGTATGAAGTAAATGGTAATATGAATAATGAATATCTTTTTGCAGATGATAATGAATGATGATGAATAGTTATATGAAGAATGTGCTAATATGAATAATGAGGTTTTTCTTTGCAGCTGATGATAGTGATGAAGTTATGGTAATATGAATTATGAAGTTTTTCTTTGCAGATGAGGATAATGATGAAGTTTTTATATTTACTGTTAGTAGTTACTTAAGTATTTGTTGCAGTTCGTTTTGACAGTATGTCTTATATCACATGGTATAATGACTGAATGTTTTGGAAAGGACAGCTAGAGTACATACATATTGAGTACACGTTTCATTTCCTGTTAATTAGAAGTTCACTACTTTTCAGCATAATATGCGTTTCTTCTTTCAGCTCAATAATCCATTTTGTATTTTTTTCCAGGAGAAGCTATTCATGAAATTAATGTGCTATAAGCAGTTAGTTATTAAACCTGTTCTAGTACTTGCATTTTTTTTATTACCCATTTGTGTGTGTCATTCATGAATGTGATCACATATACTCTACTTGTTTCATAACCTTGGTACAGCTGACTCATGACGAATGACGTTACTAATCCTTATTTGCAGCAATAAGTCAAAAGCAAATATTTTCATGCCCCAGCAATTAATTATCGATCCCAACGCAATGCATTGCTGGCACAAAAAAATGTATTACCAGTCCCAAATAATGCTACTAGTTTCAGAGATACACTCCTGGAAATGGAAAAAAGAACACATTGACACCGGTGTGTCAGACCCGCCATACTTGCTCCGGACACTGCGAGAGGGCTGTACAAGCAATGATCACACGCACGGCACAGCGGACACACCAGGAACCGCGGTGTTGACCGTCGAATGGCGCTAGCTGCGCAGCATTTGTGCACCGCCGCCGTCAGTGTCAGCCAGTTTGCCGTGGCATACGGAGCTCCATCGCAGTCTTTAACACTGGTAGCATGCCGCGACAGCGTGGACGTGAACCGTATGTGCAGTTGACGGACTTTGAGCGAGGGCGTATAGTGGGCATGCGGGAGGCCGGGTGGACGTACCGCCGAATTGCTCAACACGTGGGGCGTGAGGTCTCCACAGTACATCGATGTTGTTGCCAGTGGTCGGCGGAAGGTGCACGTGCCCGTCGACCTGGGACCGGACCGCAGCGACGCACGGATGCACGCCAAGACTGTAGGATCCTACGCAGTGCCGTAGGGGACCGCACCGCCACTTCCCAGCAAATTAGGGACACTGTTGCTCCTGGGGTATCGACGAGGACCATTCGCAACCGTCTCGATGAAGCTGGGCTACGGTCCCGCACACCGTTAGGCCGTCTTCCGCTCACGCCCCAACATCGTGCAGCCCGCCTCCAGTGGTGTCGCGACAGGCGTGAATGGAGGGACGAATGGAGACGTGTCGTCTTCAGCGATGAGAGTCGCTTCTGCCTTGGTGCCAATGATGGTCGTATGCGTGTTTGGCGCCGTGCAGGTGAGCGCCACAATCAGGACTGCATACGACCGAGGCACACAGGGCCAACGCCCGGCATCATGGTGTGGGGAGCGATCTCCTACACTGGCCGTACACCACTGGTGATCGTCGAGGGGACACTGAATAGTGCACGGTACATCCAAACCGTCATCGAACCCATCGTTCTACCATTCCTAGACCGGCAAGGGAACTTGCTGTTCCAACAGGACAATGCACGTCCGCATGTATCCCGTGCCACCCAACGTGCTCTAGAAGGTGTAAGTCAACTACCCTGGCCAGCAAGATCTCCGGATCTGTCCCCCATTGAGCATGTTTGGGACTGGATGAAGCGTCGTCTCACGCGGTCTGCACGTCCAGCACGAACGCTGGTCCAACTGAGGCGCCAGGTGGAAATGGCACGGCAAGCCGTTCCACAGGACTACATCCAGCATCTCTACGATCGTCTCCATGGGAGAATAGCAGCCTGCATTGCTGCGAAAGGTGGATATACACTGAACTAGTGCCGACATTGTGCATGCTCTGTTGCCTGTGTCTATGTGCCTGTGGTTCTGTCAGTGTGATCATGTGATGTATCTGACCCCAGGAATGTGTCAATAAAGTTTCCCCTTCCTGGGACAATGAATTCACGGTGTTCTTATTTCAATTTCCAGGAGTGTATTTATAGTACTAAATATAATGCAGATTTGTCAGATGTATTGAGTCCATTATATCTATGTATTATTGGAACATAGATGTTGAGTAATAGTTATAGTGTGTTACATTTTAAATATGTCCTATGTCACTTGAATGCTGAGTTCTGAGTAATACTGGATGATGTTTTGTAATAATGCATAAATACTATGCCAATAATTTCTGTAAAAATATTTTTGTTATACTCTGTAAATGCTATGCCACTAATTAACTTTCATTTTGAATGATGACTTCTGAATAATACTGAATAATGTTTTATAAAACTATATGAATACTTTGTAACTGGCCAATTAATGCCACTGTTTCTTATATTTTAAATTTGTCTTATGTCACTTACATGCTATTATATATGCATACCAGTAGCTTGATGCTACACTCATTAACTCTTGTTTTGAATGATCACTTCTGAATAATGCATAAAAATGGTTTGTAACTGGCCAATGAGTGCCAATGATTACTATAACTAGATGAATTATGTAACTTAACTCTTGCTTTGAATGATCACTTCTGAATAATCCATAAAAATGGTTTGTAACTGGTCAATGAGTGCCAATATTTAGTGTAATCAGATGACTTGTGAATAATGTTCTGTAATACTCCATACATAGTACAGAAATGTTTACTAACTAGGCAATGAGTGCCAACAATTACTCAAATCGGTTGATAGACTAGTGTAATTCTCAATGATGACTAGCATAAGACTTAATGTCATTCACTTTCTGACCTAACTACCAGAAATTACTGCAATATCCGTTTGTCCTGTCTATCCTCATGATCATGGAGCACTATATTTGGTTTTTGCACTAATTCTACGTTGATGTACCTTACAAGAATGTGGTGTTGACACATCATGCTGTCCACCACCTTGAACGATGGATATGTTATTATGGTCCCACTGTTTGGTGTACCTAATGTACTACCAAAGTGATAACATTGAAAATTAATGCGACATTTCAGTGTCTTGGCTACACTGATTAATACTTCAGGGAAGAGAACTTCAGATTGTCTCACTTGGTGTTGTGCTTCTGTAGAAAGATATGGACTTTCAGTGCAGCTACATGCAACCTACTGTGCTACAACCATGATGCAATCCTTCCCTTTCGTATCCTAGTTCTTGTAAAATGGTAGAAATAGATACAGTGAGTGTGCACTTCATGTCATTTGTTAATATGTTTTGTATTCATTGCGTATACATTTTTTCATTTCTTGTATGTTCTGCACTCAGTGCATGTGCACTCTATTTCATTTCATGTTCTGCACTTATATATATGTATATACTCTGTGTCTGTAAACTTAGTTAATTAAGCAGATTTTAGAAAAATTTGTTGCTCATGGCAAGTCCAATTGACTCACCATCACTGCCAAATTTTTGCCCCCCCCCCTCCCCCCCCCCCCCCCAAGTGGAGGGTTATGTAAAAGGTCCGAACAGATGCAATTTCGATGTATTGCTCATGCGCTGCCTGCGATATGCAAGGTCTCTGACCAGAGAGCAGTGTTGACTGCAGTAGGAACTGTGTAGCTGTTGCAGTAAGTTGTTGCTAGTCTGGAGTCTGCTCTGGTCTGGTATGGTGTATCGTGTTGGCTGGCCCGGTCGCGGTGCAGCGATGCCAGAGTCTGAGTATTATTGTATAAGGTACAAAGCAGCCTCGCGCGTATGTATTAATGTTATCTCAAGTCGCATGTAAATGTTTTAAAACTCCCGTAATAATAATCTTCCTCATAAAAAGTAACTGTTAACAACCATTCATTTCAATTTAAAGAATTTACTAATTTCTCCCATCCATGATCATCCCGATTATTGCAATAGAATAATCAGTTGCTTCCTTTCATAAATGACAGATAGGTCGGCCAGCATTGCACAGAGCTGTGCCGGAAAAATTTATTGTAAGAGCAGATACATCTGGCGACTTCACTGATGTAAGAATTTTTCCTTTTTTATTCAGAATGATCTTTCAGGGCCATGACGCAGCACTGCTGTCGTCCAAAATTTACCAGGTTAAATTCACAGCGAATTATTGAAAAGTCATAAGTGAGAGACAATTTAATTGAGAGGTTAGTTACTTTGTATTATTACCAGGTTACTGAATTTATTTTCTTTATTGGGATGTTACACTGAATGTGAACGACATAATTATAATTTTTACTGTTGAGAGGTTTAGGAATTTTTCTGTTTTGAGGTTATGCTAAATGTGAATGAATTTTGAGCTTAGATTAAATCAGAAAGAATGTTGTGTGGAGGTTAATGTGAAAAGAATTTTGTAGGGGGGTTATAAATGTAAATGAATTTTGTGGGGAGGTTACACTGAATGAGGATATTTATTTATATTATTTATTTTTAATTGCTGTGGGGAGGTTACAAGGCAAAGCCTCTAGCTACTCTATGAGTGCAGAATGAGATTTTCAGTCTGCAGCTGAGTGTGCGCTGATATGAAACTTCCTGGCAGATTAAAACTATCTGCCGGACCGAGACTCGAACTTGGGACCTTCGCCTTTCGTGGGCAAGTGCTCTACCATCTGAGCTACCAAACCACGACTCACGACCCGCCGTCACAAATTCTGCCAGTACCTCGTCTCCTTTCTTCCAGGAGTGCTAGTTCTGCAAGGTTCGAAGAAGAGCTTCTGTGAAGTCTGGAAGATAGAAGACGAGGTACTGACAGAATTGAAGCTGTGATAGCGGGTCTTGAGTCGCGCTTCGGTAGCTCAGATGGTAGAGCAATTGCCCGCGAAGAGCAAAGGTCCCAAGTTCGAGTCTCGGTCCGGCATACACTTTTATTCTGCCAGGTGGTTGCGTGGTTGATGGTTCCACCTGGAAAGCAACACAGTCCTTCCAAAAACAGCGCCAGAGAATTCTGATCCTTCTAGTTGGCCAATATGCAGCCAAAGACCCAGAGCACAAAGGAAACGCCATAGCTGACGTTTTCGAAAGCAATTACACATCGTTGGCAGACCCCATAGCCTTGAAGCACTTTTGACAAGTAGAGCAACTCCTGCCGCCATTCTTGGATGCTGATGGTGGTGAGGCCATACCGAAGAAGTTGATGCTGAAGAGGTTGCTACACAACTTCATCACCTCAACACTGGCAAGGCTGGCAATCCTGCCCAGCTCACAAGTGAACTCTCACGTCAAATGCCACCAGCAATGGTGGACCATCTCACAAAGGCCTTTAATGGCATTCTCTGCTCCAGTAGGTACCCAACACAGTGGATGAACCCAGAGGTGAGCCCCATGCACAAGCCAGTGAAGGATCCACTTCTGCTGCCCACTTATCGACTATCTTGCTTCTGGAACTAAACAAGGCCTTCGAGCAGGTTTATCTGTATCACTTCTGCAACATGTCTGAGCTAAACATCTACTCTTGGACGAACAATATGGAGTTCTCAAGGGTTATGCCATGACTCACCAAGTTCTCTATTTTGTTGAAGAAGCGCTAAACACTTTTGAATGTCAGGAGTATGTTGGAGCAGTATTCCATATTGTTTCGAGGGAATTTGACTCCATATGACACGAAGGACTCCTATACAAGCTTCTGGACTTAGGGATGCCTCTGCCTCATTTCTCCTCCTGAAGTCCTGTTTAGAAAGTCAGAGCTTCCATGTATGGATTAAAGGGCTGTCTTACATTCATCACACCCACCGCTGCCCTAGGGCTCTATTCTCAGCCCACTGCTGTACCTTATCTACATAACAAATAAGCTGCAGATGGATCGGGGCGCCCTTAGTCGTCTATCCCAATGACACAGCGCTCTTTTCCTGTAGCATGAATGCTGTCCATCTCCATCATCGTCTATAGGGAGCATCAGATGTCCTTACTCAACGTGCATCACAGTGGCGTCTTGCTTCAAGGTGCCAAGATGCAAACAGTCATCATAGCCAGACGACCTCTGCCAGCAGACCTACCACATCTCACTGTCAGGGGAGCTGCTGTTCCTTGGAGCAACACTGCCGGATACCTGGGAGTGACATTAGATAGGATACTCGTGTGGAAACAGCACGTGGACAGCTTAGTCAGGAAAAGCCATAGGTCGCCTGAGGCAATTTTACCTATTCTCAGACCCAACGACGAAGCTGCCACTGTGCCTAGGGTTGCTCTCTCCGTACCTCACGCTACTGCGACCACTCTTCGAATATGCCGCTGTGGTTTGGGGCAAGCAGCGGAGGTGCATGTCAAACGCCTCCAGAAACTCCAAAACAGGGATCTTCGTCTCACATTGCACCTCCCAGGAGACTTTCTGTCGGCCAGCCTTCCTAGGCTCTCAGAGATACAGCTGATAAAAGGAACACCCTTCTTAGCACCCACAATTATGTAGAGTTATGTCCTTCCTTAAAATTCCACTGAAGCAACGATTACTACGTCACAATATCAGCACTAAACGCAAAGGCCAATAACTTGAAAATTCCATTCTGCGTTGTATCCACCATGTCAAAGACCACCATCTATTCTAAGAAAACCAGTCAAAAAGCTGTCACTCCAAGTAGAATTCACGACGACACCATGTAACACTGTCACTAACGCTCATAAAGACCACTCTTAGTGGTAGTAGTACAGATTTTTCTTCTCGTATGCCTTTTATAGCTAAACCCACCCACAGCTGATTAAATCCCGTGGAGCTGTCCGACTGTGGGGATATTGAGCAACTTTACTCGCGGTGTGGATATGGGCAAATCAAAATACGCTAGCTTCTATCACGGCATCACATAGACACATTTTATTGCACTGATTCCATACAACCGGCTGGCACATGCACACCACGTCACTACTATGACTTGCATCGGTGGTGAAGGGTCAGGTGTCAAAAGTGTATGCTTTTATCTCTGCTTTTAATATGTTGGCCGCTGAGCATACTTGGTAGCGACGTCGCACATACTTACTGTGTTTGGTGGTTCAATAACTCTATTGATAATCGACCCCTTCCCTGTGAAAGCGACGTTCCACGTTTGCAGCTTTTTCGCTTGCGATTATGAGTTCAGTTTGAGAGTTTGAGTGTAGGTCGAGATGTGCCGGAAGCGCCTGGTAGACAGCATTTCATTTCCGTAATACATCTCACACAAGCTGGACACTGGTCAGATCCGCGGTCGTCACTGGCTTGTTCATATGGATAATATCTCATTGTATCAGCATTTTATCGGCCAGAGCAGCTCGATTGGGGCTAACATTTGGAAAACGAAAAGGGTATACAAACAACTTGAACTATGGAAACTAACGTATGTGGCTACAGTACGTCATTTCTGTATGTACAAGTGTTAACGATGTACCTTCGACCACCAATTATGATATGAAGATACTTACGCCCATTCAGCATATCTCCCCATGCCAGGACTCAACGACTATCTGCGATGTTCTAATGACTATGGTAGCTATGTCTTCGCATCCAGTAGAAAGCGAGAGAAGAGTGAGGGTGCAAACTAAAAAGGCATTCCTCTGCCAAGTAAACATTCCGTCATTGCTTCGGGCTCCAATATCAGTGCTGTTGGGTCCACAATGCGTTCTGATAATGCCACCTTCATTTGTCCCTTGTCTCGTCAATACGCGGCAGTACAATCACAAAAATCAGTCCTCTGAAATTACGCTACTTTGTCTCGGTATTTTTTCTACATATGAAACGCTATTTACGATGTTTTCAATTAGACCTTTGTGGTACTCTCTATGAAAAGTGACTGCTCCTCCTTTTACGTATTTCTCTTCGATTTCGTAGCAGCACCAATAATTCATTACCGCAGTTACAAATAAACAGCTGCGTTAAACCAGGGCAAACACGTCTTATATTTATGCTTCCGTCTTCGTGTAGAGCTTAAATAATCTGCGCCATACCGAAGTGACATGATAATCACAGTTAGATGTTGAGAAGACGCTGTGCTCACGCCAGCAATATATTCTCTGTATGGTCGCTTCCTAGACAACAATGCTGTCTTGTTTGTTTGTAACACAAATACAGTACAACGAATCACTTACAGCAAGTGAGAGTCAATTATTTGTTTTTTATCACTGCAATTTTCCCCCACAGTGTTTTAGAAGTCGTTCACACTCAACTTACTTTGTTTCGGTTCACGTTGATCCGTTACGAATTTACTAAATGCCACAGGGACGTATTCTGTTCCTCCTTTTTAAAATATCGGAGGGCTACTGTTTGTGTATTTCAGACAGTGACCCTGGATGAAAGTATCGCGAAGGTCAACATCTGTCATTGTTCGATCTACGTGTTCCCATTTAACCTTCATCTGAGCCAACATGAATCCAAAAACAAACTAGCGTAATACTGCGTTACATTTCCAATGAACAACTTGCATCACAGTCACTCCTGCGTGTAATCTGCGGGTATCATCTTTAAATGAATCCTTCAGAGGGGAAAAAATTCATCATCAGAAGTGAATGACTTTGATATGACAAAAAATTAATGTTGATAAGTCAACTGACCAGTTCATTTCCAGATTAAGAGTATTCGTTAGCTGAATGAGAGTTCCTGTACTTAGGTCATGGAATTACAGCGGCGTTTTACATATCGTTAAATTCGTGCTGCCAAGTTATTTCGCTACGAGTCCACAACTCCTTGGTAGCCTGCTTACTGCTGGACCGTTGCCTAGTAAAGACAAGCGATATTTGTCTAGAGTGTAACTATGCTGGCCACGGAAGATACAAGAAATATGTTATACATGAATATTCTGTGTATCCTCATTATTCTGTCGAAATGTAGTACCAGAAGCGTGCTGTATTAACTGAACGAGCACGCCTCTCATATATAGTTTTTTTTTTTTTTGACAGTCCGTTTATCTATATACAATTCGCTGTACTCACAATCATTGATGATACCCATCGGCATCTTGCTGCTTGTAGGCCAGTACGATGCTCCGAAACGCACATTCTTATATCCACCTGACTGAAGCGTGAATATAACTAAACGGGGAATGGTCCACAATAGTTCGCTTTGTCGATGACCTTTGCTCATCTTTGGTTATAGCGCCGATCACATGTCAATAAGGTGACGACTTTGTTTTACATGCATTATGGAGCACCGCCCTATAAAAAGATGACAGGCTTACTGTTATGGTGTATCTTGGTCATCAGCTCCAGTTTCCGTTAACACAAATGTCTTCACTGCGGTAGTTATAATACATTCATAAGTTATGAAGTACGAAACCTTGTTCGTTCATGAGTAGACCTATGATTATGGTATTTCAACACAAAAACGACCCATCCAGATGAAGAAGTCTTCTGTGCTATACAGCACATACCCAGTTTCTGTAGGACCAAAGCATCGTCGACTGAAAACCCGAGATGTAAGGGCAGTTGGTGACTGACCGAGAAGTTTGCAACTGAAGTCAGTACCAGTAAAATACAAAAGTCAACAAAGTAACATCGTTCGTAATAAGACATAAAATACTTCACATTGGCCACCTAGTAAGGCGTATTATAGCTTTGTGTGGTCTACTAGGTAGGTGTTTTTTTCCCATATGTTGATGTATTAACTGAAAACTCCACCGTTAATCTGGCGCCGGAGCTAAGGTCGATAACGTACTTTGCAGTCGACTCGGAGGTAGCAGGTTTCGAATCCTGGTGGTGGAAGAGCTTTTCATGGTCAGTATTTGGTCTACAAGGGGAATGGGAGTGAGGGGAAGTTGGCTCATTGTCCTGGGTGAATTTTCAAACCTCTCAGAGGTGGCTAATAGAGCGCACGTGACACCCATGAGGTTTATCCGTCCTTTGGATGGGGATGTGAAACTTGCCGACGCTCTTGAAGATTCACTTAAGCTACAAGATTCACACTTTGCGAACGAAAGGTGTCATGTGTGCGAGGAAGAAAAGTGTTTCCAATTAAGTGGCTGAAGAACACCTCAGGCCCTAGTCAGTGCCACACAACTTTGGAGTTTTCCAGCCGACAGTTCCATATCACTTTATCTTAAAATCGTTTATTTGTATTGTCATTAGACACGTTCAATTTTCTTCTTTATAATTCTAATTATTTCTTCTTGATGGTCTTTATTCTGTCTTCATTTGACTTTCTTTTGTTTATTTCCCAAAATTTTTTCACTAATGGGTCAGAATACTTTGTAAACCCTGTATAATTCCCATTGCAATAAGAGACGATATTGAAGTGACAAATTTGAAACACCGACCACACGACCCTTTTGATATATACTATCTGATCAAAAGTGTCCAGACCACTATCAGCGCCGGCCGCGCTGGTCGACTGGTTCTAGGCGCTTCAGTCCGGAACCACGAGACTGCTACTGTCGCAGGTTCGAATCCTGCCTCGGGCATAGGTGTGTGTGATGTCCTTAGGTAGGTTAGGTTTAAGTAGTTCTAAGTCTAGGGGACTGATGACCTTAGATGTTAAGCCCCATAGTGCTTACAGCCATTTGGACCAACTATCAGCGGAAATTAATATGTGTCTATCGTATGCCTTTATGTCGACTTGAACTCTGCAAGGTGACACTTTCGATAAGCTCTGAATTTCTGTGGAGGAAAGGCAATCAGAGAAGGTAGTGATGTTGGACACAGGGGTCTGGCGCAAACTGGGCATTCTAATTCGTCACACAGGTGTTCCATTGGGTTCAAGTCGGTACTCTCGGCAAGCCGCTCCATTTAAGGAACGTTATTGTCCAAAAACCATTGTCTCACTGGTGCTGCCTTATGACAAGAGACATTGTCATGCTGGTAGAAGCAGTCATTGTCTCAGGACTGTTCCTCTACTGTATGCAGTACACAATGCTGCAAAATGTGTTCATATCCTTCCGCATTTAGCGCTTCCTAAAGCACAATAGGGGAACCACACACTAACAATGAAAAACACCCCCATACCGTAACACCAGCTCCTCCGTACTTCACTGATGGCATGTTATTCTCCAAGCGTTCGCTGAACCCACATCCACCCTTTTTACTGCCACGAGATATAGCGGGGTTCATCAGTTCGAATCACTTGTTTCCGCTCATGCACTGTCCAGTAACGCCGCTCTTTACTCCACCGCAAGCGTCGCTTAGCACTGACTGCAGAAATTTGTGGCTTATGAGGAGCGACTCGACCATTATGCCCAATTCTCGTTGAATATCTAAGCTCAGTTATTGTGCTAGATGGACCGGTTGTAGCACTTTGGAACTCATGAGTGATTCCTTCCGCATATTTAATGCAATTTTTCACCACCACCTACCACAATACTCGACGGTCCCTGCTGCCAATACCTGATGTCTGCCTGGATGTGGTTTAACTTTCGTTATTCCTTCGCGCGGTTTTCACTTAGCAGGCACATCACCAACAGTCGACCTGAACAGGCTTACAAGGCTTGAAATGACTGTGAGAGATTTGTTACTCAGGTTATACCCAATGACTAGTCCACGTTCTAAGTCGCTGAGCTTTTGTTCCACAAAATTTCGGGAGAACTGCCGGATATTTGTAACCTCCTACAACAGTATTTCGGCGCAGAGTCTTCTGGCTATCTTCAGGTTATACTGACGAATACGCACTGAGCTCTGGTATTTAATGCCCCGCCGGCACACGCGTGGTGGATTCACTTTGGCGTTGCGCGTGCGCTACTTGAGCGTGTTCGACGGTGAGTCTCTTAGTAATCGAGACGGCGGTTTTCAATTGAATTCGGCATAGAATCCAATGGTTGAAAAACTTCGTATCCTCCGTAGCCGTCGTAGTTCTGTGATGGAACCGCAGGAAGACAATCGAATTGATATCGATGTGGCGAGTTTTCACCATGGGCGGCGCGCGGCGCAGCAGAATCGAATGCGCCCAAGTAGCGCACTCGCAACGCCAAGTGAATCCACCACGCACGTGCCGGCGGGGCATTAAATACCAGAGCTCAGAGCGTATTCGCCAGTATCACCTGAAGATGGCCAGAAGACACTGCGCCGAAATATTGTGGAAGGAAATTGCAAATATAAGGCAGTTCTCCCGAAATTTTGTGGTACAATATGTACGCCGGGAAAGTTTTAAATCTCATTCTGAGCTTCTTCCTGACCAACCCATTCTGCTGTTACTACTTCTGTACTGACAATACAGTATTACCCGCTTCCTTTTACACTGGCCGGTCCGCTTCTCTTGACATATAGTGGCCAATTCCCCATTACATAGGTGTGCCTGGGTACTTATGACCAGATAGTGTGTATGAATGGCAGACGCCGACAGAGCGCTGAGTATGACGTCTTAACAAGCGAATTATACTCGGCATGTCATCATGTGAAGTTTCTCAGCATACATCCTCTTACCAACTGAGCACATCCATGCACACTTGATAGCTTCATTCTGCCAGTACCCACATACTCAAGAGACTCCTAAGACTGTCTCCCACGAACCTTACATGACTAGCACTCAATGGAGAAAGCGTAGGTTAAGAACAAAGTTTGGAAAGCAGGAGAGAGAATCTGTGATGCTAGGTTAAATGCATTGGTAAAAGAATTGCCCGCAAAACACGTGGCTTCAGGATCGTGTTCTACATCGGGTTAGGCACATAGTTTTAATCTGCACGGAAGTTGTATTTGTAGGGACATCCGTCATCTACACCACTATCAGACATCTTCCGCTTCGACCTAGCGTGTAAATCAAGCCATGACTTCCCTTTCGCTTCTCAATCATGCTACTCTTAAAGATTTTCATGATGGCGTAAAAGATTTGCTTGCCAATGTACGTCGCCTCTACAGCTTAATGCTTAACATTGTAAGTACTACAGCTACGGTACGGTGAGATTCCGTATTGTATTAGTATAAGCGTATCAGTGCATAACCACAGCGATTGCCTTGGTAACCCACTGATGTAAGAACACTGATTACTCATAACCATGCCGGACAGAAATTAGTCACACCGGGAGAAACCAAACTACTAAAGTGTAATATGCCTCTTCCCATTCCAATAATCTCTCTTCTGCTAGGATTAGGGTCCACAAGTTTCTTCAGATGCGCCATGCCCACCAGAAACCTCTCATTGATGATAAGATACCACAGAGCTGCCAAAGTGCGGGGATGTTGATCGCTATGTTTCACCTGTTGTTCCAAATAGTCCCAGATATTTTGTTTGAGATTATAATCTGATAATTTAGCAGGACAGTCACGAGCGTTAGTGTGCCTGAATGTTCGTCAAATCAGGAGCATATACACGCAGCCCTGCGAACACGTCTGTTGTCATCATGGAAATGTCCGAGTCTCCACAGCTTACTCACCATGAAGATGTAGAAGAAAGGGGAAGATTTAATCACCAAGAATGATGAAATAAACATCCTGGTTCATTTTCACGATAACCTAGATGAGTGGGCCCAAGCCATGGTGCGAAAAATACCCCTGACGTTGTGAGGTAACGGGCGAGTTGTGGCGCCCTGGATATATTCTAAGTTCGGAGTTGGCGTGGCCGCGCGGGGGCCTCTCGGCGGGCCGCGGCCCGGCCACAACCACATGGTACCGAACGTTGGCTGAGCATGAGGGGTGGCCCCAGTGTGTGGTCCATGGACCGCATGGCTGGCAGTTCCATGGTGATGCTGTGTCGATGAAAGAGACTTCTATTCTGAGAGTGCCAAAGATGGTGGACTTTGTGAAACCATCATGACAGATATTTCACAGTTCGTATAGAAATTAATAGTAGCTAGATGAATCATGATACCTTATAAAGAAACGTATAATTACCATTATTTGCACAACGATTCTGATTGTGTAATCAGATTTTCAATACCTTTATTAGTTTAAAGTTTAGTATCTGACAGTTTAAATTATACAAGTAACACCCAGCAATGAATTTCCAAAATCTAAACGGTTCATCTGATTTCGTCGATCGACGTGTCTTTAAAAAGCTATTAGTGTAAACCTAAATTGGTATGAATTACAGGCATGTAACTCGAATAGAACACGAGTTATTGGAGGTCAAAGTGGCCGGTTACTATCGATCGTCTCAGGCCATAAGTACTCCACAGTTACACGAAAAAACGGTAGCAGCATGCTTATAAAAATGTTTATTCATCTGTGTCTTTGTTTATATCCTATATATACTATTCATGAAGAAATTGCTCCAATATTTACTGTGTTTTAGAAAGGACAGAGACATTAGGCCCTTGGCCTACTTTTGCTTCCTATTCCTTTGGTATATGTTTATTTAATTTGTTTACGCATTTAATAATGTGTGTTAGAGCGTGTTTATGGTCCAGCCGTAGGAATATTTATTTAATTTCATATTATTTAAATGTAAATCCACTATTTCGAATGTGTTTCAAAATGTTTGTGAGGGTGCATTGATTTGGAGACATGACGGGAGCGCTACCGCCAGTCGCAGCGCTCTTTACTAAGGGAGGCGACTACCGAGGTGAATGGAGGGAGAGTTCTGAACAGTGCAGTGTAAGGGACAGTACGGGTCAGGATGGGAGGTGCCGGACGCGACGGTGCAAAGGACGTACGCTCGCAGGAGAGACTTGGAGAGTGTGGAGCGGTTTGCGCGTGGTCACGGCAGATAGAAATACTGTGGAGTGCCGAATTGTGCTCTTGTGAGATTTGCGTGACTTCTACAGTGAAGACATAGTGTGCGTTTAGAAGTGAATATCTCACGAGCTATGTTGTCGTTCGTAACTAATTACGTGCAGTAGGAATCTATTGATTCCCTGTTATTCAACTTATATTTTATTTAATTGCTGGGCCATCGACACCAATAAGTGTTTTGCAGAAATATACCGCATTCTTAACAGTACTGCCGGCCGGAGTGGCCGTGCGGTTCTAGGCGCTACAGTCTGGAACCGAGCGACCGCTACGGTCGCAGTTTCCAATCCGGCCTCGGGTATGGATGTGTGTGATGTCCTTAGGTTAGTTAGAGTTACGTAGTTCTAAGTTCTAGACGACTGATGACCTCAGAAGTTAAGTCGCATAGTGCTCAGAGCCATTTGAACCATTTCAACAGTACTTCTACTATCATACTAAACATTTAAAGTCGTTACGATAGTACCTGCAGATTTTATTTAACTGCAATCTTTCATTTATAAATGTCTTCGTTACATTCGCAATTGCCCAGTGACAGGAACCTTTGACCATTCGATTCATGTGTATATTCATATTGTATACTGTGGACTCAGCAGTATTTGGCTTGTAATGCGGCAACTACGTACCCCAGCCTATAGACAACGAAACCAGCCACTACTTTTAATATTCCATCTCTGAGTCGGATCAGGTGCGGATCCAGGATCTCGGTCCGGGGAGGGGGGGGGCAAATTTTTTGGTACCTGCTTTCCAAAAAATTAATTCCAAATAAAATCATTAATACTCTATACGCGCGCGCGCACACACACACACACACACACACACACACACACACACACACATATATATATATATATATATATATATATATATATATATATATATACTCCTGGAAATTGAAATAAGAACATCGTGAATTCATTGTCCCAGGAAGGGGAAACTTTATTGACACATTCCTGGGGTCAGATACATCACATGATCACACTGACAGAACCACAGGCACATAGACACAGGCAACAGAGCATGCACAATGTCGGCACTAGTACAGTGTATATCCACCTTTCGCAGCAATGCAGGCTGCTATTCTCCCATGGAGACGATCGTAGAGATGCTGGATGTAGTCCTGTGGAACGGCTTGCCGTGCCATTTCCACCTGGCGCCTCAGTTGGACCAGCGTTCGTGCTGGACGTGCAGACCGCGTGAGACGACGCTTCATCCAGTCCCAAACATGCTCAATGGGGGACAGATCCGGAGATCTTGCTGGCCAGGGTAGTTGACTTACACCTTCTAGAGCACGTTGGGTGGCACGGGATACATGCGGACGTGCATTGTCCTGTTGGAACAGCAAGTTCCCTTGCCGGTCTAGGAATGGTAGAACGATGGGTTCGATGACGGTTTGGATGTACCGTGCACTATTCAGTGTCCCCTCGACGATCACCTGTGGTGTACGGCCAGTGTAGGAGATCGCTCCCCACACCATGATGCCGGGTGTTGGCCCTGTGTGCCTCGGTCGTATGCAGTCCTGATTGTGGCGCTCACCTGCACGGCGCCAAACACGCATACGACCATCATTGGCACCAAGGCAGAAGCGACTCTCATCGCTGAAGACGACACGTCTCCATTCGTCCCTCCATTCACGCCTGTCGCGACACCACTGGAGGCGGGCTGCACGATGTTGGGGCGTGAGCGGAAGACGGCCTAACGGTGTGCGGGACCGTAGCCCAGCTTCATGGAGACGGCTGCGAATGGTCCTCGCCGATACCCCAGGAGCAACAGTGTCCCTAATTTGCTGGGAAGTGGCGGTGCGGTCCCCTACGGCACTGCGTAGGATCCTACAGTCTTGGCGTGCATCCGTGCGTCGCTGCGGTCCGGTCCCAGGTCCACGGGCACGTGCACCTTCCGCCGACCACTGGCGACAACATCGATGTACTGTGGAGACCTCACGCCCCACGTGGTGAGCAATTCGGCGGTACGTCCACCCGGCCTCCCGCATGCCCACTATACGCCCTCGCTCAAAGTCCGTCAACTGCACATACGGTTCACGTCCACGCTGTCGCGGCATGCTACCAGTGTTAAAGACTGCGATGGAGCTCCGTATGCCACGGCAAACTGGCTGACACTGACGGCGGCGGTGCACAAATGCTGCGCAGCTAGCGCCATTCGACGGCCAACACCGCGGTTCCTGGTGTGTCCGCTGTGCCGTGCGTGTGATCATTGCTTGTACAGCCCTCTCGCAGTGTCCGGAGCAAGTATGGTGGGTCTGACACACCGGTGTCAATGTGTTCTTTTTTCCATTTCCAGGAGTATATATATATATATATATATATATATATATATATATATATATATATATATAATATTCTGTTTTTAGCTTAATTGTGTATCGATATGTGTTAAGTGTGTTTAATGAAATAAATTACTGCATTACCTAAAACATATTCTTCAAAGACGACACGTGCACTTGAAAAACTCTGTGTTTGTCTGCTAATGTAAAATAATCTATAAAAGTGCTGATGTTCATTTGTTTCCATTCTTAAATCTTCGAAATTAGTTCACCAATTGCTTTCATTTGACAGAATGTTGCCATCGAATTCGCGCATGTGTTTATACGCAGCAATGACGATACGACTGCGAAAAGTTATAATAGGGTATTTGACTGTGTTCAGGAAATCATCTTATATTGTTAATCACGTCATTTTATGCTCATAATAATCTGTTTTTTCTCATGAATGTAAATATTAACAATAAGAAATTTCTTTCTTTCTTCGTGTAAAAAAAATTAGAAATAAAATAAAAATGCAAAAGTATAAATAAAATGAAATTTAATATTAAATATGTATATTCACAATACTGCTCTTAAATATTAAATTCTAATCTCCTTTTACGCCCACTTTTTGAAAATCTTGTAATTACTTTTTCTACGTCTACAGGAATCTGGTAAAGAATATGCATAAGTGAAAGACCAAGGAGGCGGTTTTCATTCATCGATGTTCTTAAATAAGCAGATTCTTCCTTCTACTCCGGCAGTTTCCTTGGCTATTTGCAAATACCAGTTTGCTTCTTCAAGATTTGACTTCCGAAATAAGCAAACAGTTTAGAGCAAAGCCACAGCTTTGGAGACACTAACACTGTTATGAAATTCATGCTTTTTTCAGATTGCAATAGAAGCATACGCTTAGTACCTCAGAATAAATTATATTGATGAGGAAAACGCACCTTCCTCAGTCTTTGGCAGAGTTGCCCTCTGCACTTTGGAGAAAGAGAAATGAATCTGAGTTTTCTAGATTTCAGTATCTGTCTGAATCTGCTGACTGTAACATTTATATTCTTACAGTATGAGAGAATGGAATGTGAATGAATCCACAGACGCTATTTTCGTGTACGTTATTACATTTGGCTAATTATTGTTTGTTCACATTCCTCATCAAAAGTGAGAATAAAGCCAAAATGGGGGAGAAGCGTTCATCCAAATCGAAAACGTGCAATTGCAGAATAAAAGGGACTGTCGTAAGGTTCTCACTATTCGCAACTAATGAGAATATTTTCAAGTTTTCCTTCGGTGTTCATCGCTTAATTATCAACACCATCTCTTTGCAAGTTGCCACTAGAAACAAAATCTTACATACGCACTGCGGGGACACAGATCACTCATGCCTTAGCGAATATTATCATTTTATTCGTAAGTATAGTTGTTTCTTCTGTAGTTTATTCGCTAAATGGAAGAGGTTTCAATGTCTCTTTTTGAATTATTACATCAAACTGCGTGCCATTGTTTACATCTTCGACTTCAAGTAAAACATACTAGACAGGCCGACGTAATCAGCCCCTAAAGCAGTCGGAAAAAAAAGATCGGTCACGCACCAGGGGGGGGGGGGGGGGGGGCAATTGCCCCCATTGCCCCCCTCCCCTTGGATCCGCCCCTGAGTCGGAGGGTACGTAATTAAGGGCCACACCACATCATCTCATCATCATTTATTATTTGAAAGCCCGTTAATGTATTATGGAACCGCCTCCGGGATTATCTAAATCCTGCACACCCTGTAGGCTAAACACCTAGTCGGGCCGTCAGTCCACTTTACTCCTTGCATCATGCTCATTTTTGCCTTTCATCACGTCTCTCTACCTCTATCTGTCTTATTGAGATGATTCTGTATAACTGATTGGCACGTCACACCACCACCTTCGCTAGCATGGTTTACGCCAGAGTATGGATCAGATGACCATATCTGGTACCAGCTATACACCATCTGCAGCTTTCTAAAGCTATCAGTGTACTCTTTTAAGTGGTGATTAATATCTTGATTAGTAAGCTTACTTTCATAAGTTGCGACCCTTGGTGATCAACTGTTGACTTCACTTCTACATCTTAACAGTAAGTATGCTGTGTCCACTTCCATCTTCCAAGACGACAACAGACGTGTTCGCAGGGCTGCATACATAAGCTCCTGGTTTGACGAACACTCAGACACTCTAATTCTTCCGACTGTTCCGCTAAATCACCCGATCTTAATCTTAAAACAGCGATCCAGGGAGTGCAGTAGGAATTTCTTTTGCTTCCGCCGGCGATCACAAAACTTTTGGTCCTTAGACTACCGGTTTCGGTTACCAATGACAGAACTGCCTGGAGTCTGTTATGAACAGTAGCGGTGGACACAGTATGACTCTCCCAGAACTGTGGTCTAGTTTACACCATATTGTAAATACAATATGTGATCAAAAGTGTCCGGACGCCCCCCCCCCCCCCCCCCCAAACATACGTTTTTCATATTAGATGCATTGTTCTGCCACCTACTGCCAGGTAGTCCATATCAGTAACCTCAGTAGTTATTAGACATCGTGAGAGAGCATAATGAGGTGCTCCTTGGAAGTCACGCACTTCGAACGTGGTCAGGTGATTGGGTGTTACTTGTGTCATACGTCTTTATGCGAGATTTCCACACACCTAAACATCCATAGGTCCACTGTTTCCGATGTGATAGTCAAATGAAAACGTGAAGGGACACATACAGCACAAAAGCGTACAGGCCGAGCTCGTCTGTTGACTGACAGAGACTGCCGACAGCTGAAGAGGGTCGTAATGTGTAATAGGCAGACATCTATCAAGACCATCACACAGGAATTCAAAACTGCATCAGGATCCACTGCAAGTACTACAACAGTTAGGCGGGAGGTGAGAAAAATTGGATTGCATGGTCGAGCGGCTGCTCATAAGCCAGAAATCACGACGGTAAATTCCAAATGAAGTCCCGCTTGGTGTAAGGAGCGTAAACATTGGACAATTGAACAGTGGGAAAACGTTGTGTGAAGTGATGACTCGCCGTACACAATGTGGTGATCCGATTGCAGGGTGTGGGTATGGCGAATGCCCAGTGAACGTCATCTGCCAGCGTGTGCAGTACCAATAGGAAAATTCGGAGGGGAAGGTGTTATGGTGTAGTCGTGTTTTTCGTGGAGGAGGCTTGCACCTCTTGTAGTTTTGCTTGGAACTATCACAGCACAGGCCTACATTTATGTTTTAAGCACCTACTTGCTTCCCACTGTTGAAGAGCAATTCGAGATGGCGATTGCATCTTTTAATGCGATCGAGCACCTCTTCATAATGCACGGCCTGTGGCGGAGTGTTTACACGACAATAACATCCCTATAATTGACTGCCCTGCGCAAAGTCCTGACCTGAACACCTTTGCGATGTTTTAGAACGTTTGTGTTCGTGCCAGGCCTCACCGTCCGACATCGATACCTCTCCTCAACGCAGCACTTAGTGAAGAATGGGCTGCCATTCCCCAAGAAACCTTCTAGCACCTAATTGAATGTATGCCCGAGAGAGTGGAAGCTGTCATCAAGGCTAAAGGTGGGCCAACACCATATTGAATTCCAGCATTACCGATGGTGGGCGCCACGAACTTGTAAGTCATTTCAGCCAGGTGTCTGGATACTTTTGATCACATAGTGTATGTGCGACAATGCTACGCTGATTTTGTGTATATTTTGTGGCGATGCCACTATGGTTTTATTATATTAGGACAAGCTTTATTATATTAGGACAAGTTGCAAAACAGATCTGAAGGTCGTCATTGTTGACCGAAACCGACAGTCTAAGGACCAAAGGGTTTGTGATCATTGGCGAAAAAAAAAAAAAAAAAGTAATTCATTCTAAGCTTACTTTGTTGTACGCCAAGATGTATCTTATATCCCCATTCAGTCCCAAGCGAATTGAACATCTTCAAAAATGCGTTACAATGTACATGCGCCCAGAGCATGGAGCAGCTGTTTGGCGGTCCGTTGGCGGTGTCCACCCGTGCGTCACCTCGTCTTTATTTCGGCGGCAGTAGCAGCAGCGCAGCCCGCGCACGCCGGCACTGGCGCCGACAAGGCCCGGCCAGCAGAGCGCCTTCTTCCACTCAATCTACCTGTCTCCCCTCCAGGCTCGCCGAGAAAGGAACGAGATGATTTTTGCTGGGAAATGGCTACGGAGATGATTTTTGCCGGGTCGGCCCTCCGGGGAGAGAGCCCCTTTCCTCGGCGACCCGCCCTCTGACCATTCCTCTTGCCGGGGGCCTGGGGTGGGCGCGTCTCCTGCCGCCACCCCTCGCGCGCGCCGCCCCCGCCGCCCCCCGTCGCCCCCGCAGCCGTCGCCGCCACCCCCGCCCTCCCCCGGCAAGCGCTGCTCCTCCTGCCGCCCGAGCGCGGTGATCTACGGCACTCGAGTTCTCATAACTTCATCCGACCCGATCATGGCCCACCGGGGACCGTATGACAAATGTATCCTTCCGCCAACTTCAAATTAGTTCCGGCCTCTCGCAGCGACGGCTCGCACGCGCACACGCCGCCGCCGCGCCGGCCGGGGTGAGAACGCGGAGACCGTATTGCCGCTACACGTAATATAACAGATAACGTCAACCACTGTCTTCGCGCGCCCGCCTCCCCTTGCTTACCCGGCTGCGCGCCTCATTCGTCCGCTGTAGACGCCCCTTCACTTGACTGCCAGAGCGGCAGCTCCTCGTTTCATCTCCTCTCTCTTTTGTCGGCACGTTTGGTGCGTATTGTCTTCCCAAAGAGAAATAAATCACTCTTCATTACCGTACTCGTGGCAGCAGAACTCCACGCAGCGAAGCCGCGCCGATTTCAATTGTCAGCCACAGGTCGCATCCATTGGTTTCACGAGTGATAGCGAACATGTCGTGACCTGATTTCCCTACAGAATTTCTAAACAAAGAAAAAAGGTGACATACCTTATGTCGAGCACTGCATCTGATGTATCAGGCACAGATCCAGGTTTCCGTTAGTGGAAGGGGAGAGGGGAGGGGGGAGGTCACAGTACGATACCTCCCCCCCCCCCCCCCACACCTCTCTCCTCCACCCAGATCTAGTTTTTTGCGTCAGTGCTTAGCACATTATTTTAGCATAACTTCGGAAAAAATTCAGTACTGAAAAATACAGCATTTGAAAACAATTCGTCCTAAAATCTGTGAAGACTTCAAATAAATTTAAGAACAACAATAAAACAAAACTATCTCAATTTTGACAACGTCATAATTTGCTCAGTAAAATAGATGTGCATCCGCTATTATCAGTGAGTTACTGAGGGCAGGTTCTAGAACAATTTTCCACACAAGCGACATATCATTTGTCGCACTCCCCTCCCTCCCCCCCCCCCCCCCCCCCTACACTCCCAGCCTTCACTTTCAACTCTCCCTCAGACATTCGTTGCTTCTCCTTGGCTTTCGGTAAGACCTTTGACAATAAAGCTCAGTCAAGTGTTCATGGAAATATTTTTTTTTCATTTAAAATAAGTCCTCCTGGATATTCCTCTGAAGTGATAAATATTAAAATAAGAAACTATTCGTTACCATTCAGATCAATTCTTGATACCTTTAAACGATTTTAGTGAAAGCAGTAAGAACTATATCTATTTGTACGGCATTACTCTAGCTTCAACAAAAATGTGCTGTGTAATAAACAGAGTAGAAAGAAGGAAAATGCAAAATTTCATTTCTTTTTAGGTTATTATGGAACTTTTTAATAGACAATTTACAATTTTTTCCACTTCGGGAAAAGTACGTCACAAATACAAATAGAGATGTTAAACAGAAGGCACTGTTTAACTATGCAACTTGTATGTTATGCGTGAAAAAAACTCACCTTAAATTACACCCATCAAAAAAAGTTTTGCATCACTTCGGTTCCGAGAGTTCCGGAACCTATACAGAAAGTTGGAATAGAGTTCAACATAAACGTCATTTCCACCCTTTGTATTGCTCATGAAAATCACACACATGGCTAAATATGCAAAATAGTGACAAGACCAAGTAACGATGATGGAGGTGGATAGTGATCACGCATCCTTCTCTCCAAAATAGACCACAAAGGCTCAATAATATTGGGATCTAATGACTGTGGTGGTCAGGGGAGATGCGACAATTTATCCTCGTGCTCACAAAACCAGTTCTGGTCTATGCGAGCTATGAGAATGGGGGCGCTGTCGTCTTGGAATTCAGCATCACTATTAGGGAACAAACATTACACCATGGAATGGACCTATCAGCCAATAAGGTCACATAAACTTTATCAGTAATGTTGCCTTGCAGAGTAATGATGGGGCCCATAGAATACCTCGATACAGCTGCTCAAATCGTCACCGAACCATCGCCATGTTTCACTCTTGGGATGTAAACTAGGCCAGAAGCAGGAAACTGTGTGAAACATGACTCATCCGACCAAATAATGTTCTTCCATTGCGTCATAGACCAGGTTTTACTGACTTTGTCACTGTATTTCACTGTTATGAGCACTTTTATCACTGATGCGTGGTTTTGGAATTCCTGCAAACTCTGCAGTTCCCAACTTATTCAGCTCCCTACGTGTTGTTTTGTTGCTGACAGCGTTCGTGAGTGCGACGTTCAGCTCTGCAGTGACTTTTGTAGCTCTCGTCCGCATTGTGACTTAGCGAATAACGTTTTTCCACTTTTGTCGTATGTGGTGTAAATACTCGATATGATGCCCGTTGAAACACCAAACACTTTGACTATCTTGGTTACCAAAGCACACTATATGAGCACCAACAATCTGTCCAAGTTCGGATTGACTTAGCTCCGACATAATGCACTCACGGCTACACAGAACACGTTCTGACAGCGACTGCCCCGTGCAACGTATTGAGAACAACGCACAGCTGCCGTTCGTGGTCAAATAAAACAGTGCAACCTACAGGCTTGGCTACCATGTACCCTTATGCTCAGGCATGCATTTCTGGGGGTGTTCCCATAGTTCTGTCCAATCCCTGTAGCCTGCAAATGGGTCGTTTATGGCCCTATGTTTAATGGAACGTTTTTGTTTTTTATTTTTTTTTTCCTCTACTGTTACCCGTTCCAGTTTTCGCTGTTAATTACGATACAGTCCGTATACAAATTTTGCAATTTGGCGCCTCTACCGCCCGTTTCAACTTGGCGCCCCAAGCGGCCTCTTGGGTCTTGAACCAGCCCTGCGAATCGTTCGATAAGCGCTACTACTGTAAACCAAAGCCGGCCGAAGTGGCCGTGCGGTTAAAAGCGCTGCAGTCTGGAACCGCAAGACCGCTACGGTCGCAGGTTCGAATCCTGCCTCGGGCATGGATGTTTGTGTTGTCCTTAGGTTAGTTAGGTTTAACTAGTTCTAAGTTCTAGGGGACTAATGACCTCAGCAGTTGAGTCCCATAGTGCTCAGAGCCATTTGAACCTTTTTGTAAACCTAAGTTTGCAGACCATGGCCATGAGAGCATGCTGTTTCTTTCACTCGCTTCTGCCTATATTCGAGAAGTCGGTCTCTTACTTTTGTCTTAGTGGAGAGTCTTCCATCTTGCGTTTTACAGCTTCCTGCCGTGCCGGATTCGTTGTTGACAGCAGGTACGGTCAGACTCTGAATGGGTCCTCTTACCTGTTTTGGAAACTCTCTGCAAGTGGTTAGGTATTAAGTCCATAGACGTTGGCAAGCCCTCACAAAAACCGTTAAAAAGTATCCTACCGGTATGTTACACATAGTTTCTAATTTTTAGAATTTCTAGCTTTTTAGACACAATTTCGTTTCATTCTACGAATGATGTGCAGTGAAACTTCAACTGCTCAAATTAAACTCGAAAAATGAAAACAGAATGACATTTGTTAAAACATTAATATTACAATACATTTATCTGGTATGCTACCAAAGTTCTCACAACAAGACCTTCATAGAAATCATAATACAGTTACGCTCTGGAGCAAGAAGAGTTTGTTGTTGTTGTTGTTGTTGTTGTTGTGGTCTTCAGTCCTGAGACTGGTTTGATGCAGCTCTTCATGCTACTCTATCCTGTGCAAGCTTCTTCATCTCGCAGTACTTACTGCAACCTACATCCTTCTGAATCTGCTTAGTGTATTCATCTCTTGGTCTTCCTCTACGATTTTTACCCTCCACACTGCCCTCCAATGCTAAATTTGTGATCCCCTGATGCCTCAGAACATGTCCTACCAACCAGTCCCTTCATCTTGTCAAGTTGTGCCACAAACTCCTCTTCTCCCCAATCCTATTCAATACCTAGTCATTAGTTACGTGATCTAATCTTCAGCATTCTTCTGTAGCACCACATTTCGAAAGCTTCTATTCTCTTCTTGTCCAAACTATTTATCGTCCATGTTTCACTTCCATACATGACTACACTCCATGCAAATACCTTCAGAAACGACTTCCTGACACTTAAATCTATACTCGATGTTAACAAATTTATCTTCTTCGGAAACTCTTTCCTTGCCATTGCCAGTCTACATTTTATATCCTCTCTACTTCGAACATCATCACTTATTTTGCTCCCCAAATAGCAAAACTCTTTTACTACTTTACGTGTCTCATTTCCTAATCTAATTCCCTCAGTGTCACCTGACTTAATTCGACTACATTCCATTATCCTCGTTTTGCTTTTGTTTATGTTCGTCTTATACCCTCCTTTCAAGACACTGTCCATTCCGTTCAACTGCTCTTCCAAGTCCTTTGCTGTCTCTGACAGAATTACAATGTCATCGGCGAACCTCAAAGTTTTTATTTCTTCTCCATGGATTTTAATACCTACTCCGAATTTGTCTTTTGTTTCCTTCACTGCTTGCTCAATATACAGATTGAATAACATCGGGGAGAGGTTACAACCCTGTCTCACTCTCTTCCCAACCACTACTTCCCTTTCATGCCCCTCGACTCTTATGACTGCCATCTGTTTTCTGTGAAAATTGTAAATAGCCTTTCGCTCCCTGTATTTTACCCCTGCCACCTTCAGAATTTCCCAAAGTCTACAAATGCTAGAAACGTAGGTTTGCCTTTCCTTAATCTAGCTTGTAAGATAAGTCGTAGAGTCAGTATTGCCTCACGTGTTCGAATATTTCTATGGAATCCAAACTGATCTTCTCCGAGGTCACCTTCTACCAGTTTTTCCATTCGTCTGTAAAGAATTCACGTTAGTATGTTGCGTCTGTGACTTATTAAACTGATAGTTCGGTAATTTTCACATCTGTCAGCACCTGCTTTCTTTGGGATTGGAATTACTATATTCTTCTTGAAGTCCGAGTGTATTGCGCCTGTCTCATACATCTTGCTTACCAGATGGTAGAGTTTTGTCAGGACTGGCTCTCCCAAGGTTGTCAGTAGTTCTAATGGAATGTTGTCTACTCCCAGGGCCTTGTTTCGACTCAGGTCTTTCAGTTCTCTGTCAAACTCTTCACACAGTATTGGATCTCCCATTTCATCTTCATCTACATTCTCTTCCATTTCCTCAAGTATAGACCCTCTATATACTCCTTCCACCTTTCTGCTTTCCCTTCTTTGCTTAGAACTGGGTTTCCATCTGAGCTCTTGATATTCATACAAGTGTTTCTCTTTTCTCCAAAGGTCTCTTTAATTTTCCTGTATGCAGTATCTATCTTACCCCTAGTGAGATAAGGCCCTACATCCTTACATTTGTCCTCTAGCCATCCCTGCTTAGCCATTTTGCACTTCTTGTCAATCTCATTTTTGAGACGTTTGTATTCCTTTTTGCCTGCTCCATTTACTGCATTTCTATATTTTCTCCTTTCATCAATTAAATTCAATATTTCTTCTGTTACCCAAGAATTTCTACTAGCCCTCGTCTTTTTACCTACTTGATCCTCTGCTGCCTTCACTACTTCATCCCTCAGAGCTACCCATTCTTCTTCTACTGTATTTCTTTCCACCATTCCTGTCAATTGTTCCCTTATGCTCTCCCTGAAACTCTGTGCAACCTCTGGTTTAGTCAGTTTATCCAGGTCCCATCTCCTTAAATTTCCACCTTTTTGCAGTTTCTTCAGTTTTAATCTACAGTTCATAACCAATAGATTGTGGTCAGAGTCCACATCTGCCCCTGGAAATGTCTTACAATTTAAAGCCTGGTTCCTAACTCTCTGTCTAACCATTATATAATCTATCTGAAACCTGTCAGTATCTCCAGGATTCTTCCATGTACAAAACCTTCTTTTATGATTCTTGAACCTAGTGTTAAGAGTTTATAGGCAACAAATCATAGCAGAAAGCCAGTAAAGTCCATGATGCTTAAACTCCATTTAAATTTGAAAGCAACGCCACAAGAATTCTCTAACACTTATTTCCAAATGTATAAGTTATCTCACATCTCATAGCGATAAGTACAACCCCGTAATACTAACAAGACCTATATGGCTCCAAAATGAGCCCAGCTGAGAATCATTCCAACACAGATTTTAGTGTCAGCAGTTCCACTCATCTAACCACTGTCAGTTGTTTGGGCTTTCTGTTTTCTGTCCACACAGATAACTGGTAGTGTCCATACCTAAGTTTCATCTGAAACAAAGATACTATATGATACAGCTTCTGCTGCCCTGCAAGATACGAAAAAAATCCATGTGAGGTCCAATAACAAGGTTAGCACTCCACAGTTATTTGAAAATGAGGTAATATCAAAAACTCACGGTATACTCAATAGTCAAACTATCACCAAAATCGTCTGTACTTGTAATTCTCTTTAGTATAGAATTATTCAGAAGGCCTACCACATAACAATCCCTTGACTCGATCCGGCCGTACCACAGAACAGGTAGCTGCTCCCATCTACCATGTTCCATCAAAGCAACATACCATCATGTCCATGCTATATGGGCCTCATTTCTCTCTGATGACAGTTCCTCAAACTCTCCACAGATTTAACCACAGTAATCACTTGAAGCTTCCATGTCATTTACAGAACACCAACTACTGTAGCCCCACTTATTACAACATTTTTGGATATGTCCTGCTGCACATACAGCCCATACTTGCTTGTTATGGCTCCATGGTGCTCCATGTAACAACCATCCTGGTTGCTCCATCGTCCTCCCAGCAATGAATGACATGCATCCCATTGACAGTCACAAACCTATTGATGGGCAAAGATGTGTGAACTGGCACAAAGTTAGCTGAGAAACTGATATGTGTAAAACCATTAACACTTCAAGAGGGTACTTCCAAAGGTAAGTTACAAATTATCATGGTTGGCCAAGAACTGTTATTGAATGTGCAATACACTTCAAAGTGACACAAATATACTACACTATTTGTCAACATAGTCACCAAGTCTCTGTAAACAATGGTCGAACTTTCCACGAATCATTCAATTCTTTGATGACAAAAATCCCCTCTCTGGTCAGGGAGCCTTTCAAGAACTGCATTGTGAATGTTCTCAGATGTACTTTCAGCTTGCTGAAAATATGTAAATTTCATGGTGCAAGTTTTGCACATACCGATGAGGCATCACCCATATTTGTGCAGCCTTAGTGAAATTGTCAGCACCATTTCACTAAGGCTGGATGCAGCAGTGCATTTGGTCCACTTGTGATTAGAATTTCATCTGCGTACAATTTAGATGTTTCACCCACAAGAATCACACTACCCTGCATGCTCATGGACTGTTTGAGAAAATTTATCCACTCAAACAACTCTGTCTCAGTACAGTTTCACCTGTGTCAGTGTTTTCTACTAATTCTGTTACTCAGAGTATACAGATCTTGGCGCATGAGTGAACCTGATGACCCATTCAGCTTGGCACTTGAAGCAGCTGCTCTTAGTTGTAATATGTCCTGTATTGTAATCTTACAGCTGTGAAGCCTCTGGCACTCCTCTCAGCATGGCACCCCAAGTGGTGGCTTACATGGCTTCGACCTTAAACCTATCCTGCTCATACTTCAGCTTTGGAGTACATTTCCAGTTGCTGTACCAATTCAGAACTATACTGTAATACATTTTTTATCCATACCACAGCAGAACTATGTCTGCAGGAAACACAGAATATGTACTCTAGTCTGACAATGCATCTATCTAACCACACAATTGTGATATTGTGGGACAACTTGTGTAACTTACTGTCTGAAGACCTGTTCTTTAGTGATGGAAGAGTTGTGACCTCCAAGAGCTCCATCCAGCCCTGCTCCCTCCCTCCAATCCTCACCCTGGCTACCATAACCAGTGGTCTCTATTACACGCTGGTGTCACTATTTCAATGTAACCAAAGCATAATTTTGACAAAGTGTAATATATTGTATAGTAAGAGCATGTGGTCTGGTACATACGTCTACCGAACAAAGACATACACCAGCTCGTGATTGAATCTGTCTAATAACTTTTCTAATTAGAATTCTCTCTCTCAAACTCTGTCAAACAGACCTCAGAAGCTCCAATGGTACTGAGTGACTGCCATGTCATACTCAGCCAATAGGTGTCACTGGATGTGGATAGGGAAGGGCATGTGGTAAGCACACTGCTTTCCCAGCTTTTGTCAGCTTTCATGACTGAAACAGCTACTTCTTGATGAAGTAGCTCCTCAATTGACCTCAGAAAGCCTGAGTGCACCCCATTTTCCAACATTGCTTGACAGACATGGACAGTCACCCATCTATGAGCTAGTCAACCCCAATAGTACTTAACTTTAATGATCTGATGGGAACTGGTGTTACCACTGCACCCATTGTCTCTCTGATTAGAACTGCTCCAGAAATAACTGTTACCACTTACAGACTGATGTCCTGATGGAAGGAATGTTTCACTGATTAATGAGCCATGTGAGACTGCTTTGTCACCTGAATGAGATCAGTGCCCGAGAGTTTATTTCTGCTGGTAGCAAATAAATACTGTCTATGGGTCACATCAATGAATCAGTTTCCTGTTCTGTGAATAATAATATTTCATGGTACAGCAGCTCTTAATAGGGGTTCTTCATATTGCACTCATTTAGTTCACTGGAAGACATTATTAAAAGACATTGCAGAAGACCATTCCCAAAAACCATTATCAGATAGAAATTTACTGCCTCTTACTCATATGAGAACTATGTAGGGATCATATCTCACACAAGACCTTTTCAACTTTCATGACATCGTTGTCTGTGAGACTCTAAACTTCACACTTTCTTCCTTTCTGCTTATCTTAATTCCTTCCATCTTTCTCCTTTGTCTTTGTGTATCTGAAATGTAATTTTGTCTGCAATTCCTTGAAAGTTGATGTGACTGTGTCTTAAAAATTTTCCTGTTTCCCCATATTTAGAAAGAGACAGCTTCAAATCCATTGCTGACATTATAATCCCAATTTTCTGTGTTGTCAGCAAGGTAGGCTACATGAATGCCATAGTGAGTTGTTTGTCACTTTTGCTTAGTTGCTGAATGATGACAATGCTCCTATAGCTGTAAGCTCCATATATTCATATGAAAGCAACAATAACTCAAGAAAATAGTAAATAGTTTATGGGATTGTTGAGTTCATTGTTGTCATGATACTTCCTGCCACAGTAAACTATCATGACCCATAAATAAAAAGCACTGTAAGACCATTGCACAGCGGAGAACACTATGTTTAATAGCAGAACAGCACTTTGTGGTATGAGAATGAGAGAAAAGCAGAATGCGATGGAGGGCACTAGCAAAATAAGGGAGGAATGTGTTGGCCTAACATACCATCAACGTTGGGGTTGCTAGAGGTGATAAGCTATGTGGGAGAGGGGGGCATTAGCAGATTGGAGGCAGGTCAAATTTAAACAGATATGGATTGGGTATTTCTGTTTCTTGTATGACAAGTAGTAATGTTTATTTTAAACTGGTAGATAACTGTAGTTCATGATAAACAACCATATAGTCATACAGGCTATAACTAGAAGCAGTAGATACATGTTAGCTTTATGATGAAGGTAGCAGAAGGAGTTTTCAAAGTAACTCTTTTTTTTTTTTTTTTTTTTTTTTTGCTTGTGTGAGGAAAATTAATGTATAGCTGCATATTGGCAATCTACCCTTAATATGGTACTGATACTCAACTTAGTTTATGGTGGGTACTGTAATGTTCCTGATTTTCAGGAATAATTTTCTTATGAGTTGTAGTTGTTATTTGGTTCATCTATTTATTTATTCCTGATGATGGTTATATAGCTTTATGTACTTCTTCTTCAGATACTGCAGTCTGTAATATTGCTGAAAGCTATGTTGCTTAGCACAATATTTAATTCTTTTGGAATAAGTATGACAGGTTTCTTCACATACATTCACCGATGAAAACAACAAAGCAAATAACATAGAAAGTATACACCATTGTGATATAAACTAAGGTAACAGACTACCAACTTCATTAATAATCATACCACCTCATCCAATCTAAGATAGGGACAATCTAAGATTAGGTCTCTCAGAGTTTTAATAATTCTTGAGCTGGACCGAACTATCTGCTGAACAATTAGTGTCATTCATTATTTTTGATGGCCACAGACAATGGGGTCAAGAAGGGTTCAGTCTCAGGAATACTCTCCATTTCAGGGTCATAATTTATATCAACTATGGTTAGTTAGAGTATCTGGGCCATTACTTTTGATGTAATAACCTCACTGTTTGACATAAGTCTTTTCTGCCTTTTATCAACAGTTTCAGGTATTTTTTCTAGTTTAAGCATGTCTAATAACAGGTCTTCAAAACTTTTATGACATACTCCTGGGGATGTACCTGCTTGTTGAGCTTGCACCAGAACTTCGCCTGTGTGGACAGGTACTTCTAGTGTCACTGCACCTGTTAAGCAGGAGACTGCTTCTTGTGGCACTGTGACTGCAGAGGTAGCAACTACTTCCAATGGCACAGTGTCTGTGTGTTTTGTTTTCTTTTTTTGTGCTTCTCCAGATCAATTGTTTTGAATACTGAAGTTAGGATTGCTTTTTGTGACCCCCTGTACTTCCCAATCATAAATTCCAGTGGTATTAAATCCATCAATAATACAAGGTGGGGCAAATAAATGTGGTCCAGAAAACAGAGTTACAGGGTACAACGAAAAACAGCTGAGGAAAGTAAACACTGTATTAACCTGACTATAGCACGTGTTGTAAGTGACCACCATTCATCTCTTGGCATTTTGGGCCCCATTCAGAAAGATGCTGGAGATGGATCGAAGCTGGACTGCTGGAATTACTGCAATCTCATCCAAAATATTCTGCTGCAGTTCTTGAACACTATGAGAGTTGTTGTGATACATCTTACTTGAGGCTTCTCCATACAAAATGATTGCACACTAACAGATCAGGTGACCTGGGTTGTCAGCTAGGACTGTGATCAGGCTGACCTCTGCTAACAACTCTGCCAGGCATGAAGACTGTGTAAATGTACTCCAAGGTTCAGCTGGCTCTATGGGCAGTTGCTGGAAGTAACTATAGGTCTTTTCCTCCTCCATTAATGCTGCCACAAATGGTTGCAAAATGTAGGCAATGTTACACATCAAAGTCAGCTTCTGATGGAAGCAGATGGTACCAATAATGTGCTGTGGAGACACTATACATCAAATCTTAACCTTCCTGTCATGCAGCGGGTTTCTTGGAAGTTATGCAGGTTCTCCACTGCCCAAAACATGTGATTCTTTGAGTTGACATTATCACTCAGGTGAAAACAGACATAAAGAATAGATCCATGTCCAAGCCAATCATTGTTATCTCAGAGAACAGCCTCTCACAAAACTGGAGCCACTGAGGAATTTCTGCTGGTTTTAATTCATGAGCAACAGACACTTGGTACAGGCACATATCCAGGTACAGGTGTAATATTCATCAGCATGATGGACATGATATGCCAGTCTCTTGTGACAGGTGTCGGGTTGATTTGGTAGGACTCTGAAGCATTTCTCAGTAAACTGCAGCCACATTTTCTGTTTTCTGGTGTGCGCGCATGTTTCAAAATGTTTTTTGACTTGTTCAAAACAGATCCTGTCTAATGCCATTATCAGACTAAGCATTTCCTGACGCTATTTGCTGGCACTTTGACACCATTAAATGTCTTGGCAAATAACTGACCATACCATTTTCATGACTTTATTGTCATGTAACTTTCCAGAATGAACACCTGGTGCTCCGCTGTAAGTACAATTGTCCCCTTTGCACTGCTCCACTCACACTGATGCATCCCGAACTACACTCTGAACTGCTGTGGATCACATGGTGCATGTACCTCTGGTGTGCCATTCACAAGGTGTGGTTATTTTCATGCATTCATGTCCAATCAATCCTATTGTCCAGGCCACTTTTATTTGCTTCGCCCCGTATTTGTTCTAGGCGTATCTTAGGCCAGCCAGTCTGGCTGAAAGTGAGACAAATTTCTATTTAGGGATTTTTTTGCATGGAATTTTTCTTTGCCATTTACACAGTTCACCATCCCATTTGCTCCTGAAGCTTTCAAAAACTGACACATCGAGAGGCTGTGACAGGGATGTAGCTTCAAACCAGTGACTTTATTTTGCTGGACAAAAATAATAATTAAATTGAAATATAAGTTGTAGTATCATTATAGATTAATAGTGCTGGTTTTCCTTCACCTTCATGCAGTAAAAACACATCACACAACCAATTGAAGAATAAAGCTGTTTCCATCCATCACCATGAACTTGCTCAAACTGCAGTTTGGGATGCAGAATCTTGATAAATCCAATTCTCCTTTTATATTTTGCTTTTAATATGCATAGTAGCAGAAGACTTTGCTCTATCACTGTACAGCATAACAGCACTAGTGTGTTTTCATGCCCAAATGAACTTATCTAGCACCTAATTTTTGCACCAATGACTGCAATAACTCTGGTTTTTGGTGGGTCATTGCAGAATGATGTTTCATCACTACTGAAACACCTCTTTGTTTTTCCTTGAAGATTCAGTTCCTTTATGGTGCTTGCTAAAACTTCAAAGATGGACTGATTTGATCAAACCTTACATGTTCAATGCTTCGTGGTTTCTTGAGTGACAAGCAATGCCTAGTTCTAAAACTACATCAGGTCTCTGGTATTTGAATTTACATGAGATGTTTTCTCTGATGTAAAGTTGAATGAGATCCAAAACTTCTTGTCGAAATAAGCTAGACCTTTTATTATTATTATTATTATTATTATTATTATTATTATTATTATTCTTTCCTTTCTCAGACATTATGTCTGGTTAAAAATGGAAAGTGACGTGGACCTTGATCAAGCGTGACTTCCTTTTAACTGTACGGTATATGTTACATTGCATTTAGGAACTTTTGGGTAATTGAACATGTATCAATAATTACAGATTTCTGTAGTTGTACATATAAGTTTGGATGTAGCTGTATTGTGTTGATGTATTGGTAGATATTGTGTGGTATGACTCCTGTAGTTGATAGTATAATTGGTATAATGTCAACTTTATCCTGATGCCACATGTTCTTGACTTCCTCAGCCAGTTGGATGTATTTTTCAATTTTTTCTCCTGTTTTCTTCTGTATATTTGTTGTATTTGGTATGGATATTTCGATTAGTTGTGTTAATTTCTTCTTTTTATTGGTGAGTATGATGTCAGGTTTGTTATGTGGTGTTGTTTTATCTGTTATAATGGTTCTGTTCCAGTATAATTTGTATTCATCATTCTCCAGTACATTTTGTGGTGCATCCTTGTATGTGGGAACGTGTTGTTTTATTAGTTTATGTTGTATGGCAAGTTGTTGGTGTATTATTTTTGCTACATTGTCATGTCTTCTGGGGTATTCTGTATTTGCTAGTATTGTACATCTGCTTGTGATGTGATCTACTGTTTCTATTTGTTGTTTGCAAAGTCTGCATTTATCTGTTATGGTATTGGGATCTTTAATAATATGCTTGCTGTAATATCTGGTGTTTACTGTTTGATCCTGTATTGTAATCATGCATCCTTCCATTTCACTGTATATACTGCCTTTTCTTAGCCATGTGTTGGATGCGTCTTGATCGATGTGTGGCTGTGTTAGATGATAAGGATGCTTGCCATGTAGTGTTTTCTTTTTCCAATTTACTTACTTCATATCTGTTGATGTTATGTTATCTAAAGGGTTGTAGAAGTGGTTATGAGATTGCAGTGGTGTAGCTGATGTATTTATATGAGTGATTGCTTTGTGTATTTTGCTAGTTTCTACTTGTTCTAGAAAGAATTTTCTTAAATTGTCTGCCTGTCCATAAAGTAGGTTTTTTATGTCGATAAATCTCCTTTCTTCTTCCTTTCTGCTTAATGTGAATCTTTCTGTTGCTGAGTGTATGTGATGTATTCTATATTTGTGGCATTGTGATCGTGTAAGTGTATTGAGTGCTTCTAGATCTGTGTTACTCCATTTCACTACTCCAAATGAGTAGGTCAATATTGGTATAGCATAAGCATTTATAGTTTTTGTCTTGTTTCTTGCTGTCAATTTTGTTTTCAGTATTTTTGTTAGTCTTTGTCTATATGTTTCATTTAGTTCTTCTTTAATATTTGTATTATCTATTCCTATTTTTTGTCTGTATCCTAGATATTTATAGGCATCTGTTTTTTCCATCGCTTCTATGCAGTTGGTGTGGTTATCCAATATGTAATCCTCTTGTTTAGTGTGTTTTCCCTTGACTATGCTATTTTTCTTACATTTGTCTGTTCCAAAATCCATATTTATATCATTGCTGCATACTTCTGTTATCTTTAGTAATTGGTTGAGTTGTTGATTTGTTGCTGCCAGTAGTTTTAGATCATCCATGTATAGCAAATGTGTGATTTTGTGTTAGTATGTTCCAGTAATATTGTATCCATAATTTGTATTATTTAGCAAGTTGGATAGTGGGTTCAGAGCAAGGCAGAACCAGAAAGGACTTAATGAGTCTCCTTGGTATATTTCACGCTTAATCTGTATTGGCTGTGATGTGATATTATTTGAAGTTGTTTGGATATTAAGTGTGGTTTTCCAATTTTTCATTACTATGTTTAGGAATTGTATCAATTTAGGATCTACTTTGTATATTTCCAATATATGTAGTAACCATGAGTGTGGTACACTATCAAAAGATTTTTGGTACTCAGTGTATGCGTAGTGTAGTGACCTTTGTTTAGATTTAGCTTGATATGTCACCTCTGCATCTATTATCAGTTGCTCTTTACATCCTCATGCTCCTTTGCAACAGCCTTTTTGTTCTTCATTTATAATTTTGTTCTGTGTTGTATGTGTCATTAATTTCTGTGTAATGGCTGAAGTTAATATTTTGTATATTGTTGGTAGGCATGTTATGGGGCGACATTTAGCTGGGTTTGCTGTGTCTGCTTGATCTTTAGGTTTCAGATAAGTTATTCCATGTGTAAGTGTATCACGGAATGTGTATGGGTCTGCAATGTAGCTGTTAAAGAATTTAGTTAGATGTGAATGTATTGAGGTGAACTTCTTTAGCCAGAAATTTCCTATTTTATCTTTTCCAGGGGCTTTCCGATTGTGAGTAGAATTAATTGCTTGGGTGACTTCATGTTGCAAAATTATCACCTCAGGCATTTGTGGTATCATCTTGTATGTGTCTGTTTCTGCTTGTATCCACCGTGCATGCCTGTTATGCTGTACCGGGATTGACCATATGTTGCTCCAGAAGTGTTCCATGTCTGTTGTGTTTGGTGGATTGTCTATTTTAATGTGTGTGTTATCTATTGTCTGGTAAAATTTCTTTTGGTTTGTGTTGAATGTTTGGTTTTGTTCCTTCTATTTTCACTTTTTTTGTATCTTCTAAGTCGTTTGGCCTATGCTTGTAATTTCTGCTTCTTTTCATCTAATTGTTCTATCGTTTCTTGTTGTGAGATTTTACCTAACCTTTTTTGTTTTTTGTCTGACATTTCATTTCTTATAAATTGTGTTAGCTGTCCGATGTCTTTTCTCAGTTTTTCTATTCTGATCTGTAACCTGTGTTGCAAAGCTGGTTTTGTGGGTTTCTTCTGTGTGTTGGTTGGTTCCGATCTCTGCCTAGTGTGTACATTTAATGTAGTGAGTGCTCCTATATAAACCAGTAGTTGTAACTCTTCCACAGTTGTATTTTCATTTATTTTGTTGCATATGATTGTGTTGATAGTTGTTATTGTTGTTTCGACTAGTGGGTTATTTGGTGGTCTATGCAAGAATGGTCTAATGTCTGTATTTGTGTCTTTGTATTCTATATATGTCAGCTGAAATTTTTCTTCTATATCTAAAATGTGTGTCACTTCCTATTTGTGCTTGTTCTGGTGGCTGTCTTAAGATTTCGTTTTCCTTTGATTGTGTAATTGATGCGTGTTGTTCTTTGTTTGTTTGCTCTGGGATGTTTGAGTCCATTACTGTATTTTCTTCTTCTTCTGATTGCACATTATTTTGTTCCAGTATTTGTTGTACTTGTTGTTTGATGTTTTCTAATTCTGACTGGGGTATCCTGTTATTTTTTATTATTACATGGATCTGATCAGCTAGTCGTTGTTCTGTTAAAAAATTTAATTCTGGGTATCTGGTAATAAATGTTGTGTATACTCGTGATCTATATCCAGTTGTGTTGGTTCCTAAGTTTGTTGCTTGGTAATAACAGAACATGAGGTGTCGGTTAACTTCATCTGACCATCTCATCCTCTGTCTTTATTATTATTGTTATTATTATTATTATTATACTTTCAAACAGTTCACTATCAATTCTTCTTCATCAGCAGACATGAATGATTCAATGTTACCACTGCTCTTACTGTCTCTTGAAGTGATTCCTTCACCACATGTACTGAGAATATTGTGTTTTAATGTAGGCCTAGAAATTTTCTAGAATGTAGCTGCTCTCTTATTTCCACTCCTAACATCTCCAATGGCTATTCCTAAATCCTGTTTATGATAGCTCAACAGCTCGCTTCTACATTTTTCCAATGACCTAGGAGAAAATGATAAACATCTGAAAAAAGTTTAGGTTAGGTTAAATTAAGGTTATATTATAAATTAGCAGTTCCAATTCAGATATCAGATACCAGGTAAAATTAATTTAACATAGTAATTCACAAGAAAAAATAAACAAAATAGCTTCCAAAACGAATTAAAGAATACTGATAACAATAATTAATGCACCTGGAGTAAACAGGTTCGAGGAGGGACCAGATACCTCAAGAACCTTGTCCATTTACCCCAATTTTGAAAGATTTTGGAGGTAACTGGGCCATCCCCTCAAGCTTGTAACCTAAAAGAGAACACAGGCTCCAAGTAACATTTCAAATCTCTGTAATGCTTATACTTTATGCTAAATTACTTGTAAGAGTGATAATACTTACAGGGAACATGTAGATATTTCATGAATTCAAGATGACACCACACTACAATGGAAATCTAAATTGAAAAAAAGTCACATAAAACCATAACACTTTGAAAGATGAGACTTAGTGTTGAAGGGAGATACCACTGTCCTTCAGTGCTGCCAGCTGCCTGAAGTAAAATTCTGTGGAAAAAAGCCCATGGCCTAGTTATCTCCTGTACCCAGGTACCTCAACTGACATTACTCACCTGTTGTGCACATGGCATTGGTTCAGAGGTTCCTACTAGAACTGAATGAAGATAAGATTTGGTTTCCTGTTTCCTAAAAATCGCAGCCTGCCATTAAATTATAAGGAAATATAATATATCTTTCTTTTTTTCCGTTATGCTCTTTTGGCATACATTGATGCTGATGCCATTTCTCATGCACACAAAACCACGTACATTGAATGAACAACTCGTATCAGTTATTAACTTGGGTCTGTTGTTTGGCTGTATGTCAACAAATTTGATTAGGCTTGTGGCACCGATGAGGTTGACACCAGCATTGATATACATTTGTCTCTGGACTCTGAGCATCGTCTTTGGACGCTGAGCATAGTCTTTGGGCAGTTCCGCCATGTCAGTTCTTTGTAAGCCTTTGATGTGTTAAGGTGAATAAATGAACTACTGTTAAATGGGTGTTGTTTTGTGTAACTAACCCGAACTTCTCCCTCACTGGTGACCCCGACGCTCATGAACGCCGCTTACGACACCAGAAATGTGTACCGGAACATCGCCATGGACAAACAATGCAGCAACCCTTTGTCGGATTTCTACGTCCATCCACTTCACATCGTGCTGCATCTGGATGCAGTGTACAAGAAGTGTAATTAGTGTGTAAATTCCTGACTCTTGTGTGAATCATGCTTTTTGGTAACTTTCATCACCTTCTCACACATTAACAATGCGACCGAGGTGCACACGTCATCCATCGGTAATTTCACTTCTGGACAGTGCAGTGCTCCTTTGCCAATTAATTTGGACAATTTTGACTTGCTTTTGTGTAATGAATTAACTTTGTGCAGTGCTTCGACATCAGACAATCATGCCAAACAATGGGCTGCAACAAATGGGGACTATGTTGCAAATCCCAGTTCGCACGAACTCCGAACTATAGCTAAATCGCATGCCCGGTCGAATTCAGAAGAACAATTTCATCAAGGACAACCTACCAATCAACAACAATGCACCAATTACACCGACGACAATGCCGGCTGTTTCTCAGTGCAACACTGGACGTACCATGCCTCCCTCTACACAGCACCCGAGCCGCACCAACTCTGCTCGACCGCTACCGACAGATAGCGACGTCACAGCCACTGCCTGCTGGCTCACTGACCTCGACCCAGTCAAAACAAACACCAGTGCGACATACAATCCCGCCACAGCTACCGCACCCGCATCTTGCCAATAACTCGCCGACACTATGCACGCTTACCGCCCGGCCATTCACTACTCGATCGCGCCTGCAACTTGTTCACCCACCCCAGAAGACGATTTTAGCCATATTAATGCTTCATACAGCAGTGAACGTGTTCTCACTCTGCCGCCGCCGAGTACTGAGTTTCACAGGAACATTACTCCACTGGCGGAAATTTTCCATGTTTGACAAGGAGTTGCTCGCGGTCTACAAAGCAATCGAGCATTTTAAGACTGATGTTGAAGGACGCCTTTTCTATGTTTTAACGGACCACAAACCCCTGGCTGCGGCCATTAAAAACCCGCCAGCTGACCCACCTCCTCGCCGCTTCAGATACATGGACTTCGTATCTCAGTTCACCACTGATGTCAGACACATAAAGGGTGCTGACAATATAGTTGCTGATTTCCTTTCACGAGTCGATGCCATCCATTCGCTGTTGGACCTCTCTGAACTGCCTAACCTCCAAACCTGCCGATGAGGAAACACAAAACCTGATTTCAGACTCTACTTCTTCACTACACTTCGTCCGCACTACCTTCCCTGGCATTTCTGGTGAGATCTGGCGCGATGACAGTACGGGCACGCTATGCCCCCTCATCCCAACCATACTCCTTCGAGCTGTCTTCAACGCATTGCATCTTTTCGATCCCTCCTGGGCGTTTCCAGCATATTCATATTGACATTGTCGGCCCTCTCCTCCCCTCTAACGGCTTTCATTATGTTCTCTCGTCTATCAAATGAACAACTCGCTGGGTCAAGGCTGTCCCCCTCCCCAATATTATGGCAGAAACTGTTGCTCGAGCTTTCGTCGAGTCATGGGTATCGCGTTTCGGATGTCCAGCTATCATCACGACTGATGAGGGCAGACAATTTGAGTCATCCCTGTTCAACGAGATTTGTAAAATTTGCGGCATCCAGTGCATCTATACCACAGCATATCACCCACAAAGTAACGGGCTAGTCGAGCGCTGGCACCGCGCTTTCAAGGCGGCTCTTTGATGCCACGACTCTCTATGGATGGAGGCCCTTCCTCTTGTGCTACCTGGCATTCGTGCAATCTATAAGGAAGACCTCAAAGGCACAATAGCCAAGTTCGTATACGGCCAGAACATTGTTCTCCCTGGGGAATTTGTGAGCCCTTCCGTTTCTCTCCCTCAGTCTGACTTACCTTCCTTCGTGGACTGCGTCAGATGCCACTTCATGAACCTCCATATCACTCCACCCGCCAGCCATTCCCACCCTAAGGTTCACGTCCCGAAATCTCTGGATAGTTGTGAGTACGTCATGCTCCTAGATGACACTGTCCGTGCTCCCCTCCAACCTCGATATACCGGCCCGTACCGAGTTCTCCAACGCTCAGCCAACACCTATGACATCCAGATGAAAGATTCAGCTGTTACAGTCTCTCTCAACAGACTTAAGCCTGCTCATGTCAAGCCTTCTTCTACCCCCCACTCCACTCACTGTCTTGGCTCACGACGCTCCGACCACTCCCTCCACGTCAGACTTACACATTCAATTGAGAGTCTTCCAGCTCCAATCGTCAAGCTCTCCTCTGACGTCCCCCTCTACTCTGGTCTCACGCACTTCATCAAGTGACCACATACTCCCCACATCGAGCTTTCCTACGATCACACCCTCGTCACCGGGCCCTTCAACAGTCCCTTCGACCTCTGACCTCTCCACCATCGCCTGCCTTGCCCTGTCGAGGATTCTCATGCCCCCCCCCCCCCCCCCATCTTGAACGCGTCCTCGCTCGAGGTGTTTGTGCCTGTCCCCCCAGACATCATCCACAAAATCTCAATAATACTGCGTGATTATACACTGTTCGTCGTGTGTTTCCCTTCATCCAGTGCTACCTGTTGCCGCATGACCAGCACACCCAGCAGTACGACGCCCGGTGTGCTTCAACAACTTCCAGGTTCGGTGGGCGAACCTTCCTTCACAACATCTACCCACACAGCTCCCCAACAACGCTGCTGTCGTGCTGACCGTGGTCAGGCTCCCATGGACCACCCCTGCCAACGAATTAGTCAACCCTCGCCCCCCGGCCTCTCAAGAGTACTTCATACTGTGGGGGGGTGGGGGGGGGTCTATGTGGCGCTGATGAGGTCGACACCAGCATCGATATACGTTTGTCTCTGGACTCGGAGCATCATCTTTGGACGCTGAGCATAGTCTTTTTGCGGTTCCATCATGTCAGTTCTTTGTAAGCCTTTGATGTGTTTAGGTGAAAAAATGAACTACTGTCAAATGGGTGTTGTTTGGTGTAACTAACCCAAACTTCTCCCTCAGGCTCAATCAAGCAAGGCTGGGCTTTAACCTATGAATCCATGTTCTACATCATGGTAGCCCAGAACCAGGTTGGATATTTCATCAGACTTGTGAATTTTCAGTGCATGCTTAAATCTTTGGGCATCTTACTCAATTTGATGTTCTAATTCTTGCACAAAAAGACACAGTCTTTCCAAACTACACAATCATTTCAGGCAGACCAAACTGAGGAAACAATGGAATTAATGCATCCCCTATGGTAGAAGTGACTGTAGAATGTGACATTTTGATTGCTTCTGGCCACTTACTGTAGGTATCCATTACAACCAGATACATTCTCTTGGGAAACTTCACAAAATCAGTATGAAGACTCTCCCATAGTTCTCTAGGCCGTTGCCATGGGTGGAAAGGGTTCTTAGTTAGAGCACTATTGACTCTAGAGTATCTTTGCCTATTTCTTTTTCTTTCTCTATTTCTTTATTTATTAGGCCACCATATAAAACTTTGAGTTACAGACTCCATTTTAGTGGTTTCCAAATGGCCTGGGCTTACTTTTTTAAGACGAGGTCTTAGACTACTGGAGATTGTAACACTCTCCCCCTACACAATAAAGTTATGACCAGTAGAGTATGGTACTCATTACAATGGCCTTAAGAACATATTGCACTTTATTTGGTAATTTGTTATTTTTGACACTGCTCAATACAACAGACACTATTTTATCTTTGTCAGTCTCTTTGGAAATTTGTTTAGCTGTAATATGGGCACTACTGGGCATGAGTGAACACAGATGTACAGTATTATCATTAGGTTCAATTTATCAAGGTAATAGTAACCTTGATAAACAGTTAGCATGATGAATTTCATTAGTTTTACAATGCTCAATATAATAATCAAATGGAGATAAAAATTCAGCCTGCCGTAATCATTCCCCAATCACAAAATGAAAACAGTGAAGCTTTGATTTGCAAATTATAAAATAAGGGGCCATATGCTAAAGATGTGTCCTTGTGGTGCTTCTTTAAATTATATGTTAGCCTTAAAGTTCTTAGCACAGCCTAATGTTAGTACAAAGGACTGTGGATAATGTGAATATAAAGTTTTTATATCACTAAAAGGAATGGAAGTTGAAATGAGACATGTTCACCCAGAGAGTGAATGCTTCCATGCTGAAAAATATTAGTTGCTACCATTGAACTGACAACAGGAGAACCTAGTTGGTGACGTATTCTCTTGTTCTTAACTTACAATGTGACCTAAACTGCAGTTGAAAATCATCTTCTACCTATGGGATACTACTCACCACTGAAGTGAAGCAAAGCCAAGCTGCTTGTTGGTGTCCATCTTAGTTAGAAATGGTGGCTCCTGTGCCTACTTGTAGTCCACCGCACCAATGATAACTCTGAGGGCAAGAATCAGCTTACTGGACATTCCATTAACTGCTGCAGGAACCCTTGTGATGGCAAGGAGCAAATGAATATGGACAACTGTTAAATGTGTCTTGCTGTAAGCAGAACAAGTGATGTCAGGGTGAGGACAGTAATGACACTCATGTTTACTGCCACAGTCTGAACATGACATTTGCAGTACATTATTGTGGGAATTTGCAGATAATTATGTGTCATAATTGATTGATTGATTTATTTATTTTTCATGTTCCATAGACCCAATTTCAAGTGAATCAAAAGATATGAAATGTGTCAAATTGTAGAGAGCGGATTTTATGAGCTGACAGTCATGTTGAAAAAATCCAATAAAGTGTTGCACATTCTTTGTGTGACATGTCTCCTGACATTGTTGTGGGTATGTCACTAGCTACTGCATAACAATCCTGTAACAATTACCAGAAAACTACACAACTCTGAGCCAGATAGTGATAAAGATCGTGACAGCTAAGCTCCAATCACATGATATTTGACTATGACTTATTTTTCATTATCTTTGGACATTTCATAAGCATAGAAGCCTATGGTGTTCTGAATACTGGAATGATTGGTAAGACTGTTTCCCAGAATTTTCAAATGATGTGATGTCTTTTAGTAGTAATATACATTTTGCTGATCCCACACTCTTGGTTTTATTGAAATTCAAAAGCACTTTTAGTTCAGTTCACTATGTCAAAGCTAGACAATATCACTGTTGCCTAAAAATTTATCTCATATGTCCATTAGCTTCATAGCTTATGTAACATTTATACACTGGCTACCTGTGAATTCTTCATTACTGTTCAAATAAGCATCTCCTGAGTGCAAATTACATACTTTTGGTTGTCACTGAAGTGTGGTAGCTTTTTGTAGCAAGCCATCCTGCTGGCAGTTGTGATGGATCAAAAGATTTGGTAGTATTTGGTATCACAATAACTTTATCATCTTAAATTGTTGCCTCAGCACCTGGATGTATATTGTCATGGGAGGGGTGTTAATCATGTTTAATTATAAATGTCTGCTTGTGTGTCATTGTTGAAATGTATGTTGTAGAGTGTCACTGCAAAACTTCTGATCAATTGCCCACAACACAACAGCATCTTAAGTGGCAAAGATGTTACGGTACATGGCAACTGGTCATTAAAAGAAGAACTGACAACCATCCTTAATAATATAGTAATTTACCTGGTTCCGAAATTCTGTTGGGGAAGGACCAGCAACACAGATTTGATAATTCTTTATTTAAATTTCTGTCACTGTTTCAAACATAGCTGGTAATTTTCAAACCAGTCCTGCACTAAAAGTGCTTATTAGAGCAAAATTCCACTGACTTACTTGGGTTATGTCCACGCAACATAAAGTCATACAAAAGATATAGAAAATCTTATTTCATACATTCAGCAGATGAAACTGCATTCAGTGTTATGTGGATGTTACCCAAGTGTGTTGGCGGAATTTTGCTATGGTAAGAACTTTTAACCTAGATCTGATTTCAAAGGCTGCATTCAAAAAAAGTCAACTGTATAAATTATATGCAACTGTGACAGAAATGTAAATAAAGAATATAGCAGTTGTTAAAAGTGTTGGTAGTGCTGCACATTTGTTTGCTTTAACATTTCAAAAAGGTTTAAAATGGGTCTTGAGGGCAGCTGTAGTTGAGCTTTGGGTACTCACAGGGTCAGAGTTGGTTGGTTGGTGATATGGTGAAGAGGCCAAATAGAGAGGTCACTGGTCCCATCAGATCGGGGAAGGTTGGGAAAGAAAGTCAGCCACACCCTTTCAAAGAAACCATGCTGGCATTTGCCTGAAGCGATTTAGGTAAATCACAGAAAACCTAAATCAGGACTGCCGGACACGGATTTGAACCGTCGTCTTCCTGAATGCAAGTCCAGTGTCCTAACCTCACTCAGTAGTGGCTCAGAGTAGGTACTGACTGTATACGTATGGGAGTCCATACATAGGGTTGAGTTTGCAGGTGTAGTAAGTCAATTCTAGAGAAAGTGATTACCAGGAAGCTTTGTAGTTCCTCAAGGTTTCTACCAATAAAATATGATAGAGCGGGTTCTGATTATCATTGTCAGAACTGGTTTTAAATTCATGATAGCACTGTTGAGATAATGGTATTTGTGCTGAGGATTGAGTGAGGTACCGAGTCAATTGCAAGATTTTTTGTTCAACAGGTACTAGATGTCTTAAAACGTAACTTTGCTCTGGTCGTACAGCATGTGTTGCACTTAAATTTGTATATATATTTCCCTCAATTATTAAGTAACTGTACTCTAAAGGAACCATTACTGTGAGCTTGCGCAGAATTATCATTACATGCAGAATTATTGTGGTGGGTGACCATTACATAAGGAAAAGTTAGTGGGATGCATTGGACAGCACCTAAAGACATGGAACTGTAATTCAATTGTTTAACTTCAGGGTCTGAGTTGGTGGCTGCACTGAGGAGTCTTTTGTTTGCATTTGTTTTTTTTATTTATTTATTGCTGTTTTGGGGAACTAGCTTTTCTGGCACTCATCCACAGCTGAAAATAACTTGCTGTTTGAAAATATAAATTAAATAAAACTTTGATTAGTCAAAAAATTAAAACTAAGCTCCTGATTTTCATGAAGCAAGTAGAATTTACCCTGAATTAATCTTGAGTCCTGGAGAATGAAAGAATTAAAGAAAAGAAATTTTTAAAATATATAAAAAAGAGACAGCAAAGTTAGTACTAATTTTCTGTTAGCCATATTAGAGAGCACAGTCCAGAGATACAATTTACATGTATTATGTCTATGTAGGTGGTATAACCTATCAAACACTGTTTTGTGGACAAGAATAAAAGTGGAAAATATTTTTTTTAATTAGTACAGGTGAGACAGACATAAAAAAATTTGATGGTAATTTTCATAATGGGAAAAGAAATAAAGAAAAATGTCTGTTTGAAATTGATCAGTAATAAAGAAGGGACCAAAATTATACCTCTGACTTGGTGGTTAATTTGATCTTTGCTTAAAAGTAGCAAAATTTAGGTTACTAAAGAAGGAAGGTTTACAGTTAGTAGACATATTTTGATTAAGTCATTATCACTAGGTTTGTCCAATTATTTAACATTTTCACTATAGAGAGGTTGAGAGACAGAATCTTTTGCAAGTGTCAACAAAAGTTAATTATAATATTCACGTAAGTCAGACTAGAGCTCCAGCGCCTCTCCTGCAAAGTCTTCCACTGAAGTTTATCTATCATCTCCGTAACGCTTTCACTATTACTAAATTATCCTGTAACAAAGCGCGCTGCTCTCCGTTGGATCTTCTCTATCTCTTCTATCAACCGTATCTGGTACGGATCCCACACTGGTGAGCAATATTCAAGCAGTGGGTGAACAAGTATACTGTAATGTACTTCCATTGTTTTCGGATTGCATTTCCTTAGGGTTCTTCCAAAGAATCTCAGTCTGGCATCTGCTTTACCGAAGATCAACTTTATATGATCATTCCATTTTAAATCACTCCTAATGCCTACTCCCAGATAATTTATGGAATTAACTGCTTCCAGTTGCTGACCTGCTATATTGTAGCTAAATGATAAAGGATCTTTCTTTCTATGTATCCGCAGCACAAAACACTTGTCTACATTGAGATTCAATTGCCATTCCCTGCACCATGCGTCAATTCGTTGCAGATCCTCCTGCATTTCAGTACAATTTTCCATTGTTACAACCTATTGATGTACCACAGCATCATCCGCAAAAAGCCTCAGTGAACTTCCGATATTATCCACAAGGTCATTTAAGTATATTGCGAATAGCAACAGTCCTATGACACTCTTCTGCGGCACACCTGAATCGAAGACTTCTCTTCACTGAGAATGACATGCTGCGTTCTGTTATCTAGGAACTCTTCAATCCAATCACACAATTGGTCTGATAGACAATATGCTCTTACTTTGTTCATTAAATGACTGTGGGGAACTGCATCGAATGCCTTGCGGAAATCAAGAAACATGCCATCTACCTGGGAACCCATGTCTATGGCCCTCTGAGTCTCGTGGACGAATACTGCGAGCTGGGTTTCACAAGAATGTCTTTTTCGAAACCCATGCTGGTTCCTACAGAGTAGATTTCTAGTCTCCAGAAAAGTCATTATACTTGAACATAATACATGTTCCAAAATTCTACAAATGATCGACGTTAGAGATATAGGTCTATAGTTCTGCACATCTGTTCGACGTCCCTTCTTGAAAATGGGGATGACCTGTGCCCTTTTCCAATCCTTTGGAATGCTATGCTCTTCTAGAGACCTACAGTACACCGCTGCAAGAAGGGGGCTAAGTTCCTTCACGTACTCTGTATAAAATCGAACTGGTATCCCATCAGGTCCAGCGGCCTTTCCTCTTTTGAGCGATTTTAATTGTTTCTCTATCACTCTGTCGTCTATTTTGATATCTACCGTTTTGTCATCTGTACGGCAATGTAGAGAAGGAACTACAGTGCAGTCTTCCTCTGTGAAACAGCTTTCGAAAAAGACATTTAGAATTTCAGCTTTTAGGCTATCATCCTCAGTTTCAGTACCATTTTGGTCACAGAGTGTCTGGACATTTTGTTTTGAACCACCTACTGCTTTAACATATGACCAAAATTTCTTAGGATTTTCTGCCAAGTCAGTACATAGAACTTTACTTTCGGATTCATTGAACACCTCTCGCATAGCCCTCCTCACACTACATTTCGCTTTGCGTAATTTTTGTTTGTCTGCAAGGCTTTGGTTATGTTTATGTTTGCTGTGAAGTTCCCTTTGCTTCCGCAGCAGTTTTCTAACTCGGTTGATGTACCACGGTGGCTCCCTTCCATCTCTTAGGATCTTGCTTGGCACATACTCATCTAATGTGTATTGTATGATGGTTTTGAACTTTGTCCACCGATCCTCAACACTATCTGTACTTGAGACAAAACTTTCATGTTGAGCCGTCAAGTACTCTGAAATATGCTTTTTGTCACTTTTCCTAAACAGAAAAATCTTCCTACCTTTTTTAACATTTCTGTTTATAGATGAAATCATCGATGCAGTAACCGCTTTATGATTGCTGATTCCCTGTTCTGCGTTAACTGTTTCAAATAGTAGTTCGGGTCTGTTTGTCACCAGAAGGTCTAATATGTTCTTGCCACAAGTCCGTTCTCTTTTAAACTGCTCAAGGCAGTTTTCAGATAATGCACTTTAAAAACTTTTGCTGGATTCTTTGTCCCTGCCACCCATTATAAACATTTGAGTCTCCCAGTCTATATCCGGCAAATTAAAATCTCCACCCAGAACTATAACATGGTCGGGAAATCTACTCAAAATATTTTCCAAATTTTCCTTCAGGTGCTCTGCCACAACAGCTGCTGAGCCAGGGGGCCTATAGAGACATCCAATTACCATGTTTGAGCCTACTTTAACCACGACCTTCACCCAAATTATTTCACATTTCGGATCTCCGTCAATTTCCTTTGATACTATTGTACTTTTATCACTATAAACACGCCTCCCCCTTCACTGTCCGGCCTGTCTCTGCGGTATACATTCCAAACTTAGTTTAGAATTTCATTACTGTTTACATCTGGTTTCAGTCAACTTTCTGTCCCTAGTATGAGGTGGGCATTGTGACCGTTTATTAATGAGAGCAGTTCTGGAACCTTTCTATAGACACCCCTGCAGTTTACTATTAGCACATTAATATTGTTATTCCCTGTTGCAGTTTGCCTACTACTACCTTGTCGCGTCTCAGGAGGCGTCTTGTCGGACCTAGGGAGGGAATTCTCTAACCTAAAAAACCCACATGTGCACTCCACATGTACCCTGCTACCCTTGTAGCCGCTCCCTGCGTGTAGTGCACGTCTGACCTATTCAGGGGGACCCTACGTTTCTCCACCCGATTGCGGAGGTCGAGAAATTTGCACCCCAGATCTCCGCAGAATCGTCTGGGCCTATGGTTTAAGCCTTCCACTCAGCTCCAAACCAGAGGACCGCGATCGGTTCTGGGAACGATACTACAAATAGTTAGCTCAGATTCTCCACCCCACGAGCGAGGCTTTCCGCCTTCACCAACTCCGCCAACCGCCTGTAGGAACTGAGGATGACCTCTGAACCTAGACGGCATGAGTCATTGGTGCCGACATGAGCAACAATTTGCAGTCGGGTGCACCCAGTGCTCTCTATTCCCGCCGGCAGGGCCTCCTCCACACCTCGGATGAGACCCCCCCAGCAAGCAGATAGAGTGAACACTGGCCTTCTTCCCCGACCTTTCCACTATCTTCCTAAGGGGCTCCATCACCCGCCTAATGTTGGAGCTCCCAATCACTAATAAACCCCTCCCCCCGTGTGCCTGCTTGGACCTTGCTGAAGGAGCGGCCACATGTCCACTCACAGGCAGAGCGGGCGATGCCACACGGCCAGCCTCCACATTGACCCTCCGCCTCGTGTGCTGCAAATGCAGCTGAACCCGCCACTCCCCTTGGGGAGAGGGTGGCCCAACTGTGCCCGGTACCCGCGAAGATGTCTCAACAGCAGGGACCATGGGCGAAGCATGTAACACCTGAGGTGTACCATGCGATGCACCAGACTCCCCACTGCCGCTACACTCCAGGGCAGCAGCCTGAAGATGGCTGACCGTGGCCATCAGCAGGTTCAGCTGTTCGCGAACAGTGGCCAGCTCCTCCTGCATCCATACACAGCAGTCACACATCCTATCCATCCTAAAAAATCAATTTGCTGTAGAGAGTTAATCAACTTTTAACTAGACTGCTAATTCACTAAAGGCGGCTGATAGCTGACTAAACTGTGGTTACTAGACACTTCTTCTTGAAAACATTGAAAATAAGCACTACCTGTCTCTGGACTGTATTCAAAACAAACGCTAGCACTACTGGCACTACAGCTGACTAAAGGGACTCTCTCTGTATTCGAAACAAACACGAAATCTATGGAACACTATTACTAGTACTCGAAAATGAAAGCTTCCTAAAAGCAAAAACACATGGAAGAAGAAGTAACAAGTAAGAAAAATACAGTTAATGCTTAAATTAACGTAGCTCGCTGCACAGCAGATGTGAAGCAGATGACAGTTACGATGGTTAAAAACTAAACTGTAAAGAACCACATATCGATGACAATGTGGTATTTCACATGTTAACATTGAATTGTTCATTGCATTGTGAGAGTGACTGGAAAATTAAAATTTCAAATTATTTTTAATTTTTCATTCCAATGCAAAAGAATTGTGTCTCTCTGTAAGTTTCCAGATAAGTTTGGGCTTGTGTGACACCGAATGTCACTGGATATCACCTCCTACCCACGTTCAGTCCACAAGAATAGGTCTCTCATGGTGAGTACTGCTGGTGTAGTGCTTTACTTAAGTGTCACTGACTAGTCCACATTTGCAAGGTGCCCTCCAGCAGCCGACCAGAGGGGTCTGAATGGTCGCAGCAGGATTCAGGGTGGACTAGCAACAATGCACCATCATCACCAAGATGCTCTCTTGTTAGACAGCTCTCTACCCAACCACACATAACATCCTGCTTCTACAGGTCTACATCTACATCCCAAAAGTAAGGTCTCCTATTTTTTTATAAGTACATAGACCTGTTTATTTCTGCAATGGTTTACATCAGTTTACAGCTTGAAGATTTAGCTATTTTTTGACTTAATCACCACTTCTGTTGATACATTTTTGTAAACTCTGTGGCAGTTTTTGTATGCCCATGTCATACCAGCTTGCCGCCATGCTGTTTAGAAAGATATGAACCTCTTCTTTCACCTCGTCATCGGAGCTGAATTGCTGGGGTCACAGTTAATGCAGACAGGTACTGTGAGACTCTGAAAAAACTCAAACAGGCAATTCAGAACCGGAGAAGAGGAATGTTGAGCAACGGCGTACACATTCTTCGTGACAACACTCGCCCACACATTGATCAGCAAACCATTGCTCTCCTGCAACAGTTTCTGTGGAACATAATCACCCACTCACCCTAATCCTGACTTGGTGCCCAGTGACTATCACCTGTTCCCTAGGTTAAAAGAACATTTGGCCGGAAAGCGATTCAGCTCCAATGATGAGGTGAAAGAAGAGGTTCATAACTTTCTGAACAGCATGGCAGCAAGATGGTATGACATGGGTATACAAAAACTTCCACAGCATCTACAAAAATGCATCGACAGAAACGGTGATTATGTCGAAAAATAGCTAAGTGTTCAAGCTGTAAACTGATGTAAACCATTGTAGAAATAAACAGGTCTATGCACTAAAAAAAAAAAAAATAGGAGCCCTTACTTTTGGGACTACCCTTGTACTTCATACTCTGCAAGCCACCTAATGGTGTGTGGTGGAAGGTACTTTCAGTTCCACCATCTGATTCCTCCAACACTGTTCCACTCATGAATAGTGCACGGGAAGAACAATTGTCTGTAAGCCTTTGTATTGGCTCTAATTTCTCAAATTTTCTCCTTGTGATCAGTATTCAATATGTATGTGGGGGAAGTAATATGTTCTCCAACTCCTCCTGAAAAGTGCTGTCCAAAAATTTAAATTGTAAATCTCTCTGTAACACACAATATCTCACTTATAATGTTGGCCAGTAGAGTTTATCTGGTATCTCTGTAATGCTCCCATGATGAAACACACCGCTCTTCATTGGATCTTCTCTATCTCCTCTTATCAGTCCTCACTTCCCGAGCATGGGCTCTCAGGTTGAATTGCCAGTGGGGTCACGGATTTTCACCTGCCATGAGATGACTGGATTTTTGTTTTGTCCTCATAAATTCATCATCATTCCTGCAAAGTGGCAAGATTCAGCTGAGAAAAGGTTGGGAATTTGTATGGGCACTGATAGCTGTGCAGCTGAGTGCCCCACAAACCAAATATCATCATCATCATCATCATCGTCTGTCAGTCCTACCTGATAGCAATCCCAGACAGATGAACGATACTCAAGAATGGGACAAACAAGCGCTTTATAAGCCACTTCTTTTGTAAATGAGTTACATTTCCTTAAGATTCTTGAATCTGAGTCTGAAATCTGCTTTTCCCACCATCTGTTTTATGTGGTCATTCCATTTAAGGTCACTCTGGATAATTACACCTAAATATTTTATGGCCGACAGTGGCTCCAGCTGTTTGTCATCAATAGTGTAGCTGCACAGAAGTGGATTTCTTTTCCTATATATGCACAGTGTGTTACTTTCATTTACATTCAGGGTCAACTGCCAGAGCCTGCACCAATCATCAGTTATCTGTAGGTTGTTCTGCAAATTCTTACTATCTTCTGGCGCTGCTACTTTGGTATAGACAACTCCATCAGCTACGAATAGCCTTAAAGAGCATCTGACACTTTCTACTAGATCATTCATGTATATTGTAAACAGGAATGGTCCTATCACATTCCCTGTGGTAGTCCGGATATTACCTTTACATCTGTCAATTTTGTTCTGTTAAGAGTGACGTGTTATGTCCTATCTGCAAGAAAGTCTTGAATCTAATCACAAGTCTACTCCAATACTCCGTAAGCTTGTATTTTCGTACTTTTTTTTTTTTTTTTTTTTTTTCATCAAACGGCAATGTGGGATGGTGTCAGAGTGCCTTACTGAAATAAAGAAATATGCATCAACCTAAGTGCCATTGTCCACTGCACTGTGGATCTGATGGAGGAACAGGGCAAGCTGATTAGATTAGATTAGATTTACTTTCATTCCAATTGATCCGTAGTGAGGAGGTCCTCCAGGATGTGGAACATGTCAGAAAAACAACAATACATGACAAATATTTAAACTAAAACAAATAAGCTAATGTACCATTCCACAGGTCCCAAGTGGAATGATCGTCATTTTTTAATGAACACTAAGAGTCATTTTACAAATACTATTGCACTGAATTTAAAATAAAAAAGTTTTTTATTTATTTATAAGGTAAGAAACATGTAATACAACTACTGTAATACTTATTTACAATGAACACATTACTGCACTGAAATGGTGCAGAAGTTAGATTATACTTACACACACACACACACACACACACACACACACACACACACACACACACACACACACAAATTTTCAGTGAACACATTACTGCACTGAAATTGTGCAGAAGATATGTTGTACTTATATACAAATCAGTTGGTTTTCCTCAGAAATTCATCAATGGAGTAGAAGGAGTTGGCCACCAATAAATCCTTTAGGCTTCTCTTAAACTGAATTTCATTGGTTGTTAAGCTTTTTATGGCTGCTGGCAAGTTATTGAAAATGTGTGTTCCTGAATAATGCACACCTTTTTGTACAAGACTAAGTGACTTTAAATCCTTGTGAAGATTATTCTTATTTCTAGTATTGATTCCATGAATTGAGCTATTGGTTTGAAAAAGTGATATATTTTTAATGACAAATTTCATTAAGGAATAAATATATTGGGAAGCTGTAGTTAGTATCCCTAGTTCCCTAAACAGGCTTCTGCAGGATGTTCTTGAGTTCACACCACATATAATTCTTACTGCACGTTTTTGTGCCCGGAAAACTTTAGCTTGGCTTGATGAATTACCCCAGAAAATAATCCCATATGACATTATGGAATGAAAGTAAGCATAGTATGCCAGCTTTTTCATTTTTATATCCCCTATGTCTGACAAAATTCGCATTGCAAACAGAGATTTGTTTAGACGCTTCAGCATTTCTGTGGTGTGCTCCTCCCAGTTGAATTTATTATCAAGCTGTAATCCCAAGAATTTAACACCGTCCACTTCTTCTATCTTCTTGTCATCATATGTTAGACATATACTCTTGGGACACCCCTTACAAGTTCTGAACTGCATGTAGTGTGTTTTTTCAAAGTTTAGTGACAAAGAATTGGCTAGGAACCAGTGATTAATGTCTACAAATATTTTATTGGCTGATCTTTCTAAGACTACACTTGATTTGCTATTTATTGCAATGTTTGTATCATCAGCAAACAAAACAAACTTGGCATCTGGTAATGTTACTGATGAAAGGTCATTGATATACACAAGAAAAAGTAAGGGCCCCAAAATGGAACCTTGTGGGACCCCACATGTAATTAGTTCCCAGTTGGATGATGCCTGATAGCTTGATACATGTCTCTTTCCTAATAACACCCTTTGTTTCCTGCCAGAGATATAAGATTTGAACCATTTTGCAGCATTTCCTGTTACACTATAATATTCTAGTTTACTTAAAAGGATATTGTGATTTACACAGTCAAATGCCTTTGACAGATCACAAAATATACCAGTTGCCTGCAATTTTTTGTCTAATGAATTAAGTACATTTTCACTGTAAGTGTAGATAGCCTTCTCAATATCAGAACCTTTTAGAAATCCAAACTGTGACTTTGACAGTATGTTATTTGAGATAAGATGGTTATAAAGACGACTGTACATTACTTTTTCGAAAATTTTTGAGAATGCTGGCAACAGTGAAATTGGACAGAAATTTGATGCTATTTCTTTATCTCCCTTCTTAAACAGTGGCTTAACTTCAGCATATTTCAGCCATTCGGGAAATATTCCACTGATAAACGACTGGTTACACAGATAGCTTAATATGTTACTTAGCTCAGAATCACATTCTTTAATTAACTTTGTTGATATTTCATCATACCCACTAGATGTTTTTGATTTTAAAGATTTTATGATGGACATTATTTCTGTTGGGGTAGTGAGGGTCAAATTCATATTATGGAAGTTACTTGAAATGTCTGGTCTAAGGTAATCCATAGCAGCATCTACCGAACCTGACAACCCCATCTTTTCAGTAACAGTTATAAAATGTTTGTTAAAAAGTTCTGCAACACTATACACATCTGTCACCAATGCATCATTTACTCTTAATGCTATTTGTTCCTCTTCATGTCTGGTTCTACCGGTCTCCTCCTTCACTATATCCCATATTGTCTTTATTTTGTTATCTGATATGACTATCTTTTCCTTGTAATATATTTGCTTTGACATCCGTATTACAGTCTTTAATATTTTGCAGTATTTCTTATAATGTGCTATAGCATCAACATTGGAAATGTTTCGGATTGACAGATACAGTTTTCTTTTTGTTTTACAAGATACCCCTATTCCTCGAGTAATCCATGGCTTCTTTGTAGACTTTGCTCTAACCTTGGTAAGTTTTGGGGGAAAGCAGTGTTCAAATAAGGTAAGCACTTTATTAGCAAAAATGTTATATTTTTCATTCATGCCATGAGCACTGTAAACATCAGTCCAGTGAATGTCTCTGAGGAGTGTCCTAAAACAATCAATTTTTGGCTTACTGATTACCCTCTTGAGCTCAGATTTAACAGATTTTATATCTTGTTCAGTATTAACACAGGATCTCTGCTTGTGGAATCCATGTTGATTTTTATAGAGGGGATGTTCATTTTCCAAAAACGTCATAATTCTTGAGCATAAAACATGTTCCATAATTCTACAACAGATTGGCACCAACAATATAGGTCTATAATTGTATGGATCTGTCTTATGGCTTTTCTTAAAAATGGGAATGACCTGCACTTTTCTCCAGTCATTGGTACCTTTCATTGCTTGAGTGATCTACAATAAATTACTGCTAGAAGGGTAGCATGTTCTTTCACTTAATCTTTATAGAATCTTTAAGTATCTCATCTGGTCCTGATGCCTTTCCTCTCCTAAGCAATTGTTGCTGCTTCTCAGTTCCGCAATTGGTTATCTCAATATCTGGCATCTCAACATTTATACAACTATTGAAAGGAGGGACAGTGTTACGATCTTCCACGGTGAAACAACTTCAGAAGACCGAATTCAGTATTTCGACCTTCTTTCTTGTTATCTTCTGTTTCAGTGAAATGTGGTCACTGAGAGAATGAATAGATGATTTTGACACACTGACTGATTTTACATATGACCAAAATCTCTTAAGGTTTTTACTCAAGTCCATTGACATCTTACCTTCAAAATCATTGAACACTTCTCTCATTGATCTCCTTATGCTCATTTTCGATCTGTCCAGCTTTTGTTTGACAGCTAGCTTTTTATTTCTCTTGAAGCTGAGATGAAGTGCTCTTTGTTTACCTAGAGCTTTTCTAATATGGCTATTAAACTATGGTGGATCTTTCCCATCTCTTAAAACCTTACTCAGAATATACTTGTTTGGGGCATACTGAATGATGCCTTTGAATTTTTTCCATTTGTTCTCCACAACTTTGTCCTCACTGCTGAGATATTCTGAAACTTGTATCCTGTCACCCTTACTGAACAAGTGAATCTTCCTACCTTTTCTTCCTACCTTTCTTAACATTCCTTGTAGGACCCAACATCATAGATGCTGTCACAACCTTATGATCACTGATAACCTCCTCTACATTAACTGATTTGAGAAGTTCAGGTCTGTTTGTTGCCAGGAGCTCTGAGACGTTACCCTCACGAGCTGGTTCTCCAACTATCTGCCTAAGGTAATTTTTGGACAAGACATCCAGAACAATGCCATATGAATCCCTGCCTCTGGCACCAGGTTTGATGGCATAACACTCCCCATCTATACCTGGTAAGTTGAGGTCAACCCCTATTACAACGGCATGATCAGGAAAATTACTAATGATATTCTGCAAGTTCTGTCTGAAGTGCTCTACAACTAGAGAATCTGACCCAGGTGGTCTAGAGAAGCATCTGATCGCCTCTTTTTTACCATTCTTTGATACTCAATTTCACCAAGATTAATTCACATTTGGAACCCATGACAAGCTCGCTAGATCTTATCAAATTTTTTACTGCAATAAACATGCTGCCACCATTGGTGACTAACCTGTCCTTAAATAAACATTTCAATCTGAAATTCGGAAATTTGTGGTAAGGACTTATGGGACCAAACTGCTGAGGTTATCGGTCCCTAAGCTTAGATACTAATTAATCTGACTTATGCTAAGGATGACACACACCCCCATGCCCAAGGTAGGACTTGAACCATTGACAGGGACAGCTGTGTGGACCATGACAAGATGCCTCAGACCACGCAGCTACCCCATGCGGCTCCAATCTGAACTTATGATTTCACTGTCCTTGATGTCTAGTTTCAAACAGCTGTCTGTTCTCAATACTATTTGTGCATTATAACCTGCAGTAAGTGATACTAATTCTGGGACCTTTCCCTGGATGCTTTTGCGGTTTACTAAAATCATATTAATCTTTCCTATCTCTGATCTGTGAGGACCAAGGTCCTCTAAGATCACTGGCTGATTTAACAAGAAAATCATATTTGATCTGAAGGAAAGGGTTCTATGACCTAAAAAAGCCCCATGTGTATGCCACACATACTCCACCACCCTAGTAGCCGCTTCCTGCATGTAACGCACACTTGACCTGTTAAGGAGAAGCCTACAATTTTGCACCCGATAGTGGAGGTCATGAAATTCACATCCGATAACGTCACAGAGTTGTATGAGCCTCTGGTTTAGACCTTCCACTCTGCTCCAAACCAGAGGACTGCAATGAACCCTGGGTACGATGCTAGATATAGACAGCTTAGTCTGCATCATGCGTGCATTGCTAGTTGCCTTCACCAAATCAGCTAGCCACTGAAAGGAGCTGAGGATGGCATCAGAACGCAAGTGGCAGGCATCATTTGTGCCAACATGTGCCACTACATGTAGCCGCTGCACCCAGTGCACTCAATAGCTGCCAGCAGGGCCTCCTCCACATCACAGATGAGACCTCCCGGCAAACATACCAAATGCACACTGGAATTCTTTCCTACCTTGTCTGCCATCTCCCTGAGGGGCTCCATCACCTACCTAAAATTGGAGCTCCCAATGACAAGCATACCCACCCCCTGTAATTGTCTGGACTGGGCAGGAAAATCGAGCGCTGGCCCAACAGGAGAGGCATCCTGTGCTGGCTCAGAGTTATCATCAACACTGGGTAGCACCTCATACCTGTTGTTAACACATAGGTAACCACCCACACAGCCTGCTCCCTCTTTCACCTTCCACCCAGTGACACATGAACCCACCGATGTCTGCCACCCACTCTGGAGTGAGGATGGACCAGTCAACTGTTGCGTATCAGAAGGCGCAGCGATGTCTGGGTCACCAGGGGATTCCAGTGGCACCAAAGGTGTTGCAGTTCTCCTCACTGGCACCCTGACATAACTGCAACTTTGAGCATTAACTAGAAGCCTGTCAATAGTAGCCAACACAGTTTCCAACACTTTAAAGACTGTGGCCAACTCTCCTTGTGTCCGCTCACAACAAACACAGTCCCTAGCCATATTGCACTGTGCGTAAAATAGATATAATGTCTCAAATGGCGCTACTGAGTTTGAAATATGTACAAAATATACCAAAAGAGAATAATGTAACACTGAAAGTTGCTGTCCAAATTTATCACTGTACTTTGAAACCACAAGCTATTAAACAGAAATAAATTTCTCTACTGAAGTTCATGTATTTATAGATACCTGCTATTAGAGATCCTGTTTATCGAAACGTTACTGCATGAGATAAATATGCAAACTAGAAGGCACTGGTCTAAACTGTATGCTGTCTACTAGCACAAAATTAAAACTTTGTGGCGTGATGGAGTTTCTAGCGATGGGAAAATTTACACTAGCAAGCCAACCTATACAAGGATATCCACAGGACTTATGCAAAAACAAAAACTACTATTAATTTTCTAACCAATGGTCTACACAGTAAAATACATACATATAGTTCACTTCTTTGCAGAAGCACATGGAAAATACAAAGCTAAGTTTATTTACTGTTTATCAGACAAGTGCTGCTGCTGCATATCCTCTTGGCTTAGCGGTTGCCACTACACCGATTATCTTGCCCTTTTCCATTAACTTTAAAGATTTGGCTATTTGATATCACTCTCCATTAGACTATAACCGCTTCAAATGTCACTGCAACCTACCCAATGGAGTATATGTTTTAGACAATATTCTTAATCATTTTTCATAATTTCAAATTATTAAAAATTAGTAAGCTGATCCTACAGAAGGTGGAGGGAATTTACACGGTAGATTGTCAGACTGGTGGAAAAAGTTTATTAGTACAAAATTTCTTTTTTTTTTTCTTTTTTACTCTTCCAATGCAACAGAACTGTGTCTTGCTGCAAGGTTCTGGCTGGGCTTGAGTCAGTGCAACACCAGATGTCACTGGATACTGCTGCTTACCCACACTCAGTCCACATGAGTAGAATATCTCTCTCGTAGCAGGTACTACTGACAAGGTAATGCTTTACTAAAGTGTTGCTGACTAGGCCACAGTTTCAAAGTGGCCTCCAGCAGCCAATCAGAGGACTGTGGATGGTCACATGAGGGATGCAAGGTGAATTAGCCGCAGTGCACTGACACTGCCAAGACACTCTCTTGCTAGCCAGCTCTCAACCAACCACACATACCTTCATGCTTCTTCTTATTCGAGTACCATGGCCCTCAGTCTGGTTGTCAGTGGCCTCCAACTAGCCACTGTTTTACACCTGTCTTCCTATTAGGTTAGATTTACTGGAATAAACCTTCAGTCAGTTTTTACATTTTCTTCTTATTTAACCAAAATTGTTTCACTCACCCCCAGGTCCACATCCCACCTCCCTCATGCCATCAGCAAATCCTTTGCAAAATTATTAGCTAAGGAAAACGATATTGTAACTAAACTAAGTATCAGTAGAATGTGAATTACAAGTTGATAAATTATAACACTGCATCTTTTCATATCCTAGGTATTTACATATTAAAAAAACACCAAGATATTTTAGTTTATCAGACTTATTTTGGTGGAAGAGTGAAGGTATTTGAATAATTTTATTTATGTATTACTCGAAGGATACACCACTGATTTGTGATGTTACCTCATGGATGTTCTGGTGCATAGTAGCTTCTCCTACCAGCATTCCATACAAGCAAACCAGTAGCAGCTTTGCCTGATTGCATCTAGATAATTGGGCTATACACCACTCTGTTTAAAAAGAATAGCTCAGTAACATGATAGTGTTGGTCACATAAATCTGCTTTCATGCCCAACAGCTAACCTACTGCAAATAATAGACTTTATGTGTGATCCTGAAGTCAATGAGTCTTTGCACTGGCTAGAATTTCAAATTACTGAAATAAACAGACACATTTAATAAAAGATAAAAGAATAATTAATAAAAAGGGTACTATTGTAATGTCAGTAATTGATGTAGATGACATCAGAGAATTCTGTTGAATAATGTTTATTCAAGAACGCATATCTCAAATAAACAGAAAGAGATCCTGTGGTAACCAGTTATTTCAGACAGAATGATATAACCTTATTTCATGCAATAAAGTTGCATTGAGGGTATTTTGAGAATGGTAGCAGAATCCCAGAGCTAAACAGTCATCAAAGACATTCAAAAACAAAGTCAATTTTGTGGTCACGAGACACAAAATATTCACCAGCTAAAAGTAATTCAGATTTCATCATGATGAATTACACATTAACACACAAGAGATAATAAATAGGAACTCATATTCTGTCTATTCTCAGTTCAAACATGCAAAGGGAAAAGTTAAAAGTTGTGCACCAGAGCACATTCAGACCTCACATTAGTAAAAGTCCAATAGGAAGTTAAAGTATTTTAGTGGCCATTCACCATTCACAATCTACCGCTGTCACAACTTGAGTGCACCATTCAAAAACTGTCTGTCTTCGCTTGACTCCAGCACTATTCCACAACTGTCTAATTCTCACTGGCTGAAGGCCATTCCACCACAAATACATTATTCTTATGTACTACAGGCAGGAACCTGACTCAACCTGACTACTTTCCACGCTTAACTAAAATATTATAACAACGTTTACATAAAAGAAATGTTGTAAACATTCTGTCACACACAGAACATTTACAGCAAATATAAATAAAGGTTTGTTCATAAATAAATAAGCTAACATTTATGTTCCAATGTGTTCATGTTAAAAGACAACAAAATGTTGCTAACTATGGTTTCAATAATTATTTCTGTCTCCTCAATAGAAGTGTCTTTTTCTTCTTTTTTCAATGATGGTGACAGTTAACACATGGCAACTGGCCACTTTTAAATCGTAATCAACTCTTAAATAAAGTTGCTGCTAAAACAGTAAAATACTCATTAAATTGTTACACAACTACAACAAGATATGAGGTATTCACACTGCATTCAGTTTCTGTGTTACTGTGGAGGATATGATGTTCTGATAGACATTTGCATAAGATCTAAAGACACAATAACTCATTTATTAAAATAATTACAGATATGTAGCTTTCGGGGATGATGCTGTCATCTGAGATATCATTTGATGAAATCACATGAAGGATTTGAAAGTTGTTGATTCTTAAGTTCACAGTGAAAATAGTCACTATAAAATATTAACTCCTGTAGTTTTAGAGATACTGAAAATATTATAGGTTCTTTGGATGCACCCCATTTATCTGAGATCACTGATGTATTCAGATTTGCTTTATTACATAACTGTGATTTGTTATAGATTTTCTAGGAGCTGCAAGAAGCCAAATTCCAGACTGTCTCATACTCAGCCATTTCTGGGCATCTCCTGCACAAATATTATGTAGGTAACTACTATCCAAATTCCCAGCTTTGAGATTTACCAATTTTTGGCTACTCACTGATCGCCTTTGTACTTGAGCCAACCAGGATTATCTGCTCTATCTGGCCCTGTTGTGCTACACATCAAGCCCTGGGGCCATCCACTAGCATTCAGCTGCATAAATAAATTACCTCATATCAGTTCTAGGCAGCTGACTAACACGCCTATATGTGCCTACATTAAAAAAAAGTATTGGTTCTTCCTACTTGAGTCTGTATAGAATGACATTCTCAATTTAATTATAGAAAATCAAACTCATACACACGTTTTAACAATACCTGGGGCTTGGTCTGTGTACATGTCAGTTAGATGCAAAATGGCCTGTATATACTATAATGAATTGGTTTTACAGTGACCTTTGATCAACAGCATATTGCAATACCTGTCCTGATTGGTGAAATTTACAGTTCCTTTTTTTTTCAGATACATTTTATCTAAATCTGCACTCCTGATAGTTCATGTTTTTGAATTTCCTGTAATATTTTGAATACTATTTTATCCCTGAATTTGAGGAAGTTAATTATCATATAAATTCCATTTGTTTCATTTGACTGTGATTGCCATTGTTTTTGCATTATGCAATATTTGCTTATAAATTTTCTAATAACATTTCAGTGTCAGATAATTAAAGAAGATAATTAAAGTGTTCACAGAAACCTGTCACAAGGAAAAAAAGTATGAGATATTTGGTGTTTTAACAATGTGACTTGAATCAAAACTTTAAAAAAATTCAATTTCAAAATTATATTCCATGACATAAATTAGTTTATTTTCTACAAATTTTTTTTATATCTTTAATCATGTTTTCTTGGTAAATGTTAACTCAAGTATGCAGAAAAACATATATGACCCTTAATCTGTTCTCTGAAAGCTGAATTTTACTGTCTACCCTTTTGTACAGCAGAAACTCCAGATTGAAATAACAATAATGTAGGAAAAGATGAGTGCTACTTACTGTGAAGATGACACATTAAGTTGCAGACATATACAATTAAAAGACATGTACACATAAGCTTTTGGCCACAGCCTTTGTCCGAAAAAGGAAGAGAAACACACATCATTCTTTCACACAAGCAAGTAACATTCACACACACAAGCGCAAACTCTGACAGCTCAGGCCAGAATGCAACTATAACATGGAATGGAAGCAGAAATCTGGAGAGGGTGAGGAATGGGAATGGATAGCAGTGTATGGGTGGTGGAAGAGGAGCACTGCGTGACAGAAGATTCAGGGACTAGGCTGCCAAAAGACCCAGCATCAGGAGGTTGTGGGGCAGGAAAGGTGGGGAAAATGAAGCAAAAAAGGGAAGGAGTGGGGAAAGATAGGCAGATGCATTGGCAGAATTGGCAAACAAAGAGCGTGGAAAATAAGAATGGGGAGAAGGTGATAGGATAGAGTGGATGGAAACTTTTGGTGGAGAGTGTGGGGACAGTACGTTACTGTAGATTAAGACCAGGATAATCACAGGAGCAGAGAATGTGTTATAAGTATAATTCCCATCTGTACAATAAGGGATGGATGAAGAAAAACACTGTGAGTAAGATAGGTGTTGGATGTGGTGTCCTGAGGCAGCAGTAGGATGTTAGCAGGTTCAATAACTTACGGAGGTGGTGTCTCGAATGCTCCTCTAGGTGCTGGAGAACACCCCTAATAGCACCTAAACCCTGCCTATGTGATTTTATCAACTTGCCACAGGCCCCAAAACTCCCTATCAACACTCCACCAAATCTAGAGCTGAAACGTTTCTGTAACACTGTTGTTAAGCTTTCCACCAAAACCCCCGGCTCCACAGAAGTTTCAGTCATATCCAAAGGCCCCATCTTTAGCCTTACACCCCAATTTAACTGTTCTGGGCTTCTCAAAACTACTCTTCTTCTCACAATATCTGAAAAAAAGCACTTCTTTGACACCAATCCTTCCAACCAAAACCAACCTAATTCCAACATTGAACGCTGCCTCTCCCAGTTCACATCGCCATCCAGCCATTATCCTCCTCTCCCACAGCTCCTGGTCACCTTCCAGGAGTTCCTTACCTACAACATGGCCTCAACAACCTTCCCTCGGTCCCTTCCCCAGAAAACCAAACTTTCAGCAGAAGAAATGGTAGTCATATACAGCCTCAAAACAAATCCTGAGTTAATCATCCTACCTCCAGATGAAGGTTCCACCATTGTTGTTATTTATCACAGTGACTACCTGGCATAAGGCCTCTGCCAATAATGTGACTCCTCCCACCTATAAACTTTGCCAGATTGATTCCACCCTGGAAGTCCAACACAGCCTCCAATCACTGCTTAAAGCCTTAAGCCCTTCCAACATCCTCTCCCATGAATTCATTTCCATCCTTGCCCTATGACACCGCACATACTCACCTTCCACATGCTCCCAAAATCCACAAAACCCAACAATCCTGGATGCTCCATTGTGGCTGGTTATTGTGCTCCCACTGAAATAATTTCGGCCCTCATTGACCAACACCTCCAACCAAATGCCCATAATCTAGCCTCCCATGTAAAAGATACCAATGACTTCCTTCACTGACTCTTCACCATAAACCACCCCTTCATCTCCTAGATCCCTACTCAACACTGTTGATACCACCTCCCTACACACCAACATCCCTCAAGTCCATGGTCATATCACTATTGAACACTACCTTTCCCAATGTCCTTCAGACTCGAAACCCACTACCTTGTTTCTCGTACACCTTAATAACTTTACCCTAACCCACAACTACTTCTCCTTTCAAGGAGATCTTCTGATCTGGACTCAGGACCAAGACACTCTACCTTTATTCCATCACAACCTCTATACTTTCTCTCTCGTCTGCTTCACCAGGTCCTCTAGTGATGAAGTAAGCTGGGATATTTTTATTTCTCCTCTTGTTTTGCCATATGCCTCCCCAAATTCATTACTTCATTTTTAACTCATTACAATTAACATACATAAGTATAATCTGCAGTTTCATGAAAGAAAGGTTGTCCCTCAGTTTTAAAGAATGGGACACCAGATCTAATTTTGTGCATAGCTTTGTTTATGTAATTAATGTCCTGATTTATTTTGACTACTCCTAGTTAATATCATTTGTTATAGGGTGAAAACAGTAATTGTTTCATAACTTAAATTCTGTTGTTGACTTATAAACAAATATAAATTCTGTAATAATTATAGACATTTGGAAGAACAACTAATAGTATTCTTTAAGTATTTATTTGTCTCTATTCGAAAACATATTAGCAAAGCCAGCTCTCAAATAATTCCAAAGTAATTACCAGTTTTGCCAAAAGTATTGTTTGTGTAACTGTATCTGTTAATTTCATCATTTAAACAAATAATGAGGTTTAACCCTTGCAGTAGAATAAACTGTTGGAAAGACGCAATTTTTTGATGTATTCAATTAATTTAATGAGTAATGTTTTAATTGTAATTTCTGCAACTTAAACATTTAACAATGTGTAGTTTCAGTGCCTATTATTGTGATGATATGAATTTTTGGTCCTGAGACAGTCAGTCCACAGCCGAGTTTCAGACGAGGAACCCTTGTTGGTTAGGTCAACAAAAATACATCAACTTAACTGTGAAATAAGTGTAAGACAAATAGGCCATGTGTTAAAACAATGACAGTATCTGTTCAATATGTACTATATTATTCTGCAAGAACTGTGAACTGTGTGGTTAGGTTCTTACTGCTTATGGACATTCATTGGTAAACTATTGTAGCAGTATGCTGACGTATGCCTGCAAACTGTTAATGAAGCTTATCAACATTTACCAGTAGTGAACTGGCCATATAACTGTGTATTATTGGGGGGTTGAGAACAGTGAAAGTAAAGAACTGTGAAACACAAATGTGCACCTGTCAGCTACATCGTTTAAAGTAGTCAGTGCTGTACTTCCACTCCCCATTTTTCAGCCGGTATAGCAATGCAGTATATCGATACCAAGGATAATCAACAACAAAAAAATTAAGGCAGGCAAATGGCACATATGGTGCCCTCACTAGTGAGGACTATTGTAAATGGGCACAATAAATTAGGACTCGCAAACTCTGAACAGTGAACTCAAGAGCTGTATACACTACAGTTTCAATGAAGGTGATGCAACAGCCAATCAGCACATGGGTTTCATGGCCATAGTAGGACAGCAGCCAATCAGCGAGCTGGTTATATGGAAGCAGCCATTGCGAACAGGAATAGCCAATCAGCACAGCCAACTGGGATAAACAAGACACCTCACTGAGAGAATTACTACTTGTAGCAGCTGTGCAGATGATGAATCAAGATGACAATCACAGCAGCAGCAGGAGGAGGCAAGAGAATAAGAATAAAGTAATTTCATAGCAACAGTCGTTTTATACTAAGTGATACATATGGTGTGCCCTTAACGAACAAGACAGTGTGAGTGAAAACAAAGCTGTAGAGGCTAAGTTTTTAAATGAACAGAAAGACTTACTGGGAGCTGGTTCTGTAGATGATAGTGGCTATAAATCAGACATGAGTGTAACTTTGAATGATGGGGACAAAAGTCCTTTTGTAGATGAAATGATAAAAGTGTCGTCTATAGGGTATGGTGAGGTGAGCAAAATGGACAAAAACAGTACTGAAGTGGATGAAATTGTTAAGGTACAAGGGGGAGGAATCTAGTAGCGAAAGTCAGCAAGGGCAGCAGTTTATAGCAGATGGAAAATTGGAAGTGATATTAATGCAAATTATCAGTAGTATGTGTATGAAAGAAGACATTAGTAGTATGAAAGCAGACATTAATAGATTTAAAACTGGCATGACTAGCTTAAAGGATGAACTGAAGAAAGAAAGTGAAAATGAAATTAAGGTAGTTAGCTCTAGTATTTCAGAATTATATACGAAGGTTGAGGCAGTAGGGAAAGATTGTGATGAATTTATAAAGAAAATAGTACAGAATACTAATGAGAAATTAACATTAAGAGTAGTAAATGTGTAGACAAGAGGAAGAAGTGTTGTGATGACTATAGTAGGAGGGTGGAGGTTTCTGAAAAACAGTGTAAAGATTAAGTCAAAGCAGCCAGGAAATTTTATGCTGAAAATAGGGCTAAACTTGAGAACCAAATTGATCAGATTAAAAATGATTTAGAAATGGAGGTCGAAATCAAGTTGTGTTGAAGCAAGCTGAGATAATTTTTACTTTCCCTCTTGTTTTGCCATCTACCTCCTTAAAATTCATTTCTTCATTTTTGAATTAATTACTATTAACATACATGAGTATAATCTGCATTTTCATAAAAGAGAAAGGTTGGCCCTCAGTTTTAAAGAATGTAACACCAGATCAAATTTTGTGCTTAGTTTTGTATATGTAAATAATTTCCTGATTTATTCCAACTATTCCTAGTTAATATCTTTTGTTATAGGGTGAAGTCAGCAATTGTTTCATAACTTAAATTCTATTGTTGACATAAACAAACAACATTCTGTGCTAATTATAAACATTCGGAGGAACAACCTTTTAGTATTCTTTACATATTTATTTGGCTCTATTTGGAAACATGTTAGCAAAGCCAGCTCTCAATTAATTCCAAAGTAATTGCCAGTTTTGTCAAAAGTATTGCTTACAAAACTCTATATGTTAATTTCATGATTCAAACAAATAATTCAGCTTAACCCTTGTAGCAGAAGAAACTGTTAAAAGGAACGAATTTTTCAATGTATTCAGTTAATTTAATGAGTTAAGTTTTAATTTTAATTTCTGTAAATTTAACTTCGAACAATGTGTAGTTTCAGTACCTATTATTGTGAGGATGTATAAGGGCCTGATTTTTGGTCCTGAGACAATCAGTCCATGGCCAAGTTTCAGACGAGGAACCTGTATTGGTTAGATCATATCTGTGAAATAAGTCTAACACGATTAGGCTGTGTGTCAAAACAATGACAGCGTCTGTTCCACATGTACCTGATTATTCCGAAAGAACTGTGAACTATGTGGTTACTTTTTTATTGCTTGTAGATGTTCAACAGGAAACTATTCAGCAGAATGTGGATGTTCACCTGAAACCTGTTAATGCAGCTTATCGAAAGTTTGACAACAGTGCACTGGCCATAGAACTGTGTATTATTGGGGGGGGGGGGGGGGGGGGTTGTGAACAGTGAAAGTAAAGTACTGTGAAGTGCAAATGTGCACCTGTCAAGTACATAATTTAAAGTAGTCAGAGTTGTATTTTCACAATCCATTTTTCAGCCAGTGTAGAAATGCAGTACATCAACACCAAGGACAACAAACAAAGAAATAAAGCAGGGAACATTGTCGCATCTGGTGCCCCGTGTGGGCAATATTGTATGTGAGCACAATAAACTAGGATTCGTGAACTTTGCACAGTGAAATCAAGAGTGGTTTACAGTGCAGTGATGCAACAGAAAACCAGCACTAGGGTTTCATGGCCACAGTTGGACAGCAGCCAGTCAGTGAGCAGGTTCCATGGGAGTAGCTATTGAGTACAGGAGCAGCCAGTCAGCATGCAGGGGGACACAGCTGACCAGGATAAACAAGAAGCTTCACCGAGTGAATTACAACTTCCTGCAGCCATGCAGATGATGGAACATGATGACAAGCACAGCAGCAGCAACAACAGCACACAGGAGATTAGAGATTGTAAAATAAGGTATTTCATAGCAAAAGCCACTTTATAATAAGTGATATATAATGAGCGGCTTTAATGAACATGACAGTGTGAAGGGACAACAGGAGACTGGTTCTGTAGACAATGGTGGTTATAAATCAGACGTGAATGTAACTTTCAATGATGGGGACAAGAGTCCTATTGAAGATGAAATGATTAAAGCATCATCTACGTTGTGTGGTGATGTGAGCGAAATGGATGAAAACATACTGAAGTGGGTAGATCGTTAAGGTTAAGGAGGAGGAATCTAGTAGTGGAAGCCAGCAAGGTCAACAGTTTTTGGCAGACGGAAACTTGGAAGAGATGTTAAGGCAAATTATGAGTAGTTTGAGTTGTTTGAGTAATATGAGTATGAAAGAAGACATTAGTGGTATGAAAGAAGACATTAGTAGTATGATGAAAGATATTAATAGGGTGGAAAAGAAAACTGATAGCATTAAAAAAGACATGGTTAGATTAAAGGATGAACTGAAGAAAGAAATTAAAAAGGAGATTAAGGTAGTCAGCCCTAATCTCTTAGAATTAAATAAGAAGTTTGATGTGGTAGTTAAAGATCGTGGTAACACTAATGATAAATTAACATTAATGAGTAGTAAATGTGTAGAAGAGAGAAAGAACCTTTGTGATGACCACAGTAGGAAGGTGGAGGCTTCTGAAAAACAGTGTTAAGATGAAGTCAAAGCTGCCAGGAAATTTCGTGCTGAAAACAGGGTTAAACTTGAGAATCAAATCGACCAGATTAAAAATGATTTAGAAACAGAGGTAGCAACCAAATGTGCAATAGTGGTAGAGGAAAAACTCATAACAGAAAATAAAAATGTAGATTCAAAATTGGTTGAAATAGAGAAAAAGATGGAAGAGGTACAAAATGAAAAGCATAGAGTATGTAGTGTCCCAAACAGTCCTTCATTTGTTAGTTGTAAGAAATTTAATAATTTTGAACCATATGAGGAAGTGCATCCAGTTGATTTCATTAGAGAATTTAATGATTTGCCTGAAACATGGAATGACAAAGAGAAAATGTCATTTGTGAGAGGTTTTTTGAAGGGGGATGCTTATGGATGGGCAGCTCATGTAGCTGATAGTTGTACTTCATGGCAAAGCTTTGAGAAAGCATTTTTAGATTAATATTGGTCCAACGAGAAGCACCAGAGAATTTTGAGTGAATTTTGGGGAGGAGAGAGATTTGACTCTAGTAAGGGTACTGTGAAAGGTTTCTGTCAGCTTTGGATAAACATACTGAAATATTTGGACAAAGTGCTAGGTAGTGAATCAATAATTACGGGATTAGGAACTGAGTTGCCTCAGAAAGTTAGAGAATTTCTTGTACCTGCCCTAGGGGTAATATTAATGATTTCTTGAATTATGTTGATGAAGTTGAGACTCAAGCCCTCAGTGGAAGATTGTAGGAGGAATTTTGATGACAATAATCAATCAGGGAGAGAATTTCAGGTAAATAGGATAAACAGGACTAATTACAGTAGAAATTCAAGGGATGGTTGGGTGGAGGAGAGCCAGAATAGGCACGGAAATTGTAGGAGAAATTCAAGTACAAGAAATGGAGGAGATGACTTTAATTCTGGATCAAACCATTTAAACTATAATGCTCCAGTTTTGGCTTGCAGTAGAGCAGTAGTGATGAAGAGCCACTTGTATGTAAATGTCCTGTACTTACAGGTAAGGGTAATGTAAATGACAGTAGCAAGATGAGTGTAATTCCTAATTCTAGTGAGATGTTGAATGATGGTGTGGGTATCAATGTTTATACTGTAAAAAGAGAGGAGGAACTTACTATTATGTGCATTGAACCAGAAGTAAGACCTACAAGCAAGTAGAGAGCTCAACATTCTTTGTTGGATTCATTATGTGGCGATAATGGTTACTCCAGCTGTCTGTCACATTTTTCGTATTTCCTGAAGCATTCTAACTCTTCTACCCTATTGGTAGAAGCATGGACTCATAAGAGGGTGGAAGAAAGTAAATTGTACCATGTTTCAAGAATTTCTGTCAAACAAAGAGGTAAGGTAAACTGAAAATGAAAGATGCCAGCATAGGTAGAGGAGAAGGTGCAGATTATATGAAAACTATAATTAACTTCTGAAGTAATCAGCTCATGAGTGCGGCAGCAGCAGAGGCAATGTGCAGAAAAAATCATATTGAATACTAGGTCTTAATACAATTGTGGTATAAGAGAAGTGTTTGTGTTCAACTCCATCAGGATACTGAGATAACTATCTACCCACAGCAGTGTCATCATACAGCCTCTTCTCACATTAAGAAAACAAAACTTTAAACATAGTTGCCTGGAGTAATCTGTGGAAAGAATAAGCAAGATTTGTATGTATACCTTCCTTCAGGCTAGAATCTTAAGAAGTTTGATAGAATACAGAGAAATAATAGTTTTTCTAAGTGATAACTTTGTCTGATTAGTAATGAGAGTTACGTTTGCCTTAGCATAAGGATCTGTTACTGTGAAGTGTTTTTCAGTAGAATCAATTTTGCATTGGATAAGCAGAGCAGGTGTTTATTTATTACATAATGAAGTAATAATGAAATAATAAAATAATGAATAATGATTGGGTCTTAATGGTTAGGGAGCCAGTCTCTGCAGTAGGGATATTTTTTGAGAATGCACTTCACTAGCTAACGAGGTAAGACAGGTAAGTAAAATAATGAAGCTGACAGACAAGATTAATGAAAAAGATAACTGTATACAAACAAATTTAGTGTGACTATAATGGTGATCTAATTTTGAACTAGGCAACATTGGGTACTGTGTATATTGTGCAAATTGTGACACTGCAGCTGGGAATGAGAGCTTAACAGAAAGAGCAATGTTTTAGTGAGGTACAAGTCATAGAATGCCGCATTATTGGATCTATAGGTTATCTGAAAACTACTGTTTGTGTTCTGGAGAATTTTGAGCTTAAGGGAGTAATACTGGAACCAAGAAAAGTAATTTTGCTGGTTAGCTGATAACTGTGGTACAAGAGTGATGTTAATATTCTGACAGGTCAACTATTTGGTAACATTTTGTGATTTTGTGAAGATTTTATTTTCTGGTTGAATGTGAGTAGTACTCAGAACTGAGTGGAGAAGTACGGCAATGATCTAATACAACTTCCATCCCCTTAATTTGATTTGAGTAGTAATTAAGTCATGTGACATTGACTCTATTCTTTTTTCATAATGTAATGATTAGTAATTCTGTGCTACTGCACATCATCAGTTTTTGCTATTTTGAAAATGGGAAAGAGACCCAAATCTTTCAGGTTTAACCAATTGCAGACAGTTATGATGTAGAGTGATGTTTTGTAGTGCAATGTGCACTTGATTTTAAAATTTTACTAGTCCCCATCTTTCGTACTCTAGTCAATTTTAGTGCTCATTATTGTGATGTCATGAGGACTATGTAATGTATTTATTTATGATGTAATGATTATCATATGCCATTAGTGTTATACATTTTTTTCTTAGACTTAAGTTAGAAGGAAAAGTGTACTAACGTGAGATAATTTTATCTCCTTTTTTTTCATGTACTCTGGCAGAGGAAAACCACTTTCAAGGGAACTGACAGCAGAGCATTTCCTTACTAACTGTCACTTGGACCTGTTGCAGGCATGGAGAGAAAGCATGTTAAAGCTCATTAAAAGAGTGAAAGTGCTTGTGAAAAATACTGAACACCAAGCAAGTGAAATTTTCTGTCAAAAAAGTGAACTGCTATGTGCAGTGTAATTTAACTTTTTGCAACCCATGAGGATTTATTATTTGAAGCAAGACAGGACTTGTATCAAGTGATATGTATCTTAGAATGTAATCTTTGCCTACCCAAAAAGTATGTCACTCATGATGAAGATGCTTATTTATATTAAAAGTATAACTCGTGGATATTTTGTGCCATTCCAATACACTATATGTAAATGTGTTGTATGGGGATTTTCGTATGGCCAGCATATATAAGTATGAAGTTAAAAAAAAATTATGTAGTGTAGGGTTTGACAATATTTCTTATGTAGTATTCTTTTGTGTGTAGAATTTTAACCCACTTTCTGGGGTCACTTGTACTCACTGAATTCCCCATTTAACTATTTGCAACATGTATCTGGTCAATCCAATGGGGGTTGATGTGACAAAGCAAGCTGGGATCTTTTTACTTCTCCTCTTGCTTTGCCATCTGCCTCTTTAAATTCATTTTTTTTTATTTTCAACTAATTAACATTAACATATGGTATATAAGTATATATGAGAATGTAACATCAGATCAAATTTTGTGCTTAGTTATGTACATGTAATTAATTTCCTGATTTATTTCGACTGCTCCTAGTTAATATCTTTTATTATAGGGTGAAATCAATAATTGTTTCATAACTTAAATTTTATTGTTGACTTATAAACAAACAAAATTCTGTACTAATTACAAACATTTGGAGGAACAACTAATAGTATTCTTTATATATTTATTTGGTTCTATTTGGAAACATGTTAGCAAAGCCAACTCTCAATTAATTCCAAAGTAATTACCAGTTTTGTCAAAAGTATTGTTTGCGTAGCTATATCTGCTAATTTCAGCATTTAAACAAATAATATGGCTTAATCCTCGTAGTACAAGAAACTGTTAGAACAATGCAGTTTTTTGATATATTCAATTAATTTAATGAGTAATGTTTTAATTGTAATTTCTGCACCTTAAACATTTAACAATGTGTAGTTTCAGTGTCTATTTTTGTGATGATGTATAAAGGCCAAACTTTTGGTCACAAGACAGTCAGTCCACGTCCGAGTTTCAGGTGAGGAACCCGTATTAATTAGATCAACAACAGTGCATCAACTTAACCATGAAATAAGTGTATGACAAATAGGTCATGTGTTAAAACAATGACAGTGTCTGTTCAATATGTATCATATTATTCTGCAAGAACTGTGTGGTTAGGTTTTTACTGCTCATAGATGTTCGACAGTAAACTGTTGTAGCAGTATGCTGATGTATTCCTGCAAATTGTTAATGAGGCTTATCAATATTTACCAGTATTGAACTAGCCATATGTGTTACTGAGGGGGGGGGGGGGGGGGGGGGGGAGGTTGTGAACAGTGAAAGAAAAGAACTGTGAAATGCAAATGTGCACCTGTCAGCTACATCTTTTAAAGTAGTCAGTGTTGAACTTCCACCCCTATTTTTCAGTCAGTATAGCAATGCAGTATGTCGACACTGAGGACAACCAACAAAAAAAAAAAAAAAGAAAAAAAGAAAAGCGGGCAAATGTCTCACTCTTCAACCCAGTGTCCTCCTTTCTAGACATAAACCTCTTACTCTTTGATAGCTCCGTCCACACCTCTGTCCACTGGTCACCTGGGGCAGTGTACCTGCAGTGACAAGAACTTGCTTGCCCAGTACACTGAGGGTTTCATGGAGGTGTTCATAGACAGCCCCTATCCCCCAGACCTTGTCTGGAAAGAGGTATCCCATGTGTAAATGGACACCCTCCCCTAGCATTACTTATCTTCAGCAGACTGTAACAATTAAAGCTTTTGGCCATTAAGGCCTTTGTTAGCAGTAGACACACATACGCACACACATATACACACTCACATATCCTGGATTTTCCATTGTTTGATTTTTATCTTCAACAGAAGTTATCGAAGCCTAAAATACTTTTTTACCTTTTAAAACAGATTAATATTATCTCACCTTTATAACTAAAAGAGTGCCATATGATTTTGTATACAATGTATTAAATTTCAGGCTAAAATGTGTAAAAAAAATTCTTTATTTTCTTTGTTACCATTGATATGTACTAACTCTGTATGTACAGTTAAAATTACTCTCCTTTTTGAAACATTTGAAACTACAAAATATTTGGCACATTTAAAATTCCTATTATTAATTATGCAATCGATTCTAATTATTAAATTTATTTGTGGATTCATTTATAAAATTATAATAGAAATTAATAAAAAGTCATTTGCGAAGAAAATTTGTAAACTCTTCAGAATATTGTTAGTACTGTGGAATGGAGTAGTAGTGGGCATGCCACTAATGTGATCTGATGTGGTTTTAATTTTGGAAATAACAATGTAATTTTTGTTCTTAAAGTGCAAATTATAAAGACAGTGTGATATAGAAAAATGTGATAGACTAAGAAAAATTGCAGAAACATAAATTATGGAGTAGGCTTACTTCAGCAGTATCATGTAATTTGGCACCTTCAATGTCAAAACTTTCAGCAGCAAGAATCAACCCCTAGACGTTAAGAACTGGAGCCAACTACAAAAAAAGAAGATAAGTAAAAAGTTTATTGTAAATCTTACTCCTCTCGAAGCTTATTAAATGAGTCAAATATGAAGTGAGTTAAACATCAACAAATGATATGATGCCATTTCCCCTCACACCCCCTGTCCTCCCACTACCCCCAAGAACTAGCCACAAAAGTGTGGCCCCTTCATCACCAAATGCTATGCAACACTGGAATAACTGAACCACATCTTTTGCCAGGGCTTTGATTACCTATCATCATGCCCTGAAATGAGCTACATCCTATCAGAGATCCTTCCTACCCCTGCTAAAGTGCTGTTCCATCATGCACCTAACCTCCACAAACTCCTTGTCTATCCCTATGCCACTCCCGATTACAACACCTTGCCACAAGGATCATATTACTGTGAAAGACCCAGGAGCAGTCTGTCCATGCTGCACTTCCTGTTCTAGTCGGCAATTGCTGCGCAAACAAGTTCTCCACATACGCATACACCACCATTACTCTACCACGCAAACATAGGGGGGTTACACTTGTCTGGTGTGAGACGTTCCCTAGGGGGGGGGGGGGGGGGGTCCAGGGGTCCACCGGGGGCTGAACCACACAATAACCCTGAAAGAGTGGTTCAGTGTGGGGTGGCAGAGGGGTGAAGTGGCCTGCGGTAGTCATCGTGGGGTTTGTGGACCACTGCAGCTGCGGCGGGGACAGAGCCTCTCCATCATTTCTAGGCCCCCGATTAACATACAATACAATACAATTCCTCCAGATTGCTGCTTTCATTGCATATGATAGTTACATTCTGGTCCAAGCTGCCAGAGCTGGCACTCATGTGCGCATGAATGTTGCTTGCTTGTGTGGATGAATGGTGCATGTTTCTCTTTCTTTTTCTGACAAACACTGTGGCTGAAAGCTTACGTGCAAGTGTCTTTTAGCTTCACTTGTCTGCAACTTAATTAGCCATCTCTACAGAAAGTAGCAATCTATCTTTTCATACAATGTTGACTACTCTAACAGCTACATTTTTTATATTGTGTTCCATGTTTCTTGCAATAACACTTTTATCCAAAAGAGTATATCTTTTTCTTTCTATGTTTAAGTCTTCAGTCTTTCAAATAGTTAATTCTGTCCTCCATCCTTTTCTATCTTGATTTTCCATTCCTATTCCTCATTGTCATAGCAGATGTCCCACTGACACATGCTTAGTTGATGACACAAGTGTTGTTATGAAAGGTATGGAACGTGACATAACTAATATAGCTAATAGGGTAGTCTGCAACATCAGCTTAGCACTTAACTGTGACTCTTGTGATCTGTAGTTAATGGAGTATTACTGTTATTGTCTAGATAAATTTCATAAAAATATTGTAAACAACCTCAAGCAATAAGTGTTTGAGCTGCCATAGGAAAGTAAGCTCTGGGGTTCTGTACAGGTGTTGTGCCAGATGGTAACACTGGGGGGGATGTAGTGGCATGGGGTCTGCGGATGCAAATGAGTCTCTTCCATGGTATTGAAGAGTATGTTCATGGAATAGGAAAAGAACTTAATAGGAAGGGAAGATAAGAGCCCTTAAGGCTGAGCTGGATAAAGGCTGAACTGAACAGTGCTAGGGAGGAACTGATGAGGTTAAGGGGGGAGAAGTGTGAAGACAGATGGGAAGTGGTGGCAAGGAACAGGGGCCACAGAAAGAGAACAGTATCTGACAGTTTCATCAATGGCACAAGTGACAGATTTGCCCCACTGCCTCAGTGAACTAAGGAAGAGGCCCAGGTAGATGTAAGTGTAGTTGATACTCAACAGACTTTCAGCAGGGAACCAGTTGTTTCAAAAAAAAACCTCTGCTTATTTATTTATTTATTTTATATTTTTTATTTTTTGCCGCTCCAATAATTTCTAACTCTCCACACTGTCCTCTCTTGCCATGATGAATCCCATTTCATCCTGCAGTTATCCACCTTTCATGTTTCCTTGAATGGTATCATCCGCCAATCCAACATCAAATTGCAACAACATGCCAGACTTCACATCAAAAAGCTATCCCACCTTCTCCTAAACTACCCAAACAGTGGTTTTTCCCTTCCTGTTTCTCTGCAGCTCCCTAAACAGCCACACCATCAACCACCACTCCTCTCCTACAAACCGAACTTGGCCATCCTCCCTAACATCCCACAGCCTTCACTACTGTTGCCTAGACAAAAAATAACCCGTAACCCCAGAACCAGTCACAACAGAACAGCGTCCTTAACCTCTCATCTAAAACACTCTCCCCTACTGAATTATTTGTGTCATCTAAGGGCCACACATAATATACATTGCAAATATCATTTTGCAACCTAATCCCAAAACCTTTCCAACAGCAAACCTGACATTGAAACTTGCCTCAAACAGTTCAGACTACCATACCAACTTGATCCACCACCACTACCTCAAAATCATCCCCTCCAAGAATTCCTCACATCCATCATTGGTTCACAACACTTCCTCAGGTCCCTACAACATGACTATAACCTGTCCTCTGCGGAACTCCAGGCTCCACAGTCCCTAAAACCTGATGACTCCATCATTATCCTCCCAGCAGACAAAGGATCTACCACTGTAACACTTGACTGAAAGTAGTATAATAGTGGTCTATGCCAGCTGTCTGGCACCTCTACACACAGTGTCTGCCATCAAGATCCCATCCCTGTGATTCAAACTGACCTGCAGTCCCTCCTTAAAACCTCAGGCCCCTGACAAGGGCTAACATCTCAGTCCATAGAACTCCTCACCCCACCCAAACCATGCACCCCCACCTTTTATCTTTTTCCTGAGATCCACAAACCCCTAACCATCCCACAGTTGCTGGCTTCAAAGCACCCACCAAATGTAAATCTGCCTTAGCTGATCAACACCTGCAACCCACAGTACAAAGACTCCCCTCCTACATCAAAGATACCAATCATTTCCTAGATCATCTGAAATCCATGCCCATCCCACTCCCACCACACACCTTGCTTGTGACTATTGATACCACCTCCTTCTATTCCAACATCCCCCACATCCATGGTCTGCCTGCTGCTGAACATTTCCTCAGTCAGTGTCCACCTGATTCCAAACCTATGACATCCTTCCTACTCAACTTAATCAACTTTATACTTACCAACAACTACTTCACCTTTGAGTGGCAGGCTTACAAACAGACCAGGGGCGTGGCCGTGGGAACCAGGATGGTTCCTCCCTATGCCAACCTCTTCATGGGTTGCTTGGAGGAGGCTTTCCTGGGATCCATAAATCTTCAGCCCCTAGTTTGTTTTAGATACACTGATGGCATCTTTACCATAAGGACTCATATGAGGCTGACCTGCTAAAATTCCTGGAATCTCTGAATACCTTCTCCCAGTTAAATTTCACATGGTCCTATTCTGAATCCCATGCCACTTCCCTTGCTGTTGATCTTGTCCTCACTGAAGGCCAGCTATACACTTCCATCCGCAGTAAATATACCAACAAACCACACTACTTACATTTTGGCAGTTGCCATTCTTTCCATGTCAAACTTTCCCTCCCACATAGCCTTGCCATCCGAGGCAAATGTATTTGTTTGGATGCAGACTCTTTACAGCAATACACCACCATTTTCACCTCAGCCTTCACTGCACATAATTAGCCCACCAGCGTAGTTAAAAAGCAGACTTCCCAGGCCATCACATCCGATCTTGGTACTGCTGATCCTTCCAAAAGACAGCTTTGGAGCACACCATTGGTGACTCAGTATTATCCTGGTCTGGAAATCAGTTATTTAGAAGAGGTCATGACTTCCTAAAATCATGCACTGAAATGAGATCCATTCTGTCTGAAATTTTGCCCACCACATGTAGAATAGCTTTCCATCACCCTTCGAATCTCCACAATGTTCTTGTCAGACCCTATACTCCTTCTGCTCTCATCTCCCTAACCTTTGGCTCTTACGCCTATGACTGTCCCCACTGCAATACTTGTCCTATGCACCCTCCTACAGCCCTGTAACTGCAAAGCATATACAATCAAAGGGAGAGCCACCTGTGAAATGACACATCATATACCAGATGTTATGTAAACACTATGCAGCCTTCTAAATCAGCATGACTACCACCAAATTATCAATTAGGATGAATGAGCATAAGCAGAGGGTGCATACTGGTTACTCACAATATCCTGTTGCACAGCATGCTCTACAACATGATATTCATGACCTCGGCACCTGTTTCGTCACATGTGCCATCTGGATTCTTCTCCCAGACACCAATTTCTCAGAACTCTGCAGTTGTGAACTAGCACTACAACATGTCCTTGGTTCTTGCCACCCACCTGGCCTTAATTTCTTCCATCTCAGTATTTCTTCACCGTAACTACACTTTGTTTCACTCTGTTTTACTTTTCTACATCTTTCATTGTCTTTCCTGTCTATTTTTCACCAACCCCCTCCAACCTATGTTACATACAATGCAATTAGCTTTTCACTCTTATTAACTCGTGCATGGTGTTTAAGCAATAATCTTTCTCTGCATATTACCCTGTCTTCCAGCTTTAAGCTCTCAGGTTTTCAAATCTCGTTCGATGCAGTCCCCAACAATCAGTCTTTCCTTCTCATCCTGTATGGTAAGTCTCCCCTGATCTGCAGTTCTGGGTGACTTTCCTCAAATCTACACCTTTTCCTAGACCTCTCCAGTCCATTTCCTTCACTCCTCTTCATCCCCTTCAACACATCTGCCTGAAGATGGAGCCACTGGCTCCAAAAGCCTGCCAATTATAACCATCTTTTATTATGTGTTCTGCTGTTGCTTGGTGAGTAGATTTTTTATCTATCCAATTAAATAATTTTAATGAAAATAATCAGTTATTGATAACGTAATGTAAACAGATAGATAGAAAATCTACTCACCAAGTAGTGGCAGGGCAACATACACACAAAAGGATTTAACTTTTACAAGCTTTCAGAGCCAGTGACTCCTTCTTCTGGCAGAAGAATTGAAGGGGTAGGAAGAGGGGTGAAGGAATGGGACTGGAGAGGTTTAGGGAACGGGGTACAGTTGAGAAAAGTCATCCAGAACCCCGGGTCAAGGGACACTTACCAGATGGGATGAGAAGGAAAGACTGATTGTTCAGTCTTTCCTTCTCATCCCAGCCATTGAGTCTCCCCTGACCTTAGGTCCTGGGTGACTTTTCAGAACTGCAACCCTTTTCCTAAACCTCTCCAATCCTTTTCCTTTACCCCTCTTCCTTCCCCTTCAACCCTTCTGCCTAAAGAGGGAGCCACGGTCTCTGAAAGCTTGTGAAAGTTAAATCCTTCTGTATGTGTGTGTTTCCCTGCCACTGCTTGGTGAGTAGATTTTATCTACCTATTTACATCAAACTGAATGAAACGTGTGTTAACAAAAAGTCAGAAGCAGAAAATATTTTTAAAAATCATGTTTTAAATGTTGCAGAGAAAAAGAGAATCCAGCTAGCCATTAGAAGATGCAAGACTGTATGTGGGAAAGGCAATACCTATGCAATTTGACAAAACTGAAATTCAACCCACCTCTCCTACTGAAATTAGGAAAATAATAAATTCACTCAAAAGTAAAAGTTCACATGGAATTGATGACATTTCCAACAGAGCACAAAAACCTTGTTCCCAACAGATAAGTACAATTCTCAGCCAGATATGTAGAAGCTCAGTGAAACAGGGCATTTTTCCAGATAGACTGAAATATGATATTGTCAAATCATTGCATAAAAAGATGATAGGGCTCATGCTAATAACTACCATCCAATCTCACTTCTGACAGCTTTATTCAAGATTCTCAAGAAAGTTATGTATTCAAGAGTAGCTTCATGTATTTGTAAAAATGAAGTACTAAAAAAATGTCAGTTTGGTTTTCTGAAAGGCTTTTCAACAGAAAATGCTATGTATATGCTTTCACTAATAATAATGAAAATAATAATAATAATAAATGGTTTATTTGTCCATAATAACTTAACAGTCATGGACATAGTTTACAAACACAAGAACATAAAAAAAGGTTTAGCAGTAAAGATAAATTATACACAATAACATCAAAAATCCTTGATGGAATACAAACATTTATCAATTAACAGTTGCTTTAATTTTGTGTTAAATATGTTTCCTTTTAACAATTTTATATTATTTGGCAATCTGTTATAAAAATATCTTCCAGCAGAAAATGGACTATGATCTGTTGCTCTTTTATTATTAAATTTTATGTAGTAATCCTCTCTTTTTCTTGTATTATAATTATGGATTTCACCGTTGATTACACTATGCTCTATACTTTCTTTTACAAACAGTATATTTCTGAAAACATACAATAAATACACTGTTAGTATGTTATACTTAATGAAATATTCTGTACAGGACTGATGCTTACTAATATTAGCTATTATCCTAATTGCTCTTTTCTGGGCTCTAAAAGCCCTATCCATATATATTGCTGGTGCCAACCCAAATCTCGATACCATATTGTAGGTGGTAGTGTACAATTCCAAAACAGATTTGTCTTAAAACAGGTTGTGCTATTATGCTAGGAAGGTATTTTAGCAAGTAGGTGTTACAGGAAATTTTTTTACACATGTAGCTGATGTGTTCCTTTCATTTAAGATGTTCATCTACTATAATACTAAGGACTTTATGTTTCACAACTGTTTCAGCTGATAGCTTTGGTTCTGTTAGTGCCAATTTGTTTTTGGTGAGATATTCTGTGATGAGGCTAATGTTCTATGCATTATTTTGCACTGCTAACTACTTTGTAGGGCCCCAGCTTATGAAGGAGGTATCATCAGCACAATTTACTAGGTTTGAATTTTGTGGAATTATTATATAATTGATAAACACAATAAACAAAAAAGGACTATATCTAATGCTTCCCTGATGTACTCCATAGTTAAGAATTTTATAAGATGATTTTACTGTTTGTGTATGTCTCCCAGTTGTATACTACAGCTTTACGCATTGTCTCCTGTCAGCAAGGTAGGATCTTAACAAATCTAATGCTACTCCTCTAACTCCATAGGTTTCGAATTTATATAGAAGAACAGAATGACTTACATAGTCAAAAGCCTTGGATAGCTCTAAAAAGGTGCAATAACTTTGTTTCCATCATCAAGTTTATTTAATACCACTTGCAAAAATGAAGCTACAGCTGTTTTTGTAGGCCGGATGTTCCTGAAACCATGCTGACAGTTTTTTTAATAGATTGCAATTATAGAAAAAAGATTCAAGTTGATCAAGAAGTAGTCTTTCCAACAGCTTACTGTGTATTGATGTCAATGGAATAAGCCTATAATTTTGTATATCTGTAGTTATTCTCTTTTTATGCACTGGTCTTATTTCAGTGACTTAAGAGCTCATGAAATGACCCCTTACTGAAAGAGCTGTTTATTAAATGTTGTAGTGACTTTGTTAATTCATTACTGCATTCTTTTAGGAATTTCGGTGAAATGTCATCCAGGCCACTGGATGTATTAGCTTTTAAGTTGGAAATGGTTTTCAAAATTTCCATTTCTGTAACACACTTCAGGAAGAATGAATTACTGACATTTCTGGGATTTAGCACCTATGGTGGATCGATCACATCCTCCCTACTCATCTTACTAAACTGGTCTCTGAATCTCTCACATATTTCCTTTGGGTTGCTCAGCAGTTTTTCATTGTCACTTATTATTATGTTATTGCACACTGCATTGTCTCTCTCTCCTCTTTCCTTATTTACTATATTCCACACTGTTCTGGTATACTCCACACCGTCAAGTATTAAATGCTCTGAATAACTGAACCTCACCCTCTGGGATATTTTGTGATCTCTCAAAGGCTTTTGACTGTGTGAATCATGGAATTCTTCTAGAGAAGCTTAAGTATTGTGGTATGAGTGGGACAGTGCACAAATTGTTTAAGGATACAGGGTGCTTTTCTGGCTCAATATTATGTGAAAATCAACACCTGTGTCTTTCAGGCACTGTTTATGGGTCAAAGGAAGTGTCAGATTCCACCCGTCAGCTTTGACCCATGAAGTAAGCCTGTTGTGGTGTGTGACATCACGAAGGCGCGAAGTTTAGTTTGTGAGAGTGGCGTGTTTGTAGGTGTTGTTTTGATGTGATCGGTCGTGCTCTCTGGTGGTGTGTTTATGTGTCGTGTTTTAGGTGATGTTTTTGTTTTAGTTTGCATGTGTGGTGTGTTTGTAGATGGCATATTGTTGCGATCGGTGGTTCTCTCTGGTGGTGTGTTTATGGGTAGCGCGTAAAGTGGCGTTTGGGTTTCATTTGCGTGGTAGCGTTGCACATGTGTGGTATCGGTGGTGACTGTGCTTTCAGAGGAATATTTTTCAGTGAGTTAACAATTTTGGTTCTGTCATGTCAACGTTATAGTAATTTTTTTTCTGTTTGTCGTGTGTGAATTTTGGTAAATTGCTTTGTTTATGTCTTTGGTAGGTATGGATATGACTGACAAGGTCAAGAGTTTTCAGTTTTTGGACAATGATGGGGGACAGTGCGTTGTCTCTAATAAAATTTCTTCAGCTATTCGGCCTGTTGGCTGAAGGTATGAAGTGTTCAGTGTGTTGTGAAGAAATGAGGCTCACTTAAGTTCCGGCGCCTCGGACCAGGGCCAGCTATATGTGGAGATGCCGTAAGGATAACAGGTCAAGGGAAGTGTTTGATTACAATTTTGATTTTCTAGGTGCTTTTTTGTGGTAGGATTACGTGTGGTGGCGGTGAAATTTTTGAGAGTTATAGTGTGGTAGCGGCTGTTTCTATTGACATATATAGGTCAAAGGAAGTGATCAATTCCAGTGGATTTTTGTGTGTAGAGGAGGTTGTGGGCTCATGTTATTTTAGTGTTTTTCGTCGTTTGGTGTAGTGGTGTGTGTTTGTATTTAGTTTGTCCCCACCCAAAAACCCCCAATTTCCCCCGCTTGTCCAGTTAGTTTCATTATATTTTTTGGAGGAATATCTGTTTGGTGGTTTTTTGATCTATTTTTGTGTTTGTTGTGATGTTTACATGATGATGTCATAGGAACGGTATGGGAGTTGTTGTGAATGGTCATTTCCGCCATAGGGGTGACATCATTGGTCAAAGCAGAGGGGTGGAATCGGACGCTTCTGTTATCCCCAAGCAACAGTGCAGGAGTCAAATTCGGAGAGAGCACACAACATTGCAGGACCTGCACAACATTGCAGCTTCTTATAATTTGCCTTCAAAGACAGTCAGACATCAAAATGATGCCATCAACGTCATTGTTGGGCACTGAAAATAAATTTTATATTAAACTTTGAGAGAATGTTAATGGCTACATGGCTAATAATGTACATATATCCTGGTGTAGATCTTACTGAACCAGAATGGAGCACATGAATATTTGAGGTATTGAAATATTGCCATGAAATTCTTGATAATTAGTGGTACAAAGCTTCACCAAGAAGAGTTCTCAATATCCCATGATTTTCTTCTACATCAGGAACAGCCTTAGGTATGTGTTTAATGAATTCCTTTTCTTTGTCAAAAACAGCATCCTCTGTGGCACAAGTTTCCTCTTATGGATCTATGGATCTTTTTTGGGCTGATGAAAGAGCTTCTTCTTCTTTTTTTTTTTTTTTTTTGACTTCCCAAAACATTGACACTATCTTTTTCTTTTTATCTGATAATGCTTCTTGGGCTAGCATTTGTGCTTACTTGGGCCAAGATTGCTTCCCTCTGATCAATCACAGACACATCTTCATCATCAATAGCAAGTGCATCTGACACTACACGATTTTGAAGGGGAACTTCACCTCTGCCCTTCTTTTCTGTTTGGCAAACAATATGAATGTGCTTACACATGTTTAATTTAATACTATAATCAATGCATGTATAAGAATACCGATGAATGCACACTTCACATTTACTGCACACTAATTTACACTTGCAAAACATAATTGTCTTTCACAAGGCAGACATCGTTTGATTTTGAAGACAGTACTTCCCAACCACTGTCTTCCTTAGTAATGAAGTCATTCATTAGAATAGACTCAAAGTCATCTGTTAAAATAGACTTGTGCATAGCATGAATGTCTTTTATTGTACTAGTTACCTTTCCTTTCACAATCACAATAAGCCTATCAAACAGCTTTGCAGTTACAAATGACATCAGTACAGATATACCTTTCTCCAGACTTTTCACTTACTTTGCGTTAGTATGTACATATTTCAAAGCCTTGTGCATCCCCTCCAGGTGCATATTTATATTGAGTCCATCTTGCATCCTGTGACAATATGCCAAACAGTTTGCATTTTTTTCATAATAAGTCTTGAATTAATGACGAAATTTGGATGTATCTGGATTACTATACAGCTTATGGACTGCTTTTTGCAGTGATTCTTCCAATACAGCAACATCTCTTACCTTCATTAATGTCTTGACAAGCTTGTACACCTCAGTTCTCTTGTCCTTATGCAAAACTTTACTGTTAATGTTGTTCCTCCATGCTCCATCCACGTGCCAGGTGCCATTCAAGTCTCTTTTTAGGAGGCCCCATTGCTCTGTTCCAAGCAGTACTGTAGGTTTCTGCCAGATCTGACATGAATACCTTGGGGCAGATATGTCCAACTTGAGTCCTTATGTAGTTGAAAAATATATTTAACAAATCACTGTAATTTCTGTTGGAAAAGAGAAAGTGGATAGAAATCCTTGCCTCATATCATCCTGTACTAGTATTGTGCTAAGTTCAAAATCATAGCCATTTAGACCATCAATCCCACAACAGAAATATAATCACTTCCATATTATGCCAATAATTCATCACGTGCAGTGTTCATTATCACTAACATGAAATCCTCACTTCTCAATTCCGGGTGCTGGTCAGTGATTTTTTCTTGAGGCTTATAAAATAATACACACGAATTATCACTTTGCTTAACTTCTTGTACCCAAGGTTTGACACTGATGGCATCATTTTGATGTCTGACTGACTTTGAAGCCAAATTATAAGAAGCTGCAATGTTATGCAGGTCCTGTAATGTTGCGAGATGTACTCTATCCAAATTTGAATCCTGCACTGTTGATCAGATTTTGTCAAGAACAATGGGAAACAGGATTCCTACAGCAATTTCTGCAGCTATGCTCTCATGTTCTTGTGGCGTTGGATTCAAATGACTTAAAGTCTAGATCAGGTCCAACATGAGTCGACACAAAATTAACAAGGCACTTTTCATCGTTATAGAGGACTTTAATCTCTGCAGGGCATTTTCCATCAATTTTGTTACTACCTGCCATTTTGAGGTGTCTCATACCTTCATCTTTGGAAAGAAACTGACCTGAATTATGGCAAACATACTTACAGGTTGAGCAATCATCAACAAATTTAATGCCACGATGTTTGATGAATCTGGATTGTGTAGTATGTTCAATTTTCTCTTTCCACTTCAAAAATTCACCTTCACTAGAAAACTTCAGATTTCACACGTATTTGACTCTGCTTCAAATGTGCATATCATACACTTCAACCTCTTCTGCTGCTTCATTATACCATGAACATCTTGTTGGTGGTGTTTTAAAATTCTTTTCCAAGTAAAACTTTTGTCACATATGTAGCACTGATAGGAACATGAAGGTTCAATATTTGTAAAATGAGATACGATTTTGTTCAACTACTGTGGGTGCAATGTGGAAATATGCTGCCTCAGAGTCTTCCAATAATTGTAATCATTTCCACAAATTTCACTCTTAAAAGCACTCGTTCTAAATGTTGCAATTACACAAGCGGCTAAGAAGTACAAGGTGGTGGCCGCTCTACTGCCGAGTGGAACAGGAGAGGAAATGACTAGTAGTGGTGCAGGGTACCCTCCACCGTGGACCGTACAGTGGCTTGCGGAGTACCTATGAGATGTTATTCTACATTTTACCAGGGAAAACTCGGGAATGTTATTAAATCACAAAGAATTCTACATTTAACTGTAGCATTGAAACTGAGTTTTATTGAGTTTTATAAATTGCAAATTTTAAAATAACTTATATTTGAAAATGTGTTACTTATATGAATATTATTCCATATAAATTAGTGATGTTCAAAAATTGGTTAAACTACTGATTATGGCTGGTATATAGTACAGCTAAGAGAAAGGAAAAGTCATTATTGTGGTATCCTGCCCCCCCCCCCCTCCCCCAACCTCCCCTCCCCACCCCACCCTACCTTCCCCTCTTACCTTTACTTTTCAGCAGTGTATTGACACGTTCATACTCCTCACACCTTGAATTCCCAGGAAATTTTTTTCCATGTTTGAGTAGCCATCCTGGAAGTAGCTTAGGGCTATTAAATTATTAATATTTCCGTTGGGCATTATTTCCTTTGCACTGAAGAGGTGATGCAGTTAAAGTGAAGTAAATTTGCAGGAGTTGCACTATTCCACAATGTAATATGAAATACAGCATGTGGAATAATGTTCTCCTTCAGATTTATTGAGGCTGTTGTGACAGTCCAAAAGAAGCCAGTAGTGTCCCTGTGAGAGCTTTTGTAGCGTATGTGTTTCATTGCACATGAATGAATGTTAATGTGATAACTCTCTCATGTTTTAATCAAAGTATTTGCAGATCCTATTCCTAATTTACTATATTTTTCGTGTTCAGTATTTTGATTTGATTTACATAATGCCCATGTGATGTCCTATCCCTATCCTAATTTATTACACTGTGACACCCAACTAATTTAACGTACACAGTACATTCTTTTTTTATTTTTTGTGTTTACCTGATATTTTGTTGTTTTGTGTGATCATTACTAAGCTAAGCAAATACTGTTTTTTTTCAGTTTTAGATAATTTTAGCCATGAGTACTGTAATATGTTTCAACCAAATTATTATCTGTTTCACCAACTAAAGTACTTGGCTCCCTGAAACAGTAATCATACCGAATTGCGTTATTTGTTTCAAAGCTTTTGAGGAGGATTTAAATTTTCGATGTAGTGGGAAAAATGTTTTTGTTTTCTTGAAGTGTTCAGAGTTCAATATTTCATTTAGTAAGCATTTGATTTACTATTTTGAACTACAGATATCTGACAGTTGGTCACTTACAGCTTATTCCCTTATTTGTTTTATTTGGATGTCTGTCAGATGTCAATAAAAGTATATCCTTACAGAATTTGTTTCTTATTGATTACCTTGTCCATTTAACATAACTGGAATAACCCATTGGAGAAATGAAGGGGTACCATTAAAAGCTCATCACTTGATAAGTATTTGTTAATGAAATGGTCATCCTAGCAATGTTATGTAGTGATATACACCTTACAAATGGTGCTGCATTGCTTCTCAGTCAATACACAATGCATGGTCCCAGCTCTCACCATCACAAAAATCCGGCTGTTTAATAATGTGCTGCGTATATCCTTCTCAGTACCTGTGGCTGCCTGAGTTGTGAACTAGTGTTGACAACTGTCAGTGCTATCTTATGATGTCTGTGCTGTACATAGTTGAGCTGCTCGGGGGAACAAAATGGTAAGCACCAAAATCACAGTTTCGATATACAGCGCATCTAAAGTTTCAATTGATCTGCAAATCTGAATAATTTTTTTTGAACAATCGTTTTATTCTGTAGTGATTCTAACATCTATCTCCTACTGGACAGACGTAAATGAAATTCAGAACTGACTGAAACAAATGAAATATACAAAAATTATTACATTCCCATACACCATTAACAGCACATAGTAATAGAACATTACATATTAATTTTTACAGTAAGTCTTGAACACTTTACTGAAACTGCAAAATCATTCATCACTCTCATTACTAATGTCTTTTTCATCCAAAACTGTTGGCTTTAGAGACAGGAAAAATCCATGGTGGACAGGAGGTATGTAATTTAGGAACAACAGGACATCAGCAACTTTCTTCTTTACAATAAGCCTTGGCCCATTGTATTGAAGTCGAAGCGTAGGAACTGGGCCTTGCCTTCCACATTTCCTGAAGCTTATTTTATGCCAAATGTCATGACAAAATGTCTCGCTGATGAATAAAGATGATCGATATTCGGAGGTCACCTTCCACCTACATACTTTCCTTAAGTTGACATCTCGACCATCAACTGTCTTCTTTCTGAAGACAAACGCTTCTTTAGAACGTCGTATTTGATAGAAATCCTCTCTTTTCATATTATATACAAGCAATGGATTCTTCTTAGCTGACTTCTTGATGGTCTCACACCAATGATCTGGACAGTACACATCTTGTACTTGTCGGCGAACATAATATTCAATTGTCGCGAAATCTCTATCGGAAGGCAACATTGAGTGCCCGCTCACGGGGAAGTGATGTTCAATCACACGAAATCTACCAGTTGAAATTCGATATTTCCAAAACAGTACCATGTTCCAGTTCTTATTTTGGCCACAGCAGTTAGCAGATATTGCAATGAGAGTCTCTCGTTTTATGTCGTTTTCCTCAAAGTAATGTAAAAGGCAGCTCAAAATTCCCTCTGATCCACGGGCAGCAGTAGCCTCATTCCACAAAAAGCAGTGCCCTTTCTTCTTGACACAATCATGAACATTGAGATTATACAACCAAATCTTCCTTTTGTAAAAATCTGGACCACAACTTAACTTAGGAACTGGGAGAGTCTGCTGGTCAAAAGTCACAACATGTAGATTACTGTCTGCTTCTGCTCGTTTTGTCTGGATTTCAATGTTATCTTGCTCTGCTTCTGCCAGACGTTAGTGTAATTCCAACTGATCCTCCAGACTTACTTTCAGTTGGGGGGGGGGGGGGGCATCAGTGCTCTCAATTTGCACTTTGAGCAAGTCTTACACGTATCATTCTTTGGTGACTTTACTCCTATATTATACTCTTCACTGAAAATTCGCCTCTACTTGTCTGTAGATACAGGCTCTTGCAGGAAACACTCGTATAGTGCTCGTAACAGGAGATGATTGTTGCATCTGTGCCCAGGTACAATCTGGAACGATTGTTTGAGCGTCTGTAATGACTCTCGTATTTCGGTATTTTGTCGATGTGTTCCTTGACTTGGTTACAACTAGTTTCAGAGTAAGCATGCGGATGTACGGTATGCTTGCCGCATTTGTCCTGGGGTGGGCAATATGATCTGATTCGCTATTAACCTGTATAACAACAAAAACTACTACTACCGTTACGATTATTATTATTACATGTACCAATATAAATGAGAAATGCGCAGTCACACACCACATAGCCAAAAAAATGTAGCCATTCTAAAATAACCTCAAAATTAACGTGCTTCAGGAACATAATGGTATGTACATGCACTTACCATTATGTTCGTGAAATGTACTAAAGACAGTATATTTACAAAATAACATACCTCTGAGGCATCTGAATCGTTAGGAATGTATTCTGGATCCCTCTCGAAGATATTAGTATCATTGGAAGTATATTCCTCGTCTTCTGCTATGTTCACTGTTGCCATATTCTCGGAGATGATTTTACTTGCTGCCATTCTCTCTGTCACTTACCATTATGTTTCCGCAACAGACGGATAGTGCCGCTTACCATTAAGACCCGCCCTGACATCTGTTGAGTGAATTTGGAACTACTAGTAAGTTTACTGCGTTGTGCATCCCACAGGTGGTGTCATTAGCCATCTACCGCAAAATACACGGCGATGGCGCTTACCATTGTGTTCCCCCGAGCAGCTCAGTTCTCAATGTGTAGTTCTACACTGAACACCCAAGATTATTTCATCAAAAGGATTCTTTCTGGCTAATCAAAAATTCACGGCCTTCTTCTAATGTAGAAAATACACACACACACATGCCGTTCATGCAACCACAACTCTCTCACAAATGAGCACTGTGTCTGGCCATGAACAAGGCCTTTTGGCCAAAAGTGCTCACATGTATAGCAGTCTTTTTGTTGTGTTTGTGTGTGGTGAGTTGAAATATAGCCCTTTCAAAATTAAAATATTGGACCTTATGCAGCTAACAGTTTATAATATTTGAAAGTCTGATGGAGATATGTGAAAACTCATAGAATAATTTCCATCTTCATGTGACTTCAGCTGGTATGTTCACGCAAGACATGCGAACTCTAAACTGTTTTTTTAATTACGATTTAACTGTTAGGAAACAAAGCTAAAAGATTCTTTGCACGAGAGGGGTTCCTTGCATTAATGAGGTAGGCAAAGTGTTTTCCTGTGAGTATTGATTCTGCATAAAATTCCATTTAGAATCTGTGGAGTTTTTATTGCCATCTAGTGTCAACTTCTACATCTGGCCAGTGGATAACCTTACAGCACACTGTTATGAAATAAACTTTTTTGCATGCTACAGTCATCATACACACACATTTGTAAAGCAGCTGAGTGCTTAACATGGTGAAGTAAAGTTTTCTCAAAATACGTTATGTATCCTAGTGCATCCCTATGTCACTCCCTATCACAACCCCGAGCCATAGGGGTCATATCCCTGTGGAAGATCCATGTGCAAGACCTGCCCAATTCACTAGCCCAGCACTTTCTATTCCAGTCCACAGGCTTATCCTACCCTATTGAAGAGACCAGGCCTGCTTTGAAAGCAGTTGTGTTATATACCAGCTCTGCTGCAGTAATTGTTCAGATTTTTATATTGGTATGACTATCAACCAGGTGTCAGTGAGGATGAATGACCACCACAAAACTGTGGCCAAGAACAAAGTGGACCACATTGTAGCACAGCATGCAGCTTACATGACATACTTGATTTCAATAGCTGATTCACAACCCAGGCCATCTTGATCATCCCCTTCATCACCAGCATTTCTAAACTGCACAAATGGGAGTCATCCTTACAACAAATTCTCCACTCCTGAAATTATATCCTCCTCAAATTAAGCTAACCTACTGACCCTGCATCTTCTACCCAAGTGCTTCCAGCCCCCTCTGTCCTGTCACCTCACAATTTGCCTCCTCTCACCCCCACCATATGCTGTTCTCAATCATTGTATCCACCGGTCTTTTTTTCTTCTCTGCTTCTCTCCTTTCTGCTCCCCATCTTCTCCCTCCCACACAGCTTCCCAATGCAGCACCTGTCTGCCATATCCTGCCCCCTCTAGTTCCTGCATGCCCTGCCAGAAGGGCAGATTCCTTTTTCCTCACCCATATTCCACTGTCCCTCCCCCTTCCCTGCCCTGCTCTGGATTATTGCTTCTGTTCAACACGTTTCTGTTGCAGTATGGGTGGAGGTAGCAGTTGTGTGTATGAAGTGTTCTGCCTTGTAGGAACGTGTGTGCGTTTCTCCTTTCTGAAAAGGTCACTGGCGAAAAGCTTATATGTATATTTACGAAGAGTATCAATCTATCCTTTTCATAGTATTAATGACTTTCCATTGCTAGATTTTTATTTGAAACATTAATGGAAGATCACAATTGTGAACTGGCCAGGAGTTGAATGCAGGTACCTGATTATCTAGAGCAGTGTGCTCACCAGTAAGGATATTTCAGTCTTCCATTAATATTTGAAAAACACCTCACACCCAGCTGCATAGTGAATGATTTTGCCTGAGACAGGTTAAATGGAACAAAAAATCCGTGGACGCGAGGGATATGAAAGTGTGAGGTGAGAGGAAACAAAACATCATCTAAAAAGTGATCTTCTGAGGGAGTATATTGAAGAAACAAACACATGCACACAGTTTTTCAGTAATTTGGTTTAGTTATATGTAGGTGAATGCAGAAAGAGCAATCTATCTAGTTACTTTACATGGAGAATCTGTCAACACTGAAACTTCAGCTTGCTATTCACATGGTATCAAATTTATATTAAAATGAATCCTCTGACAACACAAACAAAACTTAGTGCACATAATAAAATTACATAAAACTGGACGTTTGTTATTACATTGTTGTGAAAAGAGCCCTTGTGGATGCAAATGAATAATAGTGAGTAACATAATGGCTTTCTGAGTTTGTTCTACATAAAAACTGTAATGGTGGAAAACATTATTTGGATCAGTGTTATGTGGGTGGTAGCTGCTAAGAGAGCAAATATTGACACTCAGCAGAACTAACCTAATTTAGATAAAATAGGTTGGCAGGGGGGGGGGGGGGGGGGGAGGAAGGTTTATTTCTTTGATTCTGAGAGAATGTGATGAACAATCGTACATTAATGGATCATCCTTGTAAACAACACGAAAAGAAAACATTTTCAACTTAAACATCCCTGATTTGCTACAGTCAATGATCCTGGTAAGAGATGAAAAATGCCAATTTTTAGAGGTACATGACAACTCTGTGGAAAGTTACAGGTTTGCAAATTCAGAAACAATGAATTTTAGACACATATGTCTCACGTTCAAGGACTGTATTGTGATTCTAGTGCAGGTGCAGCAATGGAAATTTTTTCATAGGAAAATAAATTAATAGAGCTTCACATTATTAGATAACATGACCTCACTTCCAAGAGCTACTACTTTTCCCTCCATACTCCAGGCTGTTGTTGGACAGCAGTCGAGGTCTCCTGGGGTACAGTGGAACCTTTGTTAATACTCATATCAGTGTATTGTCGCCTGGTGAGGTCCATAGAATGTTGTAAGTCTGCATATCTGCTGCTTCCAATTTTGTCTGCATGGTGCATATATCGACATGAAATTATTATTTTTTTAAATACTTAAAACTGTTCATATGGTTGCAGTGTTGTATTTATTCATCCAGGGATGAGGACAGCATAGGAAATATACACTTGTATTATAGATTTTATTTAACATCGTGCCACCCAATATTCCCTCACATTCAATCATCAGCACTTTTGTTAGTGAAATTAACGAATTAATGTCACATTCACACTATGGAACATACAATGACAGGATGCACAGTGGCATTGGCTAATATCATATTACAGCAAACAATAAAAAACAGTGCTTGTTTCAAAAAGATTTCAAGTCAGTATCATGCAACTGCAATGCATATAAAGGTCATGCAAGAGTGCAGAAGAATTTAAGTATTTTCAGATGTGAGCATTAAATAAGTATCCTTGCTTTTCTACATGGAAGACAGGTATTACAAAACTGAACACTTGCTGAGGGTTGACCGAAGTGTCCGATCCCACCCATCGGCTTTGACCCTTGACATAAGGCTGTTGTGGTGTGTGACATCATGACGACACAGAGTTTGGTTTGTGAGTGTGGCGTGCTTGTAGATGTCATCGTGTTGTGGTTTGTTGTGCCCTCTGGTGGTGTGTTTAGGGCTTTCGTTTGTGTGGTGTAATGGGTTCAGTTTGGTCTTGCTCATTGTACTGAATTGTTCGAGTGTTGGCTGTGTTTCTAGCGGAATTCGTTTCAGTGAGCTAACGATTTAGTGGTTTTGTGTGAAAGTTAATGTAGTGCTGTTCACTGTAGGTCGTGTGTTAATTTGAGTAAATTAATTGGTTGTTGTTTTTGTTCATTTATGGATATGAAGGATAAGATTAACAGCATTCATCTGCATGCTATGACGGGAAATACTTCGTTGGAGCTGATTAAGTTTTTATAGCTTTTTGGGTTACTAGCCGAGATCGTGAAGTGCTCCATTTGTTGGCAAGAAATGAGATTGGCTAAAGTTCCGGCATCTCAGACCAGGGATGGTTATATGTGGCTACCGAAACGATGGCATTTGGCGTTCCATATAGCGCAGTTCCTTGTTCGAGATGTCTAGGTTCGGGATGCGCGAGATTGTGCTGATGAGGTATTATTTTTATTATAGATCCTCACATAGTTTTTGCACGCATGAGACTGGTGTGAGTGAGAGGAGTGTGCTTGACTGGTTTTCATTTAGTTGTGAAGTATGTTCTGAGTTTATTAAGTACAGGGGTAAGTTTGGGGGGGGGGGGGGGCTGGGGTTGTTGTGGAGGTGGACGAGTCGCAGTTTGGGAAAAGGAAGTATGGGAGGGGTAATTCTGTGGTCGGTGTCTGGGTGTGGGGGATGTTGTTCCGGGGGGGTTGGTGTTCCAAATGTGTTTTCAGGGTTGTGGAAGGGAGGTCTAAGGCGGAATTAGTGGGGTTAACTGAGGAGAATATAGAACAGGGGTCCATAGTAGTTTCAGATGCATTTTCTTCAAAAATGGTTCAAATGGCTCTGAGCACTATGGGACTAAACATCTGTGGTCATCAGTCCCCTAGAACTTAGAACTAATTAAACCTAACTAACCTAAGGACATCACACACATCCATGCCCGAGGCAGGATTCGAACCTGCGACCGTAGCAGTCGCGCGGTTCCAGACTGAGCGCCTAGAACCGCTAGACCACCGCGGCCAGCACATTTTCTTCATTTAGGGGGTTGGGTGAGAGGGGATTCAATCATTTAGTTGTTAACCATAACTTAGAGTTCAAAAATTATGATACGGGGGCTTGTACAAATACTATAGAGGGGATGTGGGGGCTGTTAAGTCAGTTCTTGGGAGGGGGAACAGGCGCTCTTCCAACCTTCAGTCTCATTTAGATGAGTACTGTTGGCGGAAGAGCGTCCCTGAGGGCTATTGTTTTTTTCGTGTTTTTTAAAGCGCTATTAGTAAAATGTATAGCCCGAAAATGGTTAGTTATGGTGGTTTGGGTATGTGGGTGGGTGGCTGCAACTCAAGGGGGGGTTTATTTCGTCTTAGAGTGATTGTGAGAGAGGGGGGGGGGAGGTTGGATTGGTTGGGGAGGGGATGAGGTGTGGGTGGGTTGGGTCTTTCTTTTGGCTGAGTTTTTTTTCGTTGGTTTGAGTGCGTGTGTGTGTGGGGGGGGGGGGGGGGGGAGGGTGCGCGCGCGCCTGTGTGTGATTGTGGTGGCTGACCTAGGTTGTGGTGCCGGAACTTTGTTGTGGTAAGTTTTTATTTTTTTGTTTTTAGTGTATGTGTTGGGGTCAAGGGAAGTGTTCCATTATAATGTGTGGTTGTGGCTGTTGGTGTTCCGGTATCGGGAGATGTTTTTGGGCTATATAGGTCAAGGGAAGTGTTCAGTCCCAATTTATGCGATCACGAGGTGCTGTTTAGCTATACTGGTGAAGGAAAGTGGTAGATTCTAAGTTGTGGTATTGGGATTAGCTGGTTAGCTATACAGGCCAAGGGAAGTGGTAGATTCTAATTTGTAGTATAGGGAGCTGCTGTTGAGCTATATAGGTCAAGGGAGATGTTCGATCCCAATTTGTGGGATCGGGAGCTGCAGTTGAGCTATATAGGTCAAGGGAAGTGTTCGATCGTAATTTATGGGATCGATAAGTGCTGTTTAGCTATACAGGCAAGGGAAGTGGTAGATTCAAACTTGTGGTATCGGGAGCTGCTGTTGATCTATATAGGTCAAGGAAAGTGTTCGATCCCAATTTATGGGATCGGTAGCTGCTGTTCAGCTATATAGGTCAAGGAAAGTGTCCGATTCCTGATGATATTGTGTTTAGTGAAATTTGGGAAGTTTTGTGTTGTCGGTTTTTTTCGTCTTTGTCTCTGCTTTTGTATGGGGGTGGGTGTCTAAATTTGTTTATATATAGTTTGTGCCCACCCAAAAAGCCCCCATTTCCCACGAATGTCCTGTTAGTGCCATTAGGCTTTTTGTGGAACTTGTGTGTGTTTTTCGATATATTTTCTTCTTTATAATGTTTACGTAACGACTTTATATGCGTCATATTCGATTCGTGGTTTATGGTCATGTCCGCCATATTTGTGACGTCATGGGTCAAAGCAGACGTGTGGGATTGGACGCTTACGTATTTCCCTCGCTGATTTGGTTTCACCTGTGACAGGAACTTCTACAGAAAATGTAGGTGAAAATGACAGCACCTGAACTTACACCAGATTCTCTAAACACAAGTACTCGGTATTTAGGTGAATAACTTCGGAAGAATAGACCTCAGTGTGGTGAAAAGTAAAACCAAACTGAAAACTGTAACCTCAATGCTTGTGGCATATTTATGTAGCACAATCAGAAAGAGAATAATGAGAATAACTTAGAGAATGTAGAGCAACATAGTAGATGAGAGGTAACTTTCAGAATTTAGACAGTATGTGACAAAATACAAATTTTGACTGAAGTTCTGCAGGGGAGCCAAATCACTGTATTGCTGCCAGTGCAACCCAAACTTTCCATGTGTATGATTCACACAGTTTTGCTGCAAAGTTTTAAGGGTGTAAAAAGAATTTAGCAATGCAATCAAGAACATTGGTTTTGGCAATAAAAACGCCATTTAGTACTTGTTTCATGCTGTTCCATTCTGCTAAAATGTTTTCATCCACGTCCCAATTATTAAGTTCAGATTAGATTCAGTTTTCGTTCCATAGACCCAAAAATGAGATGATTCTCATGAGTGTAGAACAAGTCAGAAAGTGTGAAATAAAAAAACAAAACATTTGAATACTCACTACCCTGATTATTTATAAGGAAGTTGTCAAACTGTGTGAATACAATACAGTTAACTGGAAATGCTATTAACAGAATGAAACATAGATACGCACTTTCAATAAAATTATCGTACACAAGATACCTATCTTGATTGTTGTGACCAACTGCTGTCAAACCTGAAATCTAACAGACATTAAAGTACGACAAGATGGGTTTGAATGACACTGACGAAATTATATAAAAATGTTTAACAACAGATAGCTATAAATATCTCAGACACAAAAGAAGGTCTCAAAGCAATCTCGTGTCTGCAATAAGCAAGTAGTCACAAGAGTTCACAAGTAAAAATCCACCCATTCCACATGCAAATACTAATGAAGTATGTCACATATATAAATGTTTGACTGTTTGCTTTACGCACATATACATTGTCTCACTCTTATATTCTTTAATTTTGATGAGGTAATCAGAAACAAATCGACACATCGATTTTGGCTAGCTTATGCACAACACTGACTATAGACAATCGAGATAATAGACTGCATCCTTGGCGTTACTCCCAACAGAATTTCTTACACTAAGTGACTTGATGGAAATTGACACTCACTGCAGTTAACAAATATAAGGTTTTCTGGTATACTGCAGACTAAAGCCCATGAAGTAAAAAAGAGTATGGATACCAATTTTATTTTTGTTTTTTATTGATGATTTTTCAACTAACATATTCAATGTACATGATTCTATTTCCTTAATAGTACGCTCTTTTCACAATGGTACTGGCGAAACTGAATTTCGTACAAATTACTGATTTTCTCCCTTGTTTTTATGACTGGCATATCTATAACACTAACGACTTTGATGTCGGAACATTCGGCAGACCGTGGGCGGGGCTAAACACATTGATAGGTGTGGTGGAGGGGGGGGGGGAGGGGGGCTGAATGGGCGGGACTTGTGCAATGTCCGGGGCTAGATTAGATTAGATTAGATTAATACTAGTTCCATGGATCATGAATACGATATTTCGTAATGATGTGGAACGAGTCAAATTTTCCAATACATGACATAATTAAGATAATTTAACATCATACTTAAGTTAATATAACAACTTTTTTATTTTTTGTGTTTTTTTATTTTATTTTTTAAAATATTTTTTGTTTTTTTCTTTCTTTTTTTCTTAATTTATATCTAAAAATTCCTCCATGGAGTAGAAGGAGTTGTCATTCAGAAATTCTTTTAAATTCTTCTTAAATACTTGTTGCTTATCTGTCAGACTTTTTATACTATTTGGTAAGTGACCAAAGTTAGATGTAATCTTGAATAGTGAAGATCATCCTTTCTCCTAGTATTGTAGTTATGCACACTGCTATTACTTTTGAATTGGGTTTCGTTGATAATAACAAATTTCATAAGAGAGTATATATACTGAGAAGCTACTGTGAATATCCCTAGATCCTTAAATAAATGTCTGCAGGATGATCTTGGGTGGACTCCAGCTATTATTCTGATTACACGCTTTTGTGCAATAAATACTTTATTCCTCAGTGATGAACTACCCCAAAATATGGTGCCATATGAAAGCAATGAGTGAAAATAGGCGTAGTAAGCTAATTTACTAAGATGTTTATCACCAAAATTTGCAATGACCCTTATTGCATAAGTAGCTGAACTCAAACGTTTCAGCAGATCATCAATGTGTTTCTTCCAATTTAATCTCTCATAAATGGACACACCTAAAAATCTGGAATATTCTACCTTAGCTATATGCTTATGATTAAGGTCTATATTTATTAATGGCGTCTTACCATTCACTGTACGGAACTGTATGTACTGTGTCTTATCAAAATTCAGTGAGAGTCCGTTTACAAGGAACCACTTAGTAATTTTCTGAAAGACAGTATTGACAATTTCATCAGTTAATTCTTGTTTGTCAGGTGTGATTACTATACTTGTATCATCAGCAAAGAGAACTAACTTTGCCTCTTCATGAATATAGAATGGCAAGTCATTAATATATATTAAGAACAACAAAGGACCCAAGACTGACCATTATGGAACCCCATTCTTGATAGTTCCCCAGTTTGAGGAATGTGCTGATCTTTGCATATTATGAGAACTACTTATTTGAACTTTCTGCACTCTTCCAGTTAGGTACGAATTAAACCATTTGTGCACTGTCCCACTCATGCCACAATACTTGAGCTTGCCTAGCAGAATTTCATGATTTACTCAATCAAAAGCCTTTGAGAGATCACAAAAAATCCTAATGGGTGGTGTTCGGTTATTCAGATCATTCAAAATTTGATTGGTGAAAGCATATATGGCATTTTCTGTTGAAAAACCTTTCTGGAAACCAAACTGACATTTTGTTAGTACTTCATTTTTACAGATATGTGAAGCTACTCTTGAATACATTACTTTCTCAAAAATTTTGGATAAAGCTGTTAGAAGGGAGATTGGACAGTAACTGTTGACATCAGATCTATCCCCCTTTTTATGCAAAGGTATAACAATCGCATATTTCAGTCTATCAGGGAAAATGCCCTGTTCCAGAGAGCTATTACACAGGTGGCTGAGAATCTTACTTATCTGTTGAGAACAAGCTTTGAGTATTTTGCTGGAAATGCTATCAATTCCATGTGAGTTTTTGCTTTTAAGCAAGTTTATTATTTTCCTAATTTCAGAGGGAGAAGTGGGTGAGATTTCAATTGTATCAAATTTCGTAGGTATGGCCTCTTCCATTAACAGCCTAGCATCTTCTAATGAACACCTGGATCCTATTATATCCACAACATTTAGAAAATGATTATTAAAAATATTTTCAACTTCTGACTTTTTGTTCGTAAAGTTTTCATTCAATTTGATGGTAATACTGTCTTCCTGTGCTCTTAGTTGACATGTTTCTCTTTTAATAATATTCCAAATTGTTTTAATTTTATTATCAGAGTTGCTGATTTCAGACATGATACACATACTTCTGGATTTTTTAATAACTTTTCTTAATATAACACAGTAGTTTTTATAATGTTTGATAGTTTCTGGGTCACTACTCTTTCTTACTGTCAGATACATTTCCCTTTTCCGGTTACAAGATATTTTTATACCCTTAGTAAGCCATGGTTTGTTACAAGGTTTCTTACGAGTATATTTAACTATTTTCTTGGGGAAGCAGTTTTCAAATGCATTTACAAAAATGTCATGAAATAAATTATATTTTAAATTGGCATTAGGTTCACAGGACACCTCATCCCAGTCTAACTGCTGCAGCCTTTCCCTGAAATTTGCAATTGTTAAATCGTTGACTGAACATACTACTTTGGAGGACTGTTTAGTATTGCTGAATGGAGCTAACGTTACGTAATTTATTTATGTTTTCACAATACTAACACATATTAGCATGCAAAACGGCTTACCAACAAAAAAGAGGTAGCAGCTCGAAATGAAGAACATAAGCTCTCAGCTTCAGCATCAAAACTTAGGACAGAAGAACTGTACAGGCGAGTGATGTTGATATGGATTCCACTGGATTCAGAATTATTCATTTAGACCTTCTTTGCAGGCTATAAAGTTTTCATGTTCATGTGTTAGCTGTAAAAATATGGAATGCATTAATGTTGTTGAAGGAAGACGAGTGGGAGTGCCTTGTGTTTTGAAATTAATTTGTGATTTGTGTGGCTCTAAATTTTAATTTTCCTCCTCCAAAAAAAACTGACACTGGTCTCTATGAAAGTAATTTTAGGTTAGCATATACTCTGAGATGCCTGCAGGGAAGGAGGTAATTTATTGTGTGGTTTTCTAAACATGCCTCCACCTTCATCAAGGTTTGAAGAAATAAATAAAGAAATGTCTGATACTGTATGTGATACTGCCAAAGTTTCTATGAAGAAAGCAGTGGAGGCATTGGTGGAAATAAACCAAAACGAAATAGGTCCTGGGGTAGATATGCATGACAGTGAATCCCCTACAAATGTTACTTACCTGTGTACATCTGTAGATGGGACCTGGATGAAAACAGGTCACACATCTCTGTATGGAGTTTCATCTGTTATTGGATTTGACTCAGGTAAAGTTTTAGATGTAAAAATTATGTCTAAATACTGCCACCAGTGTGCAACATGGAAAATGTCCGACAAAGAAGACAGTGAGAAACTGTGGAAAGAAAAGCATGCAGTAACATGCTCTAAAAAATATAGTGGCTCATGTGGGGGCATGGAGGCTGCTGCAGTTGTGACGATGTTCTCCAGGTATGTGGACCAGTCTGGTGTTAGATACATTAAATTCCTTGGTGATGGAGACTCCTCTTTGTTCAAAGCTGTAACAGATAAAAATACGTACAATACAACAACAGAATAGTTGGAATGTGTTGGCCCATCCAAAAGAGTCTTGGTGGTAGGCTTTGTCGCTAGCTGAAAGAGAAGAAAGGTGAAGTACCTGGAGATGGAAAACCACTAGGAGGAAAAGGTAGGCTTACTCTGAAAGAAATTGATTCTCTTCAATTATTTTATGGGAGAGCTATCAGGAAAAATACACATAATTTAGAGGCAATGAGGTGTGCTGTGTGGGCAATTTTTTTTTTCAACAGACCCCAATGCACAATCTGTATATGAAAGACGATTAGTGTAGGTTCAACAACAGAAACGAAATGTATTCATATAAACACTCATTACCAGAACCTGTGATGAATGCACTTAATCCAACATTCTGGTTTCTTACAAACCCTGATTTATTGAAAAGTGTCTTCACAGAAAGACACAAAATCCAAATGAAAGCCTCAGTAATTCAATTTAGATTAGATGCTCAAAAAGGACATTCTGTGGATTTGAAGTACTGAAAATATGTGTCTATGATGCACTTTTGTGCTACAATAACGGAAATAATCCCAGAATTGAAGTGCTGAAGAGAGTGGGTATAGCTCCTGGTGTGTTTACAACAAAAGCATTTTACATCATCGACAAGAGCAGGGTCAATAAAGCTAACAGATCAGTGCCTTACCTGCCAATACCGCCATGCAGTTCCAAAGAGGGGAGAAGAGAGACGTGAAGGATGAAGAGTATCAGTATGGATAACTTTAAAATTGAAGTAAGCTTATTGAATGTAGAAGTATGAGAAGAAAGTCTTTGGCCCTCATTTTCACATTTTTTTATGTTATTAGAAGGCTTTTATGTATATGTACTAATGTTATGAAATTTTCAGGAACTGTTCACAGCGTGTTGCTGACTCCCTGAAACTTAAAAATACGAGATCCTGCAATTACATTTCGATTTTTATATGGCTGTTTGTAGAAAAATAAGTCAATTTTGAATGTCCAAAATTAAAAACTCTGTTAATGATACGGTTTGTAACATAAATTAATGACTGTAGTTCAGTGGTCTTATAACCTTCTCAGGACACTACAATAAAATTTTCACATTAATTATATGATTGAAACTGAGTTACAGATTTTTATAAAAAAGACAATAAGAAAAATTAAAATTCAAATTTCTCTTTTGCTTTACACATGCAAAAATTTAGATTTGTGCATTAATAAATGTTTACATTTTCAGTTACATCCCCACTTAAAACTATATAAACAGACACCCCTGTACATGGGAATGAAAATTTACGATAAACTCAAGGGAAGAGATGTACTGAGCATGTAGATAGGTTCGCTGAAGAGAAACTATATGATATCCTGGTGGAAAAATGCTACTATTCAACTGAGGAATTTATGAATGATGACATCACCATTTGAATAGTGTGACTGTTTAATATTACAGCATTGTGTATAATACTGTATACACATATAAAGATAATGTACTGTTACATCATCAGAAAAACAATTTAATAATATTACTATGGCTGTCATTTGTATAGTGTGACTGTTTAATATTATAGCATTGTGTATAATTTTGTATTCATGTATAACAATAATATACTGTTACATCATACAAAAAACAATTTAATAATACTACTATGTCCAATATCAACCTGTACTGGTAAAAAGTGGTGTTAGGGAATTATGTGTATCGTAATGCTGAAATTGGTGTGTCTCCTGTACAGCATGATCAGATGATATGTAAATGTATGTTACAAGTTGAATAAGATGATAAAAAAAAAAAAAAAAAAAACGCTACAGTAAAAATTTGAGCCAATTGCTATGGTTAATTATTTAGCTAATTGTGACCCATTGTGCAAAAATGACAAAAAAACGTATTTGGTAACTTTGAACCTCTGGGCATCGGTAACAGATAGTAATATCAAGGAAAATTTCAAAGTTTCTCAGAAATATCATAAGACAATATCGTACGACTTGTGACAATCTGTCATGAATAGAAATTTTAGAAGTGGTCATCCCCAGAATTGGTACTTTTCGGACCAAAAAAATCGTGCTTTTTTGTTATTTTCTGAAGACTCGCTCATGAACAAACGGTGCTTTTGGAAGATGGTTAAGGTCCACACTAGATCACACCTACTGCAAAAGAAACAATCGATTTGTTCAATTTTTCTGGCCTGGAGAAAGTGTGTAATGTTCAATCAGTAGGTTTGATTAGTTGTCACAGTTGAAAACTGATAAACTACAAGTTGATGCAGGAGTAGGCAGGTCACATCAAACTTTCAAAAAGTGTTTGAGAAGTTAGAAGACAGAAAAAGTTATGAGAAGAAGAAAGTTTTATTGTTAGGTTGCTCACAGGACAGCACAAATGGTCACAGGTTTGTTTTATCCATTGGAGAGTGTCACAAAGACACTGAAGGAACTGAACTGGAAGACTCTTGAATATAGTTGTAAACTATCCTGAGAATGTCTATTAACAAAGTTTCAAGAAGTGACTTCAAATGATTACTCCAGGAATGTACTACAACCCCCTACGTACTGCACACTTAGGGATCATGAGGATAAGATCACAATAATTGCTGCACACACAATGGCATTCAATAAGTCATTATTCCTGCACTCCATATGTGAATTGAACAGGAAGAAACCCTAATAATTGGTACAATGGGATGCACCCTCTGCCACACACCTTATGGTGGTATGCGGAGTATAGACGTTGATGTAGGGGGTGTTGGATAACGGTTGCAGGATGAACTATGGTCAGGTTACCAGGTCACAAGTTTCTTTAAACCTAATGCAACTCTGGGTGAGGTGATGGAGGATGTAGATTCACTTTGAAAAAACTTCATAAAGAAAGGCATCACGGATTTTGGGTAGAAGAAGCAAAAACATAGACAAGGACCCTAATTATTCAATTGAGGGTGACGACTAAAGATAGCTTCAGCAATGAGACATACTGATGTTGGCCTCATATCTGTCCAGAGGTGCTATGACTGGGCTCATTTAAACTCATCTGGTATGAGAGTTAATTTAGAGGTGAAACGGCTGCTTGGATAAGGTATGGAGTCTCCCCATATCAGTGTGCTTCCTGTTGACTCTATCAATAACAAGAACTATACTAGGCATGGTCTTCATCTCAACAGGAAAGGGAAGGGGAAACTGTCAGGGCTAACAGCAAAACACTTAATGGGGGTCACAATCACAAGTTGTAAAGTACCAATGGTTACAAGTTACAGAAGAGCAATTTTTAGTGTTGGGAGGGCAGAAACAAAAGATGTTCAGAGACAGGCTGAAAATGGCATTCACATTGATAAAACAGGCAGCCAGAAAGCAAATTTTAATATACACCATTAATGCAGACAGCCTCTGATTGAAATTGAGACATTAAAAAAACTAACGGGAGAATTAGGTTCATCCAGTTGTAATTCAGCCAGTGCACAAAATCAGTTATCCTTATTACATCAGAATATGTGATGGCTAAGGGAAAAGCTTAATGAGTTGCTTATTTGTGTTGAAGAATTAGAGTTGAGCAAACCAGTTGATACAATGTCTCTCTGAAAATTATGTGACCACCAGTATAGATACGTTAAATGCTACAGGATGCAGGTTAGCTTTTTGCCACATTTGCCAAAAACTGTTTTGATTTCAAGAATACTGATATTAATAAATTTTGTTGAGGGCGGTACTTAGAAGCTTGTGCAGCAGAAGTAGTATTTCACAATAAGTCCTTTATAATAGCAAGTAATTTACAGAGCACCTTTATGAAACTTCAATCTCTTCATAAAAAATCGTCTGATGTCCCATCTCACAGTAAAAAACAAGGAAGTAGTAGTTGTTGGTGATTTTAATGTGGATTTATTGAAAAGCTCTGTCAGTGAACAATTATTGCAATCAGTAACATTTGTGGTAAGGTCTTATGGGACCAAACTACTGAGGTGATTGGCCCCTAAGCCTACACACTACTTAATCTAACTTAAACAAACCTACACTACGGGCAGCACACACACCCAAGCCTGAGGAGGACTCGAAACTCCAACATGGGGAGCCGCACAGACTGTGACAAGGCACTTCACACTGCACGGCCACCCCGTGCTGCCAATCAGTAACACTATCATTCAATTTTATTCCCATAGTGAATTTTGCAACTAGGGTATGTAAATGCTCTGAGACCGCTATTCATAAGATCTTTGTAGACAAGTCTAGGAAAAAAAGTCCTGTCACAAAAACCATTTACAAATGGGCTATCTGATCATGACATGGAGCATTTAGTGTTACATGTTGAAATTTGTCAGGATAAAAGACCTATTCAATAAGAGTACAGGAGACTAATAAATCAATCAAAAATGTGAAATTTAGGAGATTGCTCAAAGACATGAAGTGGGTAGATGTTTAGAGTACTTCTGAATGAAAATACAAAGCATTCATTAATAGTGTTACTTTCTCTTTTGAAAATTGCCTTCCCCTAATTGTAACACAAATCAAACAGAAATCTAGTACATACAGTCTCCTTTTTTCCCACATGATATCTTTATTCCTTGTGTAGTCCATGGCTTACACAAGGTATAAAGATATCATGTGGGAAAAAAGGAAATTGTATGTAGTATCTACGGACAGCTCTGATGTTAGCATTGTAATGGATTACAAAGAACACTGCAAAAAATTGAAGCAAGTAACCAGAAATTTGAGTGGTTTTCTTATGAGAAAATGATAATTACATCAGGCAACAAAATAAAAACTGTATGGGATATAGTGAAGACACTCATGGGGCCATAAAGGAAGAGGAACAGATAGCTCTCAAAATAAATGAGACATTGGTAACAAGTGGATGTAGTGTTGCAAACCACAAAGAAGTAGTTTTTTCGTTACTGACAGCTTAGGGTTATCAGGTTCAGTAAACAGTACAATGGAGTATCTGAGACCAGTCTTTATAAATAACTTCAGTAAAATGGAAATGGCACTCATGTCTCCCAAAAAAGGGGCATTCATCATAAAATTCTTAAAATATAAGTATTCCAGTGGTTATGATAATATATGAACGTTGTTAATCAAAGATTACTCATTTGGGCTGAGTTCTTTCTTAAGTTATTACTGTTATCACTCTCTTATCAGCGGAAATTTTCCGGACTGGCTAAAATATGCTGAAGTTAAGCCTGTTTACAAGAACAGGGTTAAGGAGATGCCATCAAACTGTCAACAAACTTCACTTTTGCTGGCTTTTTCAAAAATATTTGAAAAGGTTGTGTTCAAACATCCCCTAGAGCATTTGACTGCAAATATTTCACTGTTTGTGTATCTTAAGGGTTCCAATATAGAGAAAGCTATTTACACATAGAATGAGAGTGTATTTAATTCATTAGATAACAAATTAGAGGCTACTGGCATTTTCTGTGACCTGTCAAAAGTCTTTGAATGTGTGAACCCCAAGCATTCTCTTAAGTAAATTAGAATATTATGGTACCATTGGCAGTGTTGCAAAATGGTGTGAGTCTTATCTAACTAACAGGAAACAAAGAGTGTCACTGTGAAGTAACTGTGAAGCAAGCAGTCAGTCTTCATCTGACTGGGAATTAATTATATGTGGCGTTTCTCAAGGTTCCATTCTCGGTCCATTTCTTTTTTCTTGTGTACACTATTGATCTCTAGTCTGTTACATTGCCAGACGCTAAGTTTGTTTTGTTTGTAGATGACACAAACATTGCAATAAGTAGCTAGTCAAGTATAGATTCGGAAATGACTGCTAATCAAATTTTCACTGACATTAATAAATGGTTTAAAGCTAATTCGCTGACATTAAAGTTTGAAAAGACCCATTATATGCAGTTCAGAACCGGTAGAAGATTTCCTTCCAGAATGTTTTTAACATGTTGACATGCAAATCAAAGAGTTGGACAGTGTTAAATTTCTGGGATTGCAACACAACAATAAATTCAGTTGGAAACGGCATACCGCAAAACTGCCAAAGCAGCTAAACAAGTCTGTATTTGCAGTGGGAATGATGTTAGATGTAGGAGATATAAACATGAAAAAATTGCATACTTTGCTTACTCTTGTTCTATTACACCATTTGGGGTCATATTCTGGGGTAACACGTCAAAATGAGCAAAGGTTCTTAGCGTCCAAAATAAGACTCATTTGTTTAAATTCAAGAACGCCATGCAGAAACCTGTTCAAGGAATTTTGTATTCTAACCCCTGCTTCTCAGTATATTTATTTCTTAATGAAATTTAGTGGTATACATCTATTTCCAACCAATAGCTCAATACATAGTATCAATACTACTAATAAGAACAATCTACATAAAGAGCTAAAATCACTTACCTTGGTCCATGAAGGGGTCCAACACATTTTCAATAAATTTCTAGCAACCATTAAAACTTGGTTTAAGATAAAGTCCTGTTTAAACAGGGTCTGAAAGAATTTTTGATTGGCAAATGCTTGTAGTCTGTAGATGAATATCTTAACAGGGACTGTTACCGAGCTTACAGAAACATGTCTGCTAGATTTCGGTTTTGACATCACTTGGCCACAACAGTCAAGATTAGGTATTTTGTGTGTGATATATTTATTAAAAGTGCATAGCTATGTTTCATTTTGATATTAATTCTACATATATTAGCAGTTCCACTTCATTGTAACCTATCACCTATTTTGGAAATCTCCTGACAAATGATCAGGATAGTGAGCATTAATTCAACTGTTTTACCTTTTTATGTTATACTTTCTGACTTATTCAACACCCACGAGAATCATGTCATTTTTGGATATATGGAATGAGAACTGAGTCCAATCTAATCTAAACTTTGACCCTGTACTGTAGGATAGCAGTTCTTCCAATGGTTGTCGAAATGGTCGCCAGGCCGATTGATATGCCAAACAGTTGGTCTCTTTTGTCTGAGGTCAATATAACCCGAAATATGGCCCCCTGAAAAATTGCATTGAGGAGCGCGGCTTTTGGAACATATTAGTACCATGCCCTGACGTGTATGAACTGTTTGCGTTTTTGAAGATCTATTTCATGTTTAATAAGGAATTATATTTATTCTATGGTTCGTCAAAATGAGTATTTTGTATGTATATCCAATATTCCCTGGATTTTGTTATGTTTAAATAATGCCAGACCTTCTCTAAAATAACAATAAAACTGGGCCAGTATGTCAAGAGATACGGCCCCATCACACAGCTTTCATCGGGCACAGTCCTGGCTCTCAGCAGCCATTACTACAATACATGGATCTCCAGGTCACTGTCATGTACGCGCCTTTTGCATTTATGTTCAGCGTTTAGTAAGAAATTATATTTATTCTGTATTTCGTCCCAGTAAGTGTTCTTTGCGTATATCCAATATTCCCCGAACTGCGTTACGCTCTAATGGTGTCAGACGTTCTTTGAAATAACAATAAAATTGGTTTGCTATATTTAGAGATAAGGTCCGAACACACATCTTGCCCCAGACCCAGTCCTGTCTCGCAGCGGCCCTGACTAACACAGCGATCTAAGGGTCAAATAAAAAGAAAAACAAGTTTTTTTCCCCATACTATGTTGTGGCCTATTTACAACGGATAAGCAAACAAAAACAGTAACATAGCCTACAATGTAGTAGCATGGCAGTATTCGTTATTACAATGATTCCACGAAGCAAGAATGTTAAATATTTATCGAATTCCTGGTTTTTTTAATATTCTGATATTTTGTGCTTATTTAATTTTATCTGCAAAAAGGGAAAATTGCCAGAACCCACTGTAATACCAAAGATATAGAGATTCTACCTCTTTGGTAAGTAGCGTGAATTGTGTGTTGTTTTAAGTGTTAGTTCGGCATGCAAAGAAATTCAGCTGGACGAGACGCTGAAGTGATGTCACAGAGTGGTTAATGGAAGCGGCAATATAAATGAGGAGCAATGGCAAAAGTGTCGGGGAACGTGGTGTGTAATATATAATTGTGTATTGAAAGGATTTGTTTATTTCATTCCTTACCATATTTTTGAAGATGATGAGTTCTCATTTATTTTGTTTTAGGGAGCTGATGAACTGCTAAAGGGAGCTGGAATATTATCGCGCCCAGCGGAAGAATTTGAGAACGATGTAAGATATTTCGAAAATATTTGTCGTCTGAAGTATGTATGACAACACGACGCGGGTTTATAATGCTTCATGTTTTTGTGGAGAGTTTGTAAAAAAAAAAAAAAAAAAAAGTTACTTTTTGCCATTAAACTACATTAAGATGCTGCAGATCACTGTATTGTGTGAAGTACACCCGTGTGATAAAGCTGTCAACCACACCTGCAGCCATCACATACTAAATGTGTGGAAACGTGCTGCTAAAATAAGAACCATATATTTGCGTATACGGTTCGTTGACGGTCATTTGTGAAGTTTGCCCAGGATTTCAAGGCTAGGTTCAGTGGTACTTATCAGATGAATGTTTGTAATACTGAATAGATATAAGGCCTTTGTTTGCATAATTAATTGACCTGACCCCTGTGCTAGATGTCAGGTTGTTCTCTGTAACAATTCTCATTTCAACTGTATAAACATCAAAACTTTGCAGCGACGTGGGCTACATTGCTCAGTGTTTCGTAACAGCAACTCATAGAAGCATGACCAGGGTGTAGCAACGTCTCTGAATTCGAAAGTACATGCCATGGTTCTTTCAGAAGAAGATTTGAACTGTACAATTTTTGTGACGTGTGTTTGTTGGGTACCTGGTGTGCGTCATTCGGTTACCTCAAGGGGTGATAAAGTTGTAAAATTGTTGTTTCTTTATAATGTTCTGGATTTTACGTTGTGGTGATGTACTGATCTGTAACATAGACAGGTGTTACTTTGGTTGAGAATTGTTCAGGTGGCGTGGAAGGGGTCAGGAAACTACACACTCTGGCATTATGCAGATTGTTTCAGTTTCTTCCGAGAGAAGTTGAACTCCATAAATAACTATCAGAGAAAACAATAACTGACTCAGCAAACCCAGAATTACCAATAATTCGAGTTGTACCATTAATCACATGGGAGAATATGAAGATAGTGCATTTCTCAGATCAGTGCATATGCTTACTGGCATGTTATTGAACAAATACACTCCATGTCAGAAATAAGTTTTTAAAATCAAAAACAAGTTTTTTAATCAGTCAATAGCTAGAGCTTTTTAATTGAGGAAGTGAATCATTGTAACAATTGCTTTGAGCTCTTAGACCCACAGTAGGCTTTAGTTTTACTACTGTTACTTTGAGCTTCAATAATTGGTGTAACACAATTGTGTAATGCTGTGTTGAATGATATAAGGCAGTTACAAAATCATCTGACAAGTAAAGACCAATGGGAAATACTTTTTTGTTCACTGAGAAAGCTTAAGTGTGTTCAAAAGTATACATTGTCCAGGTTGTCAGACTACACAGTGATTCAGTGGTGCTCTTTACAGAATGAATATGCATTACCATCTGTCTTTCATCTTCACACTACTACAGGAAGTGTACTGTGATACTGTTTGTAGTTTATTGAAATAGCTCTTCAAATCAGCATTCTAAACACAGTTTTGACCCCCTGATTTACCTCAAATTGCTTGCAGATTTGAAGATGGTGGTAACAACTGGCCAGCTGCTATACTGACTACATGTTAAGGATGGATTTAAGCAAAAAGATTACTGTAATGACAGTCGTCAACCTGACAGCTTCATGTGAAACTGTCGACCATCAAAAGCTGCTGATTATAGGCCCATGATGTGATGTGCGGGAACTGTCTGATATACTTGGTTGGAACCACTCTCAACAGCAGGAGATCCCGTATAGTCAGTCTCTATGGGAGAGCGGAGGGGTAATGGGTAGAGGAATCAGAAGAATGGCTTAGCACAAAAGGAAGCATCCTGACGCAGATACTGTACAACATGTATGTAAAGGAAAAGTCTGCATCAAATTGCACCAGGCAATTCATTTACCCCAACAATACAGTAATAGCAACCTAACGTTAGAGTGCCTCAGAAGTAGAAGAGAAACTGACACAATTATTGAAAAAAAAAACACACACACACACACACACACACACAGTATTAAGATACCAAGTGAAAGTGTGTGCTCTTTAAGTCATTGGACTCATATTTAGCATGACAATGGCTCAAATCTCTGTCCATCCATCCACATTTAGATTTTCTGTGGTTTCCATAAATCACTTAATCCTGGTTTGGCTTCTTCAAAAGAGCTCGACCAGCGTCTGTCTCCAATCCAAGCTTATGCTCTCTTTAATGGCCTTGATGTTGACACTAAACCTTAATACCCCTCTTGTCTATTAAAATGCTAACTGTCTGAAATCAAACCTCAGCAAGATGCAGTCAGCATTTTCTACTCCAGTAACAGCATGGTGAGAAGCTAATGAGGTGAAAGACTCTAGCACTGCTCACAGCTTAAATATCTAGGTTAGAACTTGGATCTCACAGTGATATGTAAACAGAGCTACATAAACACCAAAGCTAAGATATAACAGGAACAGTACCTGTGTGCAGCACATCTCCAAATGCAAAGAAGGCAGACACTGCAGTAAGTGAGTCAGTGTGGATTGTGATGGGATAAGAAGCCAGAACTAGTACAGAATTTCTGTTCGCACATTGACATTTCACCCCCTTCACACCCAACAGGACATGGTGTCAGTGGTGAGAGGATAAAATTGGAAGCCAACCCTGAATGCACAGATCACAGCCCATTGATAAGACACCTCCAATCCAGGAAAAGTTTCATTCGGAGAATGCAGGTCCTTGTGCTTGCCTATCACAAGCACATAGAGGAAAAATGGATGGCAGAACTGGAGATATGCCCCAAGAGCAGAGCCTGCCTCTGGCAGTGAGATCTCTTACCCTGTCTGGTGAAGGATAAAAGTGGGAGTGCTGTGTTGCAAGGCCAACATGCAGAAGGTAGGCTTGTCCCAGATAAATCAGATATTCTACATGAATGTGGCAAGGTACAATGTATGGCCCACTGTCTTATAGATGAATCTTGCACACAGAAGTGCTTTTTGAAGTTAACAGCAAGGCCATTTCAGTCAGTTTTTTTGGAAGCAACTGGATTAAGTGCATACAAGAAAGAAAGTAAAATAAGAAAAACAAAGAAATTGCAACTGAATTCAGGCAGAAAATGAATAGGCTTTTTAGTGTTGGTAAAAAATTGACAAATTAATGTCAGTGGTCACAGTCGGTAGACTACAACACAGATCATTTGAAGGAAATATCACCTATTTCTGTGTTTCAACATGTGAATCTAGAAAACTGGCCGTATTAAGTAGGGATAGTGTTGTTAGTCTCCCCTTCCATGTTAGTTGCTATAGAAAGGTAACTCTGGCAGTGGCAAATTAGCATTTGTAACTACTGAGTTGGGACATTAAGTACTTACAACCCTTTTCGATGACATGATGTAGGTATTGGTGGACTGCTTTCATTTCGTATCATCTAACCACATTCAGAGTATGTGTGTTCTTTTTGGGAAGAAAATATGAATATAGAAACTTTTTCAATTCTACTAACCAGGAGTGCTATTGTTTGTGGTTGACGAGAAAATGTCCAACACCAGGTAGGTTGTACAATGTTCTCTGATAAAAAAAATCTAATAAGTAAAATTTTATTACAAATCAATATGAGGACATTATGATGTTCCTACTAAAACCAGGAAAATTACTAATCCTCAAACTAAAGACTAGAGATCAGTGTTGCAAAAACTGTTGTTAGTATTTCTTATGTATTTATTTTTATTTCTTAAAATAAGATTTTATTCACCTCGCCTCTCGGACAGCTCATTAAATAATATTGGTCCAGGCAGTCATTTTTGTGCCACCATAAAGCAATTTAAGTAATCCAGTTGTTACATAGCACTTTAAAACTGGTACATCAGACTCTTGCATCATAATTTCCTCTACACATTTTGGAATACAACCTGATTGTTACAGTCATTCATTTTGCTTTAGTTATTTATCTAAACTTCAACAGTATTCTGGATTGATGTTCACAGTAGAACTGGCTGGAGACGATAGTTCTGTGCATCAATTCTGCTGCCTTTTCTTTATATATATATAGTTATGATGGATGCTCTTTTTAAATCACTGAGAATAGTTTTTACTTAAAAGCTCTGTGCTAATAGCCTGAAGATGTTAGGCTATCAGATACTCACCACAGTTGCTTTTTTGCCGTCGAAAACTTCAAAAACAGAGGTAATAAAATAGTTGCAAAGTACCTAGAGTTGCCAAAATTTATGCTGTTGCTGCTGCCATTATTACTGCTGCTGATGCTGAAGAAAAATTTGCTGTTGTCACAAGCACCACAGCTTTCACTGGTTGGTGTTGAAGAGCAGCGCATTTCATTACAAGTTCGCTTAGTCAGCACAAAAACATCATGGGGATGATCTCTCAACTCCAGTGGCTGGTGCTGAAAGAGATCCATTAAGCATTATGTGTAGTTTACTGTTAAAATTCCAAGAACATATATTCCAGAAGAGTCGCTGAATATATTGCTTCCTCATATGTATATCTTATAAAAAGACAATGAAGATAAAATTAGAGAGATTCAAGCCCACACACAGTTTTACCTGCAGTCTTCCTTACTGTGAACCTTTCATAACTAGAACGTGAAAGGGGAGAAAGTGACAGTGTTACTCAAAGTTCCCACGAACACAAACACAAGGGAACTTGCGAAGTGTAGGTGTAGAAACTGGCCAACAAATCTTTTTTTAATTTAGTGTTTTTGGAAATTAATGTGCCCCTTAACCCCAATGTAATTTCAATTTCAGAATTTAGTTTGTATTAATGGTTTTTGTAAATGCTTATGGCAGCCTGTGCATTATATATATCTAGCAAAATGGCATTCCCACTAAACACTTTAAAAAAACTGTAGTACACAAAGATAATGAATGAGTACTGTAAGAGTAAAGATTCATACCTAAAAATATTTCATTTGTGATTTCCTGCAATACTTTTCACAAGGATCACAAGTAGTCAGGCAGCATGACTGTACCCATTTGCCTTGATAATGCTTTTCCATTTGAGAAATAGCCTGGTGGAACTGTTCTCCATGTGCCTAGTTTATCCTAACAGGAGGCCAATTGATTATTCACAAAATTTAGTTTAAGTGACATTTTACACCCCTTAAGGCAGTATGATCTCAGTAGTTATTGTACAATATCATGCTAGTTCGCTGCCCCATGGTTTCCTGAAAAGTTCTTGCAGACACTTGTGAAAGACAGCCATTTCATTCTTGCAACATTACTCAACAAATCAAGAAAATGTTCATCAGACTGTAATTCTCTATATTGTGAGCCTGGTAACATTCCTCCTTTATTTATGATTCACTGATCCTTGGAAACTTTTCTCATATGTCAATGAATCTATGTGAAATTTAGTCCACAGCTTTCACATAGGTTTCAATGAGACCCAGTTTAATGTGGATACACATTTTTGGGATCAACAAGATATGTGTGCACCACATTCTTCTGCCCAGAGAATAGGTAAGTCTGAACAGGGCATATTTCTCTCTAATGGAGTTTTTTAGTGACTCTGCTGTCCAGCTCTCATAGAAATTTGCAGTTTTTTGTATGTGCAAGTTGCACTCCTAGAAGAATTGGAATTGCTTGAGATCTCCACATGTAAACGTTTACATTTCTCATGCTGGGTAAGTGAGACTAGCAGTTTAAAGTTCTCATATGCCTCTTCAGATTAACTGCATGAGCAGTTGGAACAGAGCGAAATTTGTTCCCATTGTGGAGAATTATTGCATTCAGGCCAACTTTTTTGGAATCGATGAACAGGCTCCTTTCCTGTAGAGTTAAGTTATGGCTGAGTCTCTCCATAGCAGACTCTATATCGTTATGAAAAACCAAATTGTTTTCCCTGGGGAAATACTCAGAAAAACAGAATGGTGGTTATGATCAACACTCAGAGGTGGTTCTTTCCTTGCAATCAAGAAGCCAAAAGCTTAAGCTGTTGCTCTGACAAATTGAAATTACAAACAAAATTATGGAGATCCCCTTTGGACAAAAAGTGTAACCCATTTGATTCACAGTTGCCACCTCCTGTGGTTTTGTCACTCTATTTGTCTTCACTCATTGTCACGTTCTTTGTAGGCATTAGTATCAGCAGTTCTTCAGTGTGACGTAAAGGCTTTATGGCAGATGCTAAATTTTTTGCACTTTATTTTACAGGTCCACCTTGATTACATAATCTTTTACTGTTCACTATGACCTGTTTCGGCTACTGACATCTTCAGATCATAAAATATTCGGATGTAGTATCAACGTCAAACTAAACGTGTAGGTACATGGTAAGCTGAGCACTAGTGAACAGGGTTCGACAAGAGGTTCGCAAACTTACACAACTTATTGGCCGAACTGCCTGTTTATGAGCCAAAAATATGCTTTGAGAATGGGAAGAGTTACCCCAGAATATAATACCATACGACCTAAGCAAATTAAAATAAGAAAAATAGACTAATTTTCGTGTAGAACGATCGCTTACTTCAGATATTGTTCGAATAGTAAAAGTGGAAGCATTAAGTTTCTGAACAAGATCCTGAATGTGGGCTTCCCATGACAGCTTACTACCTATCTGAACACCTAGAAATTTGAATTGTTCAGTTTCACTAATCATATGACCATTCTGCCAAATTAAAACATCGGGTTTTGTTGAATTGTGTCGTTTTGTGATTTAGCGTTAATTTATTTCCTACAAGCCAAGAACTTATGTCATGAACTGCACTGTTTCAAATGGAGCCAATGTTGCACCCAGCATCCTTTACTACCAAGCTAGTGCCATCAGCAAACATAAGTATTTTAGAATTACCTGTAATACTAGAGGGCATTTCATTTATATAAATAAGGAACAGGAGTGGCCCCAACACTGACCCCTGCTGCGCCCCCCACCCCACCATTTGACCAATCCCCCAGTCAGACCCCACATCACAGCTATTTTCATCACTGTGAACAATGACCTTTTGCTGCCTGTTGAAAGTAAGAGGTGAACCAATTGTGAGCTACTCCCTGTATTCCATAATGGCCCAACTTCTGGAGCAATATTTTGGAATCAACGCAAACAAATACCTTAGTTTAAAAAAATGCCAAGCATTCGAAACCTTTTGCTTAATCCATCCAGTACCTCACAGAGAAAAGAGGATATAGCATTTTCAGTTGTTAAACCACTTCTAAAGCCGAATTGTACATTTGGGCAAATTATGTGATATAAAGTGATCAATTATCCTTACATACACAGTCTTATCAATAACTTTAGCAAACACTGATGGCATAGAAATAGGCATAGAATATGTTGAGTGTCTCCATTCTAAGACTCATTGCCTTATGATGGTGAGCAAAAAAGGAATGCTGGGACCACTACATTTCTTCCCTGGGCATGTATGCTTGCTGGTCGGTGTGGCCGTGCGGTTCTAGGCACTTCAAGCTGGAACCGCGTGACCGCTACGGTCGCAGGTTCGAATCCTGCCTCGGGCATGGACGTGTGTGCTGTCCTTAGGTTCGTTAGGTTTAAGTAGTTCTAAGTTCTAGGGGACTGATGACCACAGATGTTAAGTCCCACAGTGCTCAGAGCCATTTGATGTATGCTTCTTCATCGCAGGTTTGGTCCAAGCTCTGTAGCCACCTGGGCTGCTAGTGACAGTCAACTGTCTAGGGTCATAACCTCTGAAGTGCACTGTGTACTGATCCATTGGTCCTTGCAGTACGCCTCACGCCACACTTTGTGATGGCATCTGCGTCTTCTTCCTATCCTGCTGTCTTTCTCCAGCAGAAACGCCAAGTTGAACAGATCTCCCTCTGTTTCAGCCCCCAACAAGCTGAACCCTGTAATGAACCCTTCACTAAATGGGAATTCTTGCAGGCTCTTACTTCTCCACATGACACAGCCCCAGACCTGGATTCCATCCACAGCCAGATGATTCAACATTTGGATGTTACCCAGAGGCAAAATCTGCTTAGGGTCTTTAACTGCATTTGGCTCACAGGTACTTTCCTGGCAAAGCAGTGTTGTCCCTGTTCTTAAGCCCGGGAAGAACATGTCATCTCTCGACAGCTACCACCCGATTAGCCTAACGAATGTACTTTGTAAGCTGCTAGGGAGGATGGTTAGTTTCCAATTATGTTGGGTACTCAAACCTCGGGGCCTTTTGCCAGGACGGTTCCTTTGAAAGGGCAGGGCAGACTTCCTTCCCCACCTGTCCCGAAAACAGTGGGACCAATGACCTCGCTGTTTGGTTCCCTCTCCCGAATCAACCAATCGGTGATCCTCCTTTCCCCCATGGACTATTATTCTCTTCTGTTATCTCATAGCCAACTGCTGGTTGATAAACTACTTCAGAAATGTAAATATTAAGGATTTCTGTGTGGTTTGCAGTACACTGATGCTCATGTTCTGTTGGAATTTGGTGCACCTCTGACCCACTATGTCTCTACTGGTTGCTGACACATGTGCCCCTGGATCCAACAAAAACTTACACTTCCTCTCCCTCACACACTGTTGCTCATCATACCTCTGCATGTGTACGTGTTGCATCTTATTTCAACAGGAATGGCTTCCAGTGGTCTTCAGGTTCCCTCTTGTATTTAATGTTTGCTTCCTTCCTCTCTGTATAATCTTGACAGCATTGTTGCTGCGCGTGCTTTGTACACCCACATCTCATTCACAGAGAACATGCCACACCCCTTGACACATCGATCTATTCACATTCCATCGTAATCTATGAGCTGAATGGAGGTCCTTAGTACTCGTGTGCACACCCTTGATATATCCGGTAACAAGCCTCTTAAGAATCTTTGAGTTCCCTTTGCTTGGCGTCCTGCTGCAAAATTCCATTTACTTGTTTACTCAATCCAGCTCATATGTATGTATGTTCAGTTTCCTTACTCCGTCAGCAGGATCCTCTGTCTTCCCCTTGCCCCCTTTCGATAGCACTCAACCATTCCCAGTGTCAGTTCCTGGTCATGTTGCTCTGACAGGAAATGAGGCCACTGATGCTGCAGCCGAGGCTGCAGCCCTCATACCTCAGCCTGCTAGTTCTTGCATTCCCTCCAAAGATCTGTGTGTTGCTGTCTGTCAGCAGGTGATATCACTTTGGCATCATCACTGATCCTCCCTTCATGTGAACAAGCTCCAGGTTATTAAGTCTTTCCCAGTGGCTTGGACGACCTCCTCCCAGCTCTCTCACCGTGAGGAGATCACTTTAACTAGGTTGCGTATTGATCATTGTCTTTTTAGCCATCACCGTTTAGGTGGTGCTCCCCCACCACTTTGTGTACATTGCGCTCAACTTCTGACGGTCTGCAATTTCCTGATGGAGTGCCCTTTTTTAACTGCTTACATTCTCGTTTGTGTTTGCCGTCTGCATTATCAGCTGTTTTAGCGAGCAACGCATGGGCTGTCAGCCACGTTTTATTCTTTTTAATTTTTAGTTCTGGACATCCGTTTCTCAATGGTGTGTTTAACCGACCATTTTCCATGTCCATGTTTTTAACTGTGTTCTCTTCCATCGATAGGGATTGAGATGTAGTTGTTTTTAACTCCTCTTTGCCTTCATGTTCTACAGTTTTGACAAAGGTGCACATGATCCTAATTGTTTTTGCACCATAAAACAAAACAAACTATTCCTGAGAAAATCTCGAACTATTCTGCTTCTGAATCTGTGCAGAAGCCCCTGTTTTTAGTGGTCAAACATCTTTGTTTTCCTCTGAGCTTCCATGCATCTTACAGAGGTTTTTACCTCTCATGCCAGATATAATTTGGCTTCCTGCTACAATCATCAATGCCCACCCACATTGTTGGGCCCTCCACGAACATCAACTCCTCAGACTACCTTTCAGTGGCTAATTAGGCTAGTGGCTGATATATATGTTACAAGGTTTCATGCGCAGAGTAATGCGATTTCCTCATTCTTCACTGCAAGCTTTTTCCATAAGTCCATATCATCTGCTTGCTCTTCATTGTGCTACTTCTTTAACCAATCATTAATTACCAAACTGAAGAACAAACAACATATTATTGTGCCTGATCATCATCTATCTAGATTACATATAGTGCTTCGCAACAAGAACAAAATGGTGGCACATAAAACAAGGTACTATACTGATTCAGCACATGATGCATAATCCCCAAGCAGATTACACTGTGATCATCTAAAATGCTCCAAATAATGGTCATTGCTGTTCCCCGAAAACTCAGACACATCAGCTAAATCCTCTGGCCTAAACAAATTAACTCTCAAGTTACGGCGACACATTCTCCTAGACTACCAAGTCTGTTGCACACACCAAGAGTAACTAACAGTTTTTCCACTGACCCACTATGTCGACACAGCAGGTTGTGATCTAGACATCACACTGCATGGATGACACACCCATACTGCCCACTGAAAATGATGTCACCACTTCTGATGCTAATTTGTGGCCAACCCCGGGGGTTGTAGAGTGGCCACATTGTCAGAATGTCGACTGGCTGAGCGTTGAGTCTGGATGGCAGGCCAATAAAAGTCGAGAGAGGAGCATCTGTCAAAATCAGTAATATGTTTTCTATTTATACATCAGAATTTCATTGATACGGGGAAGTGACAATGTCCCTGCCCCTTGGAAAGAGGACTGCTAGCAGACCAGTGGGCTGCTAGTGACTCGCCATTTGGCTGCAACATGTGCTCATGCCCTGCTTTGGTGACACCTGCACCCGGTGCCTGGCATGCACCCTTGTTGCATGAGCCACAGCACCAGCGTTGGCAACATGTGGCAGGAGAGGAATCTTGCAGGGATAGCCAACTCTGTGATGAATGACTGCACACAGGTGGCCAAAGCGTGCAGTCAGTAGGTGCACCCATCGCATTGTAGAAATGCAGCTGCTGTGTCCGGTTGCAACCTGCTGCCCCTGGGCAGGAGTCCGGCTGCTGCTAGAGTGAACCGGGAAGGCCCACTGTGGTGTGGCACCAAGTCTGGTGGGTGGACTTAGTGCAAGTATCTGGTATTGCTGTGGAGACTCTAACCTGTGGCTTCTGCTGGTGACTCTATGTTGCCACCTCATCTGGCATAGCTCCTTCATCCTGGTAGAATACTGGGCTGCGATTGATTCTGCTACAAAATCAACACTATTTATTCCACATAGTAGCGCACTTGTTATGCCAATTCTCCGCTTCTCATCATTTACTTGGTAACACCACTAAAACTCTGTTGATGGCGAAATCCCCTTGCCTGTGCCATGCATAATAGCTCTGCTAGCATGTTACACAGAGCGAGCATAGCCCGCTTGGAGTAATTCAGCACCATTACTACCATAGCCCTAATGACAACACACTGTGCTCACCAGCTTCATGCAGCTAATCCAATATTCCCCTGTACCTTCTCACAGATTTGGATCTTAAAATGGTAGCGGCACTACAGTTTTGTCAAATTAACAGCACATTGTGATGTAACATATTCTCTGGCAGAGTGATATGTAGCCCTACATGTATCTAGTTGACGATTGATGTTTGTGGTCATTGAACTCTACAGTGATTGTTTTGCTTTTCTCACAAGGTGTCTTGGAAACATGAAATTAACCCTTTCAATCTCTCTGGCTACAATTGTGTACATTAACTTTTACTTTGTCTTAGTTGCAACAGAAATATTTTTTCCCAATGGAAACCTAAGGTACACATTTGTGAATGTTCAACATTTTCATCATGCGAAAGTACTGCCAACTGGTGAGCATAACTATGAAAATATCAGGCAAATCAGTGTAGTGCAGCAGCTTGTGACAGTGCACAGTAGCTCGTGACCACCAGAATACACAGATTTGGTTGGTTCACTAATACGACTGTTCAACTGAATATTGTTGTTGTTATTTTGCATGGTAACTGTTGAATTATCATTTTACTATTTATTACAATAGAGAAAATTTTGAAATTATAATTAGTAATTAATTTTATTCCATAAAACAAAGCCAAGTGCACAAAGTAAGTTTTGGAAATGGGTATATATTTTTATATAAATCTTGCATATAAAATCATTAAAAAAAGTCACCTAAGAACCTTGCCACATAAATAAAAATTTTCCTTCCTCCAGAAAAAATTCAAGTCAGGAAGGGTTAATCTCAACACTATCAAATTACTTAATGCTAGTAACTGGAGAATGACTCTTTCTGCACCCACATCCATACTCAGCTAACCACTGTGAAGTACATGGCAGACAGTACTTCCCATTGTACCACAAATAAGTTTCTTCTGTCACTTTTGCATATGAAGCATAGGAAGTGTGACTGCATAAATGCCCCATTGTGTGCTGTAATTAATGTAATAATGTCTTTGTGTTTCCTGTGTGAGCGATACATAAGGTGTCACAGTAAATTTCCAGCTTTCTTTAAACTTCGTAAGTAGGCTTTCTCAGGATGGTTGAAGTCTATCTTAAAGTACCTGCCAGTTCATGTTCTTCAACATCCCAACTTTCCCTCAGCTCAAACAAAGATCTCATCTTTTGTGTTGGCCTTTATTTTATGTTTAATGTCCCTTGCTAGACGTATTTCATGTAAGTCACACACTTGAGCAGTGTTGCATGAGTGTTTCTTAACCAATCACCTTTCTAGCCTGGTTGAAGTCTATCTTAAAGTACCTGCCAGTTCATGTTCTTCAACATCCCAACTTTCCTTCAGCTCAAACAAAGATCTCATCTTTTGTGTTGGCCTTTATTTTATGTTTAATGTCCCTTGCTAGACGTATTTCATGTAAGTCACACACTTGAGCAGTGTTGCATGAGTGTTTCTTAACCAATCACCTTTCTAGCCTGATTGTATTTTCCCAAACCAGTGAATCAAAGTTTCCGCATGCTTTACATTTTGAATGAGTGTATGTGAAATTTCATTTCATACCCCTACAAATTGTTATATCCAGTTGTGTATATGAATTGACTGATTCTGATTGATTCTGTGTTTTGTTTAATGAACTGAATATTTCTGCTAATTTGCTTTCAGATAGCATTCATTACCAATAACTTCATTATCTGCAAAAAGGCTGAATGTCGCTGTTAATGTTGACTACCAGGTCATTAACATTCAGCATTAACAGCAAGGGTCTCAATTCACTTATCTGGGGCATGTATGAAGTCAGACATCTGTCGGTGGCTCTTCATCTAAGATGGTGTGTGTCCTCCCTACTAAGAAGTCATCTTTTGTCACACATTTCATAGTATTTTTTATAAGTCAAGAAATACTGCACCCACCTGATTGGCTTCATTGATAGCTTTCAGAATGTCGTGTGAGAAAGTGAATGTTGGGTTTTGCATAATCATTGTTTGCATTATCAGTGCTGGTTGGCATGTTGGCATAGAAGTAGTTATTCTGTTTGAGATACCATACTTCATTCTGTTAAAGTTCATAATATGGTCTGAGATTCTCGTTTGTTACAAGATGATAATCAAAGACATTTCTCTGCAAAGAATTACAAGGTCTGATGAGTGTGTGGAAATTTGATGACTTTATGAACTTATTTTTGAATGGTTTATATAAAAAATACTCCTGATAATATATACAGTAACTAAATCCAGTACAGCTAATTCTAAAATCTTGGTGCATGTAATGAGCTGTTTTGGAGGAATCATTGCTATGATCACTGCTGTGAATGGAATTTTTTATTGCATTAGTTAAGTAAGTTCTTGTCAGTTATTTTATGTACAGAAAGCAGCTCATAATCAGTTTCAAAATATTTGTTTGCAGGCATCAGTGGAGGCGATGTGGGCTGTTAAGGCCTATGAACATGCAGAAGTATATTTCAATGTAAGTGATCAAGCATTAACATTTGAATGATACTAAGTGCCATATTATTTAATCATTATGAGGAAAAAGCATATCAACATCCAATGCTGCATATTAGTGTTGCATATTCAACATTGGCTGTGCTGTCATAAAGTATCATGTAATGAGATATTGGAGTTCCATTTACACCTAAACAACAGATAAATATTTAAGCGACAAGGAGAGCAATGGATCTTTTCATTCTCAGTTACCAGGCATCTACAGTGGCAAGGAAAGCAATGCACCAATCTTTGATAATGATATAACTTGGTAGTTTTACAGGATTAGGTTTGAATGAGCAACACAGGATAAAATCTTGCAGGGAGTCTACAGTGCTGTACAGAACAATGTGAAGAGGGTAACAGGTGTCAGCAAGAAACTCAAAAGTGTAACAAAGCTCTGTCTACCCTAATTCATTGTTAACATTACAATGATGTGTACTGTTCCACTTTGAGATTTGTAAATTGCTGTCATAGGTGTGACTCAGTGAGCAGTAAGTATCGGTCCACAAGCTCTATCTGCCCTGGGTATTTTTTGACACGTGTTGTTCCCTTACCTTTTGAATTGCTATGTAAAAAATTCAAATAGCACTGTGGTTTGGATTCCATATTAACCATAAGTCCTCTTGTAATCAGCTTGATCAGTCAGAGGGGTTAAGGTATACCACCACCAATAGGAAAATCTTTGTGTTGTTCAAACCAATCTTCAGGTGTAAAATGTATTTTACATTCCACATGGCTTGATGGAAATGTTAAAATTGCTTTGATGTCACAATGACTGTATCCACAAGTGGCACTAGCATGAGGAAGAATGATTTCTTACAAAAGAAGAGTCGCTCTCAATCTAGAGTCTGAATGACCTCCACCTGCCCTCGCCATCCCCCTCCCCTCCTTCCCACCACACTGCCCCAACCAGTCCCTCTTCCCCACCTGAAGAAGAATAGTATAGTTCCCGAAAACTAGGACTATTGTTTCATGGTTTTATTGGCAGGAGTAGGAATTATGCTGCCTCTCTATCATCTACATCATACTACATAAGCCACCTAATGGGGTGTGGCGGAGGGTACTTTCAGTACCACTTTCTGATCCCGCCAACCCTGTTCCACTTGCAATTAGTGTGTGGAAAGAATTATTGTTGGTCAGCCTTTGTATTGGCTCTAATTTCTGGAATTTTCTCCTCGTGGTCAGTATGCGAGCTGTATGTGGGGGAAGTAACGTGGTGTCCAACTCCTCCTGAAAAGTACTGTCCCGCAATTTTAATAGTAAATCTCTCCGTGATGTACAACACCTCTCTTGTAACATCTGCCAGTGGAGTTTGTTTAGCATCTCTGTAAAGCTCTCTCCCCAGCTAAACGATTCCGTTGAAGAAATGCGCCACTCTTCGTTGAATCTTCTCTTTCTCCTCTATCAGTCCTACCTGATGGGGATCCCAGATAGATGAAAAATACTCGAGAATTGGGTGAACAAGCACCTTATCAGCCACTTCTTTTGTGGATGAGCTACATCTCCTTAAGATTCTTCCGATGAATCTGAGTCTGGTGTGTGCTTGTCACGTTATCTGTTTTATGTGGTCGTTCCACTTACAGTCGTTGATAGTTACGCATAGATATTTTACGGCAGACGCTGTCTCCAGCTGTTCGTCGTCAATGGTGGAGCTGTACAGTTGTGGATTTCTTTTCGTATGAATGCACACTATGTTATATTTATTCACGTTCAGGGTCACCTACCAGAGCCTGCACCATTCAACAATTCTCTGCAGGTTGTTCTGCAAATTTTTACTATCTTCTGGCGTTGCTACTTCGGTATAGACAACTGCATCATCTGCGAATAGCCTTAAAGAGCATCCAAAGCTTTCTACTATATGATTTATATACATTGTAAATAGCAAACAGTCCTATCACACTTCCCTGTGGTATTCCAGATATTACCTTTACATCTGTTGATTTTGTTCCATTAAGAGCGATGTGTTAAGTCCTACCTGCAAGAAAGTCTTGAATCCAATTGCAAGTCTGCTCTAATACTCTATACTCTGTAAGCTTGTATTCTTTTCTCTAAACAGCAATGCAGGACAGGGTCAAATACCTTACTGAAATCAAGGAAGGCATCAACCTCAGCGTCATTGTCCACTGCGCTGTGGATCTCATGGAGGAACAGAGCGAGCTGAGTTTCGCTTAATCTCTGTTTCTGGAATCAATGTTGATTTTTATGGAGGATATGTTCATTTTCCAAAAACGTCATAGGTCTTGAGCATAAAACGTGTTCCATAATTATGTGTTAGATTGACGTCAACGATATAGGTCTCTAATTGTGTGGATCTTACGACCTTTCTTAAAAACGGGAATGACCTGCGCTTTTTTCCAGTCGTTAGGTGCCTTTCGTTGCTCAAGAGATCTACGATAAATTACTGCTAGAAGTGGAGCAAGTTCTTTCGCGTAAATTATTTTCTGATTGCAGCTGTCGAGACAAATCCAATGATGAGTAACAGTAAGGTCTCTGAAGGTCAGCGAAGGCTGAGAAGGTGGCATGAACGTCCATTACAGAAGAGATGTTCAAAGTGATGGCCATTGGTATCAATGCAGTGCTGCAATCTTCTTATGGATTGAGTGGTATTCCTAATCACTTCGGCACTTATCGAAGCACGTGCTGTGACAATTCTCTCTCATATATTGTGCAAATAGTAAATATTCGCTGAATATGGCGTATCCATGTAACGTGCCATTGGCATGTAAACACTGTTCGACAGTTCTGCAATAAGACACTAATAGGAATGGTAAGACTAGCATTGTCGAATCAAGCAAATGTGAATGATGTACTCCTTTGAAGACCAAGTCAATATGTTTATCATTTACGGAGAATGCCAGTGAAATGCAGTGAGAGCTAGAGACTTAAACGCTGAAAGATATTTTCAACATTCTCACCCTACACTTTGTACATTTAAATATGTGTGCGATAAGTTGAGAACAACTGGATCTTTAACACATCAGAAACATATCCGGCAAAGGAAAGTTACTAATGAGGAAACGGAAATTGGTACTCTTGCGACTGTGATTCGAGGTCCTTGTATTAGTTCGCGTCAAATTGCAAGGGAATCTGGCATGAGCCAGAGTAGTGTTGTTCGTGTTCTGAATCACCATAAATATCCTTACCATATCAGTCTCCGCCAAGAATTAACTAGTAATGATTGTATGTGTTGCATTGAGTTCTGCCGATGGGCTCAAATTCAGATTCAGAGGGATGACACATTTATTAATTTGATTGTATTTACTGATGAGGCTACATTCACGAACCATGGAAATGTTAATTTGCGTAACATGCATTATTGGGCAACTGAATATCCATGTTGGTTGCAGCAAGTTGAACACCAAAAACTGTAGTCGGTGAATGTAAGGTGTCGGATTCTGGAGAACAGAATTAGAGGCCCCTATTTCATTGAAGGAAATCTTAGTGGTAGGAAGTACACCACGTTCCTGCAAGAAACATTAGGTCTGTTATTGGAAGAAATACCTTTAGGAACAAGGAACAGAATGTGGTATCAACACAATGGGTGTCTGGCACATTTTTCGCTGATGGCTAGAACTGAGTTCCAGAGACAATTCCCAAATCATTGGATTGGACGTGGAGGAGATGTGTCATGGCCAGCTCGTTCATCAGACTCGATGGCTCTGGATTTTTTCTTGTGGGGATTCGTAAAAGACATAAAGATGTTCCAACTACACCTGGAGATAAGCGAGAGAGAATTGTCAGGGCATGTGCTTCGATAAGTGCCAATGCGATAAGGAATACCGCTCAATCCATGATAAGAAGATTGCAGCACTGCATAGATACCAATGGGTATCGCTTCGAACACCTTCTGTAAATGGACGTTCATGCCACCTTCGTGACCTTCCAAGACCTTAGTGCTACATCATTGGATTTGTCTTGATAGCCGCTATCAGAAAATAAGTACCAAACTATAGCATCCCATTTAAAAAAACAAAGTTGACCTTCATATCTCTGAAGCGACCTCACCTAGCAACAAAAAGCCAATGTCATATTATGGCCGCCGTTGTCCCATGCAACTTTTGTCCCACAAACTTTTCACCTCCTATCATACTTTCGGAGTTATTCTTGGTGGCAATAGTTAGTAACTCACCCTGTGTATCTACTGTTTATGTACTGTTATTAGCTTAGTATTTACTTGTATACAATGGTACTTCTGAATGAAAATATTAACATTATAGGAAAAGATAGATTGCTACTTATCGTAAAGATAACACACTAAGTTGCAGACAGGCACAATTAAGACTCTTACCCATAAGCTTTTCATCCAAAGCCTTTGTCGGGAAAAGAGAAACACACACCATTCATTCACACAAGCAAGCACACCTCACGCACACGATTGCGAACTCCAGCAACTAGGGCCAGTATTATTTCTCAAAGAAAATATTTTTACATGTATAAATACTGAGTCTCCCTATGAACCACGAACCTCGCTGAGGTGGGGTGGCTTGTGTGTGTGTGTGTGTGTGTGTGTGTCAACGATATATGAGGGTAATCCCAAAAGTAAAATCTCTTATTTTTTTATAAGTACAGAATTCTGTTTGTATGGCAGTTGGTCACACTGTTATGAAGAGTGCTTCACGTGCTGTGTGTAAACATGTGCATGCCGTGCTGAGGCGCTCAGTCTTGGCTTGGCAGCCATTGAGAATGGAGCGCCAGTTGGATGTTACTGCCAAGTGCGAATTGCGTACAGTTATTAAGTTTTTGAATGCAAAAGGTACTATGCCGATTGAAATCCATCACCAATTGACAGAAGTGTATGGTGAGTCGTGCATGGATGTCAAAAATGTTCGTAAGTGGTGTAGAGAGTTTGCAGCTAGTCGGACCAAAATTCTTGACGATCAAAGGAGTGGGAGACCGTCAATTTCTGAGGAGGCAGTGTTTAAGGTTGAGCAAAGAATGCACGAAGATAGGAGGATCACCCTGGATGATCTCTGCACGTTGGTTCCTGAGGATTCCCGAAGCACCGCTCACAGAATTTCGGGAAACCTAAGGAACCAATGTGCAGAGATCATCCAGGGTGATCCTCCGATCTTCACACATGCTTTGCTCAACCTTCAACACTGTCTCCTCAGAAATTGATGGTCTCCTGCTCCTTTGATCGTCATGAATTTTGGTCCGACTAGCTGCAAACTCTCTACACCACTTACGAACATTTTTGACATCCATGCACGACTCACCAAACATTTCCGTCAATTGGCGATGGATTTCAATTGGCATAGTACCCTTTGCATTCAAAAATCGAATAACTATGCGTAATTTGCACTTGGCGGAAGATGGGTGCCATGCATGCTGACTGAGGACCACATCTGGCAACAAGTTGATGCTTCCCGCGCATTTCTTCACCGCCTTGCTGCCAAACAGGACAACTTTGTGGAATCAATTGTCACGGGTGATGAAACCTGGGCATACCACTTTACACCTGAGACCAAGCAACCATCACACCAGTGCCAGCATTCTTCTTCGCCAAAGCCGCAGAAATTCAAACAAGTACGGTCTGCCGGTAAAGTCATGACAACTGTTTTTTGGGATCTGAAAGAGGTATTGTTGGTTGACTTTATGCCCAGTGGGACCGCAATTAACGCTGACAGGTACTGAGAGACTCTGAAAAAACTAAAACGGGCAATTCGGAACTGGAGAAGAGGAATGTTGAGCAAGGGTGTACACATTCTCCATGACAACGCTCGCCCGTACATTGCTCGGCAAACCGTTGCTCTCCTGCAAGAATTTCAGTGGAACATAATCATGCACCCACCCACCCTATAGTCCTGACTTGACGCCCAGTGACTATCATCTGTTCCCTAAGTTAAAGGAACATTTGGCCGGAAAGCAATTCAGCTCCGACGACGAGGTGAAAGAAGAGGTTCATAACTTTCTGAACAACATGGCGGCGAGCTGGTATGATGTGGGCATACAAAAACTGCCACAGCATCTACAAAAATGCATCGACAGAATTGGTGATTATGTCGAAAAATAGCTAAATGTTCAAGCTGTAAACTGATGTAAACCATTGTAGAAATAAACAAGTCTATGTACTTATTAAAAAAAAATAGGAGACCTTACTTTTGGGATTACCCTCATAGACCACAGGTCTCCAAACATTTTAGGCTGAGGGCCACAATGGCTCTTTTACCAAGTACTAAGGACATAGACCCAGCTGTAGCTTGTCTTAAGTTTTCTTTAGGCATGATACCCTACTATTGCTCTGAATTCCTCGGTACAATTCAGATGTTTTCTTGACACTCAACACTGCTGACAATCTCTACAAGCTGACACTCTGTGGCACTATAGTAATCATTATGCGGTGAACTGCCTATTTGATCTTAAGTTGTGTCCTTTATTTCATTTTATATACATTGCTACAAATAAATATCACTTGTGAAGTGTGGTGCAACATGTTTTCACAAATTCCTGTGACTTTTGTGCATTATTAGCATGATAGCAAATGGCCAGAATGTAGTGTGAGGCACATATGTTATCAGCACTGTGGAATACTTTCTACTGCTACTTCTTTCCCCGTGGCAACGGTAGTGGTTACCTCTTCATTCCCTGCAGTTATTGCTGACGTGGCTAAAGAAAAGTTGGACAGACTATAGTTCACCACACTAAAATGCTGTAGTTTTGAATTATGCCCAAATTTTCGTTTCAGGACTAGACGGCAATTGAGAGCTCCATGGCGCAGGGAGCGGGGTGAACTCCACTCCGCATTTTGTGTTGGCACTTATGGGCAAATGTCCAGGTTATTTAAATGCTGCAGTGATAGCCGATGCATGCACTGCACTTTACATATGGTTAAGACTCCTTCCACTCTCCTTCCAGAGAGTGGAATGTTACGGGCTGTAGTACAGCACTATCTTATGGGTAACAGAGAAATGTGCGATCTGAAAAGCAAAATATAGTGGGACTGATGTGTTTTGTGACTAAAGTTTCTTAGTGAAGATAAGGTGTTAATAGTGAGTATTTAATTGAAATTGCCTTAAGGATAAATCCAGTGCAATTCTTTACTAAGAATCTTTACTCATAGTAATAACATTTGACATCATTTTGAATGGCAGTTACATCGCCTTTGTGTGGGTTTGTGTAAATATGGAAAAGAAATGGAAAAGAAATTCTGAACAAACAGGAGCAACTTGTGCTTGTTTCCACGTGGCGTACTGTATAGAAAAAAATGGAAAACCATTTACTGATGGTGAATTAATAAAGAACTGCATGATTGCAGCAGCTGAAGAAATGTCTCTAGAAATAGCTAATTTACTTTAAAACATCAGTTTGATGGCAAACATTGTCGCTCAAAGAGTAAATGGTGCTGCTGAAAGTATATTAACTCAATTGCCTGAGAAAACTCTACACTTAGTGGTTCTCCATGGCTCTGGATGAGTCAACAGATGTTTCAGATACGGAGCAGGTGTTAGCTTTTATTTCAGTGATGAACAAAAATTATGAAGTGTATGAAGACCTCCTTGATGTTCACAGCATGGCAACGGGAGAAGATATTTTTAAAGGAGTAGAAAATGCTATTCAGTGAAAAGCTTAAGATGTATCACAACTGATGGTGGCAAAAACATGTAGGGGAAAAAATGAAGGTGTCATTGATCTTGTGTCAAAGACGGTAGAAAATGATGATGGATCAAAACCATTAATCGTACATTGCATCATTCATCAACAGTTTTTGTGCATAAAGTGCTTGGATATGTCAGAGGATTTAAAGCCAGTCATGTCAGCTGTTAATTGTATAATATCACATGCTCACTGTCATCGTCAGTTCGACGAGTTGTACCTGGTCCCTCAATGTCCTGCATGTCCTGAGCAGTACTTCCTGGGGAGCGGTTTTACCAATCTCCTCGATTTGTACCATCCCTTATCCATTCAAAACTAAACTATGAGTGTTTTGTTTATTCATCTACACGTCCAACCATCTTCTTCTTCATCTTCTCTTCAGGTATTAGATAGGAATTGTGTGTTATGGTACCCATCTCTATCTGGGTCTTCCTCTGTCTCTTTACCCATGGCACTTATGATTTCTTGCCTTTAAGGGAAGTCTCTCGATCTCCACTCTTTGTAGATGTTTGTTCCATTTTCTTCTGTAATGTCGAATTTTATCATTGAGGCTAATTCTTCTCTAATATCTTGAATTCTTAGTCTGTTTTCTCTTGTGTAACCTTTAACGCCTCTAAGGAATTTCATTTCTTGTGCCTGAATCCGGCTTTTTTGCTTCTTGGTAATCACCCATGTCTCACTTCCATAGAGCAGTGTGGGAACTGCAACAGTTTTGTAAAATTTAATTTTAGTGTCTTTCCTGGTTTTATTTTGTAGGTTTCTGTTAATTGTTCCACATAACCGGCTGAATTTACTAAGCTTAATTTCATGTCTCTGCTGTAGTCATATGTCATTTCACAACAGAGTTAATTGAAATGGTTTACTTGCTCTAAAATCTTCTGATCTATCAAGGTTTTGGTTCTGATTGGTTCTTTCCCCATGAACGCCATTGTCTTATTTTTTCTTTTGAAATTTCCATGTTAAATTTTGCACTTATTTGTTTTAGCAAGTAGAGTCCTTTCTGAAGATCATCTTCCTTATCTGCTAGGATCACTGCATTAGCATCAATAGTAAATTATTAAAAAGAATGTTCCTGTCTAGGTACCGTATTTACTCGAGTCTAAGCCGCACTCGAATCTAAGCCGCACCTGAAAAATGAGACTCGAAATCAAGGAAAAAAAAATTTCCTGAATCTAAGCCGCACCTGAAATTTGAGACTCGAAATTCAAGGGGAGAGAAAAGTTTTAGGCCGCATCTCCAAATCTAAACAAAGTTGGTCCACTGTAATATGAGACAATTTTGGTCGAATGAATGACGATATAGCTACAGTAGTTTGGTTCGAGTCGTAAGCTTAGCAGTTAAGCTTTACCAGGTAGCCATTGCTATACGTCAGGCGCTCCGTCCGTATTTATACGGGTACCCTTCCTTTTTCACGTGCTTCATCTGGTTTGAATTGATTGCTTATTTTTCTTTGATCTGATAAGCGCAGTTTTCTTTGTTATAGGTGTTTACGTCACTCTACGCTGAAAATGCATTACTGTACTGTGTCATGCATTGTTTGTCGTACTCTGATACTGTGTTTACGGCCTGTCGCCGATCGCGGCATGACTTGCTTTTGTGCGCGCTACCGCCGCTTACAAATAAAAAGAGAGAGAGAGAGAGAGAGGGGGGGGGGGGGGGGGGAAATCGTCTCACTAGCGAAACAATGGCAAGAGACTGCTACTTGTTGTTACTTACACTGCTGCCTTCTTTGATAATGATCAACAAGAACCAAATAATAGACTGTGTATGATAGAAGATGTTCTGAACTAGAGTTTAGCGAAAATTTTTCAGCGTTTGAAAATCTTTGCAGGCGCCTCTTTAGTACATAACATTCTGCACAGAAATTAGAGTCATTTTAGATTTAAAAATCTAGTCAATTGCCTCGCTTCATTTCTGACTGTATCACTGTTTAGCATAAGAATAATACGAATATAAACATGACATGATATGTATATTCTTCCGCGTTTGCTGTTGTCTCACTCTAGTTTTGTGGTTTATTACGCAGACAGGATGTAAATGAGATAGCAGCAAACACGAAACAATACATGGCAAAATGTTTATATTCGTATTATTCTTATGGTGACGAGAATACTGCATGTGATTCACAATTTATAAAAGTTCCTATTAGCAACCATCTCTTCTCACAGATAGGAAAAAATTCAGAATGTAGAGTTGGCCATATTGACAAACATTCTAGCCAGTCGGGTTTTCGTAGTACATTGAAATGCTGCTACATTCAAAGATGAACAATACGGAATTTGTATTTACTTCGTTGGATAATGTATGAAAATGCAGTGGTCGAAACTCGGCACGGAGAAAAAAAGCTCGTCTTCCACCTTTTCTTCTTTTTTTTTTTTTATTTTTTTTTTTAATTTATTTACTGACGCAGAAGTTTTGGCGCCAGTATTTATCTTTGTGCCTATAAGGCATGCCTGTGTAGCGCTACATATTTTCGACGACAGAACTAAGTTGTGGCGGCACCCACTGATATTTTTAAGAACTTCTGCTTGCTTTGCACTCGATTCTAAGCCGCAGGCGGTTTTTTGGATTACAAAAACCGGAAAAACAGTGCAGCTTACATTCGAGTAAATACGGTAGATGCCTTCCTGAAATTCTGTTTTCCATGTATGTATTATTTCGTTAATGTAGATGTTGAACAGAGTTGGTGAGATGCAACAGCCTTGTCGTACCCCTTTGTTAGTTGGTATCTCATTAGTTGTTTTAACATTAAGATTTAGAGTGATATAAACTTTTTATTGCATTTACTAGATGCTATGGATGTCCGTGATTCGTCATTATTTCCCAAAATTTCTGTCTATTGACATTGCCAAAAGCTTTTTTTTAAAAGTAAATAAAAGCACTGTGTGTTTCCTTTATTATACCCTCTCCATTTTTCTGTTATTTGCTGCAGAATAAAACCTGCATCTATTGTGGAGCACCCTTTCCTAAAACCCATTTCTTCCTCATTCAGTACTGCTTCTGCTGTGTTTTTAAGCCTCGTATTTAAAATCTTATCCTACACCTTGTATGCTGAGTCCAGTAAACCTATTCCTCTGTAATTACTCCGTGGGCTTTTATCTCCTTTTTTAAAAAATGATATCACTCTAGTTGTTTTCCAGTCTTTGGGAATACTCTTCTTCCAACATTAGTTAAAGAAATGTAGCAGTCTTTGGTGTAGCATCATTCGTCCATATTTTAATAATTCCGCATTAATGCTGTCTTTTCCTGTTGCTTTTCGGTTCTTAAGTGATGTTAGTGCAAATGTTAATTTGTCAGACTGTATTTCATCTAATCCTTTCTTGTCCAGTTGTTAAATTTCAGTTTCTTGTGCTGTTTGACCATACGCAGTTTGCTGTAATGGTTTATCCATTGTTCTTCTTCAGTACTATTTATTTGTATCTTCTCTTTTTCTGCTGTGTTTAAGGTTTTTAAAACCTTATATGCCATTTGTTGTCTTGCGTGGATATCAAGTTCGATATATCCATCTTATGCCATCTTAATGCAATCTGCCATCATGGAAAACATCTGGCCACTGGTGTCTTTTACACTAGCTCTGTTGAGAATATGTCTGCAGAAACTACTGAACTACCAGTGTTATCAGAATGAGATTTTCACTCTGCAGCGGAATGTGCGCTGATATGAAACTTCCTGGCAGATTAAAACTGTGTGCCCGACCGAGACTCGAACTCGGGACCTTTGCCTTTTGCTTTACTTCTGCCAGTATCTCGTCTCCGAGAGACGAGATACTGGCAGAAGTAAAGCTGTGAGTACCGGGCATGAGTCGTGCTTCGGTAGCTCAGATGGTAGAGCACTTTCCTGCAAAAGGCAAAGGTCCCGAGTTCGAGTCTCGGTCGGGCACACAGTTTTAATCTGCCAGGAAGTTTCATATCAGTGTTATATCAGTGTGAAGTTGTCCTCAGCAGATAAGCTTGCAGTTTGTCTGCCATGCCCAGCCACCCATTCTATGCCCTCTTTTTGAATGACTTCCTTGTCTGCCACTATGGGGTGCATCCTTCTCTGTTACCTCAAAGAGTTCACTTTCGGTTACTGTTCCAGCAGCTTAACTTCACACTCCCTGCCACGTTCCCAATTGTTATGAACCCTTCACTGCCTTGGCTTCATGCACTGGCCTGTGTTCATCTTGGAGTTCATTCACTTCCCACAGAAACTACTCCAGATTCAATCTATTGCTGTAAATTTTTTGACCTTCGCAAGCAACTTAGCGACAGAATCTTCATTTGCACTGATGGCCTTAAGAGGGATTGTGGTGTTGGGTGTGCCATCACCATTGGCACCAACCATTTTCGTTATTGGCTTCCAGAACACTGCTCAATATTTACAGCAGAGCTCTTCACCCTCTATCAGGCCATTCAGTACATCTGGCAGCACAGGCGTTTTAATTTTATCATGTGCTCTGATTCTCTGTGCCCTTCAGATCCTCTGTGTGCTGTACATGTCTATCCCTTAGTGCAACAGATCCAAGAAAGCTTTCGCTTGCTCACTGTTGAGGGGGCCACTGTGATGTTCATGTGGGTCTTGGGTCACATCAGTCCGATGGGAAACGAGGCTGCTGACACTGCTGCCAGGGCTGCAGTCCTCCTATCATGGTCTGCTAGCTCTTCCTTCCTTCAGATAATCTCCATGTTCCCATCTGTCGGCAGGTGGCGTCACTTTGGCATCACCACTGGTCTTCACTTCAAGGGACAAGCTCTGGGGAATTAAACATCTCCCACTGGTTTGGCCGACCGCCTCTGTCCTCTCACCATGAGGAGATCATTTTAGCTATGTTTCTTATTGGGCATTGGCTTGTTAGCTATCACTATGTGTTAAGTGGTGATCCCCCAGCACTTTGCGCTCATTATCATTTCCTGACAGAATGCCCCCCCCCCCCCCCCCTTTTTTTAACCACTTATGTACTAGTGAATGTTTGCCATTTGAGTTGAAGGCTGTTGTAGTGAATGATGTGCGGGCTGTTGATTGAATTTTACTTTACCATCATAGCAGTATGGTGAAGGACATTCAGTGTTTGGTTTGGGACCTCTGCTGTCTCTAAGGCGTACTTTGTAGTCTTTCTCCAAGAGGAAGTCCTTGCTTTTAGCTCTTTCCTTCTGTCGATTGGGCTTAACATATAGTCGCTTTTAATCTCTTTTTCTTATTAATGTTCTAAGGTTATGACATTCGTGCTTATGTTCTCAGTTGTTTTTATGCCCCATGGGGAAAAAAACCCACTTTTAAAAATCATATAGGAAGGTTGTGTAAATATAAGTGAAGGAGAGCTGTAGGCACTGATTATACAGTAGTAAGAGATTTCAGAACCAGATTTTAAACTGCAAGAAATTTCCAGTGGCAGATATGGATTCTGACTGTAATTTGTTGATTATGAACTGCAGATTAAAACTGAATAAATTGCAAAATGGTAGGAAATTAAGGAGATGGGACCTTGATAAGTTGAAAGAACCAGACATTGTTGAGTTTCAAAGGGAGCGTTAGGCAATGATTGACTGAAACAGGAAAAGAAATAAAAAATAAGATGAATGGGTAGCTTTGAGAGATGAAATAGTGAATGCAGCTCAAAAAGGTTGTAAAACGAAGCCTAGTATAAATCCTCAGAACACAGGAACTACTGAATTTAATTGATGAAAAGCGAATATATAAAATTGCAGCAAATGAAGCAGGCAAAAGTAAATGCAGAGCTAAAAAATGATGATGACAGGAAGTGCAAAATGGCTAAGCAGAAAATGCATAAAGGACAAAAGTAAGGCTATAGAAGCATGTATAATTGGGGGAAAGATTAATACCACCCATAGGAAAATCAGAGAGGCCATTGGAGAAAAGAGAAGCAACTGTATGAATATCAAGAACTAGGATGGAAAACCAGTACTAAGCAAAGAAGGGAAAGGTGGAAGGGGTATATCAGGAGCTGTACGAGGGGAATGAAGTGAAGGCAGTATTATAGAAACGGAAGAGAAAGGAAATGAGATGAGATATATGTGATACTGTGAGGTATTTTGATAGCACAGAAAGGCCCAAATGGAAACAAGGCCCCTGGGGTAGATGACATTCCCTCAGAACTACTGATAGCCTTGAGAGAGCTAGCCATGACAAAACTGTTCTGCCTGGTGTGCAAGATGTGTGTGACAAATACCTGCTGGAAGAATGTAATAATTCCAATTCCAAAGGATGCAGGTGCTGTCAGGTGTGAATATTATTGAATTAGCAATCATGACTGCAAAATGCTGATGTGAATTATTTTCAGAAAATTGGAAAATTTGGTTAAAGCTGACCTCCGGGAAGATTTGTTTGAGTTCCAGAGAAATGTGGGAACATGGGAGGACTCTACAACATATCTTAGAAGTCAGGTGAAGGAAAGGCAAACCTATGTTCATAGTATTGATAGACTCAGACGAAGCTTTTGCAATGTTGACTGGAATACACTCTTTGGAATTCTGAGGGTAGCTGGCACAAAATACAAGGAGCAAAAGGTTATATATAACTTGTACGGGGTTGATTGGTGTGAAAGCAGTGGCTCAGAAGGGATGAGAGACGGGGTTTAGTCTATCCCAGTTATTCAATTTGTACATTGAGCAAGTAGTAAATGAAGCAAAGTAAAATTTGGAGGACAACTTAGGTTTGCAGATTACATTGTACTTATGTCAGACACAGGGTTATAAATACAAAATCAAATAGGGGTAATGCGAGAGTAGATCTAATAATGAATAAAAAAAATAGGAGTGCGGGTAAGCTACTACAAACAGCATAGTGAATGCCTTATTGTGGCCAAGATAGACACGAAGCCCATGCCTATTACAGTATTACAAGTTTATATGCCAACTAGCTCTGCAGATGACGAAGAAATTGATGAAATGTATGATGAGATAAAAGAAATTATTTAGATAGTGAAGGATACGCAAATTTAAAGGTCATGGGTGACTGGAATTCAATAGTAGGAAAAGAAAGAGAAGGAAACGTAGTAGGTGAATATGGATTTGGTGCAAGAAATGAAAGAGGACGCCGCCTGGTAGAATTTTGTATAGAGCATAACTTAATCGTAGCTAACACTTGGTTCAAGAATCATAAAAGAAGGTTGTATACATGGAAGAAGCCTGGAGATACTAGAAGGTATCAGATAGATTATATAATGGTAAGACAAAGATTTAGGAATCAGGTTTTAAATTGTAAGACATTTCCAGGGGCAGATGTGGACTCTGACCACCATCTGTTGGTTATGAACTGTAGATTAAACCCCTCAGGGGGCTCAGCATTTCGTTGCTGGGTACGGGCTTGGCGACCCCGGGGGGCCTGAGCTGGGGACTGGGAAGCGCCACAAGTCCTCAATACCATAAGCTCTGACCGTGCTTCAACAATCACCGGAAGGCGCGACAGTGGAACGATGTATGGTACAGAGCATGGGGATCTTGGCTTAACTGCCTGGGTCGCGAGGATGATATTAAAACACCTCAATCTCAAGGCGTGCTGCGCGCCGAGGAGACACATGGCTGTTGAGGTAGAACAGTTGCCAGCGGGCGACCTCTGGGGAACCTGCCGCCCCCCCGGTTGTATTAGGCTTACCCAGGCAAGCGGGGCTCTGTCAGGGTGGAATGTAGTCGAATTAAGTCGTGTGATGCTGAGGGAAATAGATTAGGAAATGAGACACTTAAATTAGTAAAGGAGTTTTGCTATTTGGGGAGCAATATAACTGATGATGGTCGAAGTAGAGAGGATATAAAATGTAGACTGGCAATGGCAAGGAAAGCGTTTCTGAAGAAGAGAAATTTGTTAACATCTAGTATAGATTAAGTGTCAGGAAGTAGTTTCTGAAAGTATTTGTATGGAGTGTAGCCATGTATGGAAGTGAAATATGGATGATAAATAGTTTGGACAAGAAGAGAATAGAAGCTTTCGAAATGTGGTGCTACAGAAGAATGCTGAAGATTGGATGGGTAGATCACATAACTAATGAGGAGGTACTGAATAGAATTGGAGAGAAGAGGAGTTTGTAGCACAACTTGACTAGAAGAAGGGATCGGTTGGTAGAACATGTTCTGAGGCATCAAGTGATCACCAGTTTAGTATTGTAGGGCTGCGTTGAGGGTAAAAATCGTAGAGGGAGACCAAGAGATGAATAGACTAAGCAGATTCAGAAGGATGTAGGCTGCAGTATGTACTGGGAGGTGAAGCAACTTGCTTAGGATAGAGTAGCATGGAGAGCTGCATCAAACCAGTCTCAGGACTGAAGACCACAACAACAACAACAACAACAACAACATGTCAGACACAGCAAAGGACTTGGTTGGTTAGTCGGTTGTGTGTTCCATATTTCGTTTGAACAGTTATTTTATCTAAATTATGTTGAGTGAGTCAGTTTCCAGTGTATGTATGTGTGATTGGTGTTAATTGAACTATAATTTTTTAGCTCATCTTGTGCAACCAGGCTAAAGAACTAGTTGTGGTGGGCCCTCTGCCTCACCCCTAAGGGTACCACTTTCTAAATAGAAATTCATCAATGAAATAGGAGTTGTCCAGGAGAAATGATTTTGTTATATTTAAAATTTCCTTTGTTGCCTGTCATGCATTTTATAGTATTGGGCAAATGATCAAAAACGTTTGTTGCTCTCTGTTGACCACCTTGCTGAGTCACTTACAACTTTAACAATGGACACTAAACATCAGTTTTTTTCCTCTGGTGCTGTAGTTACGGACATCATTATTCTTCTCAAATTGTGATGGTTATTTGTGATCATTAGCAATTGTATTTATTGTGGTATAATTAAATAGCTTACCTCCTCGGAGAGGTATCTACACGACAGCTGTGGGTCAACACATATTAATAACTGCCCAATTTTGTGCAATCAACATTTTGTTTCTAAGAGATGAGTTACCCCAGAAAATTGCTCCGTAAGACGTTGAGTGAAAATATGCGAACTATGTCAGAATGTTGATTTATTTTTTCCTAAGACGAGCAATTGTAGGAAGAGCAAAAGTAGGTGAACTTAGTTGTTTTAGAAGCTCAGTACTGTTCTTCAGTTTCAGGTTTTCACTAAGATGTACACCCAATACTTTGGAGCATTTTGCCCTATTTACTGACTCTTGTTCATGTTCTACTTCAGTTGTTGGTATGACTCTTATTTGTACTGAATATAGTGTTTTTTCTCAAAATTAAGGGAGAGTCCATTTTCAGAGAATCACTTAATAATTCTTTGAAAAACATAATTAACACTCTCTTCAGTGGCTTTCTCTTTAAATGGAATTTTTTATAACACCAGTATCATCTCCAGAAACGACCAATTCTGTTTGCTGAATGTTAAGTGCTTGGTCGTTTACATATAGAAGAAATAGGAGTGGACCCAAAATAGACCCTGTGGGATTCAGTTTTTTTCTTTCTTATCAGTCACTGAAAGGTTAGTTGAGAGGGATGGGTACTGTCTTGAAAGAAGGGTATGAGATGAACATCAGCAAGAGCAAAACTGAGGCAATGGAATGTCGTCGAATTAAATCGGACGATAATGAGGGAATTAGGTTAGGAAATGAGACACTAAAAGTAGTAGGCGAATTCTGCTATTTGGGCAGCAAAATAACTGATTGCCAAAGTAGAGAGCCCCCCCCCATGAACCATGGACCTTGCCGTTGGTGGGGAGGCTTGCGTGCCTCAGCGATACAGATAGCTGTACCGTAGGTGCAACCACAACGGAGGGGTATCTGTTGAGAGGCCAGACAAACGTGTGGTTCCTGAAGAGGGGCAGCAGCCTTTTCAGTAGTTGCAAGGGCAACAGTCTGGATGATCGACTGATCTGGCCTTGTAACAATAACCAAAACGGCCCTGCTGTGCTGGTACTGCGAACGGCTGAAAGCAAGGGGAAACTACAGCCATAATTTTTCCCGAGGGCATGCAGCTTTACTGTATGATTAAATGATGATGGCATCCTCTTGGGTAAAATATTCCGGAGGTAAAATAGTCCCCCATTCGGATCTCCGGGCGGGGACTACTCAAGAGGATGTCGTTATCAGGAGAAAGAAAACTGGTGTTCTACGGATCGGAGCGTGGAATGTCAGATCCCTTAATCGGGCAGGTAGGTTAGAAAATTTAAAAAGGGAAATGGATTGGTTAAAGTTAGATATAGTGGGAATTAGTGAAGTTTGGTGGCAGGAGGAACAAGACTTCTGGTCAGGTGACTACAGGGTTATAAACACAAAATCAAATAGGGGTAAGGCAGGAGTAGGTTTAATAATGAATAGGAAAATAGGAATGCGGGTAAGCTACTACAAACAGCATAGTGAACGCATTATTGTGGCCAAGATAGATACGAAGCGCACACCTACTACAGTAGTACAAGTTTATATGCCAACTAGCTCTGCAGATGACGAAGAAATTGAAGAAATGTATGATGAAATAAAAGAAATTATTCAGATAGTGAAGGGAGATGAAAATTTAATAGTGATGGGTGACTGGAATTCAAGTGTAGGAAAAGGGAGAGAAGGAAACGTAGTAGGTGAATACGGATTGGGGGTAAGAAATGAAAGAGGAAGCCGCCTGATAGAATTTAGCACAGAGCACAACATAATCATAGCTAACACTTGGTTCAAGAATCATGAAAGAAGGTTGTATACATGGATGAACCCCGGAGATACTAAAAGGTATCAGATAGATTATATAATGGTAAGACAGAGATTTAGGAACCAGGTTTTAAATTGTAAGACATTTCCAGGGACAGATGTGGACTCTGACCTGTAGATTAAAACTGAAGAAACTGCAAAAAGGTGGGAATTTAAGGAGATCGGACCTGGATAAACTGAAAGAACCAGAGGTTGTACAGAGTTTCAGGGAGAGCATAAGGGAACAATTGACAGGAATGGGGGAAAGAAATACAGGAGATGAAGAATGGGTAGCTGTGAGGGATGAAGTAGTGAAGGCAGCAGAGGACCAGGTAGGTAAAAAGACGAGGGCTAGTAGAAATCCTTGGGTAACAGAAGAAATATTGAATTTAATTGATGAAAGGAGAAAATATAAAAATGCAGTAAATGAAGCAGGCAAAAAGGAATACAAACGTCTCAAAAATGAGATCGACAGGAAGTGCAAAATGGCTAAGCAGGGATGGCTAGAGGACAAATGTAAGGATGTAGAGGCTTATCTCACTAGGGGTAAGATAGATACTGCCTACAGGAAAATTAAAGAGACCTTTGGAGATAAGAGAACGACTTTTATGAATATCAAGAGCTCAGATGGAAACCCAGTACTAAGCAAAGAAGGGAAAGCAGAAAGGTGGAAGGAGTATATAGAGGGTCTATACAAGGGCGATGTACTTGAGGACAATATTATGGAAATGGAAGAGGATGTAGATGAAGATGAAATGGGAGATACGATACTGCGTGAAGAGTTTGACAGAGCACTGAAAGACCTGTGTCGAAACAAGGCCCCCGGAGTAGACAACATTCCATTGGAACTACTAACGGCCCTGGGAGAGCCAGTCCTGACAAAACTCTACCATCTGGTGAGCAAGATGTATGAATCAGGCGAAATACCCTCAGACTTCAAGAAGAATATAATAATTCCAATCCCAAAGAAAGCAGGTGTTGACAGATGTGAAAATTACCGAACTATCAGTTTAATAAGGCACAGCTGCAAAATACTAACACGAATTCTTTACAGACGAATGGAAAAACTAGTAGAAGCCAACCTCTGGGAAGATCAGTTTGGATTCCGTAGAAACACTGGAACACGTGAGGCAATACTGACCTTACGACTTATCTTAGAAGAAAGATTAAGGAAAGGCAAACCTACGTTTCTAGCATTTGTAGACTTAGAGAAAGCTTTTGACAATGTTGACTGGAATACTCTCTTTCAAATTCTAAAGGTGGTTAGGGTAAAATACAGGGAGCGAAAGGCTATTTACAATTTGTACAGAAACCAGATGGCAGTCATAAGAGTCGAGGGGCATGAAAGGGAAGCAGTGGTTGGATAGGGAGTGAGACAGGGTTGTAGCCTCTCCCTGATGTTATTCGATCTGTATATTGAGCAAGCAGTAAAGGAAACAAAAGATAAATTTGGAGTAGGTATTAAAATCCATGGAGAAGAAATAAAAACTTTGAGGTTCGCCGATGACATTGTAATTCTGTCAGAGACAGCAAAGGACTTGGAAGAGCAGTTGAATGGAATGGACAGTGTCTTGAAAGGAGAATATAAGATGAACATCAACAAAAGCAAAACGAGGATAATGGAATGTAGTCGAATTAAGTCAGGTGATGCTGAGGGTATTAGATTAGGAAATGAGACACTTAAAGTAGTAAAGGAGTTTTGCTATTTGGGGAGCAAAATAAGTGATGATGGTCGAAGTAGAGAGGATATAAAATGTAGACTGGCAATGGCAAGGAAAACGTTTCTGAAAAAGAGAAATTTGTTAACATCGAGTATAGACTTAAGTGTCAGGAAGTCATTTCTGAAAGTATTTGTATGGAGTGTAGCCATGTATGGAAGTGAAACATGGACTATAAATAGTTTGGACAAGAAGAGAATAGAAGCTTTCGAAATGTGGTGCTACAGAAGAATGCTGAAGATTAGATGGGTAGATCACATAACTAATGAGGAAGTATTGAATAGGATTGGGGAGAAGAGAAGTTTGTGGCACAACTTGACCAGAAGAAGGGATCGGTTGGTAGGACATGTTCTGAGGCATCAAGGGATCACCAATTTAGTATTGGAGGGCAGCATGGAGGGTAAAAATTGTAGAGGGAGACCAAGAGATGAATACACTAAGCAGGTTCAGAAGGATGTAGGTTGCAGTAGGTACTGGGAGATGAAGAAGCTTGCACAGGATAGAGTAGCATGGAGAGCTGCATCAAACCAGTCTCAGGACTGGAGAACACAACAACAACAACAACAACAACAACAAAGTAGAGAGGCTATAAAATGTTGACTGGTAATGGCAAGGAAAGCATTTCTGAAGAAGAGAGATCTGTTAACATTAAGTAGGTTTGAGTGTAACCTTGTATGGAAGTGCAATTTGTATGATAAGCAGTTCAGAAAGGTGGAAAACAGAAGCTTATGGAATGTGGTGCTATAGAAGAATGCTGAAGATTAGATGGTTAGATTGTGTAACAAATGAGTAGGTACTGAATAGAACTGGTGAGAAGCTCAGTAATGTTCTTCAGTTTCAAGTGATTCAGAACTTTTGACTGAAAGATTGGGTCGCTGGGTAGGGCACATTCTGAGACATCGAGGACTCTTCAGTTTAGTATTGAGGGGAAGTGTGGTAAGTAAATATAGTAGAGGGAGACCAAGTTATGAGTACAGTTAACACGTTCGAATGTATGTAGGGTGCAGTAATTTTTAAATGGTGAAGAGGCTTGCAGAGGATAGAGTAGCATGGAGAGCTGCATCAAACTAATCATGGGACTGAAGATGATAATGCTGACGATGACATTATTACTTGTCACACAATTGTATAACAATCACTTTTACTTGCCGTGTAGCTAACAGAAATTTTAAATCTGTGAATCTAGATGTTCAAATAATTTGTAGAATGAGTGACTAATGAGGTATGTTTTCAATTTTCTTTTGAACTGGTAGGTAGTCCCAATTTCTGGCTTTGTGTTAGACACAAGTTTGTTGAATATTTTATTACCAGTGTGTGTAACTCCATTCTGAATCCCGACAAGGGACCAAAGTCTACATGAAAATTAAATATGTGCCACGCATCATGACTTGTGTATGCATTGGCTGCCGGCCACGATACAGTTAACAATAGGACAACAGGGGGCTGGCTGCCAATATGGGCAAAATTAAGTTTTTCCCACTGAAGCTGGCAGTGGTTAAAATAGGGTGCCAGCATTGCCTGTAAGGGGTTACACTTGTAGACTGCGCTACTTAACAACTGCAAGTAAACTGACACTTGCTGTTGTATGTTGGCAGTGGTAGGTATTTTTAACAAGCATTTCGAAAGTGCTGATTAGGTAATCATGAAGGTGTGAAGTGTCAACTACGAAATTGTTTTAATTGCACTATAATTCTGTGTTTTGAAATAATATGATGGAGGTAGATTTCCGTTGCAAAGATTTGATGTTCATTACCACAGTATAGCACGGAGGTGGTGTGAAATTTCCTATAGACAACATTGATCATTTTGCAGGACACTATCCAAATGTCAGACACTTAAAACAGTAATCGACATGTTCATTTTGTGGAACCTGCTCACTGTTGATAATTTGCTATTTGCTGAACCTTTTCACTGTGGCCATAAAGCTGTAAAATAATATTACCAGACACCTGTTTGGACTAGTCAGTTAAATTTTGCAGCCAATCTGTAACAAGAATCAGTGTTCTATACAACAAGCGCCCTGTGTATTAGTAAAGATTACATGTGCCTGTCCACATTTGTACTTCAAATGTAAAACATCAGGGGCTTAGTTGTCCTCTGCTGTCTGAATTCAGAACACACAGTTTGTAATTGTCCACCCACCTGTGTCTTTTGTAAATATTCCTGTTCAGAAACAGGACTCTGGTTGTAGATTCGTGTTTGTTGGTGTTAAGCTGTATGAAACACTCTACTGAGTAGTGGGCTAAGAGTCTCAACACTATCAAATAAACAGTGCCAATCAAGGATGCTAGCACCTTTTAATTATCGAATCACATAGCAAACAAAGCCATAGAGTGCTAATAAATTATATAGTAAATGTTCAGCTACAATGTCACAGTGTGTAACACTTGAAATTTTTGTCCACAAAATACTTTACATAAATTACAACCACGTATCAAAAGAAGCTTCCTATTCCCCCAACTCCTCCCTGCATTGCTCACAGAGACTCAGTTCATGAAATACTGCCTCTTACCTACAAACCACACCTTCTAGATGATCTATCCGGGTGCGCTTACTTGACTCTTGAAACTCAACTACTTTGCTCAGCCTAGGGAAGGCAAATGGTTGACTGCAGTTTATTGGGTGAATTTCGGAAAGTGTGGCTCATCTCTAAAGGAGGTTGCATATAGGTGGCATGTGTGACCTTTTCTTGAGTACTGCTAAAGTGTTTATCTGTACCAGGTCAGATTAAAGGGAAACATCAAAGCAATTCAGAGACAGGCTGTTAAATTTCTTACCAGTAGATTCAAAGAATACGTGAGTGTTGGAGAGGCGATTCAGGAGCTGAGGTAGGAGTCCCTGGAGGGGAGCTGATGTTGTTTTCGAGGAACACTATTGAGAAAATTTAGAAAATCAGCATTTGGAGCTAACTGCCCAACTGGTGCCAACATACATTGCGCATAAGGACCATATAGGTAAGACACAAGAAATTAGGCCTCATAGAGAGGCATATTAGACAGTCATTTTTCCTTGCTCTATTTGCAAGTGGAACAGGGAAGGAAATGTCTATTAGTGGTACAGAGTACCCTCTTCTGTGCACCGTACAGTGGCTTGTGGAGTATCTTAGTAGGTGTAGATGCGGATGAGGTACTAGAGCAGACACCACATATTATCCTTATTATGTGCTTCTTTGCAATGAACACCTTATTCCCAATGATGAGTTGGCCCAAAATGTGATGTGATGAAACATTAGTGAATGAAAATGGGATAAGCAAGTCAACCTTTTTAAATTTTCATCTTGAAAATCTGATATTATTGGTAATGCAAAAGTACAGAGCTAAGATATTTAAGATGATCTGGACGTTACTCACAGTTGAGGGTATTGACAGCATAAACACCTAAGAATTTAAAGTATTGTTTTTTTATTGATTTACCCTCCAGTGTTACTTCTAATGGTGTGATCATCCCTTGTGTGTACCCCGGAATTACATGTATTGTGTTTTATCTACATTCAGTAATGTCCATTTGCAGAAGACGAGTTATTAATTATCAAGAAATTATTATTTATTTTTTCAAATGTTGAAGTTACACCATTAGGCTTGATTACAATACTTGTCGACAGCTCGCTTAAGTTGTGTGGACTATCTGTTGAACGTGTTATCTGATGATGGCCTAAGAAGTTGAAAGCTGGTTCGTGATGAACTAATAAATATTATTGTGGAACATTAATATATTGTATTCAGGCTATCAATATGAAGATGTATTGAATGAAGATGCTTACCATAAACTAATGACCCAACGCTGAGAACAATAAACATGACCACTGAGCTTGATGATAAGCGTTCATCGGGGAAGAAAGTGCGGTAAAGAATATTCTCCCACAGGCACGAATACCACCTACTGTTCTTGTTCTACAGAAGATCCACGAGAACTGGATGCCCATATGACTCATTCTATCCACCATTGGTTTACTGGCATACTAACTGGCAAAGTACTTGGCAAGACCCCTCTTCACATATGGGTTACTTCGCACAGTCTTTTTAGAACTGAGCCGAGTTCACAAGTTGAATAACTGTCTTTGATTTATTGAGGGTGACATGTAAGTTTTGATGTGGTTGTGTGTTCATGAATGTGCCTATCAGACATCAATATGTTTTGAGTTATTTGAACACACTTTCAGATCTTATTTTTTATACAGTGGCCAGTATTATGATCAGATCAATGATGTTACAGTGGGAAGCCCATTGTTGGCCACGATCCCAAACCTCTTCCTGGAGAAGTTAGAGGATATTGCCTGAGACGTGGCCCCATTAAAGACTAGTTGTTTGTTTCATTATGTTGATAGTGCCTGGAACAACCATTTCATTATGGAAAGAGTAGATGATTACACTTTGGCCTTCCTCGATGTCCTCATCTATCGCAAATGCAATGGATGCTTTGTCCACAGCATATACAGAAAACCAGTGCACACTTATCTGTACCTACCTGCCATCAGACATTGCCTGAAACAGGAACACAGTGTGATATAAACATTGGTACATTTTGCAATAACACCATCAGACCCCAGTAATTTGTTGCATGTTGAGGCACTTCAGAGACAAATGGTACAGTGATCGCCTGATAAATGAAGTGATCTCAAACAAGAGTTGCAGTAAAACCACTGATGAGGAACAGTAAAATAAGTTTGTATTTCTACTGGTGTTCTTTGGGTCCATGTTAGATAAGCAGTGTGCAGAAAGGACACAAAATTAAATCTATCTTCAGACCTTTGTCAGAAGCCTGGCAGTTCTCAGGATGTACAAAATACCCTGAGTTTGTGGGCAGTGTTATGTCAGACAGCGTGCACTGTAGAGGAATGCAGGAAAGAGCAGGAGAGGTTTTATTGCCTACAATACTTCAAAAAATCTGCTTTAACTGAGCATGCTGTAGAAAACAGTCATCAGGTGAAATTTGATGACACCTCTGTCATGGCTCTCACTAAAAATTTCAGGAATTAAAGAAGCCATTGAAATAAAAATCATTGAAAACTTTCTTAATAGAAGCAGTGGCCTGCATTCCAGAATCTAGTGATTGCAGGACTGCAGTGGCCACATTGAACACCGTCAACATAGGCTGATATATGTTGATACCATGGGCCCTCGGGATGTCACGGCTGGCAGGTAAGGGTGTTCGAGCAGTCATTCCACTTGACAGTGGCCAAGGGATACTTGGTGTAAAGCTTATGGCATTTTAACCACTTGATGTGGCTGGAAGACAGAAAATTTTACTCGGTGCTACTGCCACTTGTCTGTGCATTCTTAAACTAAATTTGTAGATTTCGTTTGTCATTATCTTCCAGGAAGCTTATCTTCAGTCAGTCACCAACTCAAAAGTGCTTCCGAAACTGTCTTAGTGTGGCCAAGTGACCACTTCACGCCACCAGATTGTGAAATTCTTTACCAGGTTGATTTCTTGGCACCTGAAAGTTTACCATGACAAAACTTTGACAAGCAAATGTATACTTTATCAGAAAGTAACCTACAACCAATACAAATTTCTCAAACAGCCAAGTGCAGCACTTAAGTGAGACCAAGTCTTAAAAATTTGTGTGAAAAGTTTTGAATTGAAAATGAAATTACATACTTCGGAAAGAAGTAATCATCATTTTAATTTCACAATGACAGGCTAGAGGAATTTGAAGTGTTTTGAAACAGTATTATTTCTTCGTGTTTCTTTATTAAAATATTCACTACTTGTGAATTTATATTGAACTTTGTTTGCTAGTTTCAATTTGCACACGTCCTTTTTTAGAAGAAAAATGAGCTTTCTGTCTTCCATCTGTTTGGAAGTGTGCAGTAGGTACAGTGTTTAGCCTTACCATACCTGGGGGTGTAGATGCCTATCAAATCTTTTGCAGCCAGACATATGTATGCACAAAAAATCTTGAGAAATGTCGCAGCAACAGTATCTTGTTTGGGAAAAGTATCTCCAGTTTCAGTTGTTGCTAATTTATGTTATTGATTAAGGTAATTATTTAAAATCTTCTTGTATGAAAGTGGGTTGTAATATGTGGTTGTATTTTTAGTACTACTCTTAACTGATTCTCTTCTATTGTTTACAATTCCCTCTGTCTTAAATGAGCACTAAATGTGTAGAATGTTTGCCTCTTTACTGAAATTAGAATAAAACATTAAAATCAGTTTCGATTTAGGAAATATTTCATTCAACTTACTCTTCCTCTCAACTCGGACATCTCCACAATATATTCTTACTAATTATTGTTCTGAGGTGGTACAATTAACAGTTCATGTTCCTAGAACAAGGTCACCTAATGAATTTGCAGATGAAATAATTTTTCTATAAAATAATTCATGCTTGTATTGTTAAAGACATCTGTAGCTTGCTAGTTGTAGTCACTTACTGTTCAAAGAGTAATGTTACTTTCTCCTGTGGTATTTGTTCTCCTAAATTATGTTAAGAATATCTGATTTAACTTGAACAGGAATGATAAAAGTTGTTACACATACAAGCATTAATGCTACACAATGTTTATCTTTCAACAATTTTACTTTTCAGATTTTATGTTCAGTAGATCCAAAGCTTTTAAGACTGACACCCCATGATGACATGATTTACAAAATTTTCCGTGAGGAGTTTCCAGATATGAAAGTGGATATGCTAGTAGAGGATGAATTAAAAAGTGCACAAGGAAAGGAGGTAAACAGTTTAAAAAAGTATTGTCTATTTCTTATCATTGTGAATTGTTTACATCTTTTATTTCTCTATGCTGGATGGTGTTTCATGGCATACTTCTTATAGAATTGGGTATCCACCTGGAGTTATGAATGGGGGACAGTTTTACCTCTGGAATACTTTAACTAACACAATGCCGCTATCACATAATGGAAACTCCAGGTTGGAATACCTATAATATTAGGAAAAGGACAGATTGCTACTCACCATGAAGATGACACCTTGAGTTGCAGATAGGCACATACACATATAGGCAGCTGTTATGTTGAAGGAAGGCAACAGTCTGGAGTGGGGCAGGGAGGGGAGAGGAGTAGCAGGGTCTGTGACAAGTCTTTTGATGCCTGTTATGTGCATATATCATACATAAAATGCGAAAATGCAAGGGGTATCCTATATGCAACTTTTACAGCTTAAAACATTATTTCCCACATTTTACACTTTTTTATTTATTTTTTTGTTAGTTCCTTGTAAAGTGTAAAGGCGGAATTTCACTGTACTTTCAGATGAATTTGGAGAAACTCACAACTATTTTTTGACACCAAAAAATACTTCTATCAGGAAAGCAATTTCTCCACAGGGCAGTTGATGGTAGAGTTAAAATTCCTCTCTACAGGAAGAGAGTACAGGGATCTAGAATTTTCTACTGCAATTAACAAAACAAGCCATTAAAATAAAGTGTGTTATGTTCAGCCGCATGTTGTGCCATGGGGTCATCTACTTTGCTCTTGGCCACTGTTTGATGGTGGACTGCTGTTTGGCAGTCATAAAAAGCTGTGCAGTGATTGTGGCATAGCTGGATGCTGGCCCATGATGGGGTAGGATAGACCTGTGACAGGACTGGAATAGGAAGTGCTGGGTGGGTGGATTGGTTTTGCACATGGGTCTTCCATGGGGATATGATTCTTGTGGCAAGGGGTTGGGATTGGGAGTGGCGTCGGGATGGACTAGGATGTTGTGTAGGTTGTGTGGGTGATGGGAGACTGCTTTAGGAGGGGTGGAAAGTATCTCAGTAGGATGCCCTTCATTTCAGGGCATGAAAATAGGAAATCAAAGCCCTGGATGAAGGACATGGTTCAGTTGTTCCATTCTGGAATGGTAGTGGGTGATGAAGGGGACACTTCTTTGTGGCTGATTCTTGGGGGTGGGGAGGGTGGGGGGAAGGATTCACTGTGTGAAGGGAAATGGCACGGGGGAGATCAGTTTGCGGACTAGGTCTGGGAGGATAATACCTGTCCATGAAGACATTGGTGAGGCCCCCAGTATACTGAGCAAGGGAGTTCTTTTCATTGCAGATACACCATCCCTGACTGACCAGGCTCTATGGGAGGGATTTTTCAGTGTGAAAGGGATGACAGCTGTCAAAATCCACATCCTATTTTTGGTTGGTGGGTGTAATATGGACAGAGGTGCAGATGGAACCATCAGAGAGGAGGTCAACATCTAGGAAGGTGGCACACTGTGTTGAGGAGCACCATGTCAAGCAAATGGGACAGAAGGTGTTAAGAGATTGTGAAGGAATAAACGTGGGGTGTCTTGCCCCCGAGTCCAGATCATGAAGATAGTATCAGTGAACCCGAACCAGACTTTTGGTGTTTTGGGAGGCTAGGAATGTCTCCTGTAGATGGCCAGTAAAAAGATTGGCATAAGAGGGGGCCAGTGGATGCCCATGCCTGTGCCGCAGATTTGTGTATATATCTTCCCTCCAAATGAGAAGTAGTTGTGGGTTAGGATAAAGTTAGTAAGGTGTATGAGGCATGAGTAGTGGGTTTGGAGTCTGAAGGAAGTTGGGAAAGGTAATGTTCAATAGAGGTAAGACCATGGGCATGAGGGATGTTTGTGTATAGGGAGGTGACGTCAACAGTGTCGAGTACGGATCCAGGAGCAAAGGGGTAGGGATGTTGGAGAGTTGGTGAAGGAAGTGAGTGATGGCTTTGCCGTGGTAGACTTGGTTACGGGCAATTTGTTGGAGATATTGGTCAATGAGAGCTGAAATTCTTTCAGTGGGGGCACACTAACCAGCCACAATGGGATGTCCAGGATTGTTGGGTTTGTGGATTTTTGGGAACATGTAGAAGGTGGATGTGTGGGGTGTCGTAGGGGTAAGGAGGGAAATGGATTCAGGGGCGTGTCCCAGGGAGGGCGTAAGTCTTTAAGCAGGGACTGGAGTTTGTGTTGGACTTTTGGACTGGGATCACTCTGGCATACTTTATAGGTGGAGGGGTCGATAATTGACAGAAGCCTTCCGTAAGGTAGTCACTGCGATTCGTAACAGTGTTGGAACCTTTGTTTGCAGATAGGATGATTATGATCAGGATTTGTTTTGAGGTTATGTATGACTGTTTCTTCTTCTACTGAAAGGTTGGCGTTCTGAGGAAGGGAAATGAGGAAGGATGGTGAGGCTAAGTAAGAGGTAAAGAATTCCAGGAAGGTGACCAGTGGGTGGATAGGTGTGAGGAGGAGGGGGTGGGGGTGGGAGAGGATCATGATTGGATGATTTTGGATGGAGTGACTGGTGGCAAAGGAGTGCTTACATTGCAGGGATCTGGAGAAGAAGAGTAGGTCTTCGATACATCCAGTGTGGTTAAATTTGAGTATAGGGCTAAAAGTGGGGCCTTTGGATGGGACTGAAACTTCTGTGGAGCTGAGAGTATTGGTGGAAAGATTAACAACAGTGTGACAGGAATGTTTTGGCTCTGGATGTGGTGGAGAGTTTGTAGAGAGTTTTGGGGTATGTGGAAAGCTGAAAATATCAGCTAGGCAGGTTTTAACTGCCTTGAGAGGTGGACAAAGAGGAAAATTGTTGGTACGAAGGGGTTGGATAGTGGTGCCCAAAGGTGGCAGTAGGATGTCAGCAGATTGGATAACTCATGGAGGTGGTGTCTGGAAAGCTCCTCCAGGTGCTGGAGAGTGAAGGATTCAATTTCAGTGATGTGTTGTATGGAGTAGGGACTGGAGAGCAGTAGTACCGTAGTACCTTAACAGAGGGAGCAGAGGTGCTTCTTGGATGCCTGTGGCATGGTGATGTGTTTTTGCAGTATCGTGTTTGTGAAGGCCAGGGATTGGTGGAATCTGAAGGTGTAAGTCATTGTGGAAGGATGGATGGGATCCAGAGGAAGGAATCTTTACAGTTAGGCTGTTGGGGGGGAGATTCCATTGTTTAAGCAGCATTTGAGAAACGGGATGTGGGAGAGGGATATTTTATTAAACTGGTGCAGAAAGATGGAGTAGGGGTCCATTGTGGCTGGAATATTGTAAAGGAAACTGGAATGTCACAGAAATGGGCAAAATAAGTGTTGATGGTTGTTGAGAGGAGCGGGATGAGCAAAAAGATGCATAAAGATGCGCAAAAATACACTAAGATTCACAGAAATATGGCCCCTCCAGATTGCTGCTTGCATCCCATGTGACAACTTCATTCTGGCTTGAGATGTTGGAGTTGGCAGTCGTATGTCTGTGAGGTGTGTCTGCTTGTTTGTGTGAATGGTGAGTGTATGTCTTTACTGATGAAGGCTGTGGCCAAAAGCTTTATGCAAGTGTCTTTTAATTGAGCCTGTCTTCAGCTTGATATGTCTTCATGGTAAGTAGTAGTCTGTCTTTTCCTACAGTGTTAAAAATCACATTATGAAGCTGAACCCATTACAATGTCAATGCTCGCGAGGGACCAACACCCACAGAGTATGTTTAAGTAGTGAACTGACAATAACAAAGATATGGACCTCGTATTGTGAAGAGAACCCTATAAACACTGTCAAATACGGTTACTACAGGAACATTTTTTGCAAAGGCTTTGGTGCCCCATTTGTTGATACTTGCTTAATATGCTCATCACTGTAAATTCCTACTGAAGTGGAAAAGCGAAGTGCCAAAAAGGAGAGCCTGCAAACCAATCTCAAAGTCTACAGAATGAGAGCTGAGGTGCCCTACACAAAGCTGAAAGAAAATAATGATGCTGAAATAACTCTCACGTATGACTGTCAGAAGAAACTAGTACCACCAAAGGTGGTTTACCAAGCAGCGTATTATTTCTGTCAAACGTGCCTTACAACTTTACAATCTGTCAGGGCTCCTTGGAGGCCCCCAAGGGGCACACACGTTTTCACACATTTGATTGGAATATGGCTATGCCAAAGGATCAAACCAACTAGCATTGATGGTTCACCACAGATTACCTCATCTAAATGTTGACAGAGCGAAAAAACTTCAGTTGGTTTCTGGTGGATGTAGGGGTAATAATGAAAACAGGACGATGATCAGCATGCTATGCCACTGGTCTTTTCTTGAAGCTCCTAGCAGTGTAGAAGAAATCGAACTGTGGTTCCCAGTAGTGAGCCACTCATTCATACCATCTGACAGAGTTTTCAGTAACATCGAAAACTTTGCAAGTTGAGCACAATTGAAAACCTGTCTTTATACATTCAGCACATTGAGAAATTTGCAACAGTAGTATGCCTAGGACAAAATGAATGTCCTGTTTCAAGATTTGAAAGAATATGCAGAAAACTCAGTGAAAGTTACTGGTAACTTTCCAGATTCAAAAAGCAAACAAAATTGTGGTCATAACAAGTAAAAACAAGATGACTTGTACAGTTTCTGGAGAGTGCTTCTACAATTTTGAAGCTGGAGAGTGGAGGAGCATTCTGAAGAGGGGATAAAGTTCAGCAAAGGAAACAGCCCAACATCAATCACAAAAGGTGTAGAACTTCCATAAGCCAAATTTGGTGGAGACGTCGTAAAGCTTTTGGAGCTCCACTTTGGTGAAGACTGGGTGACCAGTAACTAACTCAGATTCTACACTGAGGTGCTGGATGAGCAGGAAGGAACTCCTAGAGTTGCTCCTGCTGCTGCCAACCCGCAGAACAAGGAGGTAGCTGGAAGCGATGTTGAGCTGATGGATGGTGTTGTTGAGGGTGATGTCACTTAAACGCAATTTTCAGCCAGTTTCGTTTTCCAGAACTTTTTGTTGCTGATTTAACCAAGATGCAACTTTCCACCAATTTTTTCATTTTTTAAAATTTTGTTGATGTTTTACTAAGATGCAATTTGGAACTCATTGTATTTTCTGTAATATATTGTGATGTCGAAATATAGAGGGTGGTGTTCTCTTTTTGGCGTTAGATAAGTCAGTTTTTCCCAGTAAAATAATGTCACTTTCGTATTTTTATATGCAACGTTTGTAGAATTTTCAGACTTCTGTTCAAAATAAAATGTATTCTGTTTATATTCATGAAGATTAAATTCTGTTCTCCTGTCATTCCTAATGTATCACTGAGTAGCTGGTTTTGCAACGGAATGTGTGTTTTGTAATTGGATGCAGAAACCAACTCAATATTTCAATTAAGATTTTAATGTATAAAACATGATCACAGATTTCAGCTGTTAATACTGAGTAATTAATTAGTTTTTTTACTTACTTTAAAAAAGATATGAAATCTTTAACTTTAGTAATTTGAATGGGATGGGTTTTTCGTGATTACCTCAGTTTCACTTTTCATGCAGTTAGCAGCTTTTGCATCTAGGCTACTCACATACAATTGTAAACATTTTCAGCATTGCAAAAATGTTTTAAATTAGAACATTGTTCATAGTACAGCAAGTGTTCATTTGCATTAAAGCAAGTTTTATTTTTACTTTTTATTAACACTAATTTTAAAGTGTTGCTTTCAGCATCCAGCTCAAGCACAAGAAATTTATTACCTACAGAGTCACTAACTTTCACCTTAAAAAATGATTTACAATCTTGTTATTCAGACCACTATTTTCATGCATAGTTTTGTTCCATTCAAGTCTGTCTTTAATTATTATGTTGACATAATCACACACAAACTTCTCCCCTTCATAGTTCATGTGTATTCCTTGCTGGGTGCATAGATTATGATGCAGTGTACTTACATCCATTATAGCAAAATTTGCATGCTCAGAACAGTTTGTTTTAATATTTGTGATTTCTTTATTGAAGCACAAGCTATAAATCCTGAGTCACTACAGCAGTGGCAGTATTTCTTGATTTGTTCTCTTCTAAAAAAAATCTACCGAGCTTCGAAGAAAACATGTGCTTCATTTTTTTGCAACATTGTTTGAGGCCATTATACATGTAATGGTCATCTTCTTGTATTACTTTCATTCGAACTACAAGGTGCAGAAAGGACATGTCTAATGAAAGTGAAAATGTTTAGGAGCCACAAAAAACTTCACAGTTAATTTGGAACACAAAGTCTGCACATGAAACTTTCCTGCAGCTTTTTCAGTCAAAGTTTTGTCACAGTACTGAAAGGAAAACTAGTTTGATAATGTGACATAAAAGGCAATTACTGTACATTTCATATATTGTACATATGCCCGTTTCACAAAGTATGACTTCTGCAATCATAGGAATTTTAAAAACTGTAATGAAATAAGAAATAAACAGAAAACTGCCAGAAAAACTTTATTAGTATTTTAGATATTACATAATTGGGAACTGATAAGAATCTTCAAAAAAGTATGAGAATAGAGCAATAACAGGCAGCTTTTCTTTCCGTTCATTGACTCTTCTTCTATGTATATTGTGGGCAGTTTGAAGTGTCACACACAAACTGCTCTGTATCTGGCAGGAATATTTTGTGTAAATTTTTGCAGCTCCCTCACTTTTTCAGTATTGGAACACTACCAGTGACGTATGCTTTCTCCAAACTTTTCATGAAGTAGACTTCGTAGGATATTGTAGCATTTAAGAGAATATGTGGGCTTGTTTAGTCTGTCAATATACTTATAAGCAACATTCTCCCATTTCATATCTGATTTATATTCAGTATATTTCAATTTGGATAATTGAGAAGTAATTTTATTTTGCTTAGGAATATCATTTCCTTGTGTCTCATCTGATACACACATCTTTTTACACTTTACACTTCCTGGGCCACCATTTCCTGAAAGCTAGAATATCATCTACTTTGATGGAGAAATGTCCAGACACACTGCTCTTTTTCATGAGCCCACAATATTCTTCCATTGTATATGTTCTGTCACTCCTCCTGATGAGTCATTTAATGGCCCTAAAGTCCATGTCACAGGGTAGAAAGGAGTGTCTGCATATAGGCAAATAATGGGTTATAGTTTTAAATATTTTTGTTATCAACCATATTGAGTAGAAAACAAACCGGTGTATGATTTGTATTTTGTCCAGGTCATGTCACTGAACAATATTAGATACTGCACATCTTCCTCTTAATGTTTTGTTGAATGTAGTGCAACAAAAAGTTACAAACTTCATCAGAAATTTCCTTGGCGTTTCCTTCATGGTAAACATACATTGTTAGATGGCCAACACTTCCTACTTTACAGAAAGGGAACAACTGTGCTATATATGTCTGTGGGAACAGTGCGGAAGTCGCGGAAGACGTAGAAACTTCGGGGTTACCAATATGGTAAACAGGAATATGGGTAACTGTATACACAACAAACTGTTCCCATAAATGTCTATACATACATATATTTCAGCACAAAGAAAGATACACGTGTACACTGTACAAGGTACAAAGGCTGACTGGAACATAAACATGGCGGTTTGTCAGAGCAGTTAGTTCAAAGATCATGTTTTATGTGGTCAATGTGACCTATCGATGCCACATGTCCATTCTGCGTCTTTCAAGGCCCTAGATGTCAGGGCAAAAGTGTTTGACGGCTTTATAGACTGCCAGAAGTTCTCTGTCATAAGCGGAATGTTTCTTCTGTGCTGTAGACAGTTTTTTAGAGAAGAAGTGAGGGGTTGAAACCATGTCATCTTTGCGTTGCTGTAGTACTGCCCCAACCGCGATGTCGCTGGTGTCCACAGTGATGAACAACTTGGCAGATGGATCGGGGTGGGCAAGTATGACGGCGTGAGCTAACACTGTCTTTAGAGCCCTGAAGGCCTCTAGCATAGGTTCAGTCCAACAGACTGGTTTAAGGCCCAAAGTCTCTTTGCCGGACAGCAGAGTCCGTCAGCGGGGCCTGGACGGTGGTGGCAGAAGGTAGATGTCGGTGGTAGTAATTTATGGTACTGTGGGGCGGCGGGTGGAAATAAATTGTATATGAATGTAGAATGTAATGTAGAAAAGATGCATTTCCTGACCGATTAGCAACATATGTGGGGCGGCGGGTGGAATTATTGTTTATTTAAATGTTCCTTTTATTTATTTATTTAATGCTGTTGTTTGCCGTTCTCAACACTAGCTCTCTAACTACAATATTGGCAACCAGAAAGTGATTCGCAAAATGTGAAGCCTGTAATTAGAATTCCTAGTGCCCACTTCATCTGAGAAATACATTTATAGCTACAGCTTATAGCTCTGAGGAATTAGGAGATTGTCTGGGATTCATAATCAAAAACGATTCTCTCTAAAATGTTCACTATATTCTGAAATTCACAGACCAAAAAGAATCCACACAATCCAACTACCAGAGCAGTTCAGAGTCTAATGCGCTGATGCAACTATAACTGTTCAAATTAAATGTTTAAGTGAATGCTCGCCATAATTTGATGATAATGTTCATCAAACACCACGCTAAATAACGGTAGAATGTCAGTCCCGCGGCGGCACGTGAAAATACGACATACGCAAACTGAAGATAGATCATTAAAGTCATCCCAGAATTAACACTTCACTCAATAACGATTTCATGGTTACGCATATCCCGAGTAACTTATTACAGCATCCGAGGCTGTTTACAGCAATGATACCGACGCGATGCGACTCGCGGCACAGGTGGTGCGCTAATCAGCGTCTGGAGAGAACTGGGGCCTTTTTTCTCGCGCAGCATTCTTATATATAAAGCCGTGGTGCGGACGGCTAAGGGAACGCCTGATCAAATCCGCTCTCCCGACTAGCCGCTGGGCTAGTAATGCACCACTTTAAGTTATCGAATAAATCATTGCTTCCTTTGCTGATGGCTGATGAAGCTCTCAATTTAAATGTGCAATCAGCACACAGGTAAGTAATCATAATAAAAATCTGACGTGGCTGAGTCAAATATTTTGGGCGAGAGAATTAATTTAATTACATTACACGCAGTAGACGAGCTCTGAACTTGCCCTTTGGAGATACGCTATTGCTATAGTTTTATAGTTGTTCTGTTGAAACTTCTCACATCTTTATGATTATAGCGGATCTCCTTTCTACTTAAATTTAACATCCTAGCCTTATTTATTCGCCTACTTAATCTATCTTGCTTCCTTAATTTCTATAAGACAAAAACCAGAAAATCATGAATTTCAACTAAATTTTTAATTTGTGAGATCCAGAATACTGTTTCTACTAAATTATTATGAAAAAGGAATCTAAATATAAATTTTTAAGTTTCTAGCTCTTTTCTGTTGTGCCAATGATTTTTACAGAAAAATGTCCAAATTTCGAAAATGGTTAAAGTTATTGAACTGATATTCAACACACATTGATTTAGTATTACTCCTGACATGCTAGAAACGTTTCAGGTTATTTACTTGATTTTTAAAGTATTGCGCAACATTTATGACATCAGAGCTAGTCGCAGCGGACTAGGCTGGCACACAATGGAAAGTCTGATGTGAATTTTATAAGGCGTGAGTAGGCTGCTTCCCTACAGTACCCAGGAAACGTCGGAGCTCTTTGTACATTGCCGGGGTTGGCAATGACGCGATAGCCTGCACGTGAAATTTGGGAGGCTGTATTCCGTCTGTGGAGATGGTGTAACCCAAAAATGTCACAGAAGACTGGTGCAATTGTAATTTATCTTTGTTGACCTCGACACTATTGGAGTTCAAGGTCTGGACGACCTGGGATAAATGATCTTTGTGGTCCTCAGTCCACTTGCTGAAAACGAGGATGTCATCCAGGTATGCAAAGCAGAACTCGAACTGTCGTAAGATTGTATCAATGAAATGTTGCCACATTTGTGCCGCATTGTTTAAGCCGAATGGCATGAAGTTGTATTGGAACAAACCAAGCGGTGTGATGATAGCAGTCTTTGTAATGTCTTCCAGCGCTACAGGTATCTGGTGATAGGCACGTTTACAGTCAATAACACTGAAGATTGTGGCACCTGACAACATATGGGTGAAATCGTTTATGTTCAGCACTGGGTAGGTTCAGCACATGATGGTACGAGCGTGTAAGCATCTGTAATCACCACAAATTCAAACAAACCATTGTGTTCGGTGACGAAGTGAATGGGTGAAGACCCATTGCTGTCCGATGGCTATAGAATGCCTGCCTGCAGAAGTTCATTAACTTCCTGGCAGGCCGCGTGCAACTTAATGGGATTGAGGCATCTAACCTTGTGCCTAACAGGAGGGCCGGCAGTGGTAATTATCTTGTGTGTCGTTCAGTCATTGACGGAAGAGACTGAGAACTGCACACGAGGCTGAGTAATGTCCGGACGTGAAGTTTTGGGATGAGTGGGGCGCTATGAGGCGTAACCATTAGCGCGAGTGGGAAAAGGCAGCACGAAAGTCACATGCCTATTACATGAGCGCGGCATGCGCTTGTTTGGAGAGGTTGGCTGTACGCGCAGCACGTAGTGGATCTGGGTGCACAGCGACTGTCTGTTGTTAGTTTTACCTTGAGTAACTGGTGCGGGCGAGAGAGGCGATGGCTGCTGAATCACATGGTTGGCGCGCGAGAAAGGGGGAATGTTTACCAACACATGGGGCGGCAGACTGCGCGGTAGGCATGTTCGCACCGCGTATGCAACTGTCATTAGAAGCACTGTTTGAAACACATGGCACTGCACGTAGTGGGCGTGTGGTGGGTGCAGAGATAACTGAACGCGAATCGTCACACGCAGTGAATGTTTTTGAACTAACCTGATGAGTATCCATGCTGGTGCCTGCTGATGAAGGTCGAACAGGTGAAGGAACTGTGGATTGCAGTTGCAGAAGTGAGGTACAAGCCACAGTGAGCTCGCAAAAAGTGTGAGCAATGCGTTGTTTCAACTCGTCATTTTGCCGATGGAGTTGCGTCGCTGCGTCTTACTCTGGCAGTAAATTAGTGACGCAGGTCACAATTTTGTCCGCGGGGGTGAAGCACTCACGAACCAAATCACATGGCGCGACGGAAACGGATCGACGAGCATAAGTGCCTGAGCATGGTATCTGTGTGTTAGAAGGGTGGTGTAGCACTGAACCTTGGACTATGTTCGGGGAGAGTTTGTAGTGGGACAAGAAATCCATACCAAGAAATGGTTCATCAACGTCGGCGATGTAAAAAGTCCACGGGAAACGTAGAGAAGCAGATAGATGCACCATAACTTTAGCAGAGCCGACAGTTCGTAATGTTGATTCGTTGACAGCGTGTAGAAGCGACGTTGTCAGTGAAGAAACGGGAGGAGCCAACGATGTAGGTATGATGGACAAGTCAGCGCCTGTGTGGACTAGGAAAACAAACCTTGACAAAATGTCGGTTACGGATAAACGACCCCTCGGCCGAGAGGACGAGTGGATGGCGTGCACTGTTTGAGAATGCCTGTGAAATTCCCCGCAGGACGCGGCATCATTTAGATCCTGCGGTCAGTATTTGTGTGCTGACAAGGGTTCTTGGCCTCATCCCTGAAAATCTTGTGGTACCAACAGTATGGATGAGCCGGATGTGGCGGTGGTGGTGATTGTGACTGTGGAGGAGATTTGTCCTCGTTGATCTGTTCTGAAATGTAAATCGGGACGTATGGTGCATGTGCGATTCTTGAGTGCTCAAAAAGAGGAGAAAGCGAAGGAGTACTGCCCAGTGGTGTGCATGGTGTGGAGGCGGAACGAGCCCTGCCTCTGCCCGCAGATGGCGGCGTAGTGCCAACCAGCGGTGAGAGGTGTGCTGGTTGTTTTTGTCGCAGTAGTGCATACAGCTGATCTTCAATGCGAAGGTGAGATCCGATAGACTCGAAGGAGTGTGGTAGCAGGTGTATCTGCAGGTCGGTAGGTAACTTGCCAGACCATACTGCCCAAAGGGTAATGTCCGGCATCGTATGTTCACTCACAAGTAGCCAAAGGTAGCACCAGAGTTGTGACGGAGTGCGGCCCCCCAGGTGTTCCTCATACAGGATCTTGATTATTAATTCCGGTGGCGAGCAGGTGAGTCAGTCCAATATTGTCTTCTTGGCGAACTTGTATTTTGGCGGTGATGGTGGCGAAAGGAGGAGGTCACAAATTAAATCTGAGTGGTCATGGAGGTGTGTGATGAGACATAGAAATTGAGAGTTGTCGTCGGTCACCTTATGTAATTCAAAAAGGTGCTCCACAAGTGCGAACCATGAAACGGGGTTGTCCTTGTATAAAGGTGGTATCTTCAGCAGACGGCTGGTGGTGGTGGGGGGGGGGGGGGGGTTGCCTGCGGTAGGATAGGCTGTCGTGTAACCCAACACTACTGGTGTGAGCGTGTTACTAGCAAACACGCCCCGAACAACGGCCAGCTGCAATGTCCCTGATGAGTCACGGAAGCACGACGCAGTAGGCACGGTCGGTACCGTGGAAACGAATGGGTGAGCCGCGCCCAAGGTAGGCCCGTAAACTGGACCGGAGGTTGAAGGCACAGTACTTAAATAGTCCACCTTGGAAATGACATGGAAGCCCGGCACGGCAGGCGCAGACGGTACTGCGGAGGGAGCGAACAACTGTATGGTTGGAATCGGGCCCCCCGTGAGTGAGGAGTGGGGTGGGGTGGGGGCGGGGGTGGTACTTGGTGTGGCAACAGTAAGAGTTTTCTGTGCATATCAGAGGTGCACTTTGTGTAGTAGGACCATGAATCACTGGCGAAGCCTGCTGGCGGTCACATTGTCGTGGTACAACGTTCCTGGATGACGAAGTGCCGTCGGGTGTGCTCGAACCCATGTGGTCGAGAAACTGGGCCACAGATCTGCAGTTGAGCCTGGCAAACTTGATGTATAAAAATGTCCGTTATTAAATTGTGAGGAAGGCAAAACTGCCATGGCTTGATAGCAGTTGACCACGTGTGCGTTTTGCACAAATGGCGGCGTTGCACACGGCACTACTGCAACCGACATTGCGGCACGTAGAGGATCAAGGCACATGTGTGAATTTGGGTCTCTTTGAACATTACACGAGCGATCGATCGTTACACACTTCAGGAAATCGTCAGCTTCACCTTTCACATGTTGGCGTGCACAGTTCGGTGACACGAAACCTGAGTCCATTGTTTGAGGTAACGGCGTAACATTCGGCTGTTGTAGAGCTACAAAGTTTGAGGTTAATTTCGTTGGAGATTGCAAATCACTGTCCATTAGTGGTGAAACAATCATTGGCAGGGGATTGGAGTAGCCTGGTAGTAGTAGCTGAGCCTCCAAATCCTCATATAAAATGTTGGGTGAGGCAGCCATGGCGTCAAACATAAAACCTGTTGATTCCACACAGTTGGTGCGGAAGTAGTGGAAGGCGTAGAAACTTCGGGGTTACCAATATGGGAAACGGGAATACGGATAACTGTATACACAACAAACTGTTCCCATAAAAGTCTTTACATACATATATTTCAACACAAAGAAAGATACACCTGTACACTGTACAAGGTACAAAGGCTGACTGGAACATTAACATGGCAGCTTGTCAGAGCAGTTAGAGATCATGCTTTACGTGGTCGATGTGAGCTATCGACGCCACATGTCCATTCTGCATCTTTCAAGATAACCAGCACCCTGTGAAATTATGTTCCAGTGGTTATTTGTGTGACATTTCTCCATAGTGCATATAGTTACAAACCATCTGTTGAGTAGTACAAGCCAAGGAAATTTCAAATTTTGTTAGAGATACACTTTCTGCATCTTCTACCATAGTTCAGTTGAAGGTAGGCTTCTACAATATTTTTAATTCCCATTTCTGATTTCAATGTCCTAGTCACTGCTACATCAATTTTGATGTTATTTTTTGCCATAATGTTTTGCCAGTTGTGGTATTCATTTCTGATAGTTAATTTTTGGGTACTACATTTGTCTTATTTCATTGTTTTTCAGTATTATCAAAAATGGAAAATCCAGGATGGAATGTAACAATATTGTTAGCAGGAAAGTTGCCGAAACTGTGATTTCAGTTGCTTGAGGCTGTAGTTTTGTGTGTGTGTGTGTGTGTGTGTGTGTGTGTGTGTGTGGGGGGGTGGGTGTGGGTGTGGGTGTGGGTGCGCGCGGGCGTGCATGTCTTATTGTTGACGAAGGCCTTAATGGCCTAAAGCTTTCGTTGTGAGAGTCTTTTTGTTGTACCTATCTGCGACTCAGCATCTCCGCTGTGTGGTGAGTAGCAGCTCTCCTTCTCATATTTTTCAGTTTTATGTTGAAGATGAAAATATGCTTACCAGTTATGTTATATTAACTGACATCAAATATCACACTTATTTACATTATTGAAAAGGAAACATTTTTTGACTCATTAAATGAAATCAGTTAGAAAAGATTCAACTGACACTATTGTAACACTGCCTCCCCCACAAAAAAATAAAAAATAAAAGAAATCTCTTCTGAGACTACTTATGCCACTGATCCTGAATACCTTACTATGGTGTGAAAACAGGTGTCTGGGATCTAAATTTGAAAATGAAAGAAACTGCCTTCAGCACATCACCAGACATCTGTCTCTGTCCACATAACCTGCTGGCATGGAAAGTTGGCTTTCCTTTAAATTATGAGGGGCGGATTGTACCCACTCATATCATCTTACACAGCTTAGACCTGCCTTTCTAAGTACGCACAATAGATTCTTTGTCACATAGGCATTAATAGGTTTCATTATCACTGCTTTGGTTAAAAACAAGAACATAGAGCTGTGAATACAGACTTAATACATGCTTCTGTTCCATAAGAGCTCTTAATCTAATTTTGAGGTGCAACCCAGTGTGTTTCAGTGTCTGTTTTCTTCAGATTTCCTGGTATTTTTGCACAACTTATGCCAAGTATGACACAGATTGGAGAGATCTTTACCGTAGAGCATCTATTGAACTGTGTATTTTTGTTGTCCACAAGTATAAATATGAAAATCACCAAATATGAGGTTTTAGTTTTCCTAACATGCAAGTCAGCATTCCACCCACTCCATTTGCTTTCCTCAGCCATCATAGCACAGGACACGTGATATCATGCAAATGTGTTTCCGGCAGCTAAACAGAGCACTGATAATATTTGTTTTAATATCTGTTGAATATTATTGTTGCTATTTCATGAATGAAGTTTGTGGAAACAGTTTGAACTCTGGCATAGGCCAGGGACTAGGTTGAGTCGCAATGCATCAGACGCTGTCTTGATTTGTGTGTTGACAACAGTGCCACTTCTTGTGTTTTTCATATTTGTGGTTGCATGTTATTAAAATGTCTCTTAAGTAACACACTGAATTGAAGATCTCCCGAAGACGTGCTGCCCCCCTTTTTTAAAGATAGGTTTTGTGAAATTGTTAGGAAGGTTAATGTTAGTGAGTAAAGCTGTTATTGGAATCTAGTGTGATAATGTCACATCTAGATATCTAGTTCTTTTTGTAATATATCAACTGTTATTTTAAGATTACAAGCAATTCTCAAAGTTAAGAAGATAGTTAAAATCCAATTTCAACATTTCATAACTATCATTTACCAATATTAGTAAACTGATAGTCTCAGATTTACAGGAATGGGAAAAATGCCAAATTTTGCAACATTTTGTAAAACTGTAATTTCAAATTTCTTGCTAAAATATTACAGTTTTCACATTATTTTTCACTCTAGAAAACTTTAGAGTGTCAAAGAATTTTTGAGAACTCGTTGAACATGTGTGCCATAAGAGGGCTCCTTTATATGTGAATTGCACTTTATTAGAATTCCTGTGATGAATCTCTTTACCACCTGCCTTTCCTACATCTAAATTAGTCATCAGTTAACCTTAAAATAAGTTTTGGAAGATGCACCAGGCTATATTATAAACTTTCATCCACCTCATGATCTTTCATTTGTAACCCCATAAAGTAGCATGCATGGGGGCTGTGATGACATGTAAGACACTTTCCCTTTTCTGTATCAGTTCTTTTTGTGAAATTCTGTTGCTATCCAATGATCTCATGTCTCCAATAGCTTATATCCGTGTTACCTTTCCTCCATCAGTTGTGGTTCTTCAGTCTGCTAGGTGGCAAGGTGAATGTGAAATTAGCTACATGTGATATGGTGTGGTACTTGAGATGAATAACAGAGGTTTCCTTATGTATTTATGACTTCCTAAAAGTGTAAAAATATAACTTGAGTCATCATGGTTTATTTACTGGTCAGTGCTACAGTCCTTGTAGAACCTTGACCTCTTTCATTACCTGCCTCCATTCTTGTCTGCCATTGCTTTCCTTCTCAATTCCTGACTCCCATTGCTTTGAGGTCCTCTTCCATGTCTTCAAGCTATTTTTTTCTGCATCTCCTCTTTTCCATTCAGGCATTGCTATAAACATTTTCTTAATACTCAGAGTTTCTGACATTCTCTGTAGATGATCAGCCAATGTTGTTTTACCTCACTTGATTTTCATTACAATATTCACCTGTCTAAAAAGTGTTCATAGTTCTGCATTTTTCCTTGTTTTCTAATTTTCTTCCTCTCTCACTGCCCCAATATTATTCTGAAAATCCCCTATCTCAATAACCAGCCTTCTTCCTTTATAGTCATTACCTGGTCTTCCAATCCATATATTTCTGTATGTCTTAATATAGTTAAACATATTTTGATTTTTATATTCCTACTAACATTTGTGGACTTAAATATATACTACAAGGAATAATAGCAACAGTTTACACTTGTTATTTCCTGAATTTCTAGGGCTGCCCTATTATCTTCTTCTGGGGGATCAAACCTAGACATCTAAACTCTTCCATTCTTTAACATTCTTTTCCATTTTTGTTGATTGAAGTCTCTCCTCTATCCCTATCATGTTCTCTAATTATCACATACATTGTGTTGCTTATATGCACTTCCAGTCCAAATTTCTGTATTGCTGCTTCCAATGCTGCATAATTATCTTTCAAAGCTCTGACATTCCTTTCAATTAATGCTACACAGTGTATGCCACCACCTGGGCCCTATTCTGTAAGCTTCAGAGACCTGTTACCGATCGATCTGCCCACCAATTTTTTTACAACTGTACCAAGAGGTGGTTAGTTTTTGGTATTGTCACTCATTTGGTTTGGTGTGATTCATTTGCAACTAGAACTTGTTATTTTAGAAATATTGAGTGGTTTTAGTTTCAGATTTAATGATTGTTTTGTTTTACTGAAGAATCACGAAAGTGAATTCAAAGTAGACTTTGTTCCTTTGTTAGATATATGGCTTGTATTGTTATTGTGAATGATTATAACACAAAAAGTCAATATTCTCACAAAGTACCTGTTTGGACACCTGTGATCCCAGTTGTTTTTCGTGCCCTAAAGCAAAACAAACCAAACCAAAATACCTGTTATTTTCATGTATTTAAGAGTTTAAAAATCATTAAATTTTAAAACATCAGCTCTGTTTATGTCTATTACAGGAGTATTCGCTGAAATTACTAGTGACTTTGCATACTTTTTCCTGCAAGTGGTTTAGTTATTAATTGTTGAAATGCATTTACAACTTTTAAGTAACAATGGAACAGAATATTTTGAAGCCTGATAGTGGAAACCTTCCAAAATTTCATGCATTAATGGTTTACGCTTGCATTGTTCTTAAACGAAGTCAGCCTGCATCCCTCTATTTAATCACTGGAGAAACAGAGTGCATGATGAGAAGTGATTTTCACGCTGAAGTGAATAAGGCAAGAGACCCTCATGGAAAAGGTCGTTGGTTTGCATCCTACTGGGTGCAAATTTTTTTTTCCTCTTCATGTTTGTAACACATTCTGAGACTTTGTTATTCTTGAAGTTAAGTATTTTTCTACAATATTTATTGTTATTTAAGTGTAAGAGTGTGCTTTCTCAGTTTCAGTTTTGTTACTTCCGTACATTTAAAAAATGAAAGATGAAATTGCTGCAGATAAAATTGCTGTGCATGAAACAACTGGCAGTGGCATTTATATTTTTTTCTTGTTGCAAATAATTCATCATTTTTTCTGAATATGTAATGGTTTACGAGGGTGTGGTTTTACAGGAATCTAAGAGCACAACTTGAATTTCTGTGAATGAAACTAGCGGCAGTCTTCTTTACACTCTTGCTTGTCCCAAGTATTTATCTGCGGTCAAATCCTTAACAAGAGTAGACAGAGATGAAAGATCCCTGCCATAATATTTTTAGACTGTACCACCATAAATGAAATATTTTGATTGATCAGCTGTATGTTATAACTTAACAAAATTCAGTAGCTGCATTTGCCATACTCTTTCGAAAAGCTGTAATTTTTTTTTAAATTTTGTTTTTTAGACCAAAATTGTAGATATATCATATAGGGAAATAGGCTACTTCATCCTTAGGGGCTATGGAGAGAGTTACAACCACGTTCTATGCGTCTGATTATTCTTTGACACTATCTGAAACAATTTTTTGGGTGTCTTACAGATATGTTTGTACAATGTGGTGCTACTTACAATTCCTAATTAATTTTCTGAAATGTAAAATCCAAAACAAAATGTCAATGTGAATGAGAATAATATAATATCAACAATGTAGCAAACGACAGATTGCTGCTTACTATGAAGAAGACATGTCAAGTTGCAGACAGGCACAATTAAGACGCTTACATATATCTCTCGGCCAGAGCCTTCATCAGTAAAAGGGAGAGACACACCATTCACACACATACAAGCAAGCACACCTCAAGCACAAATGACCGCTGACTCACTCTAGACCTGAGATACTGGAGTTGGCAGTCGTGTGTGCGTGTGTGTGTGTGTGTGTGTGTGTGTGTGTGTGTGTGTGTGTGTCTGTGTGTGTTTGTTTCTGATGAAGGCTGTGGCTGAAAGCTACATGTAAGTGTCATTTAATTGTGCCTGTCTGCAATTTGATGTATCTTCTTTACGGTAGTAGCAATCTATCTTTTCCTACATTGATGATATTCCTAACTGAAGTTTCCATTGTTTGAAATGTCATAATATGCCATTTATGACATTTTTCAGAATATAGTCAAATGCCCCATCATTATTATGCATGCAACAGGATGTGAATCTACTAACCTCATTTTCTTCTTGTTGTTCTGTACTGCAAAGAATAGCATGCCTGTGTCAGTTGCTAGGCACTTCAGGTTCGTGGCACTGTAATGTGCATGTGCAGATCAGTGGACACTTGCTTTTGATTGGCTGGTCGAAGGAGAATCAACAACAGCACCTCGTTTTGCTAGAACCATGTGACATCACTTCCAAAATGCTCATGGATTAACATGGGGGCTCTCCTTTGATAACCAGGCCACTAGGTGTGCTTACCTACTGAACTGATCGGCAGACTGGCCAAGAAATACAGAATAGGTCCCCTGGACCTGCCACTTAAATATTGTTCCTCATGGGTTTGTTGGCATTTGTCAAATTACCTTGTCTAGAACAAAATTAAAGAGTAATGCATAGATCGTATTTCCTTGACGCAGCTCCTTCCAGCTCCCACCTTACAAAGAGCTCTTCTGACAATTCTTGTTGTGTTCTGACATTGCAAACGGTTGCTTTTATTGTCATTTCCATCTCACTAATTTTAGTGGGCTTGTAAAATGTTTCATACTTCTGAGAATCATCTTCTCTTTCACGCTGTTGTATGCATGTTTAAAATCAACAAATAACTGATGCAGTTGTTTGTCATACTCATAATATTTCTGTAGGACTTGTCTCAGTATAAATATCTCTTCTGTTGTGGATGTATTTCTCCCAAAACCATTCTGATAATCTCCCACTATTCTGTTCTAGCTGAGACACTAAAATCTTACTAAAACGTCTTATACATTGTACCTGAGAGAGTAATCCTGTGTTAATTGCTGTATTTTGACTTATCACCTTTCTTGTGTAATAGGCAGATTCCCACACTCCAGTCCTTAGGCATTTCTTCCTTTATCCATATTTCCTGTGTTACTTCATTAATAGTCATGTCCATCTTCTTTCTCCCAAATTTCAATAATTCAGTCCATATGCTGTCTTCTCCTGTTGCTTTATTATTAAGTTCTTAATTGATTCTTCACTTCCTCTGAGTCTGGTAGTTACACTTCTTGCTCCTCCACATCTAATTCCAATTGCAAATCTGTTCTTCCTCTTCCTCATTCAAGGTCTCTCTCAGCTTCGTCTCCCATTTCCATCGACTAACTCAGTAAAATATTCTTGCTGTCTTCCCAAAGCTTCATTTTTATCTCCAACTAAGTTTCTGTCTTTATTCTTATGAAAGATTGCTCTCAACTGGAATCCTCTCTTCAATTATCTAGATCTTTCAGAGAACTTTTGTGTGTCATTATTGTTCCTCATTTTGTTGAACTGCTGTAGTTTCCTCTTTCCGTACTGCCTTTTCTTCATCATAGATAACTTATTCGCTGTTCCCCTCTTCTGTCTGTAATTTTCCACTGATAGTGTTATTTTCTCTTGCAGTATTCTTTGCCTCACTTCATTTCTCTCTTGAATTACCGGTGAGCACTTCTTGTTGAACCATTCGCTGTTCATTTGTATTCTAGCCGCCCCAGTACTTCATCTGTGGCTAAATTGTTGTCTGCTTTCAGTATTTTCCATTTAGTTTCCAAATCCTGTTCCTTCCCTGTATCTCGAGAATTTCTTCTACTTTCTTCTTGTATTCTTCTTGCATTTCTTTAATTTGGAGAATTTCTGTATTGGTTTCTGCTTTTCCCCTTCTGATTTTGTTTCTTGCTATATCTGTCTACATCTAATGTGGGATAAGTAATGATCTGTATCTGTGCACAACTCTACAGGTACTAACTTGTCATTTATCTATAATTAAATTGTCTATTTTGTTTCTTGCAATTCTGTTTGGCGATGCTCAGGTACACTTCTTAGTACCTTTCCTTGCATGCCATGTGCATTTTATCATCATCTCCTTCCAATTGGTGAAGTCTATCAGGCTTAGCCCATTATCATTAGTGACTTCATGCTGGCTTTCTTTTCCAATTATGTTTTGTATACTTGTTCTTTCCCAGTTTTTGCATTGAGATCACCAAGGATCATTTTCATGTCATGCCTTCGAACTTCGCTGGTTTCCTAGTCCGGTTTGGAGTAAAATGCGTCCAGTTTGGAGTAAAATGCATCCTTCTCATCTTCATCTACTTCCTCTGTAGGGGAACATTGCAACATTAAAAAAATTTGCCTGAAATATCAAAGAACAGAACCTATCACTAATTTTTTGAAACTAATTGTATTTGCAATAATTGACCTGTATATGAGAAAGTCAATACTGTGATGGCCCCTCTGTCCTCTACTTTACATCAGTGTGTGGTTCCCCAGTGTATTCATTCCTTGTCCTTTCCATTGTATTTCTTGTAGTGTCACTATTTTCATTCTATACTTATCCATTTCTTTTCTAATTTATTGCAGTTTTCCACATCTCTTAAGTGTCTTTATATTCCAGGTTGCTATCATAATATCCATTTTCCTTCTCATTAATGTTGTTCCTTCCCAGCTTGCCAGCCTATAATCCATAGCCTTCCCAGGCTGATGTGTAGTATCCAATAGTGTTCCATTTCATGAAGTGGGGTTAGCCCCAAGTCCAACCCCCAATGTGAAGGACCAAGATTTACCCTTGGGGTTATTTCCCCAGGAGGTTTGGCTTCCCTACACCTATAGAACTGCCCCCCCCCCCTGCCCCCCCCCCCTCCTTTCCCCCAACCTAAGTGAGAAAACATTTGTGTGTCTCTTCCATCAAGGCTTTGGTGCTCCTGGCAGTATCTATGCTACCAATGGCATAGCCCTCAACTTAGCTGGAGCACGCAAATCCTCCCACCTGTCACTGAAGATGGCATCAGTAAGGCTCTCTCTTGGGAGGGGTCATTGTGGTTTGTAAAACACAAAAATCTATACACAATAATGTAATAATGTTCAGAGCACCGGAAAACACACACAAAAAAAAAAAAAAAAAAATAAATAAATAAATAAATAAATAAATCAATTGTCCCATTAATCACATTCTGTGACATTTTACCAGTAATACTTATATTTGTGTCTGGCAATGTAACCTACCACTACACTGATAAGTGACTGATGTGCCATTTCAGGTAGCCAGCACTCAGTGTTACATTCATCCATCTTCAGCTACTGCTGATAATGCCTGTAACTTAAATGACAACTTATTTGGCAATATAAACACTTGAAACATCACTCATACACTGAGAAGTTGTACCTTATAGCATTCTTGTTAGTATTAACAGATTTAGTGAAAAATATTAATTGTATGAAGTATTTGCATTTCTTGTCCATTGCTGCAGTACACGCCTAGTTTTGTTGTCTGTAGAAGCAAATCTGTTTCCAGTTCAGATCACAAAGTCTGTGACTGACATATACCAGCAGTTACTTGTCTCCTTACTGGGGTTTGGGGTATATTCTAGCAGCTATGTCACTCTGTTGGAATAAAACTTCTTAATCTAGTAACACTATAGTCTGGAGTACACTGTAAACTGTAGAGCATTGTCCTCTCCTCGTAACAGGTTGGGCTAGTCAGTTCAGAGGTCAGACGAAGGCAACAGTGTATCACCTCCAAATAGGACCATGCCTAGTAAAGCACTGTGGTGTTCAAAGCAACTTTCAGAATGATGACAGCTTTTGCATACTTACTTACTAATCCAGCACTGTGTAATATGGCCGGTAAAGCCAGTCATATTATAAATTTATGGTTGTGACTTATTGTCACTCATGTAACCAAAGAATATTCAGTACAATCTATTTACATGTATTACGTTACATTTATTTATGTCAAGGATCATCTACATTTTTGCACCAAGTACAGATCATCTGCAAATCTGACAACATTGTGACCTCCCTAGAGACAACGGTGTCATTTGTGATACTTTATCTTCTGTCAGTGCTTCTCCCTTAAGAGTGATACACAGGATTCTGTTAGTTGAGAAGTCTTCAGTCCAGTCACATAATTCATGGAAATTTATGTAGTCCAATGTAAAAACCTTGCAGCCTTGCTGAACTGTTTTGTAGTCTTCCAGAAGACAAGAAGCATGGATTCATCATCACGTACTCTTCTGTGAATGAACAGATGATATTGGGTTTCACATGATTGATGAGTGTGGAATGTATTGATTCTAACAGAGTTACTTAGTCTTCATAAAAGTCAACGTATGTGAGCACAAAATATCTTCCACAATTTTGTAACAAGTTGTTTCCATAAATCTATACTGAGCTTTTACTTAGACGCAAATGACCTGTACTTTTTCATTTGTGTATGATGCTCTCAGGTTCCAGTCACCTACAATAAACATTTGCTATAAGAGGTACCTCATTGTTGTTGTTAAAACCACAAATTGTCTGTCTTCCTCATCAGACTTGGATGCAGCCTGATTCTGGTAGGAAAAGAAATGCCATAGCCAGTAACTGCCAAAAATGTTCTGGCACAATACTCAAATTGAGTTTATACTGTCAGATACAGGTAAAATGCAAGAGACTGGTGAGTTCAACATACTTTTCAGAATACTCAAGACAGATGTGCACCAGTAACAAACATATTGAGCAGTTTCGTGAATGTCCAAAGTGACTGAATAGTGGCCACAGTCACAATTAACGTTTTCCCTCTAACAAATGTTGGTTTCGCAATTAATTTTGTGTCTGTGGCCTTGTGGCTTGCATACATCTGCAGATTTAGTGTGTGTCATTAGCCATTATAAATTTGCCATTGGTGAGAAACGAGCATTGTGGTGCACATGAAAATGAGCTGATGCTTGGAACTGGCCATTAGTGCTAAACAAAGGACTTACTTCAGCCAGTGTCGTGGAAATGTCTTTCTTTGATACTGCGACTGCCATCCATGTACACATTATCACCTACCTGTTGAGACACAATGTTAGGAGTGTCTGGAACTAAATTAAAAGAAGTTGTGGTCGGTTCCATTGATTTTGTTGTAGGATTGTACCATCTGGCCACAAAGGTGAGATGTAGTAATTCTAATGCTCCTCCAAATAGGGAAATTCTGTAACAAACACAGTGACCTTTGGTACAGGACCCACCATCGTGCAGAGCTTGTGTTGAATACATTTCTGTACACTTCAGTGGTTTCTCACTGTGGCTGGCTCATCCATTTTCATATAGTTTGCTAGCTAGTCAAACCATTGTAGCATACTTTTATAGTCTCATTCATTTCTGTAATTGTATTTTGACAATACATTTTGAAACTTGGTCAGATTTGTGGTTAACAATTTGTGAGCAAGAGGTGAATGGCTGTTAGAATGAATTGGGACTGAAGAGGCTTTTTTTTTTAATACAAAGCTGATCCAGAAGGTAAGTATCACTTGGATATAAAAAAAAATTGCAATTTGTTTTCATTTGTACTTTACTGCAGAAAAATCTAAAAACCTTAAACTACTGTACAGCATACTCACCTTGTGAATTAGAACATGTGCAATATCATGGCACTACTTGCAACATGCGTGCTTGATAGAATTCAGCCACCTGCGAAATGAACCAGTTTTGAACATTTACCTTCATCTCATCACCACTTGCAAAGTACTGGCCAGCAACAAATTTCTTGAGATTTGAAAAAAAAAAAAAAAAATGGACGTCAGATGGAGCTATGTCTGGACTTTGAAGTGGATGACTGTATTGTCCGCAGCAAAATTAATCTAGTTGTGTTGTCATTATACATGCAGTATGCAGTCATCACACACCATAATTCCTTCAGTATCTCACAGTAAGTTCTACTGCCATTCCAGTAACTGTCATTTAGTTTCAGGTGTCTTGTAACAAATCCATATCGTGTTGTCAGTGACAGCCCATTTCAAAAAATCATTTCGTTCTGTCGCATAATGCTGCAATAAATTCAAGGCTGCTCCCATGTGTTTCCATTTTGGATGTCTTTTTTTGGTACCCATTATGCACACAGTTTTTTGTGGTGGAAATGTTCAGTCACAGTTTCTTGTAATAAAAATCATGAAATATTTTGAAAATGCATTGACTAATAAGAAATCTTTGCTTCTCTAATGGAAGTAGTCGTTCATTGATACAGGGCACTATTTCTTTTGTGATCAACAGTCATCCGTTGTGCTTGTCATCGTGGAAAATTTACTTTCTTTCCTTAAACATTCTAACTCACTTTTGCAACGTATTTTCACTAATCATTTTCTCTATGTTAATTTTCATTTATCTGACAATAAGTTTCATGAGGTTGAACATTTGTTGAATTCACTAACTTGTTGATAATGGCCCTTAGTTCACAGCTGGTGGGCCAATCAATTTTCTCAAATGTGATTATTAACAAATAATGGCTTCAGATCTTAACGAAATCGAAAAAGAAGCTAAGCTACTTTGTTCTCGAGTTGAATGATGTAACTGCGGATGATTGACCATCATGCAGTCAGATTTGCAGGAGATACATGCAAACCGTACTTACTTTCTAAATCGGCTTTGTGAGGTAATATGTTGTCAGATTTTTAACATCTTATGTCATGGGACATTGTAACTGCAGCATTAATAATGACTTACTGCTTCTTTTATGTAGATTATTGTCTAATTATGCAAACTGAAGGTGAAGGGGAAGAAAGAAATGGAAATGGAAGGAACTTTCTGTGGAATCAGTGGCGACAAGTGAAAAAGCATCCTGGGCTGGGACTTGAACCTGGGATCTCTTGCTTACTAGGCAGTTGTGTTAACAATTGTGCCACCCAGACACAGCACTTATCACAAATGCTTGATTTGTCTTGGCACACGCCCCAGCTGACTCACATTCCTCCTAACACCACCTATCTGCAGTCCTTGGCCATGTCCTCCATGCTCGCTAAATATAGAAGTGCATCCTCACTGAAGGCTGTGGGTTCATTGCCCACCAAAATGAATCGATTATATGAATGCATGGTGTCTGTTCTTTTGGATATGTTCAAAGAACAGACAGCATGCATTCATATAATAATTTCTAGTGTTGTAGTGCTCCAGTGTTAGCACCTACCACTAATTCAGATGATGCTTGACAACATATAGTTCAGAAGCAGAATGGGATATCTATTTTCATCAGAAAGAAAGTATTCATATTAGCTTTCATAAATTTCTCCTGTACTTTCCTTAATGTAAATGGAGTTACGACCAATAGAATTTCCACTCAATCTCAGAACATCTATGACCTTTGACTGCAGAATTTGCTGGCTGCAGCAAATCTGATATCTGAAAGTTTATGTCCCTAGTTATTTGTGAAGCTAAACCTGGTGTATTGACTAGCCCTGGTTTCCAAATTGCTGCTGATATCTTCGTATACATTTTTGCCTAATGCATGGCTGTATCAAATTGTCAATCCTTGATGTTATACACCATGTGAACATTAGACTAACAGTAGACCCTTATAAAACTGGCCCTAAAACTGGTCTTTGTTGAAACTGGAAAACTTTTACTTTTGATCCAGAAATATTGTCTGGACAGTAACAACCCCACCCCCCATTGAATTATTTAAAAAATCAAACTCCTATGTTCAAAACAATTTCAACTCTCTGATTACTGTACAGATGAGTTGATCTGTGAAATATTTCCTTTCATTATTTGGTGGAAGATAGCAAAGGTTTCAGAAAGGTTTGAAATTGTGTGTGAAGTTTGTTGAGATTCACTTAAGTGCTCTCCTCAAATACTTGGTGAATATGGTGTGTATAATCTGTGCACTGTGATTTATGCTGCCTCAAGACATATACACAGTTTCTGTCTTTAATATTTGAGTTATTGTGTCAAACATTTAGTGTAAGATTATACCTCTTAATTAGTAGATTATGGTAGCATTTTAAATTTTCAGATTTGGTAAAAAGTTTTGTGGAATACCAAAAATCAAATTTTTATTGGCCCTGGAACCCTTTGATAGGCAACCTGCAGCTGGGACCTACTGACTGGGTAACTGTTTGAGCCATTTAGTAATATAGATTGCTATGTTAAAGAGGTGGAATGAGAACAGAGACCATACATTTTCACGTGTAACCTACAGCAAAAAATTTCATTGGGACTGTGTGTTTGGGGTGAGCCAAAGTTTGACAATGGGGACTTTTAAAATTTATGTGCCAGTTCCTTAGTATTGTTAGTTGTATATCTGCTTCATATTTCTATTTGATTTACTCTCATAAATACTTTGAAATATTTCATATTTTTCCTTTCCATAAAATGATTGTAAATATAGTTCAAACCCATACACTCAAAACTACAATACATGATTCCAGTATTACAAACTTTGCAAGTGTATACTTTGCGTACATGCTTGAGTAATTAATACCTTATTGGCAGCAGAGTTTGGACACAGGTTGAATTTAAAATGACTTTAAAAAAAAATTAATAAGATGATGATTTTTGTTTTTTAGTTAACTTACTGTTTCCATCCATTGTATTTCAACGTCGTCTTTACTGCTAAGTGTCCAGTGATATAAATTCTGTGTGTGCTGGAGGTAAAGTTTTAGTTTAAAAATATGTACTTTGAAATGAGCGTTTGTAGGCATTGTAACTTCAACAAACAATTTTTATTCTTTTGTCGTCTTGTTAAAAGTTCAGTCTCAATATTCAGACCAGTCTGTCAAAATACATCATCATTCCCTGTACAATACATAACAGACATGACTTCTCCTTAACACATGCATTGAACAACTCCAAGGGGGACAAAGGTACACAAACACTTGCAGTACAGCACTCTTACAGAGTATCAAGTTTACTTCCAAAGGATTACATGCGTGAGTGATACTTTTTTTTACACATTTTCAGAATAAATTACAAAAATAGTAATAACAAAAGTTTCAAATGTAATTACAATTTCATATCAAATTGAAAATATGAAAAATAATCGTTTTATGAAGAATACTAATTTTTATGTTAAATGAACACTAATTTAGTTATGAAGACTAATTTAGTTATGTTGTCAAATTACACTAAATGTGTAGTTACAATTTTGATAATCTTGGATCATGTTGTAAATTTGTCTGTATCATACCGTACAATACATAGTGGGAAAGAGGTGCACTAACTGGTTCCATTACATAGCATAGTGAACTGCACAAAGATATGCACAAACCTGTATGAAAACTGTTTCATCACTGTTAAGAAATTCAAATGCAGCTGCTCAAAAGCCAACAGTCATACAAAATTGATAGTTATGCTGATGCTGCTGCTGCTGCTGCTGCTGCTGCTCCTCCTCCTCCTCCTCCTCCTCCTCCTCCTCCTCCTACTACTACTACTAGCCAGTATGATTTTTGTGCAGCTAACATTGATTTATCTGTCTAACAGAAATGGCGTCCTTTTTGTGAGCGGTTCAAGAACATTGTGGAAGACTACAGTTTTGGGACACTCTTACGACTTGATCACACAGGAGAGTACAATGAACAAAACAGTATCCTTGCACCCCGGATACAGTTTTTAGCAATTGAGCTTGCTCGCAACCGTGAGGGTCTCAACGATTGTATAAGACAAAAATATAGACCACGCAGAAATGACTGATTACAGATTTTGTTAATTTCAGGAGAAAAATAAAAAAGTGTTTTATTCTTTTGTGAATGAACTTCATTAAAATTTTAATTAGTATTAATCTTAGCAGAATACCCTTGTTCCTTTCTTCCTTAAGCAGTAGGAATGTAAATAAGTGTCTCTCATGTCATCCAGTGACCTTTCAGTTGTACAGTTGCATAAGTCTCCCTTCCATTTCCATACATAACTGCTTATGTTTGTACATCATGTTCCTAACAATCACTAATGTAGGAGTTATGTATGAAATCTGTGCACATGTCATGTGGTGTTGCAGACAAAAGACCAACTTACTTACAGTAATTTATTATATGCTGGTCTGCTGCTTCTTTGTAATCTGCACTTTTTGTTAATTTTTTTTGTCATCCATAGTTTTATACTTGCAAAGATGCCTTTCTCCCCCTTACTTTTGTACTCCTAATTAATCTGAAATCCTTTGTTTCTAACTGTTTAAAAATAAAAAATTCCAATAAGAAATTTATTAAATTCTGAAAAAGCACATATGGATTGGGCAGTGTGTCATCAGAGCACAATATCCACAAAAATGCAGACTCTTTAACTTTCAGAACAACAGGCTACAGTTCATGGCAAGGAAATAGGGAGAGGGGACAATGGGAGTCATCTTGTTTTCAGAGGAAGTGGGCCAATACAAAAAGAGAGAAAAAATAGTGTATCAGTAAGTAGTGTGTTAGTTTTAGGTCACAGATGATTAATGGAGACAGAAGTAAGGATGGATGTAGTAGAACACACAACAAATGGTGGGAATAAAACAAAATATAATCAGTAGAACAAAAGGTAAGAACTTAAGAAAGTTAAATAAATAAAATGCACTAACACAACAGAGTAAAGAATGAGTGGGAGGTGGCAAACATAGAGTGAGTTTGGGAAGTTAATGGGATGAGAGGGTAAGTTGCAGAATATAGGAGGAACATAGCATTGGATGTGAGGATTCAATGATCAATTAGTTGTAATAGGCACTAAAGTCTCTTATTTAATGTTATAGTATGTGCTCAGTAACCATGTACTATGTAGGTAGCTTCCCAGTGTCGATTCATGGTTCCTGTCATTTCTATAAAGAAATCTGCATATTAAACGGGTTGACTGGTATATGACACATGTAATTTCGTGGATGGGGTTGCCATTGATAATATACATTGCATCAGTGGTGGAGTACTCTCTTGAGATATGGAAGGGATGGATGGTTCCGGATGTCGAAAGGCTGGGTGGGGGTGGGGCTGGGGGGGGGGGGGGGGGATACTTCTGTGTTTGGAAAGGAACCTCGTTCCTAAGAGTTGAGAGAGGGTGGGAGAGTGAAGACTGTCTGAGATTAGTTTTTGCTTAAGGCCAGTAGGAGTGGTTGCAGGGAACGATGGTCTGCCAGAGTCTGGTATCATGTTGAACAATTTCGTGAAGGTGTGTACAGATGCCAGAGCTGCAGGGGAGGGAGCTTTCACTGTGGAAGGGACTACAGCTATCAAAATAATAGGTATCATTGTTTGTTGTATACTAAAAGTTGGAGGCATACCTTTGAGGTAAAAGTCAACAGGTAAAATGGAGATTTAAAATTTGGAGAAGGCCCAGATAAATTTCAGTTTGGAAAAGAAATTAACCTGTGGTAATAAGGATAAGAGTTTTTCACCTTGAATCCAGTCCACGAATGTACCATCAATGAATCTGTTCTAAGTTATGGGGCGTAAATTAAGGGAGTACACTAAACTTTTTCCATTGACTTACTTTTAATATGTTATAATTGTTTATGAATTTTTTGTTTTATTTATCTTTCTTTTCCTGTACATCCATGTAACTCCTCTCCACTTTCTGTCATCTCTGAACAGAAGTTTGATAATTCTTACTGATGCATTATCTTTTCATCTTACTCCTTGAGATGCTTTTTGCATCATCTTTGTGCTTGCTTCCATCTCGGGACTAAATCAATCTTTATTGACATGGAGTCTGAGTGACCTATCCTCACAGCTCTGACATCTCCTGTATTTTACCTTTTCTGTCTAAAAGAAGAAATCTGTGGTTCTGAATACTAGGAAATTAGTCTATTTTTGTGTGTGAGCACTGGCTGGCTCAACTGCCTACGTGTGAAGTAAGTAATTTGATTTTAGCATTTTATGATGAGTTAAACAAAAGCTATAAAGGAAGTAAAATTCCCATTATACAAAATTTTAAAGTGGGCAGAGAAGGGGATGCATTTCGAAAGGTAGCACTTTAATGTAACTGTGGACTGCTGGCAACGGTGGCAGAGTGGTTCTAGGTGCTTCAGTACGGAATCACGCGACTGGTACGGTCGTAGGTTTGAATCCTGCTTCGGGCATAGATGTTCGTGATGTCCTTAGGTTGGTTAGGCTTAGGTAGTACTAGGTTCTAGGGGACTGATGACCTCAGATTTTAAGTCCCATAGTGCTCAGAGCCATTTTGTAACTGTGGACTGATATGCAACTCACAAAATACAGAACTGGAAAGTGAAATTGTGAGCTGTTTGAACGTGTACCAATGATGAGCAATGTACATTTGTTACTCCTATTAAACCCTTTACGTACCACTATTGGACTGCGTCCAACATCATGATTTTCTGCTACGGCTCTGCTGTCGTTCGATGTCAGACACATTTCCATTATTGTGCTTTCTGTCCACTCCATTGCTGGAATTCGCTACGCTCATGGCAGCACTTAGTATGAAGATGTGACAACTCAAAGCTTGTTGCATTTGCCTGTTTATAGTACAATAATGGCCAGTAGACAGTGTGGTGATATTGCTAGTTGGCTTCTCAAAGACCTTAGGATGAAGGAGAATTTAGTGATGAAAGTGACTGGGAAGAAACTTCCACTGTGTGCAGTGATATGAGTTCTAGTGAATCAGAATCTGCTGATGTAGTGGACAGCATTGAAGAGACAGCCTGTACCTATAGCAAATACCTGGAAAGTTTATTGTGATGGCAATGGCACTCTTATCAAGTTTCCTTTTTCTGCCCCACAACAAGATTTCACCATTCCCCATGGTGTTCAACCAAAATCTGAAGTTGAATATTTCCAACTTGTCTTTACTGACAATCTTATTAGTGAAATAAGTACACTAAAAAAAAAAAAATGAAATCATGGAAAATCCAGGATGGAATGTAACAATGTGGTGAAAAGGAAAGTTGCCACTCACCATATAGTGGAGATGCTGAGTCGTAGATAGGCACAACAAAAAGATTGTCACAAATATAGCTTTTGGCCAGTAAGGCCTTCATCAAAATTAGATCACACACACACACACACACACACACACACACACACACACACACACAACTGCAGTCTCAGGCAACTGGGGCCACATTGTGAGCAGCAGCTACAGTGCGTGATGGAAGTGGCGACTGGGTGGGGCTGAGGGGGAGGGATAGTAGGGTAGGGGTGGCGGTCAGTGAAGTACGGTTGGGGAGTGCGCAGGTACGAGTGGAAAGAGGGTAGGGCAGCTATGTGCAGTCGGCAGGTGAGATGGAGGGCAGCGGTGAGGTCAGGAGGGGGGGGGGGGGGAGGTAGTGGAAAAGGAGAGAAGTGAAAAGACTGGGTGCGATAGAGGAATGAGGGCTGTGTAGTGCTGGAATGGGAACATAGAAGGGGCTGGATGGGAGAGGACAATGACTAATGAAGGTTGAGGCCAAGAGGGTTATGGGAACATAGGATATATTGCAGGGAAAGTTCTCGCCTGTGCAATTCAGAAAAGCTGGTGTTGGTGGGAATGATCCATGAAACAGGCTGTGAAGCAGTTGTTGAAATGAAGGGTGTCATGTTTGGCAGCGTGCTCAGCAACTGGGTGGTCCACTTCTTTCTTGGCCACAGTTTATCATTGGCCATTCATGCAGGCAGGCAGCTAGTTGGCTGTCATGCCCACATAGAATGCAGCGCAATGGTTGCAGCTTAGCTTGTAGATCACATGACTGGTTTCACAGGTAGCCCTCCCTTTCATGGGATAGGAGATATTTGTTACTGGACTCGAGTAGGTGGTGGTGGGAGGATGTATAGGACAGGTCTTGCATCTAGGTCTATGACAGTGGTACGAGCTATGAGGTAAGGGGTTGGGAGCAGGGTTGGGTAGGGATGGATGAGTATATTGTGTAGGTTCAGTGGATGGCAGAATACCACTATGGGAAGGGTGGGAAGGATAGTGGGTTGGACATTTCTCATTTCAGGGTACGGCAAGAGGTAGCAGAGACCATGGTGGAGAATGTAATTCAGTTGCTCCAGTCCTGAATGATTCTGATTTATGAGGGGAATGCTCCTCTGTGGCTGGACGGTGGGACTTTCCTTTTCACAATACTGTCATGCTAAAAAAAGATACAGGAAATCACTCAACTTACAAAATACTAAACTTGGCACCTGTGGAGGGACATTTCATTAGAAGAATTGAAAGGTTTTCTTGGAGCAATACTGAACATGTCCTTGAATTTAAATTAGTTGACAATTTTACAGAAGGCTAGCTAGAATGAACCGTGTCTGTCAAAAATGTTTCTTCGAATCTTGCTTTTTTGGCAAATATTTTGGGTGTCACATTTAATTCCACCTGTCACAGCTCAGGGGTGTCACGTATGAGAGGGAGCAAGGTGAAGAACTTTAGTGAGTATATTGACAATAAATGCAAGGAACTTTGTATCGAAAAGAAATGTGGCTGGAAATGAGAGCACAGTAGGATTCAATGGAAGAATAAGGAAGAATTCAGTTAAAATGCTACCATCCAAATAAGCCTATGAAGTGGGGTTTTCCGGAGTGGCTGAGCGGTTCTAGGTGCTACAGTCTGGAACCACGCGACCGCAGGTTCGAATCATGCCTCGGGCATGGATGTGTGTGATGTCCTTAGGTTAGTTAGGTTTAAGTAGTTCTAAGTTCTAGGGGACTGATGACCTCAGAAGTTAAGTCCCATAGTGCTCAGAGCCATTTGAACCATTTTTTAAAGTGGGTTTTACAAGATTTCTGTCTGTGTGATTTAGAAAATGGTTCTTCCTCCTCACATTCTAATTATTGAAAGAAAGCTATGGAAAGTGTAATTCATCTCTATTTGTTTTCCAACCCAAATAGTGATTCATTTGGAACAGCTATTGTTAGCCTTTTAGGCAGTCACATTTTTAATGACAGGTGCTACACAAGCCCTCAACTTGCTTTGGAACTAACTGCAAAAAATTAAATTTCATCTAACAGGTACAGTTATGCCTTCTAGGAAGGAGCTTTCCACCGATTTGAAGAAGAGAAAACCTGCTTAATATGGGTTATGTGCCTATCGGAGAGATGAAAATTGTGTATTTCATTCCATGGCAGTAGGCTAATGACTATGCTGAGTACACTTCTTAGTTCTCAAACCCAATTGATCACTATTATAGGAAGAGAGAGCGTGCGCAGTTCCGAAACCCACTGTTATTTTGGAGTACACAGAATTAGGGTTTATGGGAGGAGTGAACAGAGCTGACCTTTACTGTGGTTGCTATGGTTTTAGAAGATGGTCATAAATGTGGTGGCAAAAGAATTATTCTGGCTGATTGAAGTTGCTGTAGTGAACAGTTATATTCTATTATTAATAGATAAAAATGAATGTGCTAAACAATTCTAGTTGGCCATGTTAGAAATACAAATTCGAGGAAAAGGAGGAGATACTACATGGAAAGATGCAGTTGTTAGTTATGCAAAATGAAGGGAAAAAATTGTGAGAGGATTGTATGGTTTGCAGGAAACGCAAGAAGAATGTAGGAAGAAGAGAGAGAATTTTCTACTCTGGAAAATGCAAGAGGAGGTGTAGTCTTCACCTGGGATAATGTTTTAAGAAGTACCATACAGAACATATTTATAGACAAACACTAACATAGTTTCAAAAATTACTGTAAAAGATAATAAAGGTGTCAAGTGACATCGTATTGCATTTTAGTTTCATTTGAAACACTACAGTAATAACCTGCAATGTCTTACATCCTTAACAAGATAAAATAAATAACGGTTGGTAAGAATGCATTTATTAGAAAAAAAATGGATTGGAAAGGTTAAATTGAGTGATAATGATCATTAGGGTGTCAACTAAAGTATAAAGGTTCACATATGTAAAGAGCTACATGATACAGAAAGAGAGATTGATTTTGCTAGTAATAAATCATTTGCAGGCAAACAATTATAATGCAGAAAAAGAAAAATTGAACCTTGTACAGTGTCGATTGTCATTCAGAAACCAGAGGATGATATATCAAAAAAAGTAAGAGAGATACTAATACACATGCAAGTGAAGATCTCATAAAAGAGAATGTTACTGAAGTTGCACAACGAGTGAGTAAGTATATTGTCTCTGTGAAATAAGACTGATGTTTTGCTTGAGAGAATCGCACCACAGTTTACTTATGAAACTAAGCTGTACGGCACTAGCCTGATTATAAATACATGAAATGCGTTCTTGTTTGCGAATATAGACAACCAGCAACTGTGTAATGGAATGACAACAATGGAAATCCGTGCTGGACTAGGAACTGACTCTGGATTTCCCACTTATTTCCAGCAGTTGTCCTTCGATTAGGCTATCTGGGCATGACTGACGGCCTGACCCAAACTTCCATATGTCATCAACCATGTGCCTACAACTTGCACTCGTACATTCATTATGTTTATTACTGTGCGGGGGAGACATTTTAATTGAAAATTGCTTGCCCATGTCTGTGGATAGATACAATATTGCAGTACCTATGTTGTTCAGATGTATGATGCAAAGTCTCCCTTGTACAGAAACATACATCATGAATGTACTATTGCAGGTTGCAGACACGTGGTTGATGACTTGGAAGTTTGGGTGTGGCCATGAGTCATGCTCTGATAGCCTGATGTTAAGGCGACCACTCACAATAAATCGAAAATCTGGGTTCGAGTCCTGGTCGGGCATGGATTTTTCACTGTCGTCATTCCATTAAACAGCTGATGGTTCTCTATATTCACAAATGCATATACATTTCACGGATTTTACAACAGCCGTAGTCGTCACAGTGCCTGTTCCTTCAGCCATGCATGCATGCATGTATGTATGAAGGAACTTTCCATTGTACATTTGAACAACAGAGGCACTGAAATATCATAATTATAAACAGTTGTTGTCACCCACCTAGTAGTTTCTGCACAGTAATGAGTGATAAGTATTTGTGGAGTCTTAAGTTCCAAACATTACTTCACTGGAGGACCAGTCTGATGTCTTTCAATTACTCTTAGCTTACATGATTCAGTTTAAGGTCTTATTTTACGCGTAAGTGGAGAGAAGTTCTATAAAATTTACTGAAACTAACTTACTCTTAGCTTACGTGATTCAGTTTAAGATCTTATTTTACGCGTAAGTGGAGAGAAGTTCTATAAAAGTGGACCTGAGAAAGTAGTGATATCAGCACCACTGGTGCTGCAACATACCTAGGCAAATGGCTGTGTTGCTTGAAGTACTGTATGGCTGATGTCTATGTAAATAAAATTGTAAATCTTTATTTTTCATACTCTTATATCTTCGAAAGTTCTTCACTGATTCCCGTGAAATTTTGACACAATGTTGCATTCGAATAAGTGCATGTCTTTCTGTAGCTACTGGAGCACCATCTGTTGAATGTAAATGTAATGTAATATAAAATGGAACCACTGTTAGCAAACCTCCTGAAAAGCTCTTGGCCGATTTACTTCAGATTTTTATAAAATACTCAAGCAGAAAGATGTAGGCTATATGTTTTTTAAGCAACACTATACAGGTTTACTGTTAAAACCAACTGTGCAAAAGAAAATTCTGTGCTGTGAAAATGTGTGATTCTCTTTCCCAATGTCAGTTTCAACTACGGTAGCAGGGCATTTAAGCCATTAAACAATAAATAAGGGTCATGGAGAGAGAGAGAGATAAAATCTGAAGAAGTTGGTATGCAATCGAAATCACCCACTTCTCCTGAAGACCTATATATGTGTTACTTATTAGCTACTTGCTTGGACATTCGTTCAAATGGTGTAAACATTTCATTAGAAAATGTGGAAACATTAGAAGAAAGAGGAAGTACTACATGTGCAGACAAAGTTGACACTCAGCGCAGTGGCTGATGGGAGCGAACATAAAGGCATTTCCCTTAGCTATCGGGCCAAGTGTCAGTTTTGTTTGCATAAATATTAACTGTGATGCTTCTGTGAATTGTGGTTTGAACGATGATTATTGCACTAATTACAGTCTAGAGCAAAAATACAATACCTTCCTAGGCCGGCCGAAGTGGCCGAGCGGTTCTAGGGTCTACAGTCTGGAATCGCGCAACCGCTATGGCCGCAGGTTCGAATCCTGCCTCGGGCATGGATGTGTGTGATGTCCTTAGGTTAGTTAGGTTTAAGTAGTTATAAGTTCTAGGGGACTGATGACCTTAGAAGTTAAGTCCCATAGTGCTCAGAGCCATCAGCCAGTACCTTCCTAGCCCGATGAAAACATGGAGAGTGAAAGTAGATTCACACTTGATGGAACTTCATAGTCACATCAAAAGATTCTCCTCTGCCTGTAGTTCAAATAGTGGCATTGTCACACACTGTCAACAGAATATTATTGACACATCACGTCACATCAAGGTTTCTCGGGAAGGATGTTTTTTGGATGTTTCAGTGGGCCATTGATGGAGTCATGTGATATTTCCCTATTGCTGCCAACAAGTAGCACCTTCATATTTGTTTTGTTTAGATCAGACAAACCTTAAGCAGGCTATCAGCTTCCGCCATGGTGATATTGGACACCTAAATCTTGAAATTCTCTTCGTAATTTTTGTTTGTATCTTGCTTAACAGGTAAAAAACCTCTTGTTTAGACATTCTGGAATATTTATAGAATGATGACTCCTCCTCTTCCAGCTCCTTATAGAGAGTGTGGAACTCTCCTTCACAGACTCGGTTTTTTTTATTATGTTATAACAGACTATTTTTGTTTGCTGTTCCTGTTCCTCATCATCAAGTGCAACAGTAATCATTGTAAGCTGCTTTAAACTAAATTTGGGCATTTTATGACAATCTACCATGAACTATGAAATAGCCTCTCTGGGCTATTCACACTTTACAGAATGTCACCGTCACATCCATCGCGTCAAAAGATTCTTCTGTGTAGCTAAAATGGTGGCATTCACTCACACCATCAATGGAACGTCATCGGCACATCAAGTCAGCGTCATGTCAAGGTTTCTCGGGAAGAATGTAGACGGATTCACACTTAACGGAACGTCACTGTCAAGTAACCATCACGATTTTGACCGTCGACAGTGAGAGGAATTCCTGAGCATTCACACAACATGGCACGTCAATTACAGCTGGTTCTTAAAATACTCACCCGAGGTGCTAATTCGTAGTTCATGGCATATTGTCATAAAATGCCGAAATTTAGTTTAAATCAGTTCACAATTATTGTTGTTGCACTTGATGATGAGGAACAGAGAGCAAGAAGAATCTGGGCTAGAAAAATGTTAAAAAATAAATACTGTGAAGGAGAGTTCCATGAAGAGGCGGCGTCATCATTCTACAAATATTTCAGAATGTCCAAGCAACAGTTTTTTTTACGCAATAAGCAAGATGGAAATAACAATTACAAAGAGAAATTCAAGATTTATGCATCCAATATCACCTCGACAGAAGCTGATAGTTTGACTACAGTATGTCTAGGTGGGCCATTATAGTGTACTTGAAACACTTTTATGTATGTTTCTTGCTACCTGCTATCCATCATTAATTTATTGTGAATCTTATTTTAAACTTCTGCATGCTACATCAGCTTTACTCCCAGTTTTTCTTTTCGCTATTCCACTGGAAAAATCGTGGGTACAGCACATTGAACAAGCTATGTATCGTTTATTTTGTGATTTATTCCTTCGGTGTATAGAATAAAATGCTTTAACTGAGTATTGTCTTCAAGTACATATTTAAGGTATTATCGCTGTAGGAGTCAGTGGGGAATACTTTCGTGGTAGTTCACACTGTGTACTTAATTTAACAATTGCTCGCCAAGTAGGCTACACTATGGTCCGTTGAAATATTCTTCCCGAGAAACCTTGATGCGACACTGACATGACATGTCAATGATGTTCCATGGAAGGGGTGTGTGAATGCTACCATCTGAGATGCATAGAAGAATCTTTTCACACGACGGATGTGACAGTGACATTCTATCAAGTGTGAATCTATCTTGTTTCGACAGACCTACTTGGAGAGCAACTGCTACATTAAATACACAATGTGAACTATTACGAAAGTATTCTCCACTGACTACTATTGCAATAAGGCCTTAATATGTAGTGGAAGACAATACTAAGTTAAAGTATTTTATTTGATACACTGAAGGAATACATCTCAGACTAAACAATACGAATCTTGTTCAATGTGGTTTGTTCACGATTTTCCAGTGGAATAGCGAAAAGAAAAACTGGGAGTAAAGCTGATGTGGCATGCAAAAGTTTAAAATAAGATTCATAATAAATTAACGATAAACAGCAGGTAACAAAAATATATGTAATTGTAGTTAAAGTATACCAGAATGCCCCATCTAGACATACCATAGGCAAACCAATATTTGTAGAATGATGACCCCTCTCCTTCCAGCTCCTTGTAAAGAGTATGGAACTCTCCTTCACAGTCTTGATTTTTTAACATTTTTCTAGCCCATATTCTCTCTGCTCCTCATTACCAAGTGCAATTGCAATCATTGCGAACTGCTTTAACCTAAATTTCGGCATTATACGATGATCTGCCATGAACTATGAATTAGTTAGTGCCTTTGGTGAATATTTTATGAACCAGGTGTACTGTCACGACATTCTTTCGACATTGACGTGCCATGTAGTGTGAATGCTCAGGAATTCTTCTGACTGTCGATGCTCAAAAAAGTGATGGTCATGTTCTGTGACAAGGAAAAGGCTGTAAATTTTTTGGTTAAATGAAGGAGGGAGAAAAAGCTTGAAGTTATAGAATGTTTAAAATTAGTTGAGATTTTTGACGTTTGGCTGTCTGCAGAGGGACGTGGCGCTGTTTGCCCAGGAAACACCAATGGTGAGCCGGCTTTCTCTACAACACCACACTACCAGTGGTTCTGCTAGCCTTGCCACACCACGAGTAAACAATGTCACGTAGTGTCATGCATTAGATGCATCAGCATTCGTCAGCTGTCTTTGTAAAGTCGTCATTGCCTGGCGTTGAAGTATTCTGTAGTCGTCAGGTGTTGTGAACAAGTGTGTTGTAATGAGGAGGTATTGAATAGAATTGAGGAGAAGAGATCATTGTGGCACAACTTGACTAGGAAAAGGGATCGGTCGGTAGGACATATTCTGAGGCATCAAGGGATCACCAATTTAGTATTGGAGGGCAGCGTGGAGGGTAGAAATCGTAGAGGGAGACCAAGAGATGAATACACTAAACAGGCTCAGAAGAATGTAGGCTGCAGTTGGTACTGGGAGATGAAGCAGCTTGCACAGGATAGAACAGCATGGAGAGCTGCATCAAACCAGTCTCTGGACTGAAGACAACAACAACAACAACAGTACCTGAATACAAAATTTGCAATGAGAATGTCGTCCGTGAATACGTTCACTGTTTGGGAAGATACGTTCTGCTGCAAAACATTCCTCGGAATTCGACAACAGTAACGGACGAAACGCCATACCACTCTGTTCTGATGCTTAAAGTTCCAACAATGCAATGGAGGAAAGCTGATATTTTGCTCCGGGTGCAAAGAAATGCTCCATGAAATAAAGTTGAACCTAGCATGTATTAGCCGAAGTTAATGGAACTTGTAGGGGCTGTATAAGCCAAAACTTCACGCAACCAAGTCGACGAACTGGCTAATGGTAAAGGGCATAGGCTTTCTTCATATCATGATCATTTAATGGGCCTAGCTCAAAAGTAACGTGGCGAGAAACAACTAGTAGTTTACTCTCACTGAGGTTGAAATGCTGACAAAAGAGGCCACTGCAAATGTTGTACACGTCAGGACTGGTCTTGCATTGTCAGTCATACCAAGACGGCAGTTGACGAGACAATGATTCATGAAGAATTGTGGTCTTGAGTTGTCAGCCTTGCCAATAACGTACTTGAGGAGACATTGATTCATCAAGAACTGTGAAGAGTTTTGAGGAGTATGTGGCTTGTTGCCATGTTAAAATCGGCTTCTTTTGTCAGAACACAACAGAGTTTAGAAATGTTCATCTCGCTAACATTCTAACACAGCTGAACTTGCGACAGAGTCTTGAAGTAGTATATTATTAAACTAACAACTGAGTGCATGTCAGGTAAGTAGTTTATGAAATGGTCCATTCTCAGTATAAAAATAAATGTATAACTCTTTCACATTGTTACAAAACCCACAGGTGTTCTTGTTTCACTGGCTATTGGTGGGGCTCAGTAATTACATTATTTCATTGTAAAAAAAAAAAAAAAAAATTCTAGTCGCTTTAAGTTTTGCATATCAGTCATATGGAAAATACACTCGTCTTTGCACACTTTCATTTGTCAGAATCTCATTTCGATATCTCAAATGATTTATGAGATACAATGAATTTATGAGTATTTCATTCTAGGTTTTCTCCCCCCCCTCCCCCCCGCTCCACTGGCACACGAACACGAGTTCGTGATGGAGCGCTTTACATACATTCCATTTTCTCGAGGTAGGAAACAGACAGCAATATCGCTTCAAGTTTAAAGAATAATTCAGTATATTATCCACATTTAATAAGCAGCAGCATGTAACCTAACAGGCACCAAACACAAATTCACAGCAACAACTGTTTTTAACTGCAAACGAAGAACTTCTGGCAGTAGTTTACCTATTATCGAAATATTATAATAGCTATGGCCATTAATGAAATGATAGGTCATTACAAAATGATGGGTCATTCGTCATGAAGCTGACGAATTATACTATAAGATGTGTGAGAATGAGAGTTTATTACTGAATGGTTTCTGTAAAATTGTTTGAGAAATATTGCAGATCGGCCGAATTGTGTGGCTTGCTGTTCACGCATCATGAATGACCCAATTTTAACTTGTAATAACATTGAGACAAATGCCACTAGGTAACTGAAACAGCACCAGATGTAATCAGCATGGTCTAGCCCCAGGTTCCGCACTGAGTAGCTGGGCATTGGACTGTGGTTGCCTGCTGATGTGGCTAGGAAATGCTGGCAGCTACACTTCCCTCCACGCACTACCAATGAATTGTCAAAAGTCGCAACTTATTTGAGAGGGAAATCTATGAGACTATAGGCCCTCTGAATTGCAAGTGAGGTGGACATTACTGACTTCGAGGCTTTTCCAAACTGGTTAATCATATTCAGAAAATTGTGTTGGAAAGAGAGCCACAAAATTACAAAGGCTACCTCAAGTAAATGTGTAGAGGAGATGTCATTAATATGTACTACTAAAGACAAATTGATAGCTTCTTGTTATCCCCTTACAAAGCCAATCAGGAACTGTGTGCAAACTGCACAGTATCATTTTTTTAGTTGATGAATGTAAGACGTTATTTGTATATGAAAATGCCAGTGATAAGTGTCACTGGATCACTATTTCCGATGCATATCTGTCTCTTTTGGAACCTCAAGGCAATCGGGGGGAATAATTTAAAAAAAAAAAAAGAGGACTGTTTAGTTGCAAAAGTCTTGATTGACATGGCAAAATATGTAAAAAGGGAGAACAATCTTCTTACCAGTTTCATTGCTCTCATTGTATTCTTGGCCTGGACATAACGACACCTCTGTCTTTAGTAGCTGGACAAAAAGACATTATAGTTCAGATTCTACCCGGAATTAATGGTCTGATTCAGGCCCTCAACAACAAAATTTTTCAATAGTGTGGAGGATTTTTCGGAAACCTGTTGAACAATACACTCAAGATAGGCATGTGTGTTTTCAGATTTATCAGTGTAACACTGTTAAAATCCAGCCATTTGTGCAGTGTCAGTTTGCATCAAGTTTTACGAATTTGATCAAGTATACGTAGTACGCATTACAATATGCAGAACAACGGCCATGACCATTTCTTACTCCATTCCAAGTCTGTCTAACTAAAACTATTAAATATTGTTAAGTGCCTGATTGCATTAATGTTTCTTTTATCAGGTGTACCTTGTGTATGAAAAATATTTTGTTTCAATCATCCAGTACACAGTTTGCAAATTTCAATTTTTGTGGGGTCTACAGAGAATAGACAAGGAATTGTTTCGTTGCTAGTAAAATAAACATTATTCAAAAACTGTGATACAGGAGTTGTTATAAAATATTTCGAGTTAACAAATTAAAGCCCCAACTCCTGGAAGTCATCTGTAATGTTAGATAATACGCTACTTTAATTTTGTTTCCTCTGCCAGACAGATTTGTAACAATTACATTTCCAACAGGTCAACAGCCAGTATGAACTGCAAGTTACTTAAATAATTAACAATTTGAGCCAGTTTTGATATGGTTTAAATGCTTAAAATTTGCGTGGGCGCACTTTGGGCTTCCCTCTATGCAGCGCTACATTGTTTTGTGATGGCTGTGTCTGCTAATTCGCTGGATCACGCTTGAGAAGGTATGCACAAACTGCTGTTACATTCTTCTTGTAGCACAACAGAGTAACTTCATTTTGTTTTAGAATGCTTTGATGCACCTTAGCAGCTAAAATTTTGACAGTACACTTCTTTCGGTGTATTCTTCCTGTGAAAAATATTTCAGGGTGGGTTTCAGCAAGTTGTTAGTTATGTGATTCACGAACGTTTTGACAACCAGACAGGCATACATAATTTCTGTCCCAAACAGAGAGGCACCTTACACATTTTACTCGCTTAAATAAATCATTATTATGCCATAGCCTACTTTCTCAAACAGAGAGGAATAAATCTAGTTAGAAGTGTTGTGATTATCTCCAGTTTCATAGATGCATGTTACTGCAGCATATTTAAGTCTGTCAAGAGACCTGCACTGCATCATTGATTGACAACACAGATAGTTTAAGGGTAATCCTGAGAAGTCAGCAGAAGTTCTTAATATTATACTAGAAACACCATCACAGCCAGTTGAATTAAAACTGTTTACTGAGTTGGTAAATTTTGTAATTTCCCTTTGGATTGAGTGTTTGAAACTTGGTGGTGCATAAGTAAATTTAATGCATACGTGATTGTTGTTTATTAGTGCAATACTCCTCCCACTTTGGGAAAGTGAATCACTGAATTCAGTGACCAGTTATTTGTAAAAGTCACAATTTCTGTCAGAGCTATTTTCTGAGAACTCAGTTTCATTTAGATCACTTTTTTTCTTATTTAATAATGTTAAAAAGTATGTTCTTTGAGTGTTTTATTTATTAGGCATAGTACATAAACTTTGCTTTTTCGGTAACAGACTCATGGATTTTACAATACTGCTGGAGTGTCCTCACTGGGTGACTATGGGAGGATGCAGATTGACTCAGACAGAATTCACATTTGGTGTGATGAATGGCAGCTTGTTCTAAATGTAAGTTATCGCAAATGAGCAGGAAAAACAATATTGAAATCTTTGAATATAATATTAGTTGTGTGTTGCTTGACAAAGACACATCAATTAAATCTCTACGCACAGTGCTGCAAATCGATATGAAATGGAATGAGCACATAAGGACAACAGCAGGGAAGGCCAATTGTAGACATCGGTTCATTGAGAGAACTTTAGCAAAGTGTAGCTCATTTGCAAAGGAGACTGTATATGGACCACTAGTCAAACTCATTCCTGAGCACTACTCCAGTGTTTGGAATCCTCACCAAGTCAAGTTAAAGGGAAACATTGAAGCAATTCAGAAGTGTGCTGCTAAATTTGTTACTGGTGAGTTTGATTAACTTGCAAGTATCGTGGAGATGCTTTATGATCTCCTAGGACATTCTGTTCATGAAAAGTTGTTGAGGAAATTTAGGGAACTAGCATTTGCAGCTTTCTGCAGAATAATTCTACTGTCTGCATTTTGTGTAAGGACCACAAAGACAACAAAATGTAGACCTTGTATGGGGGCATATAGATATTCATATTTTTCTCATTCAGCTCATGAGGGGAACAAGAAAGGAAATGACTAGCAGTGGTACAAGGTACCCTTCATCATGCACCATACGGTGGCTTGCAGAGTATGTATGTGTATGAGTATTTAGATGTAATGGAGTTTCAGTTCTTCACTATAATTTATTTTCTGAAATAAAGCTCTTTTTCTTCTTAGCACCCACTTCAAACCAGAAGGCCATAGTCAGTTCTATGGATGCTGCCATGAACCACAAGCAGTGTTTTTAACCTGTCTGTCAGATTAGTGGTCTTATACTAACAAAGAGATAGAGGGGCTGGCCAGTACTTACCTCAGCTCAGTACAGCCGATAGATACACATAAAACAGAACTGAAAATTTACGTTCCTAGCTTTCGGAATAAATGTTCCTTCATCGGGGAGGAGAGAGGGGAAAGAAAGGGAAGAAGGGAAAGGAGATTCAGTTACTCACAACCCAGGTTATGAAGCAACAGGGAAAGGAAAATAGGGAGGGTAGCAAGGATGGAGGCATGGTTGTCAGAGGGAAGCCAAAGATATTCTACTGTAAGTACTGTGCCAGCTTCAAACCAAAGAGGATGCATATAGAAGTAAAGAGGTATATAGTATAAAGATAAACACAACTATGTAGGATGAAAAGATGCGTGAATGGCTGAGAAGACTGAAGAGTGAATGGGAGTGAGGTTGTTTAACGTAGGTTCAGTCCAGGGGGATGGCGGGATGAAAGGATGTGTTGGAGTGCAAGTTCCCATCTCCGCAGTTCAGAGGGACTGGTGTTGGGTGGGAGAAGCCAAATGGCACATACGGTGTAGCAGGTTCCTAGGTCCCTAGAATTATGCTGGAGGGCATGCTCCGCTACTGGGTATTGGGCATCTCCTAGGCGGACAGTTCGTCTGTGTCCGTTCATGCGCTCAGCCAGTTTAGTTGTTGTCTTGCCGATGTAAAAGGCTGTGCAGTGCAGGCATGTCAGTTGATAAATGACGTGTGTAGTTTCACACGTAGCCCTGCCTTGAATTGTGTATGTTTTACCAGTAGCGGGGCTGGAGTAGGTGGTTGTGGGGGGATGCATGGGGCAGGTTTTGCAGCGGGGTCGGTTACAGGGGTAGGAACCGCTGGGTAGAGAAGGTAGTCTGGGAATATTGTAGGGTTTAACAAGGATGTTACGGAGGTTAGGGGGGTGACGAAAGGCAACTCTGGGTGGTGTGGGGAGAATTTTGTCAAGGGGTGATCTCATTTCAGGGGTTGACTTGAGAAAGTCATATCCCTGGCGGAGCAATTTGTTGATGTTTTCGAGGGCAGGATAATATTGGGTGACAAGGGGGATGCTTCTGTGAGGTCTGGGGGTAGGAACATTGTTGTTGGACGGGGAGGAATGTATTGCTCGGGAAATCTGTTTGTGGACAAGGTCTGCAGGATAGTTGCGGGAGAGGAAAGCACTGGTCAGGTTATTGGTGTAATTGTTGAGGGATTCGTCACTAGAGCAGATACGTTTGCCACGAATACCTAGGCTGTAGGGAAGGGAGCGTTTGATGTGGAAAGGATGGCAGCTATCAAAGTGAAGGTACTGTTGTTTGTTTGTGGGTTTGATATGGACAGAGGTGTGGATGTGAGCTTCAACAAGATGAAGGTCAACATCCAGGAAGGTGGCTTGGGTTTTGGAGAAGGACCAGGTGAAATTCAGATTCGAAAAGGAGTTGAGGTTATGGAGGAAATTAAGGAGTGTTTCTTCACCATGAGTCCAGACCACAAAGATGTCATCTATAAACCTATACCAGGCCAGGGGAAGCAGCTGTTGGGTCTTCAGGAAAGCCTCCTCCATGCGGCCCATGAAGAGGTTGGCATAGGACGGAGCCATCCTGGTTCCCATGGCCGTTCCCCTGATTTGTTTGTAGGTCTGGCCTTCAAAAGTGAAGTAATTATGGGTGAGGATGAAGTTGGTAAGTGTGATAAGGAACGAGGTTTTTGGAAGATCTTCGGGTGGGCGTTGGGAGAGGTAGTGCTCAAGGGCAGAGAGACCATGGGTATGTGAGATGTTTGTGTAAAGGGATGTAGCATCTATGGTGACAAGAAAGGTTTCAGGTGGGAGAGGAGTGGGAATGGATTTGAGGCGTTCTAGGAAGTGGTTTGTGTCTTTGATGTAGGATGGGAGTCTGCGGGTGATAGGTTGTAGGTGCTGGTCTACCAGAGCTGAGATACGTTCGGTTGGGGGCTTTGAAGCCTGCTACAATGGGACGGCCAGGATGGTTCTCTTTGTGGATTTTGGGTAATAGGTAGAAGGTAGGGGTACGTGGCTCAGGTGGAGTGAGTAAGTCTATGGAAGCCGTTGTGAGGTCTTGTGAGGGACCTTGGATTTTTAGGATTTTTTGCAGCTCAGTCTGGATGGAGGGAATGGGGTCCTGGGTAACAGCTTTGTAGGTTGAGGTGTCAGAGAGTTGACGCAGTCCTTCTGCCACATACTCCACACGGTCAAGTACGACAGTTGTGGAGCCTTTATCCGCCGGGAGGATGACAATAGAGCGGTCTATTTTCAGCTCCTTAATGGCACGGGATTCAGCTGGTGTGATGTTGGGGGTTGTCGGGATGTTCTTCAAGAAGGACTGGGAGGCAACACTGGATGTGAGGAATTCCTGAAATGTCTGCAAGGGATGGTTTTGGGGGAGGGGAGGAGGATCCCTTTGAGAAGGCAGTCGGAACTGTTCTAGACAGGGTTCAACACTGGGTCTAGTATTTGGGGGCTGTGTTTGGGTAGTGAAGTGATATTTCCAGTTGAGGTTCCGGGTGAATGAGAGGAGATCTTTAACCAGGGCAGTGTGGTTGGATTTAGGTGTGGGGCTAAGGGTTAAGCCTTTTGATAGAACAGATGTCTCTGGAGGAGAGAGGGATCTGGATGAGAGGTTTAGGACTGAATTGGGACTGGTGATATGTGGCATTTGACTGTGGTTATAGTTGAGATTTGGTCTGAGTGGGGTATGTGCTGGGATGGGGAGATTGAGTAGAGTGGCTAGGCTAGGTTTGTTGGCTATGAGGGGGGTTTGTTGAAGGTTCTGTTGTGGTTGGTGTTTGTGAGGGATAGGGAGAGGGACCCCACTTCTTAGGTGTTGCACTAGCACTGTGGATAGTTTTTTCAGGTGGTGTGTGGCATGGAACTCAAGTTTGCAGCTGGCTTCTAGGATGATGTTCCTGAGTGTGTTCTCCAAGCAAGGGTTTGAGAGGTGGAGGACTTTGAAGAGAGATAGGAGCTGTTGGGAGTGGTGGTTACATGAAGTAGTGTAGAGATTCAGGACAAGTTGGGTAAGGGCTAAGGATTGAAAGTTCTGGAAGTCCAGGAGAGACTGGTGGAAGGAGAAATTGCACCCGGAGATGGGAACTTTTAAGGTAAGCCCTTTAGGGGTAATTCCAAAGGTTAAGGTGTGTCTTACTGGCTCAGTAGCAGTTGTAGCAATGGGAAACATCTCATAAATTACGTGGGGGCAGCAGTATGACCGTACCCATGTATGCACTCTTAACTAGAGATATTCATCTCTGTGTCTGTCCATAATTAATCTTTAGGTGAACAAAACCAGGCATATCAAGCTCATTGGAAGGTGCAATGGTATCAGGCTTCAAGAGCAACATCCTGGGCAGCAGTCTGAAGATCAACAATATACTTTCTAGTTATTTGCAGACTGTGGCTAATTCTCCCTGGCTTCATTCTCATCAAGAAAAATACCTGGACATATTTCACCATTGGTTAAGACTAATTAAGCACATGAAAGGATTTAAAGCAGTGTGAACTTAGTCTTTAAGAAAAGGCTAAAAGTGGATGGCTGCCAGAATCATGTGACACTAGCACTCACAAAGTATGTAAACTGCTATTGCTGACTGCTGCTCTATGGATGGAACATTACTGACTTGTAATGATCACAAATTCAGACTGAAACAGGTGACAGTGGTACTTATAGTGGCAGGAAACAACACTATACAGTCAGCTCACATGACACACACATCTGCAAAATACATGTACACTGCAACAAAAAATAATAAACACTATTGAATACAGACCAATACACAGTTACTGTTCTCTTTGACACACAAGTGTACTTTAAAATGACTAAACTACAAACTGTATACTGCTGCTAGATTTCTTTTGATATTTCTATACACTGTTACCACGAGGTATTTGTATGGTATGTTTACATGTTATTCATTGGTAGAACATTTAAAAACTGCATGCACTTCTTTGCAATATGCTTGTATTTTGTAAGCACTGGACTGGATATTACTAGAACTTTACCAAGCAAATTTCCTCATAGATAGCAGTGACTAACACCTAATTCACTATATAACATTAACAATAAGGATTGTAATACACGTTTCTGAAGCCAACTGGATATTACTCCTGTGTCTTTAGACTGTCAACGCACCGTTCTGCCTGTCAAGAAATTTTCAGTCCAAACAGAAATGTTGTTAGATGTACCACATCAATGTCTTTTATTTAGTAGGTGTCAGTGTGGTACTGTATTACAGGCTTTATGATAATCTATCTGTAACATTCCCCTTTGTGAAGAACGTGAATTGGGTTTCAGACATGGTTTTGGTTTCCATGCAGGTAACTTTATTCCCGGTAGAATTTATATTTGAACACAACATAGTTCTGGTCTTTGTTTGTTTACTTTACCAAGTGCACTGTGGTGTGAATGGGAATTTGGATTGAGGACGGAGGTGTGCTAGGGTAGTACATGCAGTTGTACAAAGTCTCTGTGTCAGGGTGGTGTAGTAGTTAGTGCATCTACCTAGTGAGCAGGAGATCCTGGTTCGAATCTCAGCCTTGGCACAAATTTTAATTTGTTGCTTCAGTTTGCATATATACATAATTGATGTTGGTCTTGAAAAGGTCTCTGGAAATAACATAATTTATGTCACTATTCCATCTTGTAATTTCCATTGTCTGAAGGTATATTTACTGTCATCATGTCACAATGATGCAAAGCTAATGTTGGCATTTGTTCTCTCTTGTTTGCTTTTGATTTTCTTTTATTTTTTAAGCTGCGTGTATTTTCTATGATAGTATTTACCATATTTCTTGATAAAGCAAACTGTAAAGATAGTTAAAGGGTAATTAACTTGGTAAAATGACTGTATACAACCACAGTGCTTGTTACATCATCATGTAAGTAAGAGAGTGATCACAGAAAATGTCTTCATTGATAGGCATGACAGCTTGCTACAAATGCCATTACATTTATTGGTGACAATGGAAAAGCACGCCAGTGGGGGACATTTTGAATATCTGCCCTGAGGAAGGAAAAGATGGACTAGCAACATACTGATTAAAGGTTTTTTATTAGCTCTGCAATAACCTCACCATTTTCATTGTACAGTGTTAGACATGAAAATGTGATGTATGTAGGCACCCCCTCCAAGAACCATACATCTTGGCTTGCATGCCTCGTCTGCACAGATAGTCATACTATAGGTGCGCCTATATCAGAGCAGTGTCTGGAAAGGCCAGATTAACATATGGTTCCTGAATGAGGGCAGAAGTGTTTTCAATAGTGCCAGAGGCAACTGTCTGGATGATTGACTCATGTAGCCGTGTAACTTCATGTGTGCCCATTCTATGTCGGTACTGCAAAATGCTGAAAGCAAGGGGAAACTATAACCATTTTTACTCAAGGTATGAATTAAAAAATGCCTTCAGTTACAATTTTTTGTGTTTTATTCAGTACATGATGCATTTCAGACCCTGTGGGCTCATCTTCAGGTGTAATTCGTCTTAATACATGATTTATTTGTTCTCTTAAATGAGATGAAATGCATATTCCACATAATCCAAGAAAACCGTTTTAACATTTTAGTAACATTATAAGTTTTTTCCTTCAGCGTTTTCAAGCATATCACTTCATTCAAGAGGCACATTCGCAAGCACATATTTGTAAACGTGCTTGTGAATGATATGCTTGTAAACAATGGAGGAACAAACTTATACTGTTACTGAAACGTTAAAAATGGTTTTCTTGGATTATTTGGAATATGCATTTCATCTCATTCAAGAGAACAAATAAATCATGTAGGATGTTTTGGTTGTTTTCTATAGACTTGGTGACTATGCAGAAAAACAGTGTCCTGTATCTGCATTGTGGAGCATTCTATACAAGTTACTTGGCCTGCTATAAAAATGTGTGACTTGCTTTTTGAAGTCTCCTTATATTTCACAAGGGCATGCAGCTCAACTGTACTGGTTTAATGATGATAACATCCTCTTAGCTAAAATATCCCTGGTGTAAAACAGTCCGTCATTCAGATGTCTGAGGTGGGAGCCTACTCAGGAGGATGTTGTTATCAAAAAAACCAAGAGTGAAATATTACTTTCCCTTAAATGGATGGATATGTTAGAGAAATGGATAGGATGAAATTAGATACCATGCAAATTTGTGAGGTGTGGTGCCATGAAGAACAGTATTTGTGTTCAGGTGAGCACAGGGGTAAAAATACAAAATCAAATGGGGCAATACAGGAATAGCCCCAACAATGAAAAAGGAAATAGGAATGCAGGTAACCTACTACGAACACCTTATTGTAGACAAGATAGATACATAACCATAACCAACACCTGCCACAGTAGCACAGATTTATATCCCAACCAAGTCCACAGATGAAGAGATTGAAACAATATATTATGAGGTAACAGAAATTACTTATGTAGTTATGGGAGGGTGGCTCATGGATGGGAGTGAAGCAGTGGTTTCATGGGATAGCAATGCAACATGGCACTGGCACTGAGTTTGTGCAGTGCACAATTAGGATGATGTCGAAGAATAGAATGGGAGGAGATCACAGGATAGAGGAAGGGGAGACTGCAGGGATTAAGATGCAGGTGAGTGTAGAACAAGAGTTTAGCATGGACTGAGGCCAGGAGGATTACAGAAACAAAGGAAGTGTTGCAAGTGTAGTTCAGAGAATCTAGTGTTGGAGGGGAAGGATCCAGATTGCACAGGTTGTGAAGCAGTCACTGAAATTGAGCCTGTTGTGCTCGACAATGCATTCCACCACTGGGTGGTGGTTACCTCTTTCCTCACCCATAGCTTGACAGTGGTCATTCATTCAGGTGTGCATAAGTTTCAGCAGAGCTGGTTTATGACAGAATTTCAATGATAAAATGAACAAATATAAAAGTAAAGTAGACAAAATGAAATACAGACATTTAAAGAAAGGGATTGACAGAAACAGCAAAATGGTCAAGCAAGAATGCAAAAGCAAGGAAAGCTCCACATTCTGGCCGCCAATCAGGACTGACTGATCGCCGTGTCAGCCACTGCTCCTCAACTGGGCACATGAAGTTGAGTACACCACATTCCAGTCGTCCACCCAGGAAAATTCCCTGGCAGTGCCAGCAATTGAACCCATGTCCTCTGCATAGCAGCCTGGCAAGCTGACCACTAAGGTAAATAGTTGGACAAGTGGAAAGGGATAGACAACAAACGCAGTGTTGTAGAAATATACATAATTGGGAGAAAGATAAGATGTTACATTTACCAGGACTTGAAAAATCTTTGGAGAAAAAAGAAAAGCAGCTGTATGAATGTCAAGAACTCAGATGATAAGCCAGTACTAACTAAAGAAGAGAACTCTGAAAGGTGGTAGGAATATATAGAAAAGCTATAGAAATGAAACAAACTTGAAGACAGTATTAAAGGGAGGGAAGAGGAAGTAGATGAAGATGAGTTGGTGGATGCTATATTACCAGTGCAATTCGATACAGCACTGAAAGATTTAAGCTGAAACAAAGACACTGGGGTAGAAGGTATCCCCTACGATCCCTGGGAGATGCCTCCCCTGGCTTCAAGAAGAATGTAATAATTCTAATTTCAAAGAAGCCAAGTACTGACAGATGTGAATGTTACAGAACTATCAGTTTAAAAAGTAATGGCTGCAAAATACTGACACTAATTACTTACTTACGAATGAAAAACTTGTTAGAAGCCGACCTTGGGGAAGTCAGTTTGAGTTCTGGAGAAATGTGGGAAAATATGAGGCAATACTCATCGTATGACTTACCTAAGAAGTGTAGCGGCACAACTGTTTGGGACAGGAAAAGACAGTTTTGGTGCAATATTTCTGAGCGTGAAAGTTACAGACTGGCGCAGGCCCATTTACAGTAAATTACACTCACCAGCAGTTGCAAAGTAAAATCGAGGCCACAGGGGTGCAGAACCGCTGGAAAAATTACACACCACAGGCAGCGGGGGCCCACTGGCCAACCTAAGTGTTATGCGTACGTGGTGCGAAGCAGTGCGTTTAGCAAAACAGAGGCGCACAGCCACATATAAATAGGTGCCAGTTCACTAACAAAGCATTCAAGTGTGGCAGCTCTCCTGGACGGCAGGGCGTGTCACACTGCCGGCTACACACAACAGCAGGTGGGGCGCCAGCTTTCCAGTCCACAGTGGGTCGCTGGTTCAACCCTCTGAAGCTGATGCGGGGTCCATAGCCAGCCGGTGGCGGGCCACTCCACAGCTCGCTGCCGTGGGCAGGCGTCTTAGCTCCCAACATGCACTGGAGACATCCAGGATGAGGTCCGCAGATTCAGCTGCTGGATCGTGGGAACTTGTTGTCGCCGCGATCTTAGCCACGCCAGCAAGGAAGCACGCCACTAGGTCACCTTGTGGCTTCCCAGCAAACGGAGCTGAGGCAACAGCGATGTAGGCTGCTGAGTCGGCTGCCAGCACATCCAGACGATGACGCAACTCCGCGGCCGTACGAGGTCGACACACAGCAGTGTGTGCAAGGGTCGCTGAGGCAGCCATTCTACACCAAGCTGTTTCACGGACAGTGAAGTGGTGTCCTCAGCATTGCGGGACCCAGTGACAGACCGAGGGGAATGCGGCACTGTAGTTGGAAACAACAAATCACTTGGAAAGCCGGACGAGTCTTAATATGTTGCCTTCTACCTCTTCCCGCTACATTTGGTGTTGCTGCTACACTCAGCATCAGAAGTTGCTACTACAGAAGACTGTTTGAAGAAAGATTAACCTATGTTTATAGTACATGTAGATTTAGAGAAAGTTTTTAACAATGCTGAGTGGAAAATACTCTTTGAAATTCTGAAGGTAGCAGGGATAAAATATAGTGAATGAAAGGGCAAGCAATAGTGGAGAAAGGAGTGAGGCAAAGTTGTAGCCAGTCTCCACTGATTTTCAGTACGTACACATACACCTACACCTACATAGGCACTCCGCAAGCCACCATACGGTGCGTGGCAGAGGGTAGGCTGTACTACGACTAGTTATTTTCTTTCCCATTCCAATTGCAAATAGAGCGAGGGGAAAACGACTGCCTATATGCCTCTGTACGAGCCCTTATTTCTCGTATCTTATTTTCGTGGTCCTTACTTGCTTTGTATGTTGGTGGCAGTAGAACAGTTCAGCACTCAGCTTCAAATGCCGGTTCTATAAATTTTCACAACACTGTTTCTTGAAAAGAAAGTTGTCTTCCCTCCAGGGATTCCCATTCGAGTTCCCGAAGCATCTCTGTAACACTTACATGTTGTTCGAACCTACTGGTGACAAATCTAGAAAAAAAAAAAATTGATCACCTTCAAAGTATTCTCCATTGATCACAACACACCTCTTCAGATGATCCTTCCATTGTTCAAAACATTTTTTATATTCACTTATTGGACTGTTCTTTATGCCTTCCGGTGATTTTGTTTTACCTCCTTCACAATGGCAAAACAATTTCCTTTCATGTCCCTTTGCCACTCATGGGCAAACCGATGCACTCACAGCGACACAACTTCCACACTGACTCAGATGGTGTGACTGTAACGTACACTTGGTCGAACAATGTGTTCGCCCACTCTCCCTACCCACCACAGCCCAATTCCCGTTACTTTTGGGTCCTCCCCTCACAAGCAGTCTCCTTTATACTCTTTACTAAAATTCTCCCAATGAACTGAAGTTGACCATTTACCTTCCCTACCACAGTTCTTGCATGCTCGTTCCATCTCATATTGCTTTGCAAAGTTATGCCCAGATATTTAAATGACTTGACTGTTTCAAACAGACACTAATAATACTTATCCAAACATTACAGGTTTATTCCTCCTCCTCATCTGCATTAACTTACATTTTTCCACATTTTGGGCTAGCTGCAGTTCATCACACCAACTGGAAATTTTGTCCAAGTTGGTCTTATATCTTCCTACAGTCATTCAACTTCGACACCTTACCATACAGCACGGCATCACCAGCAAACAACCGCAGATTGCTACCCACCCTGTCCGCCAAATCATGTATGTAGAGAACAACAGCAGTCCTATCACACTTCCCTGGGGCACTCCTGATGATACCCTTGTCTCCTATGAACACTCACTGTTGAGGACAACGTACTGCGTTCTATTACTTAAGAAGTCTTTGAGTCACTCACATATCTGTGAACTTACTCCGTAGGCTTGTACCTTCATTAACAGCCTGCAATGGGGCACCTTGTCAGATACTTTCTGGGAATCTAGAAATATGGAATCTGCCTGTAGCCCTTCATCCGTAGTTTGCAGGATATCATGCGAGGAAAGTGCAAGTTGAGTTTCGCGTGAGTGATGCCTTCTAAAACCATGCTGATTTGTGGACCTAAGCTTCTCAGTCTCAAGAAATTTTATATTCAAATTGACAGTATGTTCAAGGATTCTGCAGCAAACAGAAGTCAGGATATTGGTCTGTGATTCGGTGGGTCCATTCTTTTACCCTTTTTATATAATGGAGTCACCTCCACCTTTTTCCAGTCGCTTGGGACTTTGTACTGAGCGAGATATTCGCAGTAAATGCAAGCTAGGTAAGGGGTCAACTGGGAGCAATCAGTAATGGAAATAAAGGAGAAATTTGGTGAAGGAATTAAGGTTCAGGGAGAAGATATTATTAGTGTGTGAGAAAGGGCGGGGGGGGGGGGGGGGGGGGGGGGGCAGGCTTCGCGATGGTATTATAACTGTGGAAGAGGTGCAAAGTACTTTAAAAATCTGTTGACTGGAATGGATAGTGCCTTGAAAGGAGGTTGAAAGATGGACATTAACAAAAGTAAAACTAGGGCAATAGAATGGAGTTGAATTAAATCAGGTATTGCCTAGGGAATTATGATTAGGAAATGACATACTAAAAGCAGTAAATGAATTTTCATTATTTGAACAGCAAAATGACAGCTGATGATGGAATTTAAGAGGATATAAAATGCAGACTGATAACAGGAAGAGATGAATTTCTAAAAGAAGAGAAGATAGTTTATATCAAATATATATTTAAATGTTACAAAGTCTTTTCCTAAGTGTAGCCTCTATGGATGTGAAACATGTACAAGAAGAAGAGAATAGATATTTCATTAGTAAAGAGAAATGCTTAAGATTAGGAATGCTTAATTAATGGATAATTAATTATGAGGTACTGAAAATGATATCAGGACAAAAGTAATTTATGGCATGTGAGGAAAAGAAGGAATCTTTTGCTAGGACACATCCTGTGGCATCAAGGAATTGTCAATTTGGCAATGGAGAGGGAGGTAGGTAAATGTGTGTGTGTGTGTGTGTGTGTGTGTGTGTGTGCGGGCGCGTGAGAACATATGTTAGCAACAAAAAAGATTGTTGTTGAAAGGGTGCAATAAGTTAAAATTTTTCAAAAACATTAAGTATTGGAATGTAAGTTGCTAGAAGTTTATTTAGGTCAGAAGTGGATTCACATATATCACAGTGTGATTAAATAGCAGCAGACTAGTGTCTACGGAGTATTGTCAAACATGTACCGCATGATATTGCTTCAATTATCTGAATACCGGGGCATACTGCTGATGTATATTGTTATCAACAGTGACACAAATAACATAGCAATCTGTGATGTGCTGCTGAATTTGTCACACACACACACACACACACACACACACACACACACACACACACTTGCAAGCTCATGTAGAATACAGCTGCTTTGTTAAGGAAATGTACCATGTATAACATGTAATTGGTATCAACTGCCCAGAATCCTGCCTGTGTAAAACACAGAAAAAAAATCATCAAAGAACTTAAGGTAAAAAAAATTCTAACACATAGATACAAATAAAAAATGTTTTTCTCAGAGTATTCAATAACAAAAAAAATATTTAATCTGGGATTTTGAAATTATATAGAAATATTACAAAATTGTATTCAATGAACCAGGTTTGTGGAAAAACACTAAACATAAAGCACTGAATTTCCTCCCGGTCATCAAGTCAAGTTCACAAGTGTTACAAATTGCACTTGAAAAATCAAACATAATTGAGGTGTGCTACTATCAACAAGCAGCTCACACAGAAAACTGCAGCAATAACAGTGTAATTCCTGAGATGTAACATTAGGTGACAATGTCAAAGTTCGTCACACAATGTCTTCATGTATCAAATACATGATGGTGATATAAGTAGTAGCAAATACACACAACTTTGTTATTTACAATATTGGCACCTTTACATACAACTTTTCTAGAATTTATACTTCTGTCTCTCTGTCACATACATACTTATTTCATAATATCTTAAGAGACTTTTCACAACCTTGTAGCCATTATATAATGCTCATGAAAGCAATATACTGAAGTTGTCAAAGTGTACTATCTGAAGAAGCTCTCTTACTGAAGACAGAGAAGTCAAATTCTGGCATTTCTAAAGGTGCAAGAACAGGCAGCTCACGGGGTGAGGAATTCGCATCACCCTCCAGGTCTCCACAGGGAGAGAACACAAAAGGAGAACTTCCACCTGCAGATCCTGCAGTCACTGTGTGATGGCAGTCTGAGGTACCATTAGTTTCACTGATCATTCCTGTTCCAGGTGGAGCATTTTCACGAGCAGCTGCTTCAGCTTCCAATCTCTGCACCTGGAGTAAAAAAGTAACAGAATTAAACAGCAATGAAACGTGTGTTTCAAACTTTTGCTTTAACACTGGACAGGGCAGGTTGTCCCATGCATCATACTGTGCGACTTTGAATAAGAAACTGATAAGAATATCCTTGTGCCCCCCCCCCCCCTTATTTTTTACAAATACATAATGTTAATACCATCATGAAATACACATGAGAAATCACAATGGCACCTCCAAAATGTAACACAATACTCCTGGACTACTGACCAGCTGTTCTTTCACATACATATTTCTTGTTGTTGTTGTTGTGGTGGTCTTCAGTCCTGAGACTGGTTTGATGCAGCTCTCCATGCTACCCTATCCCGTGCAAGCTTCTTCATCTCCCAGTACTTACTGCAACCTACATCCTTTTGAACCTGCTAAGTGTATTCATCTCTTGGTCTCCCTCTACGATTTTCACCCTCCACATCTAATTCCCTCAGCATCACCTGACTTAATTCGACTACATTCCATTATCCTCTTTTTGCTTTTGTTGATGTTAACCTTATATCCTCCTTTCAAGACACTGTCCATTCCGCTCAACTGCTCTTCCAAGTCCTTTGCTGTGTCTGACAGAATTACAATGTCATCGGCAAACCTCAAAGTTTTTATTTCTTCTCCATGTATTTTAATACCTACTCCAAATTTTTCTTTTGTTTCCTTTACTGCTTGCTCAATATACAGATTGAATAACATCAGGGAGAGGCTACAACCCTGTCTCACTCCCTATCCAACCACTGCTTCCCTTTCATGCCCCTCGACTCTTATAACTGCCATCTGGTTTCTGTACAAATTGTAAATAGCCTTTCGCTCCCTGTATTTTACCCTAACCACCTTTAGAATTTGAAAGAGAGTATTCCAGTCAACATTGTCAAAAGCTTTCTCTAAGTCTACAAATGCTAGAAACATAGGTTTGCCTTTCCTTAATCTTTCTTCTAAGATAAGTCGTAAGGTCAGTATTGCCTCACGTGTTCCAATATTTCTACGGAATCCAAACTGATGTTCCCCGATTTTGGCTTCTACCAGCTTTTCCATTCGTCTGTAAAGAATTTGTGTTACTATTTTGCAGCTGTGACTTATTAAACTGATAGTTCGGTAATTTTCACATCTGTCAACACCTGCTTTCTTTGGGATTGGGATTATTATATTCTTCTTGAAGTCTGAGGGTATTTCGCCTGATTCATACATCTTGCTCACCAGATGGTAGAGTTTTGTCAGAACTGGCTCTCCCAAGGCTGTCAGTAGTTCTAATGGAATGTTGTCTACTCCCGGGGCCTTATTTCCACTCAGATCTTTCAGTGCTCTGTCAAACTCAGAACTGGGTTTCCATCTGAGCTCTTGATATTCATACAAGTGGTTCTCTTTTCTCCAAAGGTCTCTTTAATTTTCCTGTAGGCTGTATCTATCTTACCCCTAGTGAGATAAGCCTCTACATCCTTACATTTGTCCTCTAGCCATACCTGCTTAGCCATTTTGCACTTCTTGTCGATCTCATTTTTGAGACGCTTGTATTCCTTTTTGCCTGCTTCATTTACTGCATTTTTATATTTTCTCCTTTCATCAATTAAATTCAATATTTCTTCTGTTACCCAAGAATTTCTACTAGCCCTCGTCTTTTGACCTACTTGATCCTCTGCTGCCTTCACTACTTCATCCCTCAGAGCTACCCATTCTTCTTCTACTGTATTTCTTTCCCCCATTCCTGTCAATTGTTCCAAGATGGCCGCCAAGTAAGTGACGCCAGAAACCATTTCCAGAAAGTTAAGTGATTTAGACAGGAATATAATTTAGTTTAACGCCGGCAACAAATTAAATACGTGCATTAGTGTATTGTTTAGTCTTGCCGTTAAAGGTTTGACTTTCCTTTGCGTATTTTTTCAGAAAACACGAAAAGATCGTAACTTCGCGAAGTCGCGCTTAGGCTTAAATTTTGTAAACGTGTTTGTTTCTTGTTTCACGGTAATTTAACTAGTTTCTCGGTAACAAATAAGTAAACTACCGTAAATAGTGTATAACTTCATTGTTTTAATACAGATTTCAGAAAAACAACGTAACTTTATATCAGAAACTTGCCTATATACATTTGTTTATAGGCCTAATTCTCGTAACGTTTTTGGAGAATCAAAGTTAAAGTATCTCGTTTAATTGTCCTTTTTTTCATTCCATCGAGTGAAATATATAATAAATAGCGTATACCTTCGTTGTTTTAATACAGATCTCAGAAAAACAGCGGAATTTTAAATCAGAAACTTGCTTATATACATTTGTGAATAGGCTTAATTCTTGTAACGTCTTTTTTGATTTTCGGTAATTTAATTGATTTATTCTAGCTAAAGTATTATTTTTGCCATGAGTGAGAAGTGCCTGACTTGCCGTAGAATTGTTAGTTCCGGGGTTTGGTGTGATGGATGCAGTAGTTTTTTTTCACTGGGGGGACTGCAGTGGCGTGGGCGTTGGGAAAGTGGATCAGGCTCATCAGTGGTTATGTAGGATTTGCAGCAGAGATAGGAAGATAGTGGAACAGGAGGGGAAAATTGCTGCCCGTCAGGCTGAGCTAGATCAGGCTAGGGAAGATCTGGACACGTTAAGGAGGGAGAAGGGCAAAGAGAGGTGGGAAGTGGCAACAGGTAGCAGAAGGAATAGGCCTAGAACTAAGTCTGACAGTTTTGTGGTGAATGTCAAAAATAAGTTTGACCTGTTGCTTCAGTTAGAAACTGATGAGCCTCAAGCAGAGGTAGGTGTAGACAGGACACAACAAACTTTCAATAGGAAATTGAAGAAGAATGTAGGAAAGTCATCGAAAAGGAAGAAAGTTTTGTTGTTAGGCAGTTCTCATGCCAGAGGTGTAGGCCAACTTCTGCAGGAGGAATTAGGACCAGAATACCAGGTCACAAATTTTTTCAAACCAAGTGCTAGTCTGGATCAGGTGACAGAGGATTTAGGTTCACTCTGTAAAGGATTTACCAGGGAAGACACCGTGGTTATTGTGGGAGGGCCAGGGAACAGCATCGACAGAGATCCTGGGTACAGTATAGAGTGTGACCTGGTAAAGATTGCGTCAGCATCGAGACACACCAATGTTGAATTTGTATCTGTCCTGAGACGCCATGACCGGCCTCATTTGAACTCTTCTGTTGGGAGAGTTAATTTGGAGTTGGAACGGCTGCTTGGATCGGGTGCGGGGGCTCATATTGGTGTGGTTCCTCTTGATTATCTCAGTAGGTGGGACTATACCAGGCACGGCCTACATCTCAACAGGAAAGGGAAGGGGAAACTGGCTGGGGTAATAGCAGGAAATTTAAGTGGGGGAGGCACTGCCATGAATGGTAAAATACCAGTGGTTACAGGTGTTGGAGCAGCACCTTTTTTAGGATAGGTAAGACAGAAAGATGTCAAGTTCTACGAGAGGTCAGGATTGAAACAAATCTTCAGTTTAGCAAAGAAATTAAACAGCACAATTCTAGCACATTGGATCACCAATCACAGCTATCAATTATAAATTTTCACCAATCACCAGAAATTTTATCTCCACCAAGTTGCATCTCAGTCCTAGGTAATTCCATTGATGAATTAAAGTCACCCAACCCAGTTGACATAATCTGCCTCTCTGAACACCATGTGACCACTGGTATAGGAACTAGGCCTAAGCACAATGAGAAACTCAGACAGGAGAGTACTGCAAATGTTAGAATAAGGAAAGGTTCTCATAAAAGTATAATTAAAAATAATGTAAGTATATTTCATCAAAATATTGGGAGTTTAAAGAATAAAGTAGATGAGCTTCTGGTTTGTTTAGAAGATTTAGAAGCTGAGAATGAAATAGATATACTATGCCTGTCTGAGCATCACATTGTTACTGATATGGATAAGGTAAATGTAAGTGGTTATAAGCTCTCTGCACATGTAATGAGAGAAAATATGGAGAAAGGAGGAGTTGCCCTATATGTCAAAAGTTATCATTGTGCAAAAAGTATAGAAACAAAAAAGTTTTGTGTAGAGAAACATATAGAAGCATGTGCCTGTGAGCTTAAATTAAATAAAGGCACATTTATAATTGTAACTGTATATAGGTCCCCATCAGGAAATTTTCATCTATTTCTGAAAAATTTGGACTCCTTGTTGTGCTATCTGTCAGACAGGAGGAAGCAAATTATTATTTGCGGGGACTTCAATGTAGATTCTCTGAAAGAGGGTAATAGGAAAAATGACCTTGAAGTATTACTCGGTTCTTTCAATTTGACACCCGTTATTGATTTTCCTACTCGGGTGGTAAAGGATAGCACCTCACTGATAGATAAGTTTAACCAGGTAAATGCTCAGCCTGTTGAGAATGGTCTTTCTGATCATGGTGCACAGCTAGTTACAATATATGACATAGCTCCATTCAGCAATACTAAACAGTCCTCTAAAGTAGTACGTTCAGTCAACGATTTAACAATTGCAAATTTCAGGGAAAGCCTACAGCAGTTAGACTGGGATGAGGTGTACCGTGAACCTGATGCCAATTTAAAATATAATTTATTTCATGACATTTTTGTAAATGCATTTGAAAACTGCTTCCCCAAGAAAATAGTTAAATATACTCGTAAGAAACCTTGTAACAAACCATAGCTTACTAAGGGTATAAAAATATCTTGTAACCGGAAAAGGGAAATGTATCTGACAGCAAGAAAGAGTAGTGACCCAGAAACTATCAAAAATTATAAAAACTACTGTGTTATATTAAGAAAAGTTATTAAAAAATCCAGGAGTATGTGTATCATGTCTGAAATCAGCAACTCTGATAATAAAATTAAAACAATTTGGAATATTATTAAAAGAGAAACAGGTCAACCAAGAGCACAGGAAGACAGTATTACCATCAAATTGAATGAAAACTTTACGAACAAAAAGTCAGAAGTTGAAAATATTTTTAATAATCATTTTCTAAATGTTGTGGATATAGTAGGATCCAGGTGTTCATTAGAAGATGCTAGGCTGTTAATGGAAGAGGCCATACCTACGAAATTTGATACAATTGAAATCTCACCCACTTCTCCCTCTGAAATTAGGAAAATAATAAACTTGCTTAAAAGCAAAAACTCACATGAAATTGATGGCATTTCCAGCAAAATACTAAAAGCTTGTTCTCAACAGATAAGTAAGATTCTCAGCCACCTGTGTAATAGCTCTCTGGAACAGGGCATTTTCCCTGATAGACTGAAATATGCTATTGTTATACCTTTGCATAAAAAGGGGGATAGATCTGATGTCAACAATTACCGTCCAATCTCCCTTCTAACAGCTTTATCCAAAATTTTTGAGAAAGTAATGTATTCAAGAGTAGCTTCACATATCTGTAAAAATGAAGTACTAACAAAATGTCAGTTTGGTTTCCAGAAAGGTTTTTCAACAGAAAATGCCATATATGCTTTCACCAGTCAAATTTTGAATGATCTGAATAACCGAACACCTCCTATTGGGATTTTTTGTGATCTCTCAAAGGCTTTTGATTGTGTAAATCATGAAATTCTGCTAGACAAGCTCAAGTATTGTGGCATGAGTGGGACAGTGCACAAATGGTTTAATTCGTACCTAACTGGAAGAGTGCAGAAAGTTGAAATAAGTAGTTCTCATAACATGCAAAGATCAGCACATTCCTCAAACTGGGGAACTATCAAGAATGGGGTTCCACAAGGGTCAGTCTTGGGTCCTTTGTTGTTCTTATTATATATTAATGACTTGCCATTCTATATTCATGAAGAGGCAAAGTTAGTTCTCTTTGCTGATGATACAAGTATAGTAATCACACCTGAGAAACAAGAATTAACTGATGAAATTGTCAATACTGTCTTTCAGAAAATTACTTAGTGGTTTCTTGTAAACGGACTCTCACTGAATTTTGATAAGACACAGTACATACAGTTCCGTACAGTGAATGGTATGACGCCATTAATAAATATAGACCTTAATCAGAAGCATATAGCTAAGGTAGAATATTCCAAATTTTTAGGTATGTCCATTGATGAGAGATTAAATTGGAAGAAACACATTGATGATCTGCTGAAACGTTTGAGTTCAGCTACTTATGCAATAAGGGTCATTGCAAATTTTGGTGATAAACATCTTAGTAAATTAGCTTACTACGCCTATTTTCACTCATTGCTTTCATATGGCATCATATTTTGGGGTAATTCATCACTGAGGAATAAAGTATTCATTGCACAGAAGCGTGTAATCAGAATAATAGCTGGAGTCCACCCAAGATCATCCTGCAGACATTTATTTAAGGATCTAGGGATATTCACAGTAGCTTCTCAGTATATATACTCTCTTATGAAATTTGTTATTAACAACCAAACCCAATTCAAAAGTAATAGCAGTGTGCATAACTACAATACTAGGAGAAAGGACGATCTTCACTATTCAAGATTAAATCTAACTTTGACACAGAAAGGGGTGAATTATACTGGCACTAAAGTCTTTGGTCACTTACCAAATAGTATCAAAAGTCTGACAGATAACCAACAAGTATTTAAGAAGAAATTAAAAGAATTTCTGAATGACAACTCCTTCTACTCCATAGAGGAATTTTTAGATATAAATTAAGAAAAAAAAAAAATTTAAAAAATAAAAAAAAATAAAAATAAAATAAAAATAAAAAAACACAAAAAAATAAAGTTGTTATATTAACTTAAGTATGTTGTTAAATTAACCTAATTATGTCATGTATTGGAAAATTCGACTCGTTCCACATCATTACGAAATATCGTATTCATGATCCATGGAACTAGTATTAATCTAATCTAATCTAATCCCTTACGCTCTCCCTGAAACTCTGTACAGCCTCTGGTATAGTCAGTTTATCCAGGTCCCATCTCCTTAAATTCTCACCTTTTTGCAGTTTCTTCAGTTTTAATCTACAGTTCATAACCAATAGATTGTGGTCAGAGTCCACATTTGCCCCTGGAAATGTCTTACAATTTAAAATGTGGTTCCTAAATCTCTGTCTTACCATTATATAATATATCTGATACCTTCTAGTATCTCCAGGATTCTTCCATGTATACAACCTTCTTTTATGATTCTTGAACCAAGTGTTAGCTATGATTAAGTTATGCTCTGTGCAAAATTCTACCAGGCGGCTTCCTCTTTCATTTCTTACCCCCAATCCATATTCACCTACTATGTTTTCTTCTCTCCCTTTTCCTACTCTCGAATTCCAGTCACCCATGACTATTAAATTTTCGTCTCCCTTCACTACCTGAATAATTTCTTTTATCTCATCATACATTTCATAAATTTCTTCATACATATTATCGTTGTAAAACTTATGTTTGCAGATTATGAGAAAAAATTATTTAACAAAGCTCATTTCTCTGCAAAGGAGTTTAGCTGTGGGAAAGTGTAAAATCAGAAGCAAACAGGATATTTTTTGTTTTAGAAGCTACAATGTGCAGCACAGCTTATAAAATGCATGAATAATTAAACCCAACTGACACTACTTCATTTGTCAGTTGATCACTGTACCATTATGAACAACTTCTGTAAGATAGTAAATTACATTATTAGTACTATCACAAGTTTTCTTAATTAATTGCACATTAATAATAAAAATTAAATAACATTTTTAGTGAAGTATCCACTGGAAGTGGCATAAAGATCACATATTGGATCTCTGTGAGGCACTAGTTTCTGTGGAGTGTGTTGTCAACTTGTGGGTGATGCACCATTGAAATGAAAACAACAGCATAAAAATTCACACATTCAATGCATTTTTACTCTCTAATTTTTTGTGGGACATACAAAAAAGTTGTATCACTAAATTTGCTTCACACACTGTCGAAGAAAACACCAAAGAAGTCAATGCCCATAGCTTGGAAATTAATGAAGTTGAAAGAATGTATTGGTCTTTGTTTCATGACCTACCAGTCATTACTTACCTAAATAACAAGAGATTACAAATATCTTTAATAAGTTAGCAGTAGTTAAGCACTTCACCACATATACTGGTAATTCATTCTTCTGCTACACACACTAAACACTAAACTCGGCAGAGGAACAATATGCTCACCACAGATTGCAGGCGCTCTGTTTCACGCACACTGGCATCTAGTTGAGTGATGAGCTGCATTACAAGGGCCCTCAATTGACTGTTAAGTGTTTGAAGTTCCTCAATCACTGTTTGTTCATCCTTAGGTCGTTTGCTGCCCTCTATGACAGCAGCTACTGGCTGTGCACATGTTTCTTGTGAGTGATCAGCATCACTTCCTCCATCACCATGACGTACAAGCAACTGCAAGAGTGAGTCTGCTTCTTCCATTGTTCTGTAATGATGATAAGGCTTTAATATGCAGTGTTCAATACCCCAATAACTTACATATAAAACAATTAAATCTGCAGTCTTTTCAAATTTCTCAGCATGATTAGCTCCACATATGTACTGTAAAGAAAACAGTAGTTTTTGTTTTGATTTCCAAAAGGCAGAGCATTACTGAACAGTTAAAAATTAATCCTGTATCATTTAGAATTATAATCAATTAACATTCACTATATGAAGATGATGATTCCTAATCTGACTGTAGCAGAGACAGTGAAAACTCCCAAATAAGTTACACACAAAATTCTTTGCCCGTCCAATACTGCAAGCAGAGATCTAAATGTATGATGAATTCCACTAGGAAGATAGTTTATGCAAAACAGAACAACAACTCCATGCAGTTGAAATTAGATCATTACAGTTTTACTTCTGGTTATAGTCAGTTCAATAGTCTGCAAAATGATTCTATTATATAATCACAAACAACAAATCAATAATTTGCATCTACAGTTGTGCTACTGGAAACCAAATAATATAAATGGACTTTTAATGTGGCGGATTCCAGAGAGTATGAAGATGGTACAAAAATAGATTGTACATCATATTCATTTACAAGCTTATAACACAGGCTTTACTCTTGACAATAAATTAAGCCATTTAAACAGGAGAATAATTTTTTGAGTAGGAATGTAATCCGTCTACTTTTCATTTTAATGGGTGTTTGTTTTTATGACACTATCATTCAAGAATTTTGTAATAACATTTTAGAAAATGTACATAAACCAAAAATCTTAAATACACCAGATTCGCAGATAATAATCGGGACCTTCTGCATATGTTAGTGCATAAATATTTTCCAGCTACCTAAAATAATACAATTTTATTAAAACAAAATCTCTTAAGCATGCAGATTTCAACTTGTGCTCCCTTTACTCACTTGTAAATGGCTAACTGAAGATTATTCTTTCCCTCCTCTTGTTGCAGAGAAGATAGATTTTCATCTTTCACAAACTTAAAGGACATCTTCTTCTTATTTTCAAGAGCTCTCTTAAATGTTTCAAACTGATCCTTCTTCAACCTGCATTAAATTGAATTGAGTCAAGCCTTCACAAAACCATAAGAGGTTAGGAATAAGAAAGAACTGCATATCACACTTTTAAATTCGGTTTGAGCCAAATATTTTAATCTTCCATAAATCAAACCTTATTGCCCTGCATCAAATTCCACTTTTTTTTCATTTTCTTTACTTTGTTAATATTCTGGGCCTTACTAAAACAAAACTGATATAGATTAGTGTTTTACTGTTGTAAAGATGACTCTTCATTTGTTTTTGTTTTTTTATATAACCAGTGCTATAAACAATAATATAAAACATGTGATGTGTAGTGCTATTTTTCAAACTATCATACGGAACATTTCTGAATATATAGATATATATACAGAGAACCAATGCATAATTTTTTTGCATGCCAGCATTTTTATGCTTGGTACTGCTCATTTATGACAGAATTATATGATGTTCAAATGTTTTCCAATATTTGCCTAAAATTATACACTGTAATTATACACATTTACTTATTTGCAGATGATATTCTGTAGTCATATGTGCACCATATATCGCAGCATCAACAGAAATTGCAAAGTGGAATTGAAACATCTATAACAGTACAGATTAGTGCTCACCCAGTAAGACAGTCCCAGCCATCAAAAGGGCTGGAAGGCAACCACCAAACAACAAAATAAACAGGTACATGATTTGCTGCTCAGCATAATGCAGCTAGAACCTGTCCTTCACCTGACTCTAACCTCACACTCCTTTAAACACCCTGCCTGCCCCCACAGCAGCTTCACACCTCTCTTGGTACTCTCTAACTTTTTTCTAGCTTACTTTTGTTTTACTTTACTTCTCTCTTTCTCTCTTGAGTCTACATCTTGGTCTTGGAACTTTGTTTCAGCATCCCTTTTCAAGATATGTTATAAGCCAAGACTTGAACCACAACAATTCATATCTGGTTTGAAACCCATTGTGATTGTTGTGCTTTTTTTCAGAAAAAGGCACTACCATTGCCATGCAGAATTGCCAACTTTCCTCTCATCCTCACTAATAGTTACGTTTAGTCAGTATTGGTGTAAATGGTACATAACTGAAGGCAGACTCATTTCTTAGTAGGCAACAGACATCCTAATAACATGCAAATTAATTAGTTAAGGTCTGGTTTACACATTTTTAATGTGTCTAATTCTATTTCCACTCTTTTGTGTACCTTCATAGCTCTTCAGGAACATTCTTCTCCCACATTAAAGAATTTGTCCCTTTCTGGTACACAGTTTTAACCTACTGAAAAGTTTCAAATCAGTGCACACTCCTCTGCAGAGTGAAAATACATTCTGAATTCATTTACGAGCATCAAGAACTGGAGTGGATCAAGCAGTGAACCTACAGGAGATAATGTTTAATATTTCCTCACTCTGAATTTAGCCTTATTTCTGTGGTGTAAATATTAACAATCTTTACTTTCAGTTATTAAGATATGACTCCATTCCTGCATGGAGAATGCATTTGACACAATACCACTGCAGTTTTCCTAATGCACAGCTGAGTGGTAATGTGGCAGACTATGGATCCAGAAGTCAGTGGTTGGATCCAGAGCCGGTCTTAGAATTTTTGTGTGTCGCTTAACACTTCTTTTACCTCTGGCATGTCTATTAATGTGAAAAATCCCAAGACACACTGCTTCACAGCCTATGCTGCACTGTAGATTCCCCATCACTGGCTGGGTAAGCAGTTCAAAGGCCACACGTAGATAAAGGCATTGCACCTCCAATAGGCCTTCTGCGAAAGCAGAATGGTATTCAAACCAACCTGTGGTTTCATGACGGCAGTAGAATTTTACCATCCACACAACTGAAGAACCTGACAAGATCGCAAAAAATACCACTTTCTAATTTTTCTTGTATAATTGTACAAGAAATTTCTGAGATCATATGCTGCTTTTTTTGTAGCAGCATCCAACCTGAGCCATCATCAAACAGTTATTCTGAGAATGGTGGTTCAGTATTCTATTGTGCAAAATATTTTCTCAAAAATTTCTGGAAATATGGAAAGGAGGAAGATAGGTGTATAATTAAGATCACTTGCTTATCTCTTCTTTTATAAATGGGTGTTACTACCGATACTTTTGTATAACTCTGCCCCCCCCCCCCCCCCAACTTTAACCATTCCTTCTGAAACTTCTCATCTACCAGTGCCTAACATTTCCTCATATCTCGAATGGCTTTACACCCCTCACCTGACATTATTTCTCAATTGTCATTAGTTTTATTATCAACTATCTGTTTCTAATTTAGCTTGAATTACAAAAACAATTAAAGAAATCTTGGAGTATCCTCCATGTTTTAGGTTACTATACCATCTGCCATCTATTCTCTACCCAATACAGTTTGTTTTGTTTTCTTTATTCTTTTTTATTTTAATTTGTTGTTATTATAAAAGTTTCACATTGCCTTGAGGATATTCCTAATAGTTTTGTGTACTGTGGCATATTCTATTATGTTTACCATTTACTTGAAACTCTTACCTTCTCTTTCACAGTTGCTTTATTCCTACTGAGAGTTTCCTTTGCTTTCTACTTTCTTCATAATTACAATATCTCTCATTGTCTGCATAAGTATCGTTTTTAAATCCTTTCCATTTGTGTTTATATCTACATAAATTAATTTTCTGCACTGCTGAACTTGGTGCTTACTTTACTTTGGTATACTTCCATACACTTAAATAAATTTTCATAATCAACATTCTGATTTCCTGCCTCATGAGTCTTTATAGCTTTTTTTTTCGATTTTTATTTTGCGTCTTGCATGTATATGATCACTTAAACCTCAAAATGGTTTGGGATGCTCACATCCTATACATCATCTTTATTATTTGATAAAATATAGAAACTTTCATTTTTCAGTGCATTTGATTCTTGCCAATTCCATATTCTATTTTTTCCCCCTTCTTCTGGAAGACTGTGTTACGAAGAAACACCATTCACTTCCTGGGATTTTTTTTTTTTTTTTTTTTTTTACGGGGGAATATTTCTGCTGTTTACTTTCTTTCTTTTCTGTCCGATGTGGAAACCGACATCCTGAGGAGCCTAGGAAGGATGACCAAAGTGATGCTGAGAATATTGAAGAAGAAAAATGTAGTTTGAGTAGACAAGTTTGATTGTGGTACCATATATAAGTGATACTTCATGCTATTTTATGTATATTTTACTTCTCAGTGTTTCTATATTACAGAAAAAACCTGTGCAGCTTTTTGTACATTTTTCTTACATTCATGACTCTTTTATGCTTATTACTGATACTTTTCTGTTTAAAAAATAATCCTTTAGTACATAATATTTTGTTTCATATTTTTTCTGTTTATGACACATTTTTACACATTTTGCATATTTTATTTAAAACTGTAATATTTTTATAATATGAGCCATGGACAACTAGAATTATTGCTTCTACAACTGCTATTAAAACCACCACTGCCATTGACACCATTTGCATTACATTTTTGTAGGGGGGACTTGCTATCATTTATCAGTTTCTGCAAATCGTCTTATATTCTGTCTTCCTCATCAACATACGAACTTGTTAGTATACAGATATGAATGACTTTCACATAATATCTTTTATTTATTTGTAAAATATATCTTTTTATTCTGTCTGAGAGTCCTTCAATATATAAATTTTCTTGTTTACGATAAAGCTGACACCTGAATTCCCTCCCTGTTCTCTCCATCTGTAGTAAAACATACATCCAAATTTTTATTCTATTGTTCTTCATTTCTCCTCCCACTTTAGATAGCCGTTATATACCCCAATTGGTCTTATTTTGCTCCTCTCTCAATTCCAGAACCACAGATCCATAAGTTCTACTGTTTCTTGTCATTAAATAAAAAGTGTAGATGCACTGGGATTTCTAAGGTTCTTGTTACTGCCTGTTTACCCAAATGTCACGTAGCTGTGTGGAGGGGCACAGGCAGCTGGATATACCCCATGGCTTAAAACCATTACCTGAGTTTCCTCAGTGAATTCCTCTCTATAGTCTTTCACCAATACCAGAGTACTGGTGTCCCAGGAACTCATGAAAGAGGCCATCCAACAATACTACTCAAGGTTCACCAGAATTTCATGACCAGAAGAGGGCGGCAAGGCTAATTCATTCACAAATCATGTTTTTTAACAACAGTGTTAAATACTGGCAGAGCTACTCTCAAAGCAGTCTCAGACAAAGTCGAAGTGTTTCTAAATCTCAAAGCCTGGGACCAACAAGGCCAGTTTGTGTGCTAATCACATGTCAGTGGGAACTTCAGGTGTCCAGTCAATATTGCCATTAAATAATCAGCCTTCATGTCACTTCTGATATATTTAGTCCAGAGGGTAATTCACTTTGACTAACCACAATGTCAGTGGTATTTCTGACAAATGACCCATCGACTTCTTTTCTGCTGACGTGTCATCAAAATTGTTACCTTACGCATAACAACAGCAGTAGGGCTCAATTATTTGGTTCAGACATTGTGATCTACTCTTATTGGCTCCCTTAATCCTCAGTAAGACCTGAATATGTCCTCTCCCCCCCCCCCCCCCTTCTTAGTGCACACACTTTTTACAACTAAAGGTAAAAAATCTGCTTGTTCTGCATCACAGATACAGCCATCATAGTTAAGATAGGTAATTCATATTTTTTACTGTAGGAAAAAAGGAATCAGTATAGGAATTATAAGAAAATAGCCATTAATCAGGGGTTTTCACATATTGCTTCTAAATTCTTGGTTTTATGTATATTGAGGGTGAGCCTAAAAACAAAAACTGTGATACAAAAAGTATACCTTATTATTTCTTGCTGTCTCACATGATAATCATGCTGTAAATGTAGTGATTCAAGAGCTCTAGTTACACTAGTAAGCTTCATTGCTTCTTTCAACATTGATGCAGCATTTTGGTGGCACTGCACAGCTTCATCAAACCGTTTGTATCGGAGATGTGTGTCAGCTTTACGGTGCTGCTGATGGGCCTGGGGGAAAAATGGTATCATAATATATCAAAATATTTGTCACGTGTATAGCCTATGAAGTAAATAACAAACAAATTAACCAATAATTTCAAATACTTTTTTCATGAATGTGGTTTTGAGTCAGTTGAGGATCTGCACAAGATAAGGTAACTGTGTTGTAAAGGCGTGGGTGCTGTATGCCTGTGATTGAGTGAAAATGTTTTCTTCTTTCTTTCTTTTTTCCCAAATATGTCAACTGACAGCATGATATTTAGAAAAGTTTATGAAAATATCAGTTTTTTCGAGTCAGGAGTTTTAGATAAATTATATGATGAAGAAAAACATTTTTTTCCCATTGAAGATAAAAAGTGACTGAAATGGTTAAGATTCAGAAGAAAGCTGCATGAATCGTGAAAGACATTCATATCTTGTAGAGTACTTTTCAAGGAACTTAAAATCTTGACACATCCAGCTATGTACATTTGTGAAAACGTCTGCTTCCTAAAGTCGCTTGGGAAATCAAAATACTGAAAACCCACACTCATAATTACGAACTGAAAACAAGAACGATGTTCTTAGGAAGTTGAGCACCACAGGCTTGTATCAGAAAAATGTACAGCATCAATAATACCTTTTTTGCATGACACGAATTAACAGACTTCGAAAAGGAAAGGTAGTTGGAGCTAGGCACATGGGACATTCCATTTCGGATTGTTAGGGAATTCAATACTCCAAGATCCACAGTGTCAAAAGTGTGCTGAGAATACTAAATTTAAGGCATCACCTATCACCACTGACAACGCAGTGCCTGCCTGACACATTCATTTAACGACCGAGAGCAGCAGTGCTTGCGTAGGGTTGTCAGTGCTATCAGGCAAGCAATGCTTTGTGAAATGACCCCGGAAATCAAAATGGGATGTATGATGAACATATTTGTTATGACAGTGCAGTGAAATTTGGTGTTAATGGGCTATGGCAACAGACGACCGATGTAATTGCCTTTGCTAACACATGATATTGCCTGCAGAGCCTCTCCGGGACTTGTGACTGTGTTTGTTGGATCCTAGATGACTGGAAAACCATGGCCTGGTCAGATGAGTTCCAATTTCACTTGGTAAGAGCTGATGGTAGGGTTCGTATGTGGTGCAGACCCCATGATGCCATGGACCCAAACGGTCAAGAAGGTATTGTGGAAGCTGGAGGTGGCTCCACAATGATGTGGGCTATGTGTAATGGAATGGATCAAGGTCCTCTGATACAACTGAACCAATCATTGACTGGAAATGGTTATGTTCTGCTACTTGGAGACCATTTGCCATCATTTGTGGACTTACATGTTCCCAAACAACAATGGAATTATTATGGAAAAATCCTGCAATGGCAAGAATTTCCCAGTTATGGATCACTATAGACTAAGTCTGGCTCAGTATTTCTGCAGGGGCTTCCATCAGCTTGTTGAGTGCATGCCACATTGAATTGGTCACTACACTTGGCAAAAGGAGGTCCAAAATGATATTAGCATGTATCCCACAACCAATAAAAAATTTAACTAGTAATGAAGTCCAGTTTAAGAGACTTTATTGGTGGCCAAATTCCTTCTACTCCCAAGAAAAATTTCTTAGTGGAACCAATTGATGTTGAATATATGTTATAAATATCAAATAACATGAGTGTTACATAAACTATATCTGCACATCAATGTAGTAATGTAATGAATGTAAATTAATGTTGAAACTGATTCTGGTGATGTATGGCTACAATAGCCTAAGAATTATCAAGTGTCCTTCACTGTACTGAATATTTACTCTCTTTGTGACATGTCCACTACTGCCCCATAAATGAAAATATGATTAACATTTTCTACATCCATGAGGAGGATTTCACTTGGGATGTGGAGAAGGGACATTAGCATAGCTCTTCTTTTTTTTTTCGATTGCTTTCTCGTCTGTATGTTCAAACAAATTTTGCAATTAATTTTAAACCAATCATGATGAGCTAAAGACTTGAAATTTTAAACAAGACTCAGAACTGGATGACAATAAAGTATCTCCTCATCTGCCTGATCTACCTACCACCTGTAGAGGGGGTGTGAAAGGATTGGTGACACCTGGTATCATGGTAGCCGTGCAGTAACAGTCACACAGCTAGCATCAGAATACATTCCAGCTGGTGTGCGAGCAGATGGGCATCACTGACTGGGGGTGGGGTGGAAGCAGGGATGGATAGTGAGAGGAGGGAGGCAAGATGGACATTGGAGGGGGGGGGGGGAGATTCAAAGAGAGATGGGGAGGGGGGAGGAGGAGGGAAAGGGGAGAGGGTCAGAGAGAGGGAAAGATGTGTGCAATGTATGTGATATATGTATACACGTGCGAAGGCACGTGTAAAATCTAGCATGTATATAAATAATTATTTAAATTAAAAAAATTAATACACCACATTTTAAAAATAGATTAAAATGTATAAAATAATTATTCAGTAAGATACACTTTTAAAAATTGGACTAAAAAGTGTAAAACAATTTTTTCTAGCCCTATACAGATTTCTAGCTCCATAGAGACAGTCCTGAAAATTTGTGATTGTGAATTTTTAATAGCTACGAAAGTATTTTAAAGATTTATAACAAAAAACATGGGACAGATGCAATAAATAATTCATGCATGACTAGTTAGCCTATTACATATTGCATGCATGCCACATTTTTTGTTATAAATCTTACATGCATTTTCATAGCTTTCAAAAATCCATAATCACAAATTTTCAGGACAATCTTTGTTGGGCTAGGAGAAATTATTTTATACTTTTTAGCCTGGTTTAAAAATATGTTAAATTTTTATTTAAATAAGTTTTTATGTGCATGTTCCTGTTTTATGACATGTTCTACAGTCTTGCTATGGAACAAAAAGTATATCTAATCTAGTATGTCTTTACAAATTTTCCACTCAGAACATACATATTCACACACTTTCACTGAGTTCAACATCACATTACTGATAACACAATGATGAGATGCTGACTCAATCCTAGCTACCATGAAAATATAATGCAAGCCTTAGACCAGATGCTGAAGTAGTCTCTCCAGCAACAGTTTATGTGATAAGTTACAAGTATGATAAGTACATGATGATAATGTCTCATGGCTTGTACAGTGGCACATAATTACTTACTAAATGCATTGTATTATTCCATAACTTTATGTATATATTAACACTTTTATACTTTACAAATATTTTAAGGTTTTCTTTTTGTATGAACTCACTGTTGATTTATGACAGTAAAATGTGACTGTTAATTTTCCTTCTTTGTTCTGCACATTAAATCTGGCAAATCCTATCAATTACATGTTTTTATGAATGCAAAATAAATAAATACAAAAGAAACTTGATGTAACATTGACTCTACCACTCTGCATACAACTTGAACATCGAATCCAAGCAACAGCATTGTAGCTTTGCATTGTGTACTTGAAAGGGGAAAAATATATGGGAGATAGCATAGAGCCTGGTCAAATGTAAATAAGAGCCTGATGGTCCTAATGAGATCAGGATAAATAAATATCACCACCGCGATATAAAGACATACTTCCATTGTAAGTAAATTTTTATCTACAGCCTCAGTTATTAGCTTACCAAACAACAATGGCATTAACGACATTTCAGTGATGATCTGTGAAAATAAATATTACATCCATCGACTTCGTAACTGCGCCATACAAATTAAGAAACAGCTGTTATCTAGAGACTGATGATAATCGCAACTTATGAACTCAAACATGTCGTCACGCAGCACAAAGAAGGCGAACAGCATTGGATACAACTGAAACCTCGGGTATCTTATTTATTAAAAAGATATTTCTGTCGATATTAAGTTTCATTCATATACTGACCACGTTTAACGCAGAAGATTCCATTGCGTCTTGTTTTACAATACGAAGAGGGAGCTCATAAAGGGTGTTTTCCCGTAACTTCAAATAAAAAGTAATAAATCAGCCTTCGGCTATCAGATGTCATTTCTCAAGGCACAATTAAAAAAAAAAAATGTGTATCAGATGTAAACATAACACCTAGCAGATGTCAGATTTCGTTCTTCACTTGTTTCTCGGTGCAAGGATCACAGAGCTGCAGTGGAACCAATAGTTCCCTTGTCATCACGAAGGGTAATCAATTTTTGCAGAGTTGCAGACATTACATGCGGAATGCTCTTTACTTGCGTGCGAAAAAAAAAAACCTTGCTTAATGTTCCGAACCAACAATGTCTGTAATAAAAGATTGAGGTTTCGAACAGTTTTTATGACTCAGACCTTCGGATTTACTGAATTTACAAATTACCTGTAAGTCACGAGATACTGGGTTAGTGTTCGCCATTTCAGAAATTGAAGGATTGACGTGACTGCGCGTTTCGCACTTATCGTGATTTCTTAAATTTTGATATCAAGGGGGAAACTGCACTTGTCTTACTGTTAGACGTTTTCTTTCCGGAATCAGCGGTAGGAGAGACGTACAGTTATCCCATAGGCAATGGGTTTGATCCAGCCACATTCGCGGCTTGTAGAGTTTAATAATTTTTTTCTGGGTACTGTAAGATGTAATGTATTATCTACTGAATAGAAAGCAGGAAAAGAAATTACATTTCTTCGACACGAATGTTGCCTGAGACTGCACATTCTTCAATGGATAAAGACGTACAGGGCAAGCGTATGTAACCTTGCGGATTTATGAAGCAAAAAGTATATCTTATCTGAACAGTCTTGATACTCGCCCGAAAAGATAAAACGAAGCCACCGAAAACTTAAATATAGATAAAAATTTGACCCAGTTGCCCCATAAATGATCAACGCCTTAACCATTGTGCCTCAAGAGGTGTAGTCAGGTGTTCTTGGTTTCCATTGGAATAGGCTAGTAGCCGTGGATTACTAGTTTCAGAAAGGTCGTGTTTGAAAAACAAATCACATATCTTGGGAAAACTAAAGCTGTAGAGAGAGAGTAATGTAGGATTAAAGGGAGAAGACGTATCAATTTTGGCAACACATACCAGTATGTAGGAAGCAACATCTGTGCAGTAGAAAGAATTTTGTAGTAATTTACAATGAGTGGGCCAGGACAGCTTGAGTAGCTGGTGCACAGGTGCAGAAGTGTGTTTGTAGTGCACTCTGTAGGCAAGAGTGCCAGGGATCATCCCATTGCTTTTCAGTATGCTCCAAGCTCAGTATATACCATATTGAGTACATTAGTGTCGGCTAACTAACAGACACAAGGTGAAATCTTTGACACTTGAAGCACATTATTTGCAAGCAAATTAGAAAGCTGCCTAAGAATTTGGGTTTTATATACCCCGTGTATATTCACCAAACATATATGGTTGGTTTGTTAAGTTCTATTAAAAAGAAAAAAAAGTTTATTTCAAAATTAACTCATCTCACTTCTCAAGACAATCTCATCTGAGGAATACACACTTGGTCCAGTGATCCTCCAGCTTTTTCATCCCATTGGAAAAATAGGTTCTATTGCACTCGTCAAAATACTTGTTGACTGCAACTATCACTTCCTTATTTGACAAAAATTTCTTCCCAGCAAGCCAAAGTTTCAAGTTAGGGAACAAGAAGTAGTCCCTTGTTCTATGTCTGGTAAACAGGGTGGATGAGGAACCAATTCAAAGCCTAGTTCATGCACTTTCACCACAGTTATCGCTGATGCTAGGGATGGTGCATTATCCTTGTGAAAGAGCACTTCTTTTGAATGACAGCCTTGGTCTTTCTTTCAATCAACACAAGTTTCAAACAGTCCAACAACAAAGCAGAATATGGTCCAGTTATGGTTTTGCGTTTTTTTCCCAAATAATCTGTGAGGATTACTCTTGGGAATCCCAAAAAAACTGTGACCATCACCTTACCAGCTGAAAGAATGGTCTTTGTTGGTGCACTTTCACCAGCCTTTGTCCATTGTTTTGACTCTGGTGTGTAATAATGAATCGAGGTTTCATCAGTAGTCACAAATGGGTGCAAAAAGTCTTGTGGATTGTGATTAAACATTGCCAGACAGTGTGTTCAAAAGTTGTACGGGATGCACTTTTGGTTGACTGTGAACAATCATGCCATCCACCTTATACACAGTTTCTTCATAGGCAATTCTCCATGCAGGATATTATGCACTCGCTCAGTTGAGATGTCTACAGTTTTACCGCTCTTATTAATTCTTATTCGGTTGTCTTGGCTTACCATATCATACATTTTGTCAGTGGTTATCTTTGTGGTGACCTCAGTAGGACAGCTGGAGTGTGCTTCGTCTTTGGTGCTTGCCAAACCATGTTTAAATTCATTAATTAAAAAGTAAATGACTACAAATAACCAAGTAGGTTGTGTAACTACAGCGAAAAAGCTTGTTATAATGTGAAGGACAATCAAACAATTTAAAATCAGAGATGGTAAAACAGTTTATATTAAAACTGAGTTATAGTCCAAATCTGCAATAGCTGTGTATTGTGTCTTGAAAGCAAAAGTAAACGGTCTTGAACGATGGTGCAGAGTCTATGTGAAGTTCATCCAGTTCTGTTTTGATTTGTGCAACAATCCAAACCTTCAAATGAAACTGTTTGGTAACAGCTCAAAGCTCAGTTTTTCCCGTTTTCAATTCCAGCTGACACACTAACCAATTCAGATTGCTGCCAACAATGAACTGTGCACTGTACATATACGATTATTGGGATAATCAAACTTACCAACTGTGAAGGCACAACAAAAATGTTCCATTCTTTCATGGAAATTTACCAGACTTATAAAACCACCCTTGTCTATACCAGACAAGATACCTCTGAGTGAATAGAAATTTAAAAAATAATTTCTGCAGGAAACTATTTGATGAAGATGAGAATTATTTTTCAAAAAGGTCTTAGAGTTGCACAAATAACACATTTGAGAAGTGAGTGTGTTGTGGGAGATGAATTAACCGATTAAGTACCATTTTTTTCTTCAATCTGCATTTATTTTTATGTTGCCTGATTGACATAGGGATGAGGAAAAGGAATATAAAATTAAAAAAAAAAAACAATAACTTTGAAGTAAATAATTTATTTTGATTGATCCTCAAATGGTTATCATGGCACATGCCACTCTCTTTTGATATTTTCTTTTATTTTTTGTGCCAGACAACAAAACAATCAATATGAAGTCCCAGATTTTACACAATGTTTCCTCACAATTTTCCTGCAAATTGCAATTTTCTTTGCTTCCCCAGTGTTGTGTGTTAAATCCTATGTCTGTTTCCAGAAGTCTTGAGTTCAATTGGAACACACGAAAGGGATGATTTTGGGTATGATGGATGTCCTGCCCTTTTCGGATCAGAAGCAGCTGATGACTGAACAACATGTGCCCTTGCCACCATCCTCCAGAATTGAAGCAGTGGAATACTTTCATTCGAAAGGGAGTAGATAACATGTGTGTTGACCAACGCTACATCTAATGCATGGGTGAACAATGGGAAGTACCATTTCTTACTTTGAATTCTCACATGATATTTCTCCACGTTCCAGACCAGTTTGTTGACACCTCCCATATGATTGTTATATTCTGAAATCATTCTTGGCTTTGGAACTTGCACTTTTTTGTTCCCAGCTTTGCTCCATCTCTTTACTTGGCTTACTGGATACACTATCTCATGGTTTGACAAGAGCTTTACACAGTTGTTATCCTTCCACATTACTATCATAACCTCCATATTCTTGTCAAATCTATAGTCATACGCTCCTCTTCGTTTCTTCTTCATGTTGTTCTCAGATCCTACTGAACAGTTATTTATTCACTTCATACAGGCAGTCCCAGATACCCATATTCTCATTTCTGAGAACCATTTTATCAAACGGAAGCTCATGCAAAAGTTATCAAAACATATTTTGTGAAGTTCAGGAGTCTGCAGAAAAGAAATCATATTCAACACTACTGATCCATCAAGTCCAGGAACTGAAACATCATTTGTATCCTTCGATTTTCCTTCATAGACCGACATGTGGTAACAGAAACTGCTTTGAGAACAGCACATGCTCCACTGTTTGAATCCAAATCTCACATTGTTTCCCACAAATAAACTGTTTTAGTTAATGGTGTCCATAATATCATACCATTTGCTCATCAATGCTCAGGCTGTCAGAAAAAATTTGAAATGTCATGAAATTATTATTCAGTAAATCCATCAACGGATGAGTTTTAAAAAGTTTATCCCTTTCACCAGGTAGGATTCTGTTCAGATGTGTGTTGTCATTGAAATGAAGGTGCCACTTTATTTCCAGATACCTGTTGTGTCTCATACACTGTCGTACACACCTTATGTCAGAGTCTTCATCTTCATTCCAGTATAGCTTTCCCTGTGGAAGAGCGTGGTATCCAGTGAAGAGTAGTATGCCTATGAACTTTTTTTTAGGTATCCATAGGATAACTCATAGCTGTGATTATTATTCTGTGTAACATATCGGAAACTTCCACTGACAATCAAGTTCAGTACCTGTTCATCAAAAAATTCTTTGAAGCACTCAAGAGCAGATTTTCCTTTTAATGCTGCTACCAAATTAGATTCTCGCTGTCCAATTTCTGCTGTATCAGGATAGGTTTTAGAGTGCCCCATCTGTTGTCCAGTTAGAATTGACAATAGCTTTCTCCTTATTCTTTCATTGGCCTGCAAGTTCCTCATTTTTCTTTTTTCCATTGGCAAGAATTTCCAAGGAACGTGGCACATCAGATGGACAGTATTTTCAAATATATTTTCATCGATATCTTTGCAGTTAGACATCTCACTTACGCTATCTGGAGGGAGTTCGACAATGTCAATGGTCTCAGTCACATCACCATCATCATCAAAAGAAACCATGAAGTTCAGGTCTTTTACAGTTTCTTCAGTTTCACATGATAGAAAGTGCTTCATAGTGACTCATTGTACCTCAGGAGCAAATAAAAGCAAAATAAAGTTTTACGTGGAAAGTGCCATGAGCCCCAAATGGAGATTGAAGGTTAGGCAGGTGTCATGCAGAAATGAAATAGGTCTTTGAAATAAATGATTGATAAACATCTTCTCAGATCATTACAGAACATGCCCGTGCACAGATATTGGAAGTTATATATAAAAACAAAGATGAGGTGACTTACCGAACGAAAGCGCTGGCAGGTCGATAGACACACAAACAAACACAAACATACACACAAAATTCAAGCTTTCGCAACAAACTGTTGCCTCATCAGGAAAGAGGGAAGGAGAGGGGAAGACGAAAGGAAGTGGGTTTTAAGGGAGAGGGCAAGGAGTCATTCCAATCCCGGGAGCGGAAAGACTTACCTTAGGGGGAAAAAAGGACAGGTATACACTCGCACACACGCACATATCCATCCACACATACAGACACAAGCAGACATATTTAAAGACCAAAGTTATATTGGAAGTTATTTACATAATAACATGACTTACATGGTTTTAAAAATGTGCAACTCTTGTAATACTGAAAAACATAGCTTCTTCACAGAAATAAAAGTGTACAACTCACTCATTTAACAACTGATGAAACTTCAATGCAAGCACTTGACAAAGGTCTGGATAACAATGGGAATTGGTACCATTCGCTGCCAGCATTATTATAATTGCAAAATTTCTATTACAAAGACAAATCCCCAAATGGGAATCATGGAACTTAATGGATTAACTTCCAGTTATATGTCTCTAAGGCTCAGTGTGTGATGTAATGATGTGAAATGCTATAATTTGTTATAAGTGTCAGACTATAAATATATAGCCAGTGTTCACATAAGTCACATCCAATGAAAATCTGTAACACAACCATCTATGTGGCATGCTTATAATTATGTATTATTTATATTTTAGGACAATTAATCTGGAAAAAAATGCACCACATTTAATGAAAGCATGAAAACCATCTGAAGATGAATCATAATGATTTGAAACCGGTAACAGTACCCTTTGAATAAAGGAACTGAAAATAAATTTGTGGCTGGTTGGTGTCTCAACACCATCAACATTTGTCTTCAAGTAACAGCCACGGTCTCCGACCATGTCATCATATTACAAAATTGCATTAATGTTAAAAGCTGTTACAGTTGTAAAAAATATTTATTTCTAAAAAAGAAAAGCACAACCCAGTTCTGGAACATATGTCCCATCTTGAGATGTATATTAAAATGTGAGTCCACAAAGACTGCATAACTGCGATTAAAATATGTTAAAATAATGCATCTGTAGTATATGGCATGCAACAGAAGTTTAACATATTTTATCCTATTTTAACTTGAGTTATACAACCTTTGTGGACTCTATTTTAAGATGCACCTGGAGATGGCACATATGTCCTGAAACTAGTTTGTGCTTTCCCTTTTAGAAAAAAATAATTTTTACAACTGAAGCAGATTTTAACTCTGATGATGAATAACATTTGTGGGATGTCATGTGAAGAGAAGTGTGTGACAAATGTATAGGTATGGGACATATAGGTATGGGATTCTTTTCTGTCACTTATCACTTCTTTCACCTCTGGCAATGATTTGTTGCAGTGGAAACTGTGAAACTGTATCTGAGTAGCTAAGACAGTACACAGGATAAGGGCATATGACTTATAGTAAAGCACTGCATTGTCTCCATCTACAGGGTGATTATAATTGAAGTTAAAGGTTTCAAACTGCTGCACAAATAGCACCACTGGTCAGAATGATGTCAAATTGCAACAGAATATTATTGGAGAAGGGGGGAAAATGTATGGCAGAAGAAAAATAAATAGTTACAAAATATAGCAATAGATGGCACTGTAAGCATCATAATTTAACAGTGGTCAACTACAAATGACAAATGGATCATACAACAATGCCTAAGGTGTACGTTTGACATTAAACAAATTGTAATACTCAGTATGCATAGGTATACAGGTAAGATACTGTTAGTTACATAAGCCCATCTACCAAGGCAAGGTCATATTACATTGGATGGGAAAAATCAGTTTTTAATTGTCCTGAGGCCAAAAACCACATAAAAAGCATCAGTCACATCAGTTTTTAATTGTCCTGAGGCCAAAAACTGCATAAAAAGCATCAATCATATCGGTTTTTAATTGTCCTCAGGCCAAAAACTTCATAACAAGCACCAATCAAAATCAAAGCAGATATTAATTTTCATGTGACTGGTGCAAAGCATGTTCAGTATGCTGTCCACCATTTTCTGCAACAAGTCAAAACTGAGAAACACCATGTTCCACATGCCGCGCGGAGTGGCCGTGCAGTTAGAGGCGCCATATCACTAATTGTGCGGCCCCTCCCGCCGGAGGTTCGAGTCCTCCTTTGGGCTCACAGCATTGTCCTTAGCATCAAGTTAGTTTAAGTAGTGTGTAAGTCTAGGGACCGATGACCTCAGCAGTTTGGTCCCTTAGGAATTCACACATTGTTGAACATTTTTTGAAGATGTTCCACAACTGATCGGAATGTTTCTGGGGTCACATTCAGAGTGTGTTGCGCAATGCGTGCCTTCAATGCAGTTAAGTTTGCAATTGGAACACTGAACACAACATGTTTCAGTTAGCCCCACAGCCAGAAGTCATACGGATTAAGATCAGGTGATCGGCTGTTGGGAAATAGTGGCTGATAATTCTAGCATTTCTGAAATAGTGCTTCAGCAGTTGCTTAACTGGATTTGCAATGTGTGGAGGTGCACTATCTTGCATAAAAATGATCCATCCACACTGTTGGAGAGCTGGAGTGATGTGGTTGTGCAAAAGACACTCATAGCGCTTACCAGTGATGGTACAGGTAACAGGACCAGAAGCACCTGTCTTTTCAAAAAAATATGACCCGCTGATAAATGATGCCGTAAACCCACACCACACAGAGATGTTTTCAGGATGAAGTGGTACTGGTTGATTTGTGTGCGGAATTTCTGTTGCCCATATTCGACAGTTCTGTGTATTGACGTATCCTGTCAGATGGAAGTGGGCTTCTTCTGTCCACAAAATCGTCCACGGCCAATCATTGTCCACTTCCATGTGAGCAAGAAATTCTAAAGCGAAGGTCTCTCGTGCTGGCAGGTCAATAGGAAGCAACTCATGCACATGGGTACTTTTGAATGGATAGCAAAGAAGGATGTTTCATAGGATTTTACGCACCGTACTCATAGGTATGTCCAATGTTAGGGCAATTCTCCATGTGCTACACATTTGCACACCACCACTGATCTCCTCCTGCATTGCCTGTGGCCACTGCTTCCATTGATGTTCAATCAATTCATTTCCTCTCTCTATCAGGTTGCACACCAAAAGAACCTGTCTTTTTGAATTTCCAAATCATTTTCTCCAGACCCACGGCAGTTATCAGACCAAAGCTTTTTTCAAACCCTCCACTGTCTGGAATGCCTGCAGAGTGACGTGTGCACAGTCATCATTCTTATAATACAGCTTTACAAGCAGAGCATGATCCTGCATTAAGACAGTCATGGCGAACATCACAGACGTGAAAGCAGGAAAAGCTGTGTACCCGACATGTTTATACCAGCTTCAATGGGTCATGTGCTTGCCAGGTGTTTTCATTTATGTATTTTGACACATACAACACCATCTACTGATCAGTTTTCACACTATTTTTTTTCTTCTGCCATATGTTTTCCCCCTTCTCCCATAATATTGTGTTGCAATTTGATGTCATTCTGACCAGTGGTGTTATTTCCACAGCGATTTGAAAGTTTAACTTTAATTATAATCACCATGTATATCTACATACATAATCTATAACCCACTGTTAAAAACATGTCAAAGAGTACTTAGCATTGTTAACAAATATTAAGTTTTCTTCCTGCTCCTGTTTTACTGGAATGTGGGAGTGCCTCTGTGCACTCTAGTGTTAATCTAATCTTGTCTTTTCATTCACTACAGGTGTTATACATAGGGGGACTCAAGTGTGTTTCTAGATTCTTCACTTAATACTGGCTCTAGAAGCTTTCTGAGTTTTTTTGATAGGCAATTGATGTCTGTCTTTGTGTTTGCCACATCAGGTTCCTTAGCATTTTTTTAAAACTCTACAGTGTAACTGTTTATGATGTCCTTGTTCATATACATTGCATATTCCCTGTTAGCCCTATTCTGCATGAGGCTCACACTCTTGAGCAATGTACTGGAATGGGGCACATAGGTTTCATTGGAAACTGTCTGCACATTCCCAGTATCATACAAATGAACTGAAGTCTGGCACCTGTTTTACCCATGACAGTGTGTATGTGTTCATTCCACTACACATATGTACGTATTGTAACATCAAGGTATTTGTAAGATATGACTGATACATCAAGGTATTTGAAAGACTTGACTGATTCTAATTGTAATTCAGTAATATTGTTTTCATAGGATTCTACTTTCTGCATTTTGTGAAATGCACAGTTTAACATTTCTGTACATTTGAAGACAGTTACCAATATGTGATCTTGCAGGTTTTCTTGGTGTGGCTGGTTAATAGTGTGCTTCTAGGCATCCTGCAAATTTGTTATTTCCATTTTATGCACAATATTTCAATAACCAACCCAACCATCTTCTTTGGGTGCTGCAAGTTTCACATAGTGTGAGACCAACAATAGTTCATGGCCTGCTTGAGTCCAGGCAGCAAGCAGACAGAGCAGCAAATCTTGCAGCACCTGAAGAAGTCGACTGAGTCGGTCATTGATATGTAAACTGGAAACAATAACTCAACAGAAAACCCAGAATCTCACTATTAATCAAGTTACCAATCTTTGGATCACTTTGAAACCTTATCAAATCTGAATGAATATTAGTGCAGAGTGTTTCAGATAGTATAAGATTATAGAAAACTGCATTTTCTGTAGAAAGTCTGAAGTTACTGTTAATATTGTCTGCTGGATCATTATTATACAACATGAACAACAAGAGTCCCTATACATCTCTCTGAGGGTATGCTTGTAGCTACTTCTTCATCTTTTGATGACTATCCATTCAAGTTAACATACTCTTTCCTCCTTATCAAGGAATCCTCAATCCAGTCACAAAGTCTGTTTGATACCTCATATGATAATATTTCTGTTAATAATGTTCCTTTGATATACAGTCAAACGATTTTTGGAAATCTGTAAGTATTGCATTTTTATGATGGTGTTTTTTGGCTTTCAGGTTGGCATGTGTGAAAATATCGAGTTGGGTCTTGCATGACTGAAGCTTTTGGAATCCATACTGGGTGGCATATAGGAGCTCATTCTCATTGAGATACCTCATTGTGTTTTATCTCAGAATCAAACCAACCTTTGGGTGAAACCAACCTTTCGGTTAATGACAGTTTTACTTTTCTTTAACATGTATGTCTCGTAAAATTATGATATTAGCTTTCGTGCTGCAAAAATGCTGTGTATTTGCTTGCTTCAACATCACATATATACTACATCAATGGATGTCCAAACCAAATGAGCTTCATGGCCCTTTATGATCCACACTTTGATTTACAAGCAATTGTTATTAAGATTTAGTACTGTTTGCAAGATATGTTTGGTAATATATTTTTTTGAAAGATGAGAAAAACCTTTAACAAATTTTGGTGTCACAATGACACGCTAATAGTTCTACTTACAGTACATTCAGTGTGATTGATTTTCATTTGAAGCAAAGCCATATTAGTGTTGTGTACAGTTTATGTTTTTTTATCACTCTACCAGTCTACAGTCTGTGGACACAGTTTCTTCTCCAATCCCATAGAAATTTGGGGTTACTTATTGAGGCAAGATATTGAAAATTGTGAAACGGCAATGTAGCACACTGTGATTTTCAATGGGTATCATCCCTGTTTCCAGTTTTTTAATTATTAAACTTTTAGATTGCTTGGCTAGTCCTTACCTTCAGCAGACAAAATAGTAAGTACTTTTGATAACCACATATAAAACAACAGAAATTATTCCATCTTTTGGAACGATGGGAATGGGATCGGTAATCGGGATATAGAAAACTTAATTCCCATATATGTCGTAGCTCGTATGTATTTACACTTGACACTGCGTCCATACAGAATGAAGTATATGACTTGACTTGACTGATTCTAATTGTAATTCAGTAATATTGTTTTCATAGGATTCTACTTTCTGCATTTTGTGAAATGCACAGTTTAACATTTCTGTACATTTGAAGACAGTTACCAATATTAGTTCTGTCAGAAGTGGTTACCATTTTATCTCTTAAAGGCCAGCCATTTAGTCTCCATATAACCATATGGTTTTCTCAAATGAATTTCCCATTTGATATAATTATGAAGTTGTCAATTTAATGCCATAGATTTGTGACATAGCAAGTTGAAACTATTCCATCTCTTACGACTTCAACTCCTGTTAATACCTATTGTTTTTCTTTTTCCCTTTGCTTATTTCTCAAATCTTGTACATTTTCTAAGCAGCACACATATGGGAGTTATTTCAATATTTCAAAACATTAACTACACTATTTCCCATGTAGATTCATTATTCGGGGTAATAATTTTGATGTGCTGGTTCTACTGCTGCACATTTTCCTGCGAAATAATTTAATTAAAAGCTATACTTCATTGAAAATCCTAGCTTATTATGTATTAAAAAAAAATTTGTGAACTAATTAGTATTTCTGGGCGTAGTGACACCACCAGTTATAAACACTGGCTGTTCAACTTTCAAATAATGTACTTCAGATTCTGTGAAACTAATTAATGAGATAATTAATATTCAGTTTCAGAAATAGCAACAGTTTCCGTTATAGATTATATGATTGTTAAATTCCGACCTTTGCCATTACATTTTTGGAAACCTTAATTTTATGCACATGATTACATATTTTATTAATTGATTAAGTCATTAATTAATATTTCTGCACAATTTTCAATATGACATTTGTACTCATAAGTTGGGTTTCCTTACATGGATGCATAAAATGATTCCATAAGCTTTTTGAAATTCCTAAACCACCACATTTTACAGAAATTTTTATCAATATGTATAGTCCACCCAAAATAGCAAAATCTAACATAGTCATTTTTCAGATGATTGTGTAGTTTGTGAAATAACAATTTGTTCATATGCTCATCTGTAACTAGTCAGATGTCATTCAAACTTGGCAGTCTGCGCCAAGTCCCTGTTGAGTTAACAACTTTGTTGAGTTCTGTCTCCAATGTTTGCTCATTCAGTAGGTATGCAGAATTTGTTCACAAGAATATTGTAGTGGAACATGACATTTTGTTAGGAAATGCCATGGTGTGCTCTTCACATGAATGTAGAGAGAAAAACTATTCTTTTAATATAATTGAACTAGACTGGAGTGAAACACGGTCACCAGACTTCTGTTTATGCAGAGCCAAGAATATATGCAGGAGGTGCACCTCCCATGGGCATTAGTGATGAACAGAAGTCGTCAATTGCTGTGGTGGACCTGTTATTCCATGCAGCTGCTGAGGGAAGGTGTTATGATAGACTGCCAAGGAATAACCAAAGAGCGTGCATTAGCAATGAACATTATGTAAAATGTGATTCACTTACTCTATTATATACAGACCACACAGCAGGAGGAGCCTGGTGCTCATTGTAAAGTACTTTGAATTAATGGTGAATTTGACAGTATGTAGTTGAAATGATGGAGCTCTGATTATGAATGCTTTACATTTTCTGAGGAGAGAAATGAGCTCTTTTTCCTGCTAATTCCTGAAATCTGTGGGGAAGAGGATCTGAGCATGGTGAAGAAGATTATTGGCTGGGACTGAGTAGCAAGACCAGCTGTACAAGATAAAGTTATAGACAACCACAGTATCCAGAAGATATTACGAGGGTTGTTTGGGAAGTTCTTGGAACAGAATAGAAAAAAAGTACTTGCATCACTGAAACCTTTTTTATTTTTCAATGTAGTCTCCTTGTAGATTAATGCACTTGGTCGAACGATGTTCCAGTGCCTTGATCCCATCTCGAAAATGGGTTTCCTCCAGGCCTGCAAAATAGTTGTCAACTCTGGCTATGACTTCTTCGTTTGAAGTGAATCTTCGTCCACCAAGAAAAAGTTTCAGTTTTGGGAAGAGATGGAAGTCTGACAGAGCCGTATCAGGTGAATAAGGTGGGTGTGGCAACAATCCGTACCTTAATTCGTGTAATTTTGCAATGGCGACGGCACGTGTGACAGCACATGTCAAGAGTCGTAGCACCCATCTTGCATATAATTTTTTCATTGCTAATTCTTCAGTTAAAATGTGATATACCCTTTCAGATGACACCTGGCAAGTGTGTGCAATTTCATGCACTTTAAATTGGCGATCCTCCATGACCGTTTTGTGCACTTTTGCAATGATTTCTGGGGTAGTGACACATCTTGGCCGACAACTCCACAGATCATCATCTAAGCTCTCCTTACCAAATTTAAATTCATTTGTCCACTTGGCAACAGTTGAATATGAAGGAGCAGAGCCCCCTAGTGTATTCTGGAAATTGGCACGAATGTCCTTTGCTTTCGTATCTTTCTTTACTAAGTACTTAATCACTGACATCTCGTTGAACTGGTGTACTGCCGGTGATCTGCATTTTTCCAACACAATATTTCGATGTTGTATCTCGGCAAGGAGGTATGACGTCGAAATATTGTGTTAGAAAAATGCAGACCACCGGGAGTACATGAGATTCAATGAGATGTCACAAAATCACCAGGAAAGTCTAAGAAATTACTTAATCATTGCTCAAATCTCGATTTTATCCATCTTCGCAAATCACTACACGGGAACAACAACAGAGCCACGTCACCACCACAACTCTCTTTCGAGAGTACATGTGTTTAAGGGCAACAGCCAAATGAATATCACGTGAATAATTCGTAGCGCTGGTACTGACCTCTCGCGGTTATTCTGAGAACTTTTCAAACCACTCTTGTAGCAAGCAACTTGAATCTACAAAAGTCCTAAGCTATTTCAGGAGGACATATGTAACTGGTAGGTTTGATGTCTTCCTGTGAGCGCTTGGCACACAACATATGATTACCATTAAAGCCAGGACTGAGTGAAGGCAAGAAAAAGAGACATCAAGATGGATATTTGGAAAAAATAGTGAGAAATATTAAAGAAATATGTGTTGCCAGGGGCAACAACAGCAAATGGTTATGTAACAATAAGGCTTGTAGGAGAACATGCATTATCAGTGCCACTAAAGAAATTGTTAAAATATGAAAGAAGAAGATATCTGCCAAGGTTTTTGTAAGAAAAGGAAGAAACCTCACAAAAGCAAATGTTCCGCCGCTACAATGTTGTGCGTGTGTGAGAAAATATGAGTACAAGGCACTTACATAAGTTTTGCATTACAGAGGGGAAACAAAAGCGAACAATACATAGTGTGGTTGACTACAATAACTGGGACCACTGCTACACTATTATGAATGTGTGAGAAAATACAAATTAGAAGGGTGTGGAAGAATTTTGGCAATTTTGTAGCAGCCAATGCACATCACATTGCTGATCCACAAGACATTGTTTACAGTGCTGGACAGTCATGTGACATTGTGTAATCATTGGCAGCCCAGCAGCAGCATGGTGCAAATGTTCAACACAACACAGCCCCAAAGCTGTCACAGTTCATCCCAAGCATGCTGTTTCATCAGCGGGTGAGCTGTTGTTATTACAGTTTAAATCATTTTTTATTTGTGATGTGGTAAAAAGAAACTAGAGTAACTAGCTAGTAAGTAAATTCCAGAAAAGGAGAGAGGCAAACTTTTGTCAAATTACAAGGTCTGTCAATGGCAAGAATAAACAACATAACAGTAGGTCAAGAAATGATAAACCCAAGAAATTTGTTAACAAAGGAATAAACAGAAGTGGTGGGAAACGGAGAACGTCCTGTAGAGGGGGCCGGGATTTGGGGTGTGTCGATGTAAAATCAAGCCCATATGTCGGCAAGCTCATAGCGTTTACACATACACAACCTGTGAAGGAATGGTTATTAAAGGAAGAAGAGCAGAATAAGACTAATGAGAATAGTAAACCTATACTAATAGAAGACATAAATAATCATAAAATTCATCTACATCTATGAGGATACTCTGAAAATCACATTTAAATGCCTGGAACAGGGTCCATTGAACAACCTTCACAATTCTCTATTATTCCACTCTTGTATAGAGTGCAGAAAGAATGAACATCTGTGTCTTTTTGTGCAACCTCTGATTTCCCTTATTTCATCATGGTGATCATTTCTCCCTACGTAGGTCGGCGTCAACAAAATATTTTTGCATTCAAAGGAGAAAGTTGGTGATTGGAATTTCGTCAGAAGATTCCTCCACAGTGAAAAATGCCTTTCTTTAATGATGTCCATCCAAAATCCTGTATCATTTCAGTGACACTCTCTCCCTTATTTCGCAATAATACAAAAAGTGCTGCCCTTCTTTGAACTTTTTCAATTTACTCCATCAATCCTATCTAGCAAGGATCCCACACTGTGCAGCAGTATTCTAAAAGAGGACAGACAAAATAAAACACCTGACCACACAAAAAAGTAAGTAAAAATGAATATAGGTGCAAAATGTTGCGAAAAACTAAATTACATTTAGGTTAATGCCTAACAATATATCTCATCAACATTGTTTGGTTGCAGATGACAAGCAAACTGTAATAAGTAATAGACAAGTCGTCGTGAAAAACCATGCAAACCGAGTGTAAAGTATTAACAGGAAGAAATGAATTGTTTGTTTGAACTAAATATCCACATATTTTTGTAATCGAGTAGTAAAAATGTTCACATTGCAGACTAAATATACCTGAAGCCCACTGATGATGGCACAGGGGTGCTGAAACATGTTTGTGAACTTAAAAAAATGGTGTTTTGCATATCTGCCGGACCTTACACCCAACTCTTCTAGGTAGTTTGTAATGTTCAAACACAATATATGCTCCAGAATCCTAATGCATATCAACGTTAATGATATGGGACTGTAATTTAAGAGAAGCTTTTATTAAGTGATTTAAGTTGCTTCACTACTCCGAGGTTATCTAGTTCTATGTTACTCATGTTTGTAGCTGTTCTTGATTCGAATTCTGGAATATTTACTTTGTTTTCTTTGGTGAAGGAATTTTGGAAGGCTGTGTTTAGTAACTTTGCTTTGGCAGCACTTTCTTCAATACTGTCTCCATTGCTATCACGCAGAGAAGGCATTGATTGTGTCTTGCCACTAACATACTTCACATACAACCAGAATCTCTTTAGATTTCCTGCCAGGTTTTGAGACAAAGTTTCATTGTGGAAACTATTATAAGCATCTTGCATTGAAGTCTGCTCTAAATATTAAGCTTCTGTAAAAGATTGCCAATCTTGGAGATTTTGTGATTTTTTTAAAATTTGGCATGTTTTTTCTGTTGTTTCTGCAACAGTATTCTGACCAGTTTTGTGTACCGCGGGGTGTTAATTTATTTGGTATAAATCTCTCAATTGCTGCTGATACTATTTCTTTGAATTCAAGCCACATCTGGTCTACATTTACATTGTTAATTTGGGAGGAATGGAGATTGTCTCTCAGGAAGGTGTCAAGTGAATTTTTATCTGCTTTTTAGAATAGGTATATTTGTTGTTTATTTTTGGAGGATTTGGGGGTTACAATATTCAGACTTGCTATGACAACCCTGTGTTCACTAATTCCTCTATCCGTTTTGATGCTCGTTATTAACTCAGGATTATTTGTTGCTAAGAGGTCAAGTGGGTTTTCACAACTGTTTACTATTCACGTGGGCTCATGAAGTAACTGCTCAAAATAATTTTCAGAGAATGTATTTAGAACAATTTTGGATTATGTTTTATGCATAACTCTAGATTTAAACATGTATTTTTGTCAACATATTGAGCGTAAATTAAAGTCCCACCAACTATAATTTTATGAGTTGGGTATGTGTTTGAAATGAAACTCAAGTTTTCTTTGAACCTTTCAGCAGTTGTATCATCTGAATTGGGAGGTCAGTAAAAGGATTCAATTATTATTTTATTCCAGTTGCCAAGAATGACCTCTGCTCGTACTAATTCACAGGAACTATCTACTTCAATTTCACGACAAGATAAACTACTTCTAACAGCAACAAACACACCACCATCAACTGTGTTTAGCCTATCCTTTTGGAACACCATTAGGTTCTTCACCAAAAATTTGACTGAACTTATCTCCAGCATTAGCCAGCTTTAGGTGCCTATAACAATTTGAGCATCAGTGCTTTCTATTAGCACTTGGAGCTCTGGTACTTTCCCTACATAGCTATGACAATTTACAACTGTTATGCTGATGGTTCCTGTATCTACATTATTCCTGAGTTTGGCCTGCACCCTTTGTGGCTGAAGCCCTGTTTGTGTTTTCCTATGACCCGCTAACCTCAAAAGCCACCCAGTCCAAGCCACACAGCCCCTGCTACCTGCGTAGCCACCTCCTGTGTGTCGTGGGCTCCTGGCCTTTTCAGCGGAACCTGAAACCCAACCACCCTATGGCGTAAGTCAAGGAATCTATAGCCTACATGGTCACAGAACTGTCTGAGCCTCTGATTCAGACCCTCCACTTGGCTCTGTACCAGAGGTCCGCAGTTGGTCCTGTCAACTATGCTGCTAATGGTCAGCTCTGCTTTCCTCTTGCAAGCAAGACTGGCAGCCTTTACCTCTTCTGTTAGCTGCTTGAAACCAGAGAGAATCTCTTCCAATCCAAAGTGACACACATTATTGGTACCAATGTGAGTCACCACCTCCAGTTGGCTGCACTCTGTGCTCTTCATGACATCCGGAAGGACCCATTCCATGTCTGGAATGACTCCATCTGGTATGCGCATGGAGTGCACATTGGCTTTCTTCCCCTTCTTGGCGACCATGTACCTAAGTGGCCACATAACATACCTAACATTGGAGCTCTCAATTATCAATAATCCCACACTTTGTGATTGCCCGGACCTTGCAGGCTGAGAGGTTTCCTCTGAAACAGGACAGGTGACTGCATGTGGTGTGACAGTGTTAGCCACAGTCAGAACCTGGAACCTGTTTGACTAACTGGGGAGGCCTTAAGTGCAGCCCCCTGGGAAGTCTTTCACCACCTTCCATGCCACCTCCCTCTCAACCACAGGGAATGGGCCAGTCTCAGTGTGAGCAGTAACTGGGCTGGCCACCGGTGAGGACCGATCGGAGGACTCGGATGTGCTGGACGTCTGTTGGATCCCTACGGCCAGCCCACAACAGTGGTGCCCATCCACTGCAGCTTCAAGCTGTGTAACTAAAGCCATCAGAACCTGGAACTGAGAGCAAAGTGTCACAAACTTGGCTCACATTCGCACACAGCAATCGCAATCCCTATCCGTACTAAGGACCCATGTCTACATAGATTCAGGCAGCGAAATTTCACATGTGTCGGGATCTTTGCTAGAGATTTCAAAACAAAGAGCGATGTATTCCACACTTCCAGTGACTAGAATGTTGTTGTTGGCATTACTTGAACAAAAGTTTACTTTCTGATTCATACCAAACTGTACATACAATTGCTACTTGGTATTAATTGGCTTCTAGCATATAGAGTAATACTAGACTTTGCCACAAAAAAGTTAAGATGTAAATATAATAATGATAACCATATAATACCATTTAAGAACCAGAACTTGGTGTGCAGGAAGAATTACGAGATACGTTTAATCGCCACTTTGAAAACAACAAATTCAGAGAATCAGGGTAGTTCCCAAGATGTTGCTGTTGTTGTTGTTGTTGTTGTTGCTGTCTTCAGTCCTGAGACTGGTTTGATGCAGCTCTCCATGCTACTCTATCCTGTGCAAGCTTCTTCATCTCCCAGTACTTACTGCAACCTACATCCTTCTGAATCTGCTTAGTGTATTCATCTCTTGGTCTCCCTCTATTATTTTTACCCTCCACGCTGCCCGCCAATGCTAAATTTGTGATCCCTTGATGCCTCAGAACATGTCCTACCAACCGGTCCCTTCTTCTTGTCAAGTTGTGCCACAAACTGCTCTTCTCCCCAATTCTATTCAATACCTCCTCATTAGTTATGTGATCTACCCATCTAATCTTCAGCATTCTTCTGTAGCACCACATTTCAAAAGCTTCTATTCTCTTCTTGTCCAAACTATTTATCGTCCATGTTTCACTTCCATACGTGGCTACACTCCATACAAATACTTTCAGAAACAACTTCCTGACACTTAAATCTATACTCGATGTTAACAAATTTCTCTTCTTCAGAAACGCTTTCCTTGCCATTTCCAGTCTACATTTTATATCCTCTCTACTTCAGTCATCATCAGTTATTTTGCTCCCCAAATAGTAAAACTCCTTTACTACTTTAAGTGTCTCATTTCCTAATATAGTTCCCTCAGCATCACCCGACTTAATTCGACTAAATTCTATTATCCTCGTTTTGCTTTTGTTGATGTTCATGTTATATCCTCCTTTCAAGACACTGTCCATTCCGTTCCACTGCTCTTCCAAGTCCTTTGCTGTCTCTGACAGAATTACAATGTCATCGGCGAACCTCAACATTTTTATTTCTTCTCTATGGACTTTAATACCTACTCCGAATTTTTCTTTTGTTTCCTTTACTGCTTGCCCAATATACAGATTGAATAACATCGGGGACAGGCTACAACCCTGTCTCACTCCCTTCCCAACCGCTGCTCACTTTTCATGCCCCTCGACTCTTATAACTGCCATCTGGTTTCTGTACAAATTGTAAATAGCCTTTTGCTCCCTGTATTTTACCCCTGCCACCTTTAGAATTTGAAAGAGAGTATTCCAGTCAACATTGTCGAAAGCTTTCTCTAAGTCTACAAATGCTAGAAATGTAGGTTTGCCTTTTCTTAATCTATTTTCTAAGATAAGTCGTTGGGTCAGTATTGCCTCACGTGTTCCCATATTTCTGTGGAATCCAAACTGATCTTCACCGAGGTCGGCTTCTACCAGTTTTTCCATTCGTCTGTAAAGAATTCACGTTAGTATTTTGCAGCTGTGACTTATTAAACTGATAGTTTGGTAATTTTCACATCTTTCAACACCTGCTTTCTTTGGGATTGTAATTATTATATTCTTCTTGATGTCTGATGGTATTTCGCCTGTCTCATACATAGTACTCACCAGATGGTAGAGTTTTGTCAGGACTGGCTCTCCCAAAGCCGTCAGTGGTTCCAATGGAATGTTATTTACTCCCGGTGCCTTGTTTCGACTCAGGTCTTTCAGTGCTCTGTCAAACCCTTCACGCAGTATCGTATCTCCCATTTCATCTTCATCTACATCCTCTTCCATTTCCATAATATTGTCCTCAAGAACATCGCCCTTGTATAGACCCTCTATATACTCCTTCCACCTTTCTGCTTTCCCTTCTTTGCTTAGAACTGGGTTTCCATCTGAGCTCTTGATATTCATACAAGTGGCTCTCTTTTCTCCGAAGGTCTCTTTAATTTTCCTGTAGGCTCCCAAGTATATTGCAGACATATTCAAATGGAAGCTTATGAATAGATTTGTTAACTAATTCTCAGAAAGAATAGTTGTATAAGATACTGATACAATATGAAAAAGTATTTTCAGATAAACCAGGAATACTGAGAGACTACACAGTAGTTATAAGATAAAGGACAAGGCATCCTTCTTTCGCAAAACATATCCAGCACCTTTGAGTACATGACCAGCAGTACAAGAAGAGAGAGATAAAATGATTGAAAATAATATTATGAAATATAGCCTTAGTGTTTAAAATAATCTATTGGTGGTGGTTCATAAAGCTACAGGAGGAGTTCATTCAGTGCTTGATACTCGAACACTAAAGAAACATATGAAACAGAAAGAGACTGAATGGTTAGTACTGACAAAATTTTAACAAAATCCAAACAATAGAGATATTTTAGTTCAGTGGACCTGACTGTGGTGTATGGCAGGCAAAACCTGATGAAGCTTCTATGAAGTTTATAGCCTTTTTGTATGAAGGTAAGTCCTACCAGTTTAAGGTTTTGCCATTTGGTTTGGACATTCCAGTAACAGTATTCATTAGAACTTTAGACATGGTGTTAAGAGAGGAACTCTTACAAGCTCTAAACATTTATGTGGAATAAATACTGTTGATATCCAGAACTTGGGAGGAGCATTGCACTCTGTTTACAACAATTTTGGACAGATTTTACACAAAAGGCATTACAATTAAGTTATATAAATCACATTTCAGCAGAGGGGAGTTAAATTTTTTACAACATTTGGTAGGGGTAAATGGAATACAAGCTGATCCAGAGTGGAGTCATGCAATCTAAGATTGTCCAGAACCCCATAATGTAATACAATTAAAATCATTCCTTGGATTAGTAGGGTTTTTCCCACCATTATATTCATGACCCATGTTTGTTAAGGATTCTTAAGTAAAGATAAAAATAAGTTTGAAGAGATGTGGAATCAGAAGCTTTTAGCAACATTAAATTAGCATTAGTGGATGCATCTGTTGTGAAACATCCATGTACCAATTAACCATTTAAATTTAGTACTGATCCTTTGGAATATGGAGAGGTTTGTGAACTGTTTCAAGGTGAATGGGATCGTACTACAGGAGACAGTAGCATTTGGCAGTAGAGCTTTGACCAAACATGAGTTGAATTATACAGCAACAGAGAAAGTTATTACCCATCGTCTGAAGCACACAAAAGTTTCAGACTTTGATATGGGATACCAAAATAGTGGTGTATACTGATTATAAAGCTCTAGCATTTCTCATGATATGGTGGGTTTTATTCTTACAAGAGTACCAGATTGAAATCAATTGCATAAATGGTTCACAAAATGTGGTTCCTGATGCCCTATCACATCTTCCATTGGGAATGAATGATATGGTAAGGATGGAAGGTCCTGGAGTAACTTACAGTACAGTTTTTTAAATTAAGTTACACTAAATTGAAGTATGGAATTTAGCGATATGCATAAAGAAGAATGTAGCTGACACTCCATATTTTAATGATAAGTGGTCCACAGCTAAACAAGATTTAACCTCAGACGGTATAATGTCAGAGTTGATGTTTCATAAAGATGTGTGATTTTGTAAAATGAAGAGAGTAAAGTTCAAATGAAACTATGTATACCTGTCAAACTAGAGTTAGACTTCATTATATTTATTCACAAAGCATATGGACACTTTGGAGAATGGAAGTGCATAAAGCATATGGTCAAATTGTATTGTTTTAAGAACTTAAGTAGAAAAGTATTATCAGTAATAAGAACCTGTGAAGTATGCCTAAAGGTGAAGTAAGACAATATCCTACAATGCCTAAGGGACTTCATGACTTTCTGAAGTGGATTTTTTCGGTCAACTTGCAGCAGACATGGATGGAGTAACATATATATTTGGCTAGTAGAGTGCTGGTCCAAATATCTTAAGCTCTATCGTATCAAATGTGCATGTGCTGAATCAGTAATTCGCTGTGTGAAGGAGTATTTCATAGATGTGGGAAAACCATGCAGATTGTTGAATGACAATAGTCCACAATTTATCAGTCAGGCATTTAAAGAATTTTTAGCCTGGCAACAAATAAAACATATAGCTATTTCCAAATGTCACCTGCAAGTAATCTCTGTGAATGAACGATGAAGAAGCTTTCGCATCTTTGCGGGCATATTGTTCTAGAAAACATACATCTTGGGCACAATTAATTTCTGAATTTCATGTACTGATAAATGAATTACTACACATGACAAGGATTATTACATGCGAAGGTAATGAATAAACCTTTCATAGGAGAACCATTGTTAAACATATTTAATTGGCCCAAAAGGGAAGAATTAACTATTGATGAACCATAGAGACAAGTAGAAGATAACCTACAATATAATATGCAGCAACACACATGGCAACAGAACAATACTGCCCAGGTACCAGAATTCAGAATTGGCGATTTGTTTTTAATATGTGATCATCATTTAAGTTCTAATGTGTAAAGAGAGACAAGTAAATTTCTTTCCTAAATACATGGAATCATATTGAGTACATGGTATACAACATCCTACAGCATCGTTCTAAAGCATCTTTCTCAGTAGAGCCATAAAATGGTAAAGAAAAGGACTTATATAATGTAGAAATGGTGAAATGATTTCAGCCCAGAGTGTAACTAGCTGATCTACATTAATATGACATCATTATAACTAATGTTAAATGTTATCTGTTTAGAATAAGTACATATAAATCAATCAAAATAAAAATAATCACCAAGAACTTTTCCTTGTGGCAAAAAAAAAAAAAAAAGAAAAAAGAAAAAAGAAAAAAAAAAACCAGATGACATGGCATAAAGGACCCAAAGATTAATGATCACACACACACACACACACACACACACATACATCGGTAACCAGGAGGATCAAAGGACATCAGGAAATATATTAGCCTGATATGTTTTTTGGAAGGTGGACTGCAGTACCATAATATTCTTTTCTTATAAAACAATAGATGACTAGCTAACACTGAAGAAGTACATGATTACAGGTAAAAAGGGGATTTGATAGAAATGGATAGAAGTATACATAAAATACCAGGAGGTGGCCTGAACAAAGTAGACTGAAAAGCGATCAGAGAGTCAGAAATGTCTCATTGACAATATATTTGAAGGAAGCTTGAACAGTACTGAGTCTTGAAGGGAAACAGTGCTTGAGGTACTCCTTATTAGGGTAATGGAGAGATATGGTGTACCTTGTTATGTTAGGGTATGGAGTTGTGTTGGGTGAGTTACTCCTCATAGATGGGATCTTATACCAGGTTCGGGTGGACCCGTAGGAGGGATGGCCCCAACCATGTTTTTGTTGATGAGTGGAGGAGGTAGAGGGGTACATCACACCATATTTTGAGTAAATAGGGGAAACGGGTTCCTGGGAAGATGGAGAAAAGAATTAATTTAGAGGAAATGAAAGGGCAAATGCCTAAAATATGGTGAAATTTCTTCCAGACTAAAGGAATGAGAAAGAAAAATAATAATTTATGTGACTTTCCTGTTCTCAGCTTCATTAGTGGGGTGCTATCATGTTCTGATGTTTTATCCTTATATTAAGTTACTAAAAGCTAGTCTTTAAAGAAGTACTAAGGCACAAGCACATTCCTGAGTTCTAGAGATATACAGCACGGTCCATTGATCGTGACCGCGCCAAATATCTCACGAAATAAGCGTCAAACGAAAAAACTACAGAGAACAAAACTTGTCTAGCTTGAAGGGGGAAACCAGATGGCAGTATGGTTGGCCCACTAGATAGCACTGCTGTAGGTCAAACGGATATCAACTGCATTTTTTTAAATAGGAACCCCGATTTTTTATTACATATTTGTGTAGTACGTAAAGAAATAGGAATGTTTTAGTTTGACCCCTTTTTTCACTTTGTGATAGATGGTGCTGTAATAGTCACAAACATATGGCTCACAATTTTAGACAAAAAGTTGGTAACAGGTAGGTTTTTTAAATTAAAATACAGAACGTAGGTAGATTTGAACATTTTATTTTGGTTGTTCCAATGTGATACATGTACCTTTGTGAACTTATCATTTCTGAGAACGCATGGTGTTACAACGTGATTACCTGTAAATACCACATTCATGCAATAAATGCTCAAAATGATGTCCGTCAACCTTAATCCATTTGGCAGTACATGTAACGAAATTCCTCTCAACAGCGAGTAGCTCGCCTTCCGTAATGTTCGCACATGCATTGACAATGCACTGACGCATGTTGTCAGGCATTGTCGGTGGATCATGACAGCAAGTATCCTTCAACTTTCCCCACAAAAAGAAATTCTGGGACGTCAGATCCGGTGAACGTGCTTCGACAACCAATCCACCTGTCATGAAATATGCTATTCAGTACCCCTTCAACCGCATACAAGCTATGTGCCGGAAATCCATGATGTTGGAAGTACATTGCCATTCTGTCATGCAGTGAAACAGCTTGTAGTAACATCAGTAGAACATTATGTAGGAAATCAACATATATTGCATCATTTAGATTGCCATCAATAAAAAGGGAGCCAATTATCCTTCCTCCTTTAATGCCACACCATACATTAACCCGCCAAGGTCGCTGATGTTCCACTTGTTGCAGCCATAATGGATTTTCCGGTTTACGTTACCACTGTTGGTGAATGACGCTTCGTCGCTAAATAGAATGTGTGCAAGAACTCTGTCATCGTCCCGTAATTTCTCTTGTGCCCAGTAGCAGAACTGTACACGATGTTCAAAGTCATCACCATGCGATTCCTGGTGCATTGAAATAGGGTACGGGTGCAATCAATGTTGATGTAGCAAACACCGATGTTTCTGAGATTCCGATTCTCGTACAATTTGTCTGCTACTGATGTGCAGATTAGTTGTGACAGCAGCTAAAACACCTACTTGGGCATCATCATTTGCTGCAGGATATGGTTGATGTTTCACATGTGGCTGAACACTTCCTGTTTCCTTAAATAACGTAACTATCCAGTGAACGGTCCGGACCCTTGTATGATGTCATCCACGATACAGAGCAGCATACATAGGACACGCCCATTGGGCATTTTGATCGCAATAGCCATACATCAACACGATATCAACCTTTTCTGCAATTGGTAAATGGTCCATTTTAACACGGGTAATGTATCATGAAGCAAATACCGTCCGCACTGGCGGAATGTTATGTGATACAACATACTTATATGTTTGTGGCTATTACAGCGCCATCTACCACAAAGCAAAAAAAGTGATCCAACTAAAACATTCAAATTGCCTTACGTACTACATGAATATGTAATAAAAAATGGGGGTTCCTGTTTTAAAAAAATGCAGTTGATATCCGTTTGACCTATGGCAACGCCATCTAGCGGGCCAACCGTAGTGCCATCTGGTTTCTCCCTTCAAGCTAGATGAGTTTTGTTCTTTGTAGTTTTTTTGTTTGATACTTATTTCATGAGATATTTGGCGCGGTCACTATCAATGGACCACCCTGTATAATAAGGTGAAAACACTATGTATTTACATCTTGGGTTGTCGGGTGTTCTGCCGGATATCAGCGTCGTACTTGCACGATATTTCGGTCACGTAGCTCGAGACCTTCATCAGGTGCGACCTGAGACTGCTCCTCGAGTGGACCTGGTCCAGTATTTATGCCTATGGACTTCCCCCTCCACCAACGGCTGCAGGCGCTTCCTCTGTGGTCCGCGCCCATTCCCTGTGACCTGCTGGAGCGTTGCTGCTCCGTTTTCCGTCCGCTGCGGTTCTAGGTGTTCCCTCTGTGGTCCGCGCCCACCAAACCCGCTCCTGGGGGTTTCATCTACGGTCTGGGGTACCAGGCGTTCCCCCTGCGGTCCGCGCCCGCTCACCACGACCTGTTGGAGCGTTGCCGCTCCGTTTTTCATCTGCTGCGGCTCTGGATGTTCCCTCTGCGGTCCGCGCCCACCAGTCCCACTTCTGGGTGTTCCATCTTCGGTCTGGTGCTCCTGGCAGTCCGTCAGGGGCTCGTTTACCATCTCCATGTCTCTGGTTCTTCTGTTTGTGTAGTGTTGCAGCTGGCCCCGTTGTTCCTTTAACAATTCCAGAGCCGGATCCCAGGCTCTGCTTAGCTGGTACCCTGTGTCACGATTCATAAGATCGTCAGCCATTTTAATCTCAATCGATTCTCTTATGACACTGTCCCAAAATCTGGGTGTTTGTGCTAGAATCTTGGTATCCTCATACTTCATGGCATGATCTAGCTCTAGACAGTGTTCAGCAATGGCTGACTTAGTCACCTGTCTTAATCTAGTGTGCCTCTGATGTTCTTTGCACCTGATCTCCACAGTTCTTGTCGTCTGGCCAATGTAGGACATGCCACATTGGCAAGGTATATTGTAAATCCCTGGTTTTCGTAACCCCAGGTCGTCTTTGACACTCCCCAGCAGTCCCCCGATCTTGTTGGATGGACAGAAAACACACTTGATATTGTGTTTACGCAGGATCCTACTGATTCTGGCAGAAATAGAGCCAGCATAGGGCAGATATGCCACCTTCCTTGCTTCATCTTGGTCTTCTTCAGGAACCTGTGGTATAGTGGCTGGTTGGAGTGCCCTCTCAATTTGTCTGTCCATGTATCCATTCTTGGAGAAAACTGTTTTGAGACGTTCTATCTCTATGGGTAGATTCTCTTGGTCTGATAGGGCACGTGCTCTGTGGACCAAAGTCTTCAGAAACCCATTCTTCTGTGCAGGGTGGTGACAACTGCTGGCCTGCAGATGTATTTGTTAGAAATCTAGAGGTAAGAAATGATCAGAAACAATTAAATTTTATAATGAAGAACCTGGGAAAAAGACTGGATTCTTGAGTAATAAAATAAATTTTAAATGGTAGAAGTATTTTTTTGGAGTTTTTTTGTCTAAAGCATTTGACTGTGTAGATCACAAAATTCTGCTTACAAAGGCTGAGCACTATGGCTTATATGGTAAAGTTGGGATGTGGCTCTGACCATATCTAGATAGTAGAAGGCATGGGGTAGCATTGAATAACTGTGCAATGGCACCTACCTGCTCTGACCGGGGCACAGTGAAGTATGGAGTACCACAGGAGTTGGTGCTTAGTCCCTCATTTTTCCTAATCTTTGTCAATGATCTGCCCTGGTGTATGGCACAAAAACCACACTTCACCTATTTGCAGATGACACAACCATTATGACAGAGAAATTATCAAACTGCAGTGTAGAGAATTCTTCAACCACTATATTTAAAGAAGCTCTAGATTGGTTCACTTCCAATGGTCTGCCCGTCAATAATAACAAGACTCAATTTATTCAGTTTCAAACAGGAAAAAGAAACCGGAAAATATTTAAATAAAATGTGGTGACAAAGAAGTATTGAGAGTTGCGTCTTCCAGATTCCTGGGATTACACATTAACAACAGTTGGTCAGTTTACCACATCAATCTAAGTAAAAGACAATTAAGAAGCATTTGCCACTCACTCAATTTTGTCTGTTTGTGACTTGGAAACAATCAAAGCTGCATACTTAAGCTATTTCCATTCTCTTATGATATATGGCATCATGTTCTGGGGAAACCAGTCACAAGCAAATAAAGCCTTTATTGCACAGAAGAGAATAATCAGAATTATGGGTAGAGTGCACCCTAGATGCTCTTGCAGAAACTTATTCAAACAGCTGGGGCTCTTCATCATGCCATGCCAATACATTGTTTCACTAATGTGCTTTCAGAACGATAATCATACAATGTACAGGGCCAACAGTGAATATCATGATCATAATGCAAGAAAAAAGTCAATATTCACAAAGATATTAAAAAAATCTCAGCACGGTACAGAAAGGAGTACATTATGCAAGCACAAAAATATACAACTTCCTGTTTGTGTTAAATCAGTCATTGGAGATAAGACTACATTCAAAAAATAGCTAAAACTTTATCTTTTGAATAGTTTCTTCTGTTCTTCACAGGAATTTTTTGACACTGTGTAATAATCAGTGAAATGTGTGTAATTTTAAGAATTCCTATAAGAAATGACTATGTAGCACTGTACATCAATTGTTAACAATGGTTTTTATGTGTATTATATAGAAAGCCTTATAATGTATTTGTGAAACCATCATTACTACTACAATATATTTTGTTATTTGAACGCTTGAATATTGTGTATCTGTGTACTTATGATTTCAATTGTAAGTCTCATGACCATTTACATATGGTTATTACTTAATAGTCTGACAAGTTCTACATTCTAGTGATACAGTCATGTCAAGGACTCATGGAACTTGAAAATAAATAAATAAAAGAAACATAAAATACTGAACAGGGAATAATGGCAAAAATATAGAGTCCACATAACTATAATGGAAGGATAGACTTGAACTAATAAAAAAATGAAGTATATTTTAGATAACAGGAAATTTCTTAACAATAAATGTAGAAATCATGTAAGGTATTGTATAGGATATCTTTTATTCGAATCAAGGAATACATACTGTAACCTACATTTCATTAGGAAATGCCATGGTTCACTCTTAGGCTCTTCGAGAAATTGAAGATATTCACATGAATTTAGAAAGAAAAACTATTATTTTAAGTTACTTGAACTAGAGTGGAGCAAAGCACAGTTGCTAGTCTATTGTTTATGCAGAGCCAAGAATATATGCAGGGGGTGTGTGTCTTCCATTGGCATTAGTGGTGAATGGAGGTCTCCACTTGCTATGGTGGACATGTTATTCTGTGTAGCTGCTGTTGAAAGGTGTTATGGTGGACCACCAAGGAATAACCAAAGAACCTGTGTTAGCAATGGATGTTATGTAAAATGTAATGTAATTCATCTACTCTACTGTATACAGTGTAGACAGTAGAAGGAGCCTGGCGCTCATTGTAAAGTACATTGTATTAATGGTTAATTTGACAATATATGGTTGAAATGATGGAACTGTGGTTATGCTTTACGTAATTTGAGGAGAGAAATGAGCTCATTTTCCAGCTAATTCATGAAATCTTTGGGGAAGAGGATCTGAGCATGAAGAAGAAGATTGTTAGCCGGGACAGAATAGCAAAATCAGCTGTACAAGATAAAGTTATAGGTGACTGTAATGTCCAGAGGATATTAGCAAACAAATTGACTCTACAAAAGTTGTATCCTATTCCAGAAGGTCATACATAACTGGTAGGTTTGAGTCTCCCTGTGAGCACCAGACATGCAACAGTATGTGTATCAACATCCACAAAACATCAGTAATGTTGATGTAAAAAAACTTCCAAGTGATTTCTGTAACTTATGAGGTGAAAATTTTGACTGAATTCTATTTTGGTTCATACAAAGCTTGGACTACCATTGTCATTATAATAAGCAATTGTTGACAGTGGTGACTTTCGTTAAGGACTGAACTAAGTGAAGTATTGCAGTGTAATTAATTTACTTTAGTGACTTGTTAGAGCTTCCACTGATTCTTGTACAGTTTTTTTGTCAACTTGTGCTTCAATGACAGTATAAACAAATGTAATAATTGTCAGTATCCCACAATGCTGTGATCTTGTAAGATGGTCATGTGTTAATATGGAAATAAAAAGTGCCAACAATCAGTTTGCAAAAATCTGCAGACATTTTAAAAACATGAAATGTGTTGATATAAGCAATACTGGACATAGATTCCACACACAAGACAGACTTCACCTGAATGGCGTGGGGAAAGAAATATCTGGCAAACCTGATGACCAAGGAAATTAAAAAACCACCAAAATAAATTCAAAACCAAAATGATAACTGCATCACCATCGCCAGACTCCATAACAAAAGCACTTCAAAAAGAGGTAAAAGCATTAGAACCATCATCAGCACCAGCAAAGCGCGTAAAAAAAGATGAAGTATTAACAGAAAGAACAGTGGGCAGTGATTTGAATGACAGGAGAACTACAGTTCCTCATTATCCAAATATTATTTTAGATGAAAACAAGAAAAATGAGAAGACTCCAAGTTCACAAGAAAGCACAGCAGTAGTGGCAGAACCAACATTTGAAGTGTCAGAAATAGCATCACCATCAACAACAACAGCAACAACAACAAAAATGGCAGTATTAAGTACGTTAGCAGCAGTACCAATTGCAGCAACAAGAAACTCAACACAGCCCAATGTACAGGTACGTCCCGAGAGGTGCAGGAAACCTGACCTTCTCAAGGATTTTTGGTATCTCACTAGGAAACGGGAATGAATATGACAGTACAAAACGTAAATAAAACTGTAACCAGTTCTCACGATAGTCACCTGCAGATTTTAAGTCTAAATATTCAGTGCCTTCGAAATGAATCACTAGAACTTGAGGTAGCAATGAATGATGCAAACATTGATGGTGTGTGCTTCATGGAGCATTGGTGCAGAACTTTTGAACTAAGTATCATTAATATTCATCCATATATGTTGGCAAGTCAGTTTTATAGAAAAAATGCCAAAAACGGAGGTGTATGTATCTTTACTAAATCAAGTATCAGGTACAAAAGAAGGTGTGAAGCTGAATTTTTGAGTGTGGAAAATCATTTTGAAGCAGCAGCTATACAGTTGTATAAAATACAGGGAAAAGTCATAGTCATAGCAATATAGAAACCACCTACTGGGGACACAGACATATTCATTAATCAATTAGAAACATTGCTTAACATTCTTTTTACTGAAAGAGCCACTATAGTTGTCTATGGAGATTTCAACATAAATCTTGTGAATGAAAGTTGACTAAAAAATCAATTTCTAAATCTATTATGTAGTTTCAATCTGTTTCTACACATACATGAACCCACAAGAATAAAATATAATACAAACAGTCTTATAGATAATATATTTTCAAATGTACAATCCACAGAAGTAGAAGTATAAAATACTGATTGGGGATTATCAGACCATAATGCTCTTGTCCTCAAAATTCCATCAGTGCCACTGCAAGGAAAAAAGGTGTACTTCATGTGTAAAAGAAAATTTTTCACTGTAAACTGTGTATAATTTATAAATAGCTGACTAGTGAGTTCTGGGCAGAAGTGCTGCCCCTAACAAATACGAATGATGCATATAAAACTTTTTCTTCAATTTTCATGGGATATTCCGAAATGTACTTTCCAAAGAAGCTGTCAAAAATCACATCACATCACAATACAAAGCCAAGTTCTTCAATCACAGTTGGCATCAAAATTTCCTGTGGAACTCTAAAGAGACTAAATTCAAAATTAAAGACATCTACAGATCCACAGTTCATAGAAGGGGGTATATCGAAAAGTAAGTGCCAAGGTAAAATTTATAGTTCGATAATAAGTCAAAAGCCATATGGGGTATTGTGAAGACTGAAACAAGAAAGATATGTGAAGACCAGGATATCATTCTCAAAAACACAGAAAATTTCAATATTAGAAAACAAGATTTGGCAAATTACGACAATTATTTCATAAATGCAACAACTTCATTAAGCTCGAAATTTACAAACCAAGAAAAACCTGACTTTCCAAAAGCTGCTTGTAGCATGGGGATAGATCCAACAGATGAACATGAAGTGTTCAAAGTAATAAAAGCTTGAAACCTAAAATGTCAGCAGGAGCAGATGATGTGCCTGTTTGTATCATAACAATGTCAGCTGCACAAATCGCAAGACCCTTGGCACATATAGCCAACTTATAATTTAGTGAAGGAGTGTTTCCAGAAAGGATGAAAATGTCAAAAGTGAAGCCATTATTCAAAAACAGCGACAACCATAAGGTAGAAAACTATCGGCCAATATCACTCCTTCCAACATTTTCCAAAATAATAGAAAAATTAATGAAGCACAGAGTCAACAAATATCTAAATGACCATAAGTTACTAAATAGAAATCAGCATGGCTTCCAGGCTGGTAAAAATACAGAAACAGCACTAATGTGCTACACTGAACAAACAAAAATCTAGAAAAACACAACAGTCGTAGGAATAAATTTAGATCTCCAAAGCATCTGACAGTGTCAATCATGGCATTCTTTTAGGTAACTGGAAACATTAGGCATTCATGGGACAGGGAAAAACTGGTTTGAATCATACCTACAAAACAGAAGACAGATTTTAGAACTGATGTCAGATTACTCTAACCACAAAATAAATTTAGTATCAGATGCAAAAAAAGTGGAAATAGGAGTGCCGCAAGGCAGTATTCCCTTATTTTTCCTTGCCTATGTAAATGACTTTCACATCTCAGATGGAGCAGCAAATGTCATACCATTCACAGATGACGCTAATGTCATAATAGGTGCACCAAAGCAAATGTTACTAACAACTACTGATCAAGTAATAAAGAATGTCCACACTTGGTTCAATGCAAACCAGTTGACATCAAATGCAAATAAAACAAATTATAAGCAGTTTGGGAAAATATGTCAAAATATAAATCTTGATCTGTTGTTGGGTGACGAGGCCATAGACAGAGTGGCATCAACAAAATTGCTGGCGATTCCCGTAGATGAAAATCTTAATTTTAATGATTATGTAATGAAACTTGTGCAGAAACTTAACTCAGCCTGTTTTGCTCTTAGAATTATTGCGAATGTCTGTACTGGAGAGAGTGGCAGGATGACATATTTTGGCTATTTTGAGTCTCTTGCAACATACGGAATAATATATTGGGATTCCACCACTTGCTGTCTAAAACAAATCTTTCTGTTACAGAAGAGGGCTACCTGAATAATAACACATAGTCATCCACAGGCAAATGCCAACTTCCATAACTACAATACTTGAAATAGCACAGCACTCCACACTCAGTGATAAAAAGAACACATACACAAAGGCATGTGAGCCATATTGGTACAAAACTCTACAATATAGTGCCAGCCAACATCAGAAAGTTAGAAGATGAAAACAGATTTAAAGTAGAATTTAAAGAATTTGTACTTGAACAATGTTTTTACTTGGTAAATGTTTACTTAGGCCAATAAATTATTCTGATAATGTTTATATTAAGGCAAAACTGAAAACACTGTCTTTCATCCTCTAAAGTTTCTGTTAATTTTTTAAATCTGATGGACAGCTGTTGAGTGTGGTAAAATCTGTACTGAATTATTGTAGTGAATATAAGGGCTTTCTGTTTAAGGAAGACAAAGTAAAGCCTTAGGGCAAACAGACTATGCAGTTACAATACTGTTAGTATACATCTATAAAATGTTGTATTACTGTGTCTTGTATGACCAAGTATTATTCTTTGTACATTTTTGGTACAATTTTGAATGTATTGTTCTTTGTACTATTTTATGTAAAATATAGTATGTTCCTTTTGCACAAATTGTTTCCCTAAAAATTACATGTTCTTTTGGACAACATCCATACAATAATTATTGTCTACAGATGGATAAATAAATGAATAAAATAAATAAATTTGTTCACAGAACTGTGCCACTGGCCTCTTGGTTGCTTGTGAGTACCAAACAAATTTTATTGAAAAGCTGGCCATATAATAGAACTCTGTGGTTAATAAATGTGTGGAAAAGTGAAATAAAAATTGTGGTGTTGTGTTGTGTTGTGTACATTGTTGAGCAAGCACCATCTAGTACTCCAAGACAACAGACTGACATACTGCTGAAGAGGCGACAGAGGAGGGTCTATGAAAATCATGGTGAACTTACGGTTTTGTGCACATGCAAGGAACTGAGTACAGTCAACACTGTATGCTTTGAACTGGGGATTGCAGTGACAGTAAACAGCAAAACCATTTCATGTAACAAAAACTGTGCACAAACTGTGCACTGTGGTTTTAGGTTAATGTTGATAACAAAATTAATCATAACATTGCACACCCAAAAGTAGACAATGCTGTATGGAGAGGATTTCAGCCAGTCCACAATGAGGAGTTCAGTGCCATTTTGGACCTAATAGCAGTATATGAGAAGATCTAGCTTAGAATCTAACAGTAAAAATTACAAACCACCATGGAAGTACAAATGAGCTGGTGCAGAACATATGAGCAGAAACCTGAGCAGATAACAAATTTTGATGAGAGCAGGAACTGGAGATAGGACAATTTAAAGGAAGAGTGTTTGTTATTATGTGCGCAACCAACATTGACAAAAAGGGTGAACAAAAGTAAAGTGGACAGAAAAAGTATGGGTCAATGTCATCAACTCAGTATTAAAGTTTTTTGCATATGAGATAATAGTATAAATGGATGAAAAATATAGTGGTCTTAAAAACTTGGAAGCAACTTTCAGAATATAAGTAATAAACTAAGATACAATGCAGTGTTGCATTTAAGAGGAAATAGATGAGTTTGCAGAAAATGTGGGATCAACATCAGACACTAGTGTAACAACTTGTGGGATAGTAGAGATGAGTTAGAAAATTATGTAATGAGGTAGTGGAAGTTGAAGTTGTTAATTTTTGTCAGTCATTTAACTTGAATAGTGTAAAGCTGTTTTGAAATGATTTTTGATGCAAAGTAAATCGATACTATTGATATCAAGAAGGTTGGTTTAGCTTAAGTGGATATTGATGTTAATATTGATGTGTTTGATGATATTGAAACAAAATGTGTGCAGATAGTAAAAAGAAGTTTTTACAAAATGAGAAGGTTGAATGATTAGTAATTAACAGTAATAGTAATGTGATGCAGAATTAAGTTGCAAATACACATTGAAGATTGTTCACCATAATGTTCATTCATTAACAAACAAAGTTGATGAAATAAATATACTCCTCAATAGTGAATGGAAAGATGTTTCACTGTTATGTTTTTGTGAGCATTGGTTACAAAATGAGTATTTTCAATACTTCAAAATATTGCATTTTAACCTTGCAAACTGCTTTTGTAGAATGGAATCAAAACATGGGGGAACTTGTATGTATGTAAAAGAAAATGTAGGTTATAAGAGTATAGCATCTGTTTGCAAACTTGTTTGTGAAAGAGACTTTGAAATCTCAGCTGCTGAGTTAATGTCTGAAAAAAACTATTATTTTATGTATGTATAGATCTCCTGTTAACAACATAAGTGTTTCTTTTTTTTCCAAAAATTGGAACTTGCTTTAGGAAAACGTAAGACAACTGGGAAAACAATGGTACTATGTGGTGATTTTAATATTGACTTTCTGAGCCATAGCCATCATGGGGAAAAGTTTTTAAATATTATAAAAGCCTACAATCTTTGTCTGACTGTTAGCTCTCCATCACATCTACCAAAAACAAGTGTCACTCTCCTTGATCAGGTATGTGTAAACATGGACTAGTGAGCATCACAAACTTTGATATCGGCTATAGTGACCACCTTTCGCAATTACTAACCATACCTGTAAATCACATTTCGACCAGTATACAAAATATTATCCATAAAAGGATTTATAGTAGGAAAAATATTGAATACTTCCAGTATCTAATCGGGCGAACAATATTGGAGAGAAGTAAATGGTACGTCTATTACCAACGAAAAGATCGAAAATTTTTTGAACATTTTTCAAACATAACTTTGACATAGCTTTTCCACAAAGGAAAGTGATTTCAAAAAGCACAGATAGATTCAAGAACTGCATTACATCAGGCATTAGAGTATCTTATAAAAGGAAGTGGGAACGTTTTCTGCAGTCAAAAACTCCCAGCAATCGATAATTTATTAGTTATTTCAAAAAATACAAGCTAGTTTTGAAATGTGTCACAAAAGAGGCAAAAATTAAGGAAAATGACAAATATATTATGAAGTCATCCAATAAAAGTCCATGTGGAAAGCTGTGCAGGATTTTACAGGGAAGAAGACAAATTACAAAAATATTGTGATATCACATGATGGCAAGAATGTCACTGACCCCAAGGCAGTTGCAAACACTTTAAATTCTTATTATGCAACTGTTGCTGGAAAATTAGTGAAAGAAAAATTTGGAAATCCACTTAATACAACATGGAAAGAACTTTCGTCTATTGAAATAAATAATATATCCATGTTCCTCAGTCCAATAAGCCCAACAGTGCTCCTAAATACCATTAATTCACTGAAGAGTAATTGTTCAACTTGTGTTGATGATATTCCAGATTATATTATAAAAATAACAGCAAGATAAATACTTTCGCCTTTATTGGACATATGCAATTTATCCTTATCATGTGGTGTCTTCCTCCAGCAACTGCAAATGGCAAAAGTAATACCCATATTAAAAAAAAAGTGATCATCAATGTTTGGGTAACTATAGGCCTGTGTCTCTATTTATAGGGTTTTCGAAAATTATTGGAAAAGTGTTCCTTTCAAAACTAACAACATTCTTCAGCAACAATAGTATTATTTCTGGATGTCAACATGGCTTCAGACCACAGCGATAAATTGAAACAGCCACTTTCAATCTGATAAACCAAATTTTAAATGCAGTGGACAACCACAGAAATATCTCAGGTTTATTCTTTGACCTAACAAAAGCTTTTGATGTGATTGATCATTCTGTACTCCTGAGGAAGCTTGAATGGCATGATGTAAGAGGTGTGCCAAATCAGTGGATTAAATCATATTTGGAATATTGCTCTTAGGTAACTGAAATTAAGTACTTTGAAGGAAATGAACTCCAGGTACACCTTTCAGAACCATGTGGATTAAGTCATGGTGTTCCACAGGGCTCCATTTTAGGTCCCTTTCTTTTTTTGGTGTACATTAATGATTTCCCATTACATGTTAGGGATTCTGAACCAGTACAGTTTGCAAATGACACCATCTATTGATTGAAGGGAACAAAGAAGAAAATCTTACTGCATATGCAAAAGATATTACAAAAGGAGTGTCTGAATGGTTTACCAGAAACAGGCTAATAGTTAATCCCCAAAAAACGGTACTCATGAATTTCTACACTGATCGAAATAAAAATGCGACACAACCCATAATATGTATAGATAACCAAAAAAATTAGTGCTGTCAATGAAACTAAATTTATTGGGGTTCATATCCAGGAAAATCTTAAATGGAGTGCTCATATCTCATCCCTAAATTCAAAACTAGCAAAAATGAGCTGTGTAGTAAGAATTCTTTGCAAATACCAGTGCAGAAACAGTCAGGGCTGTATACTTTGCCCGTGTACATTCAATACTGAAGTACGGTATCATTTTCTGAGGAAATGTACACCAGGCCATTACAGTTTTCAGAAAACAAAATGCAGTTATAAGAATAATGAAACAAGTAAGCAGCAGAAAACCAAGCAAACCTTTCTCTAAAGATCTAAAGATCCCACCCCTTCGCTGCATTTATATACTGGAAGTAGTCATGCATGTCAAAAAAAGCATACTGAGAAAAGAAAACCTTTTTCCTCAAAACAAAAGTGTCCATGATTACAGTACCAGGTCAGATAGTGACATACACTTTAATCATTGTAACAGCACATTATGCCAAAAAGGTGTATATCATGCAGGAACAAAACTGTACAACAGATTACCAAGACATATAAAATCTCTTCCTGAACTGCAAAGCTTTAAAAAGTCTGTGACAACCTACCTTCTGAAAAACTGCTACTATTCAATCTCACAGTATCTTATGCAAGAAAAAATGTAATTTGTATCTTTAATTGTAGAAATAAGTCATAAATATACAGTATTTAAAAAAATGTAATTATTAACTGAATAGATCCAATTTGTTATAAAAATTTAAATAATGTATGTTTGACGTTTGAAAAACAATAGCTAAAAGGTTTTCTGTCTAATATACTGTGTACAATATATGTACTGAAAAAGAGATTAATATGGACAAATAAATAAATAAATGATGAGATGCAGTTAGTTAAGATTAATGTAAATAATGTTGCGGTGAAATGTGCATGTTTGGTGGGGCAAAGGTTGCCAAAGTAGAGATGCCTGTTGTGAATATAGCAGCAGCTGCTATGTACAAACTGTCAGTAGTTTATAATGAGGTAAACAATGGGTTGAATGTTGAAAGAAGAAACAATTTTCAGAAAATGATTTTCAGTGTAAATATAAAAAAGCAGTGTTCACTGCAGATTTACAGACAGTACAGACAGTAGTTTTTAATGCACTGGGAATGTTAAAGGCAACCTGAGTTATCAGATGTGGAAGATTTTTTTGTTCTTTTGTTTCTTGTTTTACAGTGAAATGGCAAATGTTATGAGAAGTAAATGTGGACTTTCACTCAGTATTGCAAAGCTAGATGGAAAGGCAGGGATCAATGTAAACATGAATCCATCCACTAGATGTGGGTTTTACTACTCTTTAGTGAATACATTATGTGGTGAGTAATGCTTTCACTAGCTTGGTGTAACTATTCTTCTCGTTCTGGTACACTTGTTTCGACACCTTTCCTGTCCCACTTAGCCATCCATTCTTCTACATTCAGGATTCTGTTTCAACTCCACCATTTTTGATCTCCTGTATCTTCATCATTTTATTAATTTAGTACATTTATATTATTATATGAGTCTCATACTTGATTATTTGGTGAATAATCTGTCACTGCCTTAGGCTATAATACAGTTTTTCCAGTGTGCTATATGGGTATCATCATGATAGTATAATGACATGAGTAATAGAGTTGAGGGAGCACAGGAGGCAGAGGTTAATTTTTTGAATGTCATAGTTTTGTTAAAAAACTACCATAGTGATCCTGGTTTCCTAAACTACTACCACACATACAAAAGAATATACAGAAGAGTATTACGAGATGCAAAAAAAGCCCACAATGACAGTATTATAGAAAAGGCAGAAAATAAAATTAAAGCAGCCTGGACTGTTACCAAACAGGAAACAAACAGTAATAAATTAAAAACAGTAAACATTCAAATTAAACATAATGGTGCTATTATACATAACCCAAATACACTAGTAAATACTGTAAATGAGTACTTCAGCAGTGTTGCTACCAAGCTACAGCAAAAGTTTGGCAAAAAACAGCCTGAACAAAAATTGAACTATATGGATAACTCAATGTTACTGTTACCGACTTCTACAGAAGAAGTAAGGGTGGTTGTGAAGAATCTAAAGAATAAAACATCAGCAGGTTTAGATGAAGTGCCAGTGTGCTTACTAAAGGACTGCATTGACAGCATACAACATCCTTTGGCACACATCATAAATGAATCTTTCACTGCAGGCTGCTTCCCAGAATACTTAAAATGTGCAAAAGTCCTGCCTCTATTTAAGAAAGGCGATCCAGAAAATATAGAAAACTATAGGCCCATCTCATTACTCTCATCCTTTTCCAAGGTAATAGAAAATATAATGAAAAGGAGACTAATGGATTTCCTAAACAAGTACAACCTACTGTGTAAAGATCAGTTTGGTTTCAGGCCAGGAAGAAGCACAGGTTCAGCAGTAGCTCACTTCACAAACTTTGTCTTACAAGCACTTGATGAAGGTGAACATGTAACAGGCATATTCCTTGACCTTAGCAAAGCATTTGACACGGTAGACCACAAAATACTACTAAACAAAATGGAGGCACTAGGAATAAGGGGAACAGTAAATAATTGGTTTCAATTGTACTTGGAAAATAGGGTACAGTGTGTAGAGATCTCACAAACGAAGTTCAGCAGATTGACAAAACACATTTCTAAACCAGAACATATTAACATAGGAGTCCCTCAGGGAAGTGTGTTAGGGCCAATACTCTTCCTAATATATATCAATGATTTTCCCCAGAGTGTGAAATACGGGGAAGCAATACTATTTGCAGATGATAGCAGCATCCTTATCAGTGACGAGTCACCAGACAAATTGAGAGACAAAGCTGAAGAAACTCTCAATCATGTATGCAAGTGGGTAGTAAGCAACAAATTAACCCTCAATATTAAAAAAACAAACAGTATTAATTTCCACATAAATAAAAAACATAATAGCATAGGCCTAAGAGTTAAAGATGAACTTATAGATTGTGTCACAAACACAAAATTCCTAGGTATGCATGTTGACTCACAGCTTAACTGGACTGACCATATTGCAGCACTAGAAAAGAAAATTGCTACTGCTTGCTATGCACTCCGGATAATTATGTCAGTATGTAATAGTTCATGTGCTAAGACGACATACTTTGCATATGTGCATTCAATAATTAGTTATGGCATAACCTTCTGGGGTACAAATGTGCAGAACATACAAGCAATTTTCAAGCTGCAAAAGAGGGCAGTACGAATAATAACAAAAAGCAGCAAGAGAGCTCACTGTACTGATTTATTCAAAACCATGGGAATCTTGACAGTACCATGTGAATACATCTTTCAGACTGTGATATATATAAAGAAACACATTGACCAGTACACACAAAACAGATCTATACACCAACACTGGACTAGATCCTGCCACCATTTGCATCTCATACGAAAAAACAAAACAAAAACCCAAAATAGTTTATTATTTAATGGATTAAAAATGTATAATAGACTTCCAGAGGAGATCAAAGCTGAAACTGGAATACATGCCTTTAGGAAAGCTGCAAAAAATTATTTAGCAGATAAATGTTACTATACTGTCAAAGAATACTGTAAATGACATGTGTTCACCTCAATTCATGCAAGAGTACCTTTGTAAATTTATATTTATCTTTAATTATGATTGGTATGTATTTGTTTTGTGTAATCCATGCAAGAATACATTTGTAAATTTATATTTATTTGTAACTAAGATTGGTCTGTATTTGTTTCGTGTACAAATGATTAAGTTGCACCATAGAAATATGTACTACCAGAAGTACTATTATGTATATACTCATTCCATGTATACAGTTGACGACATCCATACAACACAAGTTGTCTACGGATGAATAAATAAATAAATAAATAAACATGGGAAAACATGTTCATATAATGAAGCAGAAAGAGAGTCTTGATGTATAGTTTTCTTGTATATAGTTGTTTTAAGCAAAATGTAGAACAGAACATCTTACCATGTGGTTGTATTTGAGATATGTTATTATATGTTGATGAAGATTTATAGTATGTAAGGGGATGGAAGCAAAAGCAGTTATTATTTGACAATGTAATCAACCAATAAGGAACCAGCAGGAGGAACAGGCTGATCATCACTTGCTCAGTAGTAGACATACAATCAGTGTGTGATCATAATGAGCCAGTGTTCATAACGATATGCCAATATCCTGCCCTTTAGGCTGAAATAAATAAGTCTGAGATAAAACTAAAACTGTTGCCCACAGTACTGACCATGAAAACAGAGTGACAGTCTTTTTGTTGTGCCTCTCTGTGACTCAGCAGCTCCACTATATGGGGAGTAGCAACATTCATTTTCATAATATTGTTACATTCCATCATGAAAACAGTGTGTTAATCATGAAGAAACTCTACAGGCAGATTACGAATAGAATAAGCATTTTTGAAGTAAAATAATATCTTCACATAATGAACTAAAAGGAAATGGAAGGAACTGATGATGTAAGTGGCATGGGGACTATGCAGAATCAGCAGTAATGAGTGAAAATGTGCACTGGAAAGGGATTCCAACCCAGCTATCCAGCCAGACACAGTGCTTATTGCAATTGTGCAGATTATCTCACCAAGCTTCCTGGCTGACCCAAACTCCCATCTAGTGCCACCTACCCATTGTCCCTGTCCTCCATGCGTGGCACTTTGAGATTGGCACTGGAGGTGGAATGTAATTGTGCATCTGCACTGAAAGTGATGCATTCATTGCGCATCAAGTGGATCAATTGTATGGAAACATGATGTCTGTTCTTTCAGACATGTCCATAAGAACCAACACCACACCTAATCTCCAGCTGTGATACATATTATGTAAACTGAAGGTGGAGGGGTGAGAAAGGAAAAGAAAAGGATGGAATATTGATGTTAGGTGTATTGGAACTTTATGTGGCATCAGCAGTCAAAATGTGTGCCAGACTGATATTCAGACCCATGATTTCCTGCTTACTAGGCAGTTGTGTTAACCATTGTACCACACACACACACACACACACACACACACACACACACACAGTGTTTGTTGCAGTTGCCTGGACTATCTCGGCATGCCTTCCGGCCAACCCAAACTCCCATCTAGCACCACCTATTTGCAGTCACCGTCCATGTCCTCCATGTTCACAGCATTGAGATTTATTACATCAGCCTACAATTATAAATAATACATCAAATGAAATGGCAACTCATATATATTTTTTACAATTTCCCAATGTGAGCAACATTCATCACATGGCACACACCAAATCAATAGGTGAGTCCTTGCTGAACCTTGATTAGTGCATCTGTAGTAACTGTTGCAACAGCTGCTTCCTTCTTTTTTCTTAAGCTGAGTAGATCAGCTGGTAGTGATGCTACTTATGTACAATCCTTATGAAACCACCAAAGGTAAAAATTTGCATGGTGTCAGATAGGGCGAATGTGGAGGCCTTTCAAAATGAGCTCTTCATCTAGCCCCTTGCAGCCAATCAAGCGGGTAGGTTCAATATTGTTTAACCAGTTGTGTACTGAGTTGTGCCAGTGCGGCAGCAGACCATCTTGCTGCCAAATTTCTTCCAGTTTAGGAAAGTACCATAGTTTTAGTGCGTCAAGTTAAGAAGTATGTAGTTGGAGGCACTATTCTGGAAACCCTCAAATCTTGTCTGGAAAACAGCAGGCAGATTGTGTCAGTGCAGGGAGCACTATCATGTGAATGGAAGTTGGAGTATGACAGACTGCAGGGATTGGTAATGGACCTCCTCCTCTTCCTAGTTTTTGTAAATGACTTAAGTTCTTATGGACAGTTCTTGCAATTTGCAGATGACACAACTTTGTACTCAAAAGGCATCAATACCAGTAAGGCCCAAGCAGAAGCAGTCATTTTGTTTAATGTGACAAAGAATGGTGTTGTAAACAAAAATGAAAATCAATGAAGAAAAAAGGCAAAAATTGATATTTAGCTTAAATGACAAAGGATACCTAAACTGTATAGGGATTATGAACGTTTTTGGGTTCATGGGAGACAGAAAATTCATTTAGGAAGACCATACTGCATGTGTGTGTACCAAACTCTCACATGTCATATTCCTCCTGAGAAAACTGAAGCATGTGATAACCGATCAGTGCCTCCTAATAATAAATTATTGTTTCACAGCCATGCTGGCTATGGCCTATTACTGTGAAGTCACCCTACAGGTTGCAAGAAAGTATTACTGCTCTGAAAAACAGCAATAATGACTATAACTTTGAGTAGGAGACAGGGGAACAGTGTGCCATTATTCAGAAAATTGGATGTAACGATTGTTTATGGTCATTACATATTTTTGTGCCTCCTTCACATTAAGGGAAATCTAGAGTCCTACAGGATGAGGCATGACCTACATGACCACAACACCGGCAACAGACAGAGTATACATGTACCAACTTGTCAACTGACCAAAACAAGACATAGATTTCTAAACATTACCCTGAGAATGTTCAGACCACTAGCCACAAAAGTGCATGTCCTGCTACTGGAGATTTTCAAGAAAGAAAATTCAAGAGATTTAAAACTATGTGTGTTTTACTCCATCCAGCAATATTTTACTGTGAAGAAAGTGAATTGATTTACTGAACTTCCTCAAAAACTAGCGAATCTGTCAGAGAACTCTAATGTCAATGGCAGATTAAATGTGTTGTAATTCCAGTCCTAACAATGATATGGTGGAGGATGGAAATCACCAATTACTGATTCATTATCAAAAACTTTAATGAAACATGGAAGCACAATGCAATTGAACAATTCATAATGGCGTGCAGACACAAAGACAAAGAGAGCAGAGTCAAAAATCATAGCATAAAAGATTAACAATAGTATTCTAGTTGTCGATGGTTGCCACAGAGCCGCCCACTCTCCCCCAATGAAGCATGGAGCATGGGAGAGGTGCAGAGCAGGTGATGCCATGGAAAACAAAATCTCATGCCCTCTCAAGTGGATGAAGTGGACATCCCATGCGGGTCAGGGGAGGTAGTTGGCCGAAGGAAGTCCATAGTAGATGGTTGCACAGGGAGAATGATGGAGAGTCACCCATCAGAGGAAATTTTTGCCAAAATAAGATCCTGGTTGGCATTGGGAGGGAGCTCAAAGGAAATCAGGAGCTGTATGTCCATGGTGGAGGTGTCTTCTCGAGGCAGTGATGATGAGATGACTTGGGTGAAGGCTGTGCTGCTCCCGACCTCAATGGAGAGAGGTAGGAGATGTTGACATCTGTGACGTTGACAGTGAATACAGAAGGAGTTGGGTGTGCAGAGGCGGAGGTGGGGGTAACACAAAGTTCTTCACAGTTGTTGCACACATCACATAAATACTGGGGGTTGAGATGGGACCCTTGAGTGGCAGTCACTTGCTGTCAGCACATATAGCATTCATCAGATCACTGAAAGACAAAGCTCCAGAAGGCAGGGAGATGTTGTTGGACAGATCCAGAAGGATGATAGGTGTGGCCTGAATAAGGTTGTTGGAGAGTGACTGGTGGGCTTCAGTCAATTAACTGAGACTGTCTGACATTTGACATTAGGTATGATGTTGAAAGTGTTCTGTCCATGAGCGAGGACTTTGTGAGCTCCGGAGTAAAAACACTAGAGTGATGCACAAACAGAGTCATCACAGAGCATTATATAATCATAAATAACCAGTTATTTATGAACAGAAAAGCAGGATAGAGAATGTGGCTGTGGCTGTGGAGGTGGATTATGGATGTGTGTGTGTGTGTGTGTGTGTGTGTGTGTGTGTGTGTGTGTGTGTGTGTGTGTACATGATCGACCAGTGTCAGAAGCTGATTGTCCTTTGGGGGAGTAAGAGGGGCAACGAATACAGTAGGCTGGACAAGGGGCTCACTGTATAAGATGTGTGCAAGTGATGCTTGGAGATCCTCATTGCAGGCAGAATGCAGATGTGCCCAGTACGTGATCATATTTCCACTTAGGTGAAATGTCAATGCATCACTGAAGATGACACTGTCCAGAAAAATGAAATTATCATGTGGTAATATTTTGTTTGTGTAGGCTTTAGAGCTTGTAACAACTGCAAATTGTAAGGTTATGTCTACTTAAAAGTCTCCACACACATCTCACTGAAATTGCTAATTCATGAGTAGCCTTCCAAACTGATTTCTTGGGTCTGCATGTGAAAGTCTCTTTCGCCCATTCAAAATGTTCTTCAGTCAATCTTGCTCATCCATATGCCTCTCTTTGCAAAGGCAGCTAGTGTCTTCAAATTGATGATACCATCTATGGATGTTATTATCACATGGAGGAATAAATGGAGCTTCGTAAGGCATCCACATCCCACTGTAACAACAGATTCAGTCCTTGCAAAATGTAAAACACAAAAGCTTTCTGTTCACTAGTCACCAATTTTGCTACTAGCTCTTTCTAGTGGATGACACAGGAAATGGTGCATATGTATAGGTATACAAACAAAACTGTTTGAGTTGCTCTTTCATTTGATGTATTAGTTATAATTGTAAGTTGAATGTAATAAATGGTAAAAAGCCTTTTTTTGTTCTAATGATTAGCCACTGAAGTTTTTGTAGAGGTTGTTTTTAGTCTTAATGTTACAGTTGTGCTTTCCACTGCCTCTTGAGATGAAGAAAATGTTGGTGCCAGTATTGACAAAGAATGTTAACATGTGAATAACCAAATAGTGGATAAACATCACCTTCCCAAGTAATGGCATCACAATGCTCCTCATGTCACCAGCACTTTTCTAACATGCTAACATATGTCTTTGGCAACTGAAGACTTCCAGATTAAGTAATCACCATTATTTTGCTAATGTGTTCTGATCAGAAAGTGGAGGTGTGGACACACAACCCCAGTGTGCTCTTCGTCTTGTCCTGTGAAATTACACATGAAGACTAAAAGAATTGCCAATGATGACAAGTGTGTAGATGCAGGAGGTGACAAACTACTGTGCTAAATGTCCACAGTTAAGAGATCTTCAAAATCCACAACAAAGCCCTGTATCTTTATGACGCTGGTCATATTTAACTGTGGACGAGACAACTTGGAAACATGTAGTGTACAAGACATACCTGGGTGAAAGAAAGGAAGGAAGGAAGACTAGAATTTAACATCATTTTGACAAAGAGGTCATTACAGAAAAACAAGTTCATATTGGGAAATGAAACAAGGTGTGCCTATGTTAGAAGGAGTTATCTCAGCATTTGCATTAAGAGATTCAAGGAAACTATAGAAAAACAAATCTTGAAGGCTGGATAGGGAATTGAACCACCATCCAGGGCCGTACAAAGTAAATGGGGAAATAAGTCCCTACGGTGGGTGGAGGCACAGAAGGGCCTCAAAAATTGACCAGAAAAAAAGACGAAAATGGTTTAAGATTTTACCGAGAAAGGTAAGTTAGTTCTCTTACCCCTCCTGTTGCTACCTTCCACCTGAGAAGAAGTCTTTCCCCAAATTTGTGACTATGAACACACACGATTTTCAGTGTCATTTTGTTGAAATAGCAAAATAAAGAACAATTACCAAACAGATGTCTATTGCTAACATGGTTTACATGGCAACATTGAACTTGATTCACATAGCTGGTGCCTACGCAGCTTGCTTATGTTCAACTTCACTACAGTACTGTAGGATCTCAAATGTCTGCAAGCAGTTGCTGGAACTAATTACTGTTTGACTGAACACGTCTGATTTTTGGCAATTACTGCTGACTATGGTCTAGCCAATTATGGAAGAAGCAGGCAAAAATCTTGGAAGGGACATGTATTTCATTTGCCCGTGCAACCAGAACTTTTGTAGCTCCCAAGGATAGATTGGTACTATCTGCAGAGTAAGCAAAAAGAATTTGAGAGTAAGCCTTCTTGTTAGCCATTGTGCCTACAGACAGCTGTTTTCTCTTAATGTAAGTTGGGCCTTCATATAAACAAATATAAAGGGACATTTACTCTTAAGTATAGACCTTTTTTATAACAGTGTATGCACTATTAACAATTTATGAGGACCAAATAAAATTTGTTGTTTATTATATACAGATCTGCCATCTCTTAAATTGCAGACTCTGACCAAGGACTTCAAAAACTCCAGACATTTGGGTCAAACCAGAGTATTTTCCTGGGTAGACAAAGAGGAATTGAAAATGTGTGTGTAGGAGAATATCTAAACATGCTTGATGTTGGTTTTTTAAATGCAGAATGAACTGAACTATCTATGTGCCACTCCTGATTCACTTAATTTTAACTAAGATTTATTAATATCTATTTATTCCCAGTCATTAGAATTTCTCCAGACACAAAAAGATGTCTTGCTTTTGCCCTGTACAGATGTATAACCTCTTACCCACCCCCCCCCCCCCCCGCCCCCCCTCCTCTCTGCCCCCCCCCCCCCCTAGAACATCGCCGTTCACCCTCAGAACTAGGACAAATGGATGGATGTTATGTGTAATATTTTTCAATGATGCTTTGTTTCCATTAAACCTAGTTGTTAAATTATAAATTTCTAAAATGTGCATGGAAAAAAAAATGCAGAAAGGAGGTGGGCTGGAAGGGGGAGGGGTGGGGGGTGCAGCTTTGGCAGTTTGCTCAGGGGTGTGAATCACCTTGGTATGGGTCTGCTGCGATCCTCCCCATGCCAGTGCCACTGCACTATCTGATTCAGTTATCCCTGCATGAGATTGCTTAATGTGATTTCTGCAATCTGTGTGGGCAGAGGTGCCAGGTATTGTGCTTCTCACTATGTGATTTTTGACCATATGGCACACAGTATTTGAGTCATAGGAAAGCATGATAGTCTGGCAAACCCCTCTGGATTATGTTATGTGAATCTGGATCAGTGGCTGAAGAGTTTGTCTCTAGTATAGGAGTTAAGTTACTCTTCAAGGTGAAGGGAAACATTTGACAACTCTCTGGATAAAGTTGATCATGTTCTGTAACCCAAAATCATTATCACCCTTTAAGTTCCAGAAGATGTCTAGCCAGCACAACACTAAATCGTTAGCTGCAGTCCCTGGATTATATACACTTTGTATCATTGGTTATGAGAGACTGCTTTACCAGATGTACTCTTCTGACATAAATGCACTAAGTAGGTTGGCAAATTTTGTGTCTTGCGCTGGTTGACTGGGCAAGTATTTGCAACATGGGGTCATCATGCATCTACATCAGCCAGCCTGATCTCCAGAAATAAATACAAATGAACACATGTGAAAAGTGGTAGGTTAAATGATTAAAACTCTAATACTGCCACGATGGACCATACCAATCTGCCAAGGGTACTTATCCCGCATTATCGCTAGCTGTGTCGGTCCATCTCTGGGTATGGTTAGTCGTCCTGCACTGCCGTGCAGTGGTGTCTCACTCCATACTGATGTTTCATATGTTACTGATGGAGGGTTGCTGTACATGGTAGGTGCCACTGAAGGCTGTGGACAGCTTTTAGATATATCTTGTAGCCATCTCAATAAATCATGTGTCACACATGATCACATTACCTTCATTACATGTAGGGATTTTTATTATCTTTTATGAAAATGAGTGAATTTTATAGGTAAACACAACAGATGTGCACGGCCCAGCTGGGTGTTGTCGTAAGGAAAATGGTATGTTAAAAGTATAAAAGTTGTGGGAAAAAAGAGACTGAACTACTATGCATAAACTACTATGCAGAACTTCATTCTGTAGATATAGTAGAGGTTATTGACAGAGAATGGAAAGAGTGAGATGACTGTGAGGTAAAAAACACCTCTTTAGCTAACAGGAGATATTGCCATGATCTAATTGCATGCCAGGTTTAGTAGCGGTTAGCTTTGCTTGCTGAAGTGCTGAGGGATGGTAGTTTAAACCCCATCATCACAAAATATTTGTTATTTAGTATTCACCAGTTCTGGAAGGTTCTCAAAACTGATTATTTTTGTAACATTTGCTTATTCTGGAATAGTCTACGTGGATATGACTAGCAGCACTCTCCATTCAGGAGATCAGTTCTGTTCAGGCTGTACACTGGTATCTGTAATAAATTTGCTTTCAGTGATAAGTGTAGTTCTTCATTCATGACCCTGCTTTTAGATTTGGACTTGATTATGTTTATAATATGACATTTTTTGATGGAGGCATTTGCTACCTCAAAACCTCAAAAGATCTATGTCACCATTGCACCATTTAAGGAATGTAGAAGACATTGCATACATGGATAAGAATCAGAATATAAGCAGTACATAGTTCCAAAGGTTTGTAAATTCAGAAAAATGGTTTTCAAAACAGTGTAGCTCATCTGCACATCAGGCATTCGTAAGCTTTTTACAGAGATGTTGGTCAGGACCAGATGAAATGGCTGAAAGGTTTTTACTGATTTGCCAAGTGCAATTGGTGGGGTGGCATACGCTTCGCAAATGTGTACCTTTACTTGGATGGCACAGCCCAGCAGTGGTTTGAGAACAATGAAGAGAAGCTTGATAACTGGGAGGAATTCCAGGAGAAATTAAAGAAAACATCTGTTGACAATCTACAGCAAATGCCAGTAGAGGAAGCACATTTGAAGAACAGGGCTCAGTCTCATGGGGAGACAATATAGTCATACATACAAAGTGTTTTGGTCATATGCAACACTGTGAAACCAAATATGACAGAAGCTTACAAAATCTCACACTTGATGAAAGGATTCACAGAAACAATGTACCAAGCTCTTTTGGTGAAGGATAGTACAATAATGGACAAATTCATCAAGTGCTGCCAGTGAAGTGAGGAACTGAAACAGAGAAGAGTCAGATAAAAGAGGTATCACTGTCTCCCAAATATGGTCCCTTTGACAGTTGTGGAAGAACACCATGACCTCACCTTTCTTATAAGCCAGATTATAAAAGAAGAAATACAGAAGTATATGGTAGCCAAAAAAGGTTGGACCAAGTACACAAAAAGAGCGTCAAACCCATATGTTAGTAGGTAATAGAGAATGTTGAAGAAGAGGTGTATTGGTCTTTATCACCAATCTTAGCCACCTGTTGAATGCACCAAGAAGGATGGACTCAGACAACAAGCGGATTATAAAAAAATAAAATAAAAATAAAAGTTCAAATGTGTGTGAATTCCTAAGGGACCAAACTGCTGAGGTCATCGATCCATAGACTTACACACCACTTAAACTAACTTATGCTAAGAACAACACACACACACCCATGCCCGAGGGAGGACTCGCACCTCCAGCAAAAGGGGTCATGTAATCCATGACATGGTGCCTCAAACCCTCAAACTGCACGGCCATTTCACGCAGCAAGGGGATTATCCCACAGCTGTCAAACAACAACCTGGCATCCAACCACTGCAGGTACAACCAACTCCTCTGCCAAGTATAATACCTCACAGAACAGACATTATGAGAACAGAGAACAGTACATCAGTCTATTTTGAATGTGTATGCTCTGGATACATTATACACTACTGCATAGAAAGAAGATGATTTTTTGATGACTATTATGCCACAAGACCTCAGTCATCACAACAGTCCTAATTGCACCAATCAACTGCAAATGATTATGGTCGACCCTTGAGATGAGACCATACAGATGAAAATCCTCCATGGATTACAATTACTACAGGGGCATACTGAAAAGTAATGTCGCCAAATTGGTTTTTTATTCTGTTGTCAATACCAGTTGAGGTATTACATGTCATGCATATTACTCAGCTGACTTTCCCACATCACTGAAGCAAGTTGCAATCCTGTGCCACGAGAGGATTCAGAACTGTTGCATGTAACATGGTGGTTTGTAATGTAACTATGTCATTACATGAGAAACAGTAAGCTGTAATTGAGTGTCTAACCACAGAAAACGTCCATCCACAGATGGAGCACCCCCTCCTTCAGTGTGACAATGCCAGTCCACATGTAAGCACTGTAACTCTATAACAATGTGGCGCCTTGGACTGACTGTCATCAATCATTCTCCATACAACTTAGGCAACAGACGATCGAGTAGGTAAAAAGACAAGGGCTGGTAGAAATCCTTGGGTAACAGAAGAAATATTGAATTTAATTGATGAAAGGAGAAAATATAAAAATGCAGTAATTGGAGCAGACATAAATGAATACAAACGTCTCAAAAATGAGATTGACAGGAAGTGCAAAACTGCTAAGCAGGGATGGCTAGAGGACAAATGTAAGGATGTAGAGGCTTATCTCACTAGGGGTAAGATAGATACTGCCTACAGGAAAATTAAAGAGACCTTTGGAGAAAAGAGAACCACTTGCATGAATATCAAGAGCTCAGATGGAAACCCAGTTCTAAGCAAAGAAGGGAAAACAGAAAGGTGGAAGGCGTATATAGAGGGTCTGTACAGGGGTGATGTTCTTGAGGACAATGTTATGGAAATGGAAGAGGAGGTAGATGAAGATGAAATGGGAGATATGATACTGGGTGAAGAGTTTGACAGAGCACTGAAAGACCTAAGTCGAAACAAGGCCCCAGGAGTAGACAACATTCCATTAGAACTACTGACAGCCTTGGGAGAGCCAGTCCTGACAAAACTCTACCATGTGGTGAGGAAGATGTATGAGACAGGCGAAATTCCCTCAGACTTCAAGAAGAATATAATATTTCCAATCCCAAAGAAAGCGGGTGTTGACAGATGTGAAAATTACCGAAGTATCAGTTTAATAAGTCACGGCTGCAAAATACTAACGCGAATTCTTTACAGGCGAATGGAAAAACTGGTAGGAGCCGACCTCGGGGAAAATCAGTTTGGATTCCGTAGAAATGTTGGAACACGTGAGGCAATACTGACCCTACGACTTATCTTAGAAGAAAGATTAAGGAAAGGCAAACCTACGTTTCTAGGATTTGTAAACTTAGAGAAAGTTTTTGACAATGTTGACTGGAATACTCTTTCAAATTCTGAAGGTGGCAGGGGTAAAATACAGGGAGCGAAAGGCTATTTACAATTTGTACAGAAAGCAGATGGCAGTTGTAAGAGTCGAGGGGTATGAAAGGGAAGCAGTGGTTGGGAAGGAAGTGAGACAGGGTTGTAGCCTCTTCCCGATGCTATTCAATCTGTATATTGAGCAAGCAGTGAGGGAAACAAAAGAAATATTCGGAGTAGGTATTAAAATTTGTGGAGAAGAAATAAAAACTTTGAGGTTCGCCGATGACATTGTAATTCTGTCAGAAACAGCAAAGGACTTGGAAGAGCAGTTGAATGGAATGGACAGTGTCTTGAAAGGAGGATATAAGATGAACATCAACAAAAGCAAAACAAGGATAATGGAATGTAGTCGAATTAAGTCGGGTGATGCTGAGGGAATTAGATTAGGAAATGAGATACTTAAAGTAGTAAAGGAGTTTTGCTATTTGGGGAGCAAAATAAGTGATGATGGTCGAAGTAGAGAGGATATAAAATGTAGACTGGCAATGGCAAGGAAAGCGTTTCTGAAGAAGAGAAATTTGTTAACATAGAGTATAGATTTATGTGTCAGGAAGTCATTTCTGAAAGTATTTGTATGGAGTGTAGCCATGTGTGGACGTGAAACATGGATGATAAATAGTTCAGATAAGAAGGGAATAGAAGCTTTCGAAATGTGGTGCTACAGAAGAATGCTGAATATTAGATGGGTAGATCACATAACTAATGAGGAGGTATTGAATAGAATTGGGGAGAAGAGAAGTTTGTGGCACAACTTGGCTAGAAGAAGGGATCGGTTGGTAGGACATGTTCTGAGGCATCAAGGGATCACTGGAGGGCAGCGTGGAGGGTAAAAATCGTAGAGGGAGACCAAGAGATGAATACACTAAGCAGATTCAGAAAGATGTAGCCTGCAGTAGGTACTGGGAGATGAAGAAGCTTGCACAGGATAGAGTAGCATGGAGAGCTGCAATAAACCAGTCTCAGGGCTGAAGACCGGAACAACAACAACAGTTTTTATCATATCTGGGGTTTCTCGAAATTTCTTTTCATTGTAATGTTTGCATATTCTGGAATATTCGATGTCTTCGTAAATAGCAGCACTCTCCATCTAGGAGGTTTTTTCTCTTCTGGCTGTACGTTGATGAATGTAATAAACATGTTTTCAGTGCAAAGAGTTGTACGTCATTGACGACCCTGACGTCAGATTTGGCCTTGATTCTGTTTACGACATTATGGTTAAGAATAGTGAAGTGGATGTTGAGTGACTGTTAAGAAAAACAAAATGACAGAGTTATGCCCCTCAGAATAGAAATTACGTGAACACTAATAATTTTAACAGTTTATATACGAGTGGATGATGGCAAAACTAAGAAAAAGATAATTTTTGGCGGCATACGTTTTAAGAACGATAACAAAATTAAGTATACTAGGGAAGATCAAATGTTGTTGTACTCTTCATTCTCAACTCTGGTTGGATGAAACTTTCCCTGCTAGTCTGTCCTGTGCAAGCCTCTACATTTGTATAGAACAAATGCAACCTACATTCATCTGAAACTAGTTGCTGTAGTCAAGCCTGGGTCTCCCTTTACCATTTTTATCTCACACTCCCCATCCCCGCGTTACCTAACTGATTTTTCCTTAGTATTTCAGGACGTGACCTGTCGGGCGATCACTTCTGTTAGTGAATTGTGCATAAATTTCTTTTCTGCCCAATTCGGTTCAGTACTTCATCATTAGTTATCCAATAAACTCCATCTTCAGCTGTCTTGTGTAGCATCGTATTTCGAAATCGTCTATTATCTTCTTGTCTGATCTGTTTATTGTCCACATTTCACCTTCGCACAAGGCTACATTAAAAAAAAAGTTCCTAAAATTTAAATTTATATTAGATCTTAACAACTTTTTCAGAAACGTTGTTGCCAGTTTGTATTTTGTATCTTCTGTACTTCGGCCAGCAGCAGCTATTTTGCTGCCCGAATACCAAACCATATCTACTACTTTTAGTCAAGGGCTGTGGCGAGATGGATACAACGGTTCCTATCGGATCACCAAAGTTAAGCATCGGAAAAACCTTCCCAATTAGGTGGCTGGACCTACCCTTCGGGGTTTCCCAGCCATTCATGCAATATGACTTTACTATTTTTAGTGCCTCATTTCATAATCTAATTCTGTCAACATTCCTGATTTAATCAGATTACTTTCCATTACCCTCATTTTATTTTTGTTTATATTTATGTTGTAACCTCTTTCGAGACACTATCCATTCTGCTCAAATGATCTTCCAATTGCTTCGCCGTCTCAGACAGAATTACAATGACATAAGTAGACCTCAAAGTTTTTATTTGTTCTTCCAGAAACTTTAATTCCGTTCCTAAATTTATCCGTGATTTCCTATACTGCTTTACTCATTGTACATGTTGAAAAACATCATCGATAGGCTAATACCATGACTCCCTCCCTTTTCAACTACTGCTTCCCCTTCATGTCCTTCCATTCTCGTCATTACTGCAATCTAGAGTCTAGTTTTAGATAATCTTCCCCTACCTGTATTTTATTTTGCTACCTTCAGAATTTCAAAGAGTATAGTTCTGTCAACATTGTCAAATCCTTTTTATAGCTCTAGAAATGTTGCAAACTTAGGCTAACCACCCTTCTGCCTATCTCCTTAGACAAGTCTTACGGTCAACACTGATTCGTGTGTTCCTACACTTCTCTGGAACGCAAATCGATCTTCACAGAGGTCAGTTTGGACCAGTTTTTCCGTTCTTTTGAAAATAATTCTGGTCGTTATTTTGCCACCATGTCTTACTAAATTAATGGTTCGACAATACTCACAACTGTCTGCATTTGCCGTATTTCTACATCTACATGATCACTCTGCCATTCACAATTAAGTGCCTGGCAGACGGTTCATCGAACCGCCTTCAAGCTATTTCTCTACCATTTCACTTTCGAATAGCGTGCAGGAAAAACGAACACATAAATCTTTCCATTTCTTTAGTTTAGTATTATGATCATTTCTCCCTGAATAGGTGGGCGCCAACAGAATATTTTTGCAGTCAGAAGAAAAAGTTGGTGATTGAAATTTCATGTGGAGATACCGTTGCAACGAAAAACGCCTTTGTTTTAATGCTGACCCCCCCCCCCCCTCCCCCCAATTCCCCAATCATCTCCGTGGCACTCTTTCCCCTATTTTGGGAATACCAAGTGAGCTGTCCTAGGATGGACAAGTGTAGTATAAGCAGTCTTTTTAATAAATCTGTTGCATTTCCTAAGGAATCTATCAATAAATCGTAGTCTTTGATTTATTTTCCCGAAACATTATCCACGTGATCGTTTCAATTTAAGTTATTAGTAACTGTAATTCCTAAGTATTTAATTGAATTTACGTACATTAGATTTGTGTGATTTAACGTGTAACAGAAATTTAGCGGATTCCCTTTAGTATTCGTGTGGGTGACTTCACATTCTTCGTTATTTGGAGTCAATTGTCACTTTTTGCAATGTACAGATGTCTTGCCTAAATCATTTTGAAAATTCGTTTTGATCATTTCATGACTTTACAAGATAGTAAATGACATCAGAGGGCCTATAACACTTCCTAGGGATATGAGCCCCCCCCCCCCCCCATGAACCATGGACCTTGCCGTTGGTGGGGAGGCTTGCGTGCCTCAGCGATACAGATAGCCATACCGTAGATGCAACCACAACGGAGGGGTATCTGTTGAGAGGCCAGACAAACGTGTGGTTCCTGAAGAGGGGCAGCAGCCTTTTCAGTAGCTGCAAGGGCAACAGTCTGGATGATTGACTGATCTGGCCTTGTAACAATAACCAAAACGGCCATGCTGTGCTGGTACTGCGAATGGCTGAAAGCAAGGGGAAACTACAGCCGTAATTTTTCCCGAGGCCATGCAGCTTTACTGTATGATTAAATGATGATGGCGTCCTCTTGGGTAAAATATTCCGGAGGTAAAATAGTCCCCCATTCGGATCTCTGGGCGGGGACTACTCAAGAGGATGTCGTTATCAGGAGAAAGAAAACTGGCGTTCTACGGATCGGAGCGTGGAATGTCAGATCCCTTAATCGGGCAGGTAGGTTAGAAAATTTAAAAAGGGAAATGGATAGGTTGAAGTTAGATATAGTGGGAATTAGTGAAGTTTGGTGGCAGGAGGAACAAGACTTCTGGTCAGGTGACTACAGGGTTATAAACACAAAATCAAATAGGGGTAAGGCAGGAGTGGGTTTAATAATGAATAGGAAAATAGGAATGCGGGTAAGCTACTACAAACAGCATAGTGAACGCATTATTGTGGCCAAGATAGATATGAAGCGCACACCTACTACAGTAGTACAAGTTTATATGCCAACTAGCTCTGCAGATGACGAAGAAATTGAAGAAATGTATGATGAAATAGAAGAAATTATTCAGATAGTGAAGGGAGATGAAAATTTAATAGTGATGGGTGACTGGAATTCAAGTGTAGGAAAAGGGAGAGAAGGAAACGTAGTAGGTGAATACGGATTGGGGGTAAGAAATGAAAGAGGAAGCCGCCTGATAGAATTTTGCACAGAGCACAACATAATCATAGCTAACACTTGGTTCAAGAATCATGAAAGGAGGTTGCATACATGGATGAACCCCGGAGATACTAAAAGGTATCAGATAGATTATATAATGGTAAGACAGAGATTTAGGAACCAGGTTTTAAATTGTAAGACATTTCCAGGGACAGATGTGGACTCTGACCTGTAGATTAAAACTGAAGAAACTGCAAAAAGGTGGGAATTTAAGGAGATGGGACCTGGATAAACTGAAAGAACCAGAGGTTGTACAGAGTTTCAGGGAGAGCATAAGGGATGGGGGAAAGAAATACAGTAGAAGAAGAATGGGTAGCTTTGAGGGATGAAGTAGTGAAGGCAGCAGAGGATCAAGTAGGTAAAAAGACAAGGGCTAGTAGAAATCCTTGGGTAACAGAAGAAATATTGAATTTAATTGATGAAAGGAGAAAATATAAAAATGCAGTAAATGAAGCAGGCGAAAAGGAATACAAACGTCTCAAAAATGAGATCGACAGGAAGTGCAAAATGGCTAAGCAGGGATGGCTAGAGGACAAATGTAAGGATGTAGAGGCTTATCTCACTAGGGGTAAGATAGATACTGCCTACAGGAAAATTAAAGAGACCTTTGGAGATAAGAGAATCATTTGTATGAACATCAAGAGCTCAGATGGAAACCCAGTTCTAAGCAAAGAAGGGAAAGCAGAAAGGTGGAAGGAGTATATAGAGGGTCTATACAAGGGCGATGTACTTGAGGACAATATTATGGGAATGGAAGAGGATGTAGATGAAGATGAAATGGGAGATAAGATACTGCGTGAAGAGTTTGACAGAGCACTGAAAGACCTGAGTCGAAACAAGGCCCCCGGGGTAGACAACATTCCATTGGAACTACTGACGGCCTTGGGAGAGCCAGTCCTGACAAAACTCTACCATCTGGTGAGAAAGATGTATGAATCAGGCTAAATACCCTCAGACTTCAAGAAGAATATAATAATTCCAATCCCAAAGAAAGTAGGTGTTGACAGATGTGAAAATTACCGAACTATCAGTTTAATAAGGCACAGCTGCAAAATAATAACACGAATTCTTTACAGACGAATGGAAAAACTAGTAGAAGCCAACCTCTGGGAAGATCAGTTTGGATTCCGTAGAAACACTGGAACACGTGAGGCAATACTGACCTTACGACTTATCTTAGAAGAAAGATTAAGGAAAGGCAAACCTACGTTTCTAGCATTTGTAGACTTAGAGAAAGCTTTTGACAATGTTGACTGGAATACTCTCTTTCAAATTCTAAAGGTGGCAGGGGTAAAATACAGGAAGCGAAAGGCTATTTACAATTTATACAGAAACCAGATGGCAATTATAAGAGTCGAGGGACATGAAAGGGAAGCAGTGGTTGAGAAGGGAGTAAGACAGGGTTGTAGCCTCTCCCCGATGTTGTTCAATCTGTATATTGAGCAAGCAGTGAGGGAAACAAAAGAAATATTCGGAGTAGGTATTAAAATTCATGGAGAAGAAATAAAAACTTTGAGGTTCGCCGATGACATTGTAATTCTATCAGAGACAGCAAAGGACTTGGAAGAGCAGTTGAATGGAATGGACAGTGTCTTGAAAGGAAGATATAAGATGAACATCAACAAAAGCAAAACAAGGATAATGGAATGTAGTCGAATTAAGTCGGGTGATGCTGAGGGAATTAGATTAGGAAATGAGACACTTAAAGTAGTAAGGGAGTTTTGCTGTTTGTGGAGCGAAATGACTGATGATGGTCGAAGTAGAGAGAATATAAAATGTAGACTGGCAATGGCAAGGAAAGCGTTTCTGAAGAAGAGAAATTTGTTAACATCGAGTATAGATTTAAGTGTCAGGAAGTCATTTCTGAAAGTATTTGTATGGAGTGTAGCCATGTATGGAAGTGAAACATGGACGGTAAATAGTTTGGACAAGAAGAGAATAGAAGCTTTCGAAATGTGGTGCTACAGAAGAATGCTGAAGATTAGATGGGTAGATCACATAACTAATGAGGAGGTACTGAATAGGATTGGGGAGGAGAGAAGTTTGTGGCACAACTTGACCAGAAGAAGGGATCGGTTGGTAGGACATGTTCTGAGGCATCAAGGGATCACCAATTTAGTATTGGAGGGCAGCGTGGAGGGTAAAAATCGTAGAGGGAGACCAAGAGATGAATACACTAAGCAGATTCAGAAGGATGTAGGTTGCAGTAGGTACTGGGAGATGAAAAAGCTTGCACAGGATAAAATAGCATGGAGAGCTGCATCAAATCAGTCTCAGGACTGAAGACCACAACAACAACAACAACAACAACAACAACAACAACAGGGATATGAGCATATAAAGCGACACTTCCTAAGGGAACGCCAAATATTGCTTCTGTTTTACTCGCTGACTTCCCGTCAATTACGACGAACTGTGACCTTTTTGACAGGAAATCACGAATCCAGTCGTGCAGTTGAGACGATACCCCAGAGGCACGCAGTTTGATTAAAAATAGCGTGTCAAGAAACTGGAAGTTTGAAATTGGAATTATTATCTACTTTTTTGTAGTCTGAGGGTATTTTACCTGTCTCATACGTACTGCATAACAGATGAAATAGTTTTGCCATTGCTGCCTCTCCAAAGGATCTCACTAATTCCGAGGGAATTATTGCCTGTCTCTACCTGAGTTGAAGTAACTGCGTAAAGTATGGTTGTCAGATTAGTGTAACTCTACCATTCCTCTGAAAGAGAGTAACCGAAATAGAGCAAAGAGAATCGGTTCGGTCGTACTCGCAGAGTTGGATAGCAGCATCATGTCCGTGGTTCGATTCCAGAACCACAATATGAGTGAGGGTAGCAACACACACACTATTATTTGGAATTTATGAATACAAGAGTCCTGGTTACAAATGGATGTATTCTTAATGCATTTCACTTACAAGCTGTAATGATAAAATCCCATAAAAATTCAGTGAGTGGTGAAGAAATCAGAGGAACAGTTGCGCCAGGGTTTTTCTAAGCACACAGTTACTTCCATTCTACAGCGTGGACCACTGTGGTGACTAGCCCTTGCGTGGAACAGAGGCCTTGCAGGACACGTCTACTCTCACAATGCCTCTCTATGGATGGGTTCTTGTTCCACACCGAAATCCTCTGGCTTAAGAGCACCTTATGCACTGGGTCTTCCCACTGTTGGTGTCATTGCGAGGGTTCTCCCACAAGAACGATTGAAGAATTTGTCCCTGTTAAGTTTCCTGGCAAGATCGATTTTGTGCAATACCTGAGACTGACCGTATCTTTGTATTCTGTGCCAAGTTTGAACGTACCGATCTTGCTGTGTCTTCCTGTATACGGAAGCGGCCACTTGTACGAAATTCCTCCCAATACGTGACAAGAGCCGTGATGCTCTTCCTCTATTGACTTCCTCACGCATGTCATTCACTGTTTTTTTTTTTAAAAAAAGTGTCTAGAAATATCTAATATCGCCTCAATATCATACGTCCAACTGCGTGGTGACAAATCAAATTATTCGTACCAGCACAGAACGCAGTTTACTCCAGAGACTTCTTTCGAATTAGATCTTTCATTGTTTTGACAGAGCCGGCCGAAGTGGCCGTGCGGTTAAAGGCGCTGCAGTCTGAAACCGCAAGACCGCTACGGTCGCAGGTTCGAATCCTGCCTCGGGCATGGACGTTTGTGATGTCCTTAGGTTAGTTAGGTTTAACTAGTTCTAAGTTCTAGGGGACTAATAACCTCAGCAGTTGAGTCCCATAGTGCTCAGAGCCATTTGAACCATTTTGTTTTGACAGATTCTTCTTCCATGTCGTAATTATCTTTCTAGATTCTTCTTCCGCGTCATCTTCATGTACTTCCATTTCTCTTTCCATGAACTTGACATTAGTTCATTTTCTTTGCGCAGCACTTCCATACAGGGTGTCCCTCCTAACTGTCTGTGGTATTTCGGCAGATACTTGCAATTTAATTTCTTCAATGTGTAGCTGGAGTCACTCAAAAAATAGTGCTCATCAGATCTTTCATGCGACGGCCATTGTTAATGGAAAGCGCTGGTTTGTTTCCGGTTACGAACAAAATGATTTTTAAAGCGGAATTTTTCGTGCCCAATCGATAGAGCGGTGACGGATTAGTCTAGTGCGGTATTTTTTTATCGATCTGTAATATCAGTGGTACTAAAATACGAGGACTAACCAGTAAGCTACTCCAACAGCGACTGAGCAGCGCTGCTGCATGGCGGTTGCAGACAGTGCGGGCCGAACGTTGCTCAGTCACTGCGGGGGTACTGCTTATCCTTCCCATTTAAAGTCCCTGTTAATACATATCGATAAAACGTACACCACACTAGACTACTTTGAGACTTCGCTGTCGAATGGGTATGTAAAATTCCGCTCTAAAAATAAATTTGTTTGTAATGGGAAACAAACCGATGCTTTCCATCAACAGTGCGCGTTGCATGAAAGACGTTAAGAGCAGTATTTGTTTGGGGTGACTCCAGCTATATATCGCAAAAATGAAACTGCAAATAATTATCTGCCAAAGCACCAGAGAAAATACGCCTGATGACTCTTAGGAGGGATACCTGGTACATTCCTAGCACCCTTTAATCTTCCCTTTTTTGATTAGTACTGCTTGCCATCTGAGCGCTTAATATTTATACATTAGTGAATCTTTTCTCAAAAAGAGTTCTATATGCTGCATCTATCTTCTTTATCGCCATTCACATATCTACAGCTTTGCATTTGTCTTCTAGATATTCCCGATTCGCTGGTTGGCACCTTCAGCCAATCTTTTTTCTTAGATATCGATATTTCCTATTGTCTGCCTCATTTGCTGCACTCTTATATTCTCTCCCTTCCTGGATTTCATTCAATATCTGGTGAGCTATCCCAAGATTTTTAATAGGTCTTGTCTTTTTGCCTATGTGAGGCTCTGCTGCCTTTCCTATTTCATCTCTTAAAGCTGCTCATTCGTCTTCTATTCTTTTTTAGTACTTCCGCCAATCTTCGCCTGATGTTCCCTATGGAACTTTGAAAGAACATTGGTTCCATTTATTTCCCTCAGTCCTATCTCGTTATTTTCCCACTTTTCTGCAATCCTTCAGTTTCCATTAGAAGTTCATAATCAATAAATTACGATAAGTGTCCACATCTGACTCTGGAAAAGTTTTGCAGTTTCAAAGCTGACATGTAATTATACAGCGTAATTAAGCTACACTGTTTCATCTATGTTCCATAACTGAGAAAGATGTAATTCTGTATACAAGCCGATGAAATGTGAGAAAGCCCTCACTAAACTACTTACAGTCTTTTTTCATAGTTACATCAATTACAGCGATAAGGTTATCATCTTCGCTTTTTCAAATGTCACTACAGGAATTTCTGTCGCTAGGATATTTGTTCTAAAATAGAGAAATTCAACGGCGATTCACTCTCCAAAATCCAGGTACTAGTTTAGGGGTAGTTACAATTTTTAGAACTTAATCGGAATCTGTTTTGAACATGAAACCGATTGCTGTCTAATGGGGAAGTTCGTGATTTCACAACCAGGTAAGAAAATACGTCGCGTTAAATAAGAAGGAAACAGAGCATTGCATCGCCGCTATATCAGTATAAAAGGTGGTACAGAGGAAATACAGTTTTTATTCAGGAAGAGTAAATAAAATTTCGGACAAGTGACACGAACATATGTCCAGACTGCTATTTTACACGAAGGAAACGAGCTGTTAGATAGAATACCTTTACCTGTGAGAAAAATTCTCTTGAAATTTAATAAAAGAAGAGAATGATGTTCATGTGGAAGTACTGACGTATTTGAGCATCAGTGAGACTGTACGTACTCCTAACTTACGAATAACTGAAATCAATAGGGGACTGGAAGCTAAAAGTCTATGAAAGTGACTGTACCAATGGGGGAGAGTGTTCTACCTGGAGGTTAACGTACCTATGAATACATGATGTTTCAATCTAATGACTTATTTTAGAATCAAATAACGGATTGTGCTCTAGAAACCTCTATAAGCAGTTTTCAGCATTTTCAGCTGTTCTTGTTGTTGTGAGACATGAAGCTGTATTTAATGCAGCGTTTGTAAATATTACGAGTTTTAAATATTTAACTACTGTACGATATATTAAGACTATTTGGACGATACTGTTAGTTTTTCAGTTACAGTTTTTTATGATCAGTAACACTTTTAAAAGTAGTTGCACAACGTGCGGATGGTTAAGCGATTCTTCGTCGGCCATACACCATCTCGTGCCATGAAACGAATGGTCCTCTGCCGTGGAACATGTGATATTTGCAAATGAAATGAGCCTCATTAATGTCCCCAAAAATGTTAATTTCTGTCACCTGGTAACAGCTTCCATCTCAAAACGTTTTTCACTTGTAAAAGGTTTTCGGTAACACTTGTTCTTAATTTTGTTCCACTTGCTGATTATTGTTGTATAGTAGATTAATAATACAACACATGGGCTCTTGAGCCTTTGGACAGTTGTTGTATAACTAGTATGTTGTGGATCAAACTGACAAACTTTTTTAAGCTGTGAAAACAGTATTACATTTCAGCTTAACATTAAGAAACACACTTTATGCGATCCTTTGAACAAGTATACAAAACGTGTGTGTACCAGATTATGTTCCATGATGATTACAGAAATTAATTGTGTTCCATAAATTTTGAATATTAATCTCCTTTAGGGTTTTACGAGATTTGCAGTTAATCAGTAAAACACATAGGATGTAAAATATAGGACAGATATAAAGACTGCTTAGAACAAGAAGTGTTTCAATCACTCTCTTCGTTCATAAAATTACTATATACACTCCTGGAAATGGAAAAAAGAACACATTGACACCTGTGTGTCAGACCCACCATACTTGCTCCGGACACTGCGAGAGGGCTGTACAAGCAATGATCACACGCACGGCACAGCGGACACACCAGGAACCGCGGTGTTGGCCGTCGAATGGCGCTAGCTGCGCAGCATTTGTGCACCGCCGCCGTCAGTGTCAGCCAGTTTGCCGTGGCATACGGAGCTCCATCGCAGTCTTTAACACTGGTAGCATGCCGCGACAGCGTGGACGTGAACCGTATGTGCAGTTGACGGACTTTGAGCGAGGGCGTATAGTGGGCATGCGGGAGGCCGGGTGGACGTACCGCCGAATTGCTCAACACGTGGGGCGTGAGGTCTCCACAGTACATCGATGTTGTCGCCAGTGGTCGGCGGAAAGTGCACGTGCCCGTCGACCTGGGACCGGACCGCAGCGACGCACGGATGCACGCCAAGACCGTAGGATCCTACGCAGTGCCGTAGGGGACCGCACCGCCACTTCCCAGCAAATTAGGGACACTGTTGCTCCTGGGGTATCGGCGAGGACCATTCGCAACCGTCTCCATGAAGCTGGGCTACGGTCCCGCACACCGTTAGGCCGTCTTCCGCTCACGCCCCAACATCGTGCAGCCCGCCTCCAGTGGTGAAGCGACAGGCGTGAATGGAGGGACGAATGGAGACGTGTCGTCTTCTGCGATGAGAGTCGCTTCTGCCTTGGTGCCAATGATTGTCGTATGCGTGTTTGGCGCCGTGCAGGTGAGCGCCACAATCAGGACTGCATACGACCGAGGCACACAGGGCCAACACCCGGCATCATGGTGTGGGGAGCGATCTCCTACACTGGCCGTACACCACTGGTGATCGTCGAGGGGACGCTGAATAGTGCACGGTACATCTAAACTGTCATCGAACCCATCGTTCTACCATTCCTAGACCGGCAAGGGAACTTGCTGTTCCAACAGGACAATGCACGTCCGCATGTATCCCGTGCCACCCAACGTGCTCTAGAAGGTGTAAGTCAACTACCCTGGCCAGCAAGATCTCCGGATCTGTCCCCCATTGAGCATGTTTGGGACTGGATGAAGCGTCGTCTCACGCGGTCTGCACGTCCAGCACGAACGCTGGTCCAACTGAGGCGCCAGGTGGAAATGGCATGGCAAGCCGTTCCACAGGACTACATCCAGCATCTCTACGATCGTCTCCATGGGAGAATAGCAGCCTGTATTGCTGCGAAAGGCGGATATACACTGTACTAGTGCCGACATTGTGCATGCTCTGTTGCCTGTGTCTATGTGCCTGTGGTTCTGTCAGTGTGATCATGTGATGTATCTGACCCCAGGAATGTGTCAATAAAGTTTCCCCTTCCTGGGACAATGAATTCACGGTGTTCTTATTTCAATTTCCAGGAGTGTATAATGCAGAAAAATTAAAAGGTTATTCTGTATCGCTTCTCATTCACTTTGTGAGGCACACACTTTACACACACACACAGCGCACATTCTACGTATGTCTCTTTTGCCGGACTGCAGTATTGGTTGGTCTTCCTGCTCGCCGGCAAGGGTGGCCGAGCGGTTCTTGGCGCTACAGTCTGGAACCGCGCGGCCGCTACGGCCGCGGGTTCCAATCCTGCCTGGGGCATGGATGTGTGTGATGTACTTAGGTTAGTTAGGTTTAAGTAGTTCTAAGTTCTAGGGGACTGATGACATCAGAAGTTAAGTCCCATAGTGCTCAGAACCATTTGAACCATTTTTTTCTCCCTGCTCGATTTAGGACAGATGTAAAATCTCTTCCTTGAGGTTGATGGATATTCCTGCGCGAGTCTTTCGAGAAGGACAGGAATCTGCAGTAGCCTACCAATTGTAAGATACACATCCATATTCAAATGGAGATTATGTAGCCTCTTCATTACTTTATCAACTGACTTCCTAGGTTTCTTGTATAAATATTGGTCATACTAGTTTCTTGCCTGTATTCGCCGAGTACCGAAGAGCATAGGCATTTAGTCTAACAATATTTACACTGACATAGAAGACAGCCATTGGCTATGGACGAGGTCTCCTACCGGCAGAATACTTGGCACATTCTCGTCAAGACCGTCGACACCTCCTTCGTGGAATTATAGAAGGCTATAATTTCATATTTGTCTGAGTCAGGATCAATATCTTGTGAATGGCGTGTGCTCGAAACCAGAAAAACTTTTTATTTTATTTTAGGAACATGAGATATCAAGATCAACTCTTTGGTAGTTCCATGCAGTGTTGAATTTCCTTCTCTTGATCCTCTGAGGAAGAAAATGCGCAGGTATTTCACATCTATTCTTTCTCATAGTGCCGACGTATGTCAAACTTCTTTTCAGTAGATCTTCCACCAGAGGAATTGAAGTGAACTAGTTGTCCGCTTTAATGTTCCTGTTTGACTTTTCGAGAGCCTCATAAAGTTTGTGTTTCATCATCTGTGCCCGGAGCATGTGAAGCCCGTCTACTTTCCACAAGTTTACTGAATATGTGTAAAACAACAGCAAGAGGGTCTTCTTCCTACCTCTCATCAGTCGTGCATATTGTCAAATTTAAGACAGGCGAACAAATAGAACACGCTTGAGAGTCATAGAACATCGAAATATATCATAACCAGTTCCATCAGAGACAAGGAGAGAATTCAGATCTACGTTTCCTCATTTGAATGTACCAGCGAAATACAACAGATCTAAAAAGGTTTTCGTATCAATTATATCTACTTCATGACCTATATTGTTGTTGTTCCCTGTATATTTGGGTTTTGCAAAATTAACTTTGCATTTGTATGTTTTGTTAGTTCATTCATCATACTATCAGGGAAGAGACAGGACAAAAATTCGATTTATTTTACATAAGTCTATACTCCTTGTAACACCCTACAAGCCCGGAAATTTCCTCGCCAAATTAAGTGCTGGTGTTCTCACATGGTGCGCTGGAGGTTGTGATGACCATCTGAAATTATTTCCTTTGCCGAAGAAATTCGAACTGTTATCAGTATCTAACTCTCCATCTTCACTTGGGGACAATTTAGATCCTGAATCATATTCACTCCCTTCATGTGTTGTCTCGTCACCTTCACTTGTTCTTCATTGCTATAACTGTTACGTTCAGGCTCGGACTTTTTGTATAAATACAATCTGAATAAACTGTTTTGCCACTGCTAAACGGGTAATAAAAGAAATCAATCAGCTTATGCATCAACAATTCTTATTTAATTGGCATACTGTGGGCCACGATAACCACCTTCTTTTCAACAATGGAATTGTACTTATTGCTATTTTATGAAACTGAAAGTTGTTCATCAAGGTATTGCTACAATCACGAGATTTAGATGATAATAATAAGAGTGTTTTTAAAGAAGAACAGCAGAAACGGCGTTTTGATCCGCACTATACCAGTTAAGGATTAAATACACTACTGAGGAGACAATAACAATTTTAAATTTAGATAGAACATTTATTCTTTCGTACACGAGCATTTTGTACCTTGGAGCAGTTTTTCACATTTGGAAAACGTTGCTTTTACAGGGCAACTTTTGTAATTTCAGAACAAGGACTGTAGCACCCATAAGGCGAATACATTTATTTCAAAATGAAATAAGAAAACATATTAAACGTCTACAGTGGGGATGGTGAAGCCATTCTTCGTCGGGCGTGCATCATTTTGTACTGTGAAGTGGAAGAATGTCTTGTACCATGGAACATAAGACTGAAAAGTGTTTAGAGGTGCAACACTCTCCCTTATATATTTATACAAATATTGTCAGTTCACTGTTGACGAAATCAAGAGAATGACAGTTGTAACAATTATGGCTGATGTGACTGCATACGCTTTCCTGGTGTAATAATTTTTGGTGTAATGTTTTCTGCCAGGTCACAAAATCAACATTATTTGATATTTACGCGATCCACCTGACCGCCATCTTTATGAGGCGCTACTGCTACTGCTGAGTCCCACTGAAAACTGATGCCAAGGCCGGAAACAGTCGTCTTATATAAGCTCCCCAAACCGCACACGGCGTATGCGCCGTCCACTACAGATGATACGTTCAGTACAGGGCTTGTGGCGCCGCCCATAGTAGAACACCGGTTCCACCGTATATCACACTACAAGCACTTAGGACGGCCACACCAAACAACGTTGTGTTTAGGTGCGAGGTAGTACGTGGTTGCACGTTCTGCTAGGAGGAAATCCTTTGTTTCCCTTCATCATGTTGCCTCATTATAAACACTGTCCCAAGAACGGAACGTCTCGTCGGATTTCATCCCGCGAAGGGCGCCTCATAAGCCGAGTATAGTACGGGGGCCTATACAGGGTGATTCCGTAATGATTTTACAAAGCGTCAGGGCTGGTGGAGAAGGGTCAATGTATCAACCTGAGGTAAGGGGCCCCGATCTGGAAACAACTGAATTGAAAGTTATAATCGAAAATCGTTCTGATACCTCTGACAGTGGAATACATGCACCGGTGCCGTTGTTACTAAGATCGTAGGATAAACAACTTTCAGAGGTGGTAGTATGGACAAAAAGGCTAGTAAACTTGGGCTCTAAATGCATACCTTCATAGCTATGAGCATCTGTTTATCTTCGACACTGTGAAACACATCTCTTCTACTGCAAGCTCTTTGGTTTCCATATTTTTTGGAGGAGATGGTATGGACCAAAACAACGAAAAATGTCCAGTAAATATGAGCTCTAAAATATCTACCTTAAGAGCTATGGACATTTGTGTAGTAGAAGTGATGTGTTTCACAGTATCGAAGACGAACAAGCGCTCGTAGTTCTTAAGGTATGCGTTTTCTAGCCCATGTTTAACGGACTTTTTTCTCGTTTTCGTCCATACCGCCACCTCTGAAAGTTGCCTACCTTACAGCCTTAACAACAACAGTACCGGTACGTTGTAAGACGTATCACAACGGTTTTCGCTCTTTAGTTTCGACTCGGTCGTTTCCGGACCAGGATTCCGCACCACAAACTCATTTTCCCTGAAAGTTTGTAACGTCAGGTTGCAGTGGGACTCAGCAGAAACAACAGCGTCTCTCCTGGCGGGCGGGTAGATCATCGAAGATTTTAGTATCTGGCAGCAAACCAGAGGAGACTACTAACCACTAAGGGTGATACGAAATTTCTCAATTTACTGTCCAGATTAATATATAGAAGAAGAAACAAAAGATATTAAAGAACTGTTGGATAACGAGGCTTATTTCAGACTTAATAAGATTCAGGAACGGAAGGAAGCGGTAGAAGATTTACTATAGCTTCAAGTTGTCTGTGGCACTAGAGAAAATCTGAAACAACGTATTTCGGAGGTGATAAACACAGCCGAAAATGACGAACAAGTAAGAAAACCAGTAACAGAAAAAAAATCAGAAAAAGTTATAAAAGACTTTCTTTACTCTAAAGACTCACAGAAAATGTTATTATTCTGTCTGAAAGTAGGAGAATTTAAGAGAACCATTAAAAAGTATGTGTAGCATTGAATATGTTTAGAAAGGTTTTGGAAAATCTGCAAATTAAGTAACGAGAAATACTAAAAACGAAAATAACATTCGATGTATACGTAATTCTAGGCGCCGGCCGGTGAGGCCGAGCGGTTCCAGGCGCTTCAGTCTGGAACCGCGGGACCGATACGGTCGCAGGTTCGAATCCTGCCTCGGGCATGGAAGTATGTGATGTCCTTAGGTTAGTTAGGTCTAAGTAGTTCTAAGTTCTAGGGGACTTATGACCTCAGATATTACGTCCCATAGTGCTCAGAGCCAAAGTGCTAAATCGAGGAGGCTTCTTCATCTGTAGCACCTGACGCCTTTGGAAGGCAAAAAATACGGATATAAATTTAGACAGTTTGCTACATTCCACAAACTATATTGAGCCAGTTCCACAAATCTCTGCTTCAATTAGTAAAATGCCCATATCTAATGGCTTATCTGAAATACTGAAAATGCCTAAGTTTCCCTTTAAAGTAGCACCAAACATTCTGAAAACTGAAATTTTTCGTTTTGGCTAGTTAAACTTCTGTAAACTTTCAATATCTTGAAAGAAACCAGATAAAAGAGCAAGTCAGATAATTGACGAAACTAAGCCTGAGCGTTCTTTCGTTAATTTATGAAAACTTATAAGGTAAACGATTGAAACGCAAAATAATCGCTGACCGGAGACGTACCGTACGACTATTTCTGTATAGGTATTGTCCTGCTTGTAGACTTACAATAGCAAATTCCTGTGCAGCTCTTGGAAAAGCGAAAGTTTTAAACTTTCCTTGGACGATAGAAAGGTGAAATCGATTTTTGCTTTTATTTTTAATGTTGTGCTCTAAAGGAAATTGCGTGTAGTTATATGGACAAGGTAGTTATCGATGAATATTTCACGTTTTTGGAAGAAGATTTCGAAAACTTTAGTGCCACTCAGAACAACTTTTAGAGTATGAAATCCTGGCTTTGTGACGTCGCTACAACTGTTGACGTCTTTGTTTTGTGATTTGCCCTTAAAGCTAAATAATCAAGTCTGTATTAGGTTTTCAGAGATTGCAGCATCGGAGATGTGTTTGACAACATTTTATCCTTGTGGACGGGGTGCTACGTACGGGAAGAAAAGCGGAGAACTTCTTAACATTCTTCAGGAGTAATATTGCCAAAGACAATTTCTTGCACATAGCGGGACACTATCTGTCGATTTCTCCTTCAAAGGACAGATTAAACACGTATGGAAGTCTTCAAGCCGACATTGTTTGTCTCTAGTGTGACGTATTACGTACCGTCTGTCGCTATTTGGTGCACGACTTCAATTTCCAGTTTGTATTTGTACGACGATTGCAATCTCCTCGCCCGCTGTCCTCTGCGGCATTGGACTAGGAAAATAAAAATGCACGCCGGGATTGTGTACGCGATCGAAGAACGTGACTACATTGCTCAAACCCGTGAGCACTTGCCACGCTAGGAAGGAAGCGACGAAATCGCTTCCGCTCTGGGACGTAGCATTGACTGTCGTTAATCAAAAGAAAACAAATAGTAGTTTCTCCCTATAGTACTCCTTCGGGTACAAGTCAAGATAAGGGATTCTCGGGAATGGGGAAGTGGGGACACTCTGAAAAGCGAACAATCACAGAATAAAAATTTTGCGCTTACTCACATCGGCAAATCAGCTTCATAAATTTATTACATTCCGAATATATCATACGTCGCCAGGAAGTTCCAGAAACCGAGATGAGGGCTCTGTGTATGACGTTAGGCTATGCATCCGTGAGTTTATAAGTGCAGAGATAGCGATTCAGCGTCATAGATATTTTGTCAGAATGAATTGGAGGGGGGTTGGGGATTAGATGAAGTCGTGAGGGGGCATGATTTTCTGGTTTGTGTGAGTTCGGGAGTTCCAAAAGAGATATTTCACAGGATTTACATATTCACATGTGTGTGATTACATCTTAGCGTTGTTACTGTGTGAAAGACGTAGGGAGCGTTAAACCCGATTCTTGCTCCGACAGTCTTAAGAAACTGTCTGGTGTGTGCGAGGAGTGTGTGAAATAATGGTCAGAGTATTTCTGTTGTATCTTAGATACCGAGATGACTGACAAAACGATCCGAAGAGAGGCGACAAAACTCTGCTTTCTAGAGTCTATCGCTTCCGAGAACTCATTGATTTGTAGAAGAAATGGGCGACGCAGAGTGGTGAAATAAAGCCGTCGTAAATATGTGTTTTAGTGCGAGGAGTTTGTTTTTATGAATTAGTGAGTCACAGTGCCTTACGACACACTTAGGAGGGCAACAGAATTCACCGAAGAATTTTGTTGCGACGGTGGAAATCAAATACTCGAAGTTGACGTTTGAAATATTTTTCCAGGCTTACCTTTTAATTTTAAAAAGCTCTATCTTGTACTTCTCGTTACAGTTTTTATTTAATTACTGCACGGAAATATGGCTGTCGGATCATACGCATCTTCCATGCATAAGTCACTAAATTTTACTTTCCCTTGTTGCAACGTAAACAGCACTGACTTATCGTGCCTCTGTTGTTTCTACGAGGATCCTATTAAGATCATTCAAGTTTAACCGTGGTACGGGCATCCTTTGCGGAAATTTTGTTTTCTAGTTCTATTTGTGATGGAAATACCTACATCACTGCTGCAAATAGGTGCATGCCTACCATACTTCGTATAAGTCTTGCTCTTAGAGAAGTGTTGCAAAATTTTCTCCTAGCATCAGTTTTGGAGGAAGGCCAGTGCATTTGTTTACTGACCACAGTGAACAGGTTGGTACAGGTTGGACAAAAATACGAAAACTTCACAAACACAACTTATTACCGTGCCTAACAATATGTAGGAAAACCGGTGGCATTCAAAACAGCTTCCAGTCTCCTCGGAATGGATGATTACAGGTCCTGTATGTTATTCAAGAGACTCTTATACCATTCTTCCCCCAAAATAGTGACAAGTTCAGTCAACGGTGATAGAGGGGGATAGTGATTAAGCACCCCTCTCTTCAAATTAAACCACAAAAGAACACTGAGATGTGGCGACTGTGGTGGTCAGGGGAGATGCAACAACTCATGCTCGTGCTCGCAGAACCGGCCCTGGGCGATGAGAGGTGAGTGAAAATGGGGCCTGTCGTCTTGGAGCACCATTGTGGAACCTATATCCTACATGAAATGGGCTTGATCAGCCAATATGCTCATATAATCCCTGGCAGTAATGTGACCTCACAGAGTAACAATGGGGCCCACGGAATACCACGCAATTACTGCCCAAATCATCACCGAGCCCGCGCCATGTTTCACAGCTGGGACGTAAACTCCGCCAGAAGTTGAAGGCAGTGTGAAGCAAAACTCGTCCAGCCAAATGACGTTATTCCAATGCTCCATAATGCGGGTTTTAAAATTTCGGCACTACGTTTTCCTGCAACGGGTATTTGCATCACGGATGAATGGTTTTGGAATTCCAGCTAGACCTGAAAGTCCCAGCTCCCTTCGTCTTGATCTGGTGCTGACAGGGTTCATGAGCTCTATATTCAGTTTCTCAGGGACTTTCGCAGTTGTTGTCTTCTTATTTTTTGTCACAATCCACTTCAATGACCGTCTGTAACTCAACACACACTTTCGTCCGCATTGCGATGTAGGGGGATGATATTTTTCCGCTTTCCCTGTATACAGTATAAATCTTCGATATTTTACCTCTACCATCCAGTGAGCAAGTTGTATGAGAGTGGCGAAGTACCCTCAGACTTCAAGAAGAATATAATAATTCCAATCGCAAAGAAAGCAGGTGTTGACAGATGTGAAAATTACCGAACTATCAGTTTAATAAGGCATGACTGCAAAATACTAACACGAATTCTCTACAGACGAATGGAAAAGCTGGTGTTGACAAATGTGAAAATTACCGAACTATCAGTTTAATAAGCCATGACTGCAAAATACTAACACGAATTCTTTACAGACGAATGGAAAAGCTGGTAGAAGCCGACCTCGGGGAAGATCAGTTTGGATTCCGTAGAAATGTTGGAACACGTGAGGCAATACTGACCCTACGACTTATCTTAGAAAATAGATTAAGGAAAGGCAAGCCTACGTTTCTAGCATTTGTAGACTTGGAGAAAGCTTTTGACAATGTTGACTGGAATACTCTATTTCAAATTCTGAAGGTGGCAGGGGTAAAATACAGGGAGCGAAAGGCTATTTACAATTTGTACAGAAACCAGATGGCAGTTATAAGAGTCGAGGGGCACGAAAGGGAAGCAGTGGTTGGGAAGGGAGTGAGACAGGGCTGTAGCCTGTCACCGATGTTTTTCAATTTGTATATTTAGCAAGCAGTAAAGGAAACAAAAGACAAATTCAGAGTTGGAATTAAAATCCACGGAGAAGAAATAAAAACTTTAAGGTTCGCCGATGACATTGTAATTGTGTCAGAGACAGCAAAGGACCTGGAAGAGCAGCTGATCGGGATGGACCGTGTCGTGAAAGGAGGATATAAGATGAACATCAACAAAAGCAAAACGAGGATAGTGGAATGTAGTCGAATTAAGTCGGGTGATGCTGAGGGAATTAGATCAGGAAATGAGACGCTTAAAGTAGTAACTGAGTTTTGCTACTTGGGGAGCAAAATAATTGATGATGGTCGAAGTAGAGAGGATATAAAATGTAGACTGGCAATGGCAAGGAAAGCGTTTCTGAAGAAGAGGAATTTGTTAACATCGAGTATAGATTTAAGTGTCAGGAAGTCATTTCTGAAAGTATTTGTATGGAGTGTAGCCCTGTATGGGAGTGAAACATGGACGATAAATGTTTAGGCAAGAACAGAATAGAAGCTTCCGAAATGTGGTGCTACAGAAGAATGCTGAAGATTAGATGGGTAGATCACATAACTAATGAGGAGGTATTGAATAGAATTGGAGAGAAGAGAAATTTGTAGCACAACTTGACTAGAAGAAGGGATCGGTTGGTAGGGCATATTCTGAGGCGTCAAGGAATCACCACCTTAGTATTGGAGAGCAGCGTGGAGGGTAAAAACCGTAGAGGGAGACCAAGAGAGGAATACATTAAACAGATTCAGAAGGATGTAGGCTGCAGTAGGTACTGGGAGATGAAGAAGCTCGCACAGGATAGAGTAGCATGGAGAGCTGCATCAAGCCAGTCTCTGGACTGAAGACCGCAACAACAACGACAACAACATTTTACCTCTTGAAACACCAATCACTCCGGCTACCTTGATTATGGATGCACCTACCGCACGAGCACCAACAATTTGCTCTCGTTCGGATTCACTCTGCTCCGACACAACGCACTCAGGGCTAACGTAGAACACCATTCTGGCCACGACTGGTACTTCCAACGTATTCAGGACGTTGCACAGGGTCGTTCGCGGTGAAATACAACAGTGCAATCTGCAGTCATGGCTGGTACCTGCATTTATATTCAAACATGCATTTGTAATGGTGTTTCCATATTTTTGCCCAACACTTGCACCCTTTCCTAATTGAACTTAAACAGTAAAAAGCACCTCTTGGCTGTTGAGAGCCTCAGTGGTAACAATAAGCTAAGTGGTTTGGTTGGCTATCTAGGGTGCATCTACATCTACATTTACGTGATTAGTCCGCTTTTCACAATAAATCGCCTGGCATAGGGTTCAATGAACCACCTTCATGCTGTCTCTCTACCGTTCCACTCTCTAACGGCACGCGGGAAAAACGAGCACTTAAATTTTTCCGTGCGAACCCTGATTTCTCTTATTTTATCGAATGATCATTTCTCCCTATGTAGGTGGGTGCCAACAGAATGTTTTCACAATCCGAGGAGAAAACTGGTGACTGAAATTTCATGAGAAGATCCCGTCGCAACGGAAAACGCCTTTGTTTTAATCATTGCCACTCCAATTCAAGTATCATGTCTGTGGCACTATCTCCCCTATTTCTCGATAATACGAAACGACCTGCCCTTCTTTGTACGTTTTCGATGTCATCCGTCAGTCCCACCTGATGCGGATCCCATACCACACAGCAATACTCCAGAATAGGGGGGGACAAGCGTAGAGTAAGCAGTCTCTTTGGTAGACCTGTTGCACCTTCTCAGTGTCCTGCCAATGAATCGCAGTCTTTGGCTTGTCCTACCCACAATATTATCTATTTGATCGTTCCAATTTAGGTTATTTGTAATTGTAATCCCTAAGTATTTAGTTGAATTTACAGCCCTCAGATTTATGTGACTTATCGCGTAATCGAAATTTAGTTGATTTCTTTTAGTACTCATGTGAGTAACTTCGCACTTTTCTTTAATCATGGTCAATTGCCACTTTTCACACCATACAGATATCTTATTTAAATCATTTTACAAGTCGTTTTGATCATCCGATGACTTATCAAGACGATAAATGACAACATCATCTGCAAACAATCTAAGACGGCTACTCAGATTGTCTCCTATGTCTTTAATATAGATCAGGAACAATAGAGGGTCTATAACACTTCCTTAGTTAACGCCAGATATTACTCCTGTTTTACTCGATGACTTTCCGTCTATTACTACGAACTGTGACCTTTCTGACAGGAAATCACAAATCCAGTCGCACAACTGAGGCGATAGTCCATAGGCACGCAGTTTGATTAGAAGACGCTTGTGAGGAACGGTGTCGAAAGCCTTCTGGAAATCTAAAAATATGGAATCAATTTGACATCCCCTGTCGACAGCACTTATTACTTCATGAGTATAAAGAGCTAGTTGTGTTTCACAAGAACGATATTTTCTGAATCCGTGGTGACTATATGTCAATAAATCGTTTTCTTCGAGGTAGGCCTACTTCATAATGTTCGAATACGGTATATGTTGTAAAACCCTACTGCAAATCGACGTTAGTGATATAGGCCTGTAATTTAGCGGATTACTCCTACTTCCCTTTTTGGGTATTGGTGTGACTTGAGCAATTTTCCAGTCTTTAGGTACGTATCTTTCTGTGAGCGAGTGGTTGTATATAATTGTTAAATATGGAGCTATTTTATCAGCATACTCTGAGAGGAACCTGACTGGTATACAATCTGGATCGGAGGCCTTGCCTTTATTAAGTGATTTAAGCTGCTTTGTCACACCGAGGATATCTACTTCTATGTTTCTCATCTTGGCAGTTGTTCTTGATTGGAATTCAGGAATATTTAGTTCGTCTTCTTTGGCGAAGGAGCTTCGGAAAACCGTGCTTAATAACTCTGCTTTAGTGGCACTGTCATCAGTGACTTCACCGTTGTTATCGCACAGTGAAGGTATTGATTGTGTCGATTAGTTAGTTTACGACCCCCACCTAGTATTCACTTCAGGTGACGTAGGGCTTCTCCAGGAATTTGCACTCCCTCTCAGTTCCTCAGTTACTTGTCCGAATGCACCTTACCTTCCTGCGTTCAACAGCAATTTGCGATCACATTAGGGTCCATAGAGAATACACAGCCCTCCAGAGCACATTACTCTGTATGCTGCCAGTCTCTCTACGTGGTGGCCGTTCCTTGTCTCTTTAAAGGATAGACAGTTCACTGCTGCCCGCCACTGTAGGTCAGATAGCATCACACATTGTTCTATATGCACTAGTAACACCAAAGCTGTCAGCAAATGTCTGAAGCAGTTGACGCCAGCGCGGAAGTTGATCAAAGTGTGGCTAAGACTCAATATGTCATACTGCTATGAGGCTGCTACCGCGTATAGTTCATAGTACCATAACGTAACTGCCATCGGAGGACGCTATGGAGAATCCCATCAGCTGTTAGCAATGAAATTCCAGATGAACCTGTATGTCTTCCGATATCAACTGATCGCAGATTATGAGCTACTGTTCAAAGTATTTAACTTTATATCTGCGTCCACACCTTCACCTACACTCACCAAATCTCTGAGAAGAGATTGGAAGAGGATGCTTTCCATTGTACCACGCATTAAGGTTTTGTCCCGTACCGTCCGCTTTTGGAGGACGGGAAGAATTATTGCTTGGATACCTCAATGCGTGCGGTAATTGATCTAGTATTGTCTTCACGGTCACTGTGAAAGCGGTGCGAATGAGCCTGTGATGTATTACTACAGTTGTCTTTTAATATTTATTCTTGAAACTTTCGCAAAGTAGTCGGCGTTTATCTTCACGTGTGCTGCCCTTCGTTGTGTAATTTTTCTATCCCTGTTAGTCCTAGTATTTTGTAAGCATCTCCTTGGTAGAGAGATTTCATTTCCGTAGTAATCTATCAGTGAACCGAATTGTGCCACCTGCATTCTTAGCAACAGGGCCTTTGTGAACGTTCCATTCCATATCCCTACAAAGTGTTATACTCGTACGTTGGTATTCTGTGAGTTACCGATTTCAACTGTGACTCATTGATATAGTACTCTAGGACATTATGAGTTTTCGTTTTGTAAAGTGCAAAGTTTTACGTTTCTGAACATTCAAAGCAAGTTGTCAAGCTGTGCACCACTTTGAAATCTTATCAAGATGTGACTGAACACCTATGTAGCTTTTTTCTGACAGTACTTGATTCCAGATAATAGCATCGTCTGCGAGGAGTGTAAGGCTACTGTTAATATTGTCTGCAAGCTCATTAGTATGCAACATGAATACCAACGGCCTCAACGCACTTGCCTGGGGCACATCCCAAGTTACTTTTACATCTGTCGATGACTCTGCACCCAGGATAACTTGCTGCGTGTTCCCTGCCAGAAAACCCTCAATCCAATTACAAACTTCATATGATATCCCATGCGATCGTACTTTCGACAATAAGCGTGTGCGTGGTACTGAATGAAGTGCTTTACGTAGGCAATGAAAGTTTCCACTATCTTGTTCCATGGCTTTCAGGACATCATGTGAGGAAAGCGCTCATTGGACATAACGTGTCCGATGTACTCAGATTGTTTACTGATTGGCATGGAGGTGGTTATTTCGTTTGAGAGACCTCATTCTTCTCGAGGTCTGAACCGAACGAAGTTTTGGCTTAATGACAACTTTACAGTTTTTTAACATGTACTTCCAGTGCAATTACAGTGTTAGCAAACTAATATATACTTATATGCTTCAACATCACATATGTACTACAGTGATGAAAATTAGCACCAAATGAGCATCATCGTACTAGATGGTAGTTTTGTGTATCACTTTTGCTGCTCTTCTTGTAGACGAATGGGACGTGTGGTTTCTTCCAAGTTCTGGACACATTTTGCGCTTAAAAGAGAGGCTAACTCAACCGCGAAAGCTGTGCAGAATATGTAGTGGGGGCCCTGCAGCTTTGTTCGGTTTAGCGATTTCAACAGTTTCTCATCGTCACTGACATTAATTCATATGTCTTTCATCATTGCAGTGGTGAGAGAATAAAATTGTGTCAGTATTCCTATATTTAACTTTGCATAGGATTATTCGAAAAAGGATTTTAGCATTTCTGTTTTCTTCACTCCCTCCATTTGAATTCCCGTCTCTTCCATGAATGTGGGCACTAACTTCGGTAGCACTGTCAGCCTTTAGATAGGTCAAAATCTTGAGATGGAACAGAACTTAGGTTGTGAATTAGGAGTACTCTAATAAATCTGTCAGAAGAAAGTGATCGGAAAAAAAGAAAAACAATAACTCAACGTAGCACAAAAACCCAGGGATAAAAAACGCAAGATGACTTACACACATAATATATCATATTAATCCACTACATCTATTGAAGAAAAAAATGGTCAAGGTCAATATGGGAGGAACAAGTTCAAGCACAGGATAAAACGATGCACCTGAGACATTAAGGAGTGGATCTTTTACCGGCGGCCTGGAGATGCAGGGAGTGTAACTGTAGTGTGTAAGTCTCGGATTACATTTTCGGTGCCAATTTTGCAGAAGAGCGTCCTAAAGTACATAGTTAGTAAAGAAATTAGCTGAGGAATATTTGATGAGACAACAGGTACAGTGCTGTCGTTCAGAGTGTACGTAGGTGCGGACAAGCCGCTATTACATGTTTGACACCATTTTAAGCAAAAAATGGAGGCAGGCTTGAGGGTGCCGTGAGTTCACGGCCATTAAGTCTTTTCTGCCCGCGGTATACTGGAGAAATGGGAACAACTGCAATGCGACGGATCGAGGAATAGAAAAGCAACTACGAGGGTAATCCCAAAAGTAAAGTCTCGTATTTTTTTATAAGTACATAGACCTGTTTATTTCTACAATGGTTTACATCAGTTGACAGCTTTAAAATTTAGCTATTTTTCTTCATAATCACCATTTCTGTCGGTGCATTTTTGTAGACGCTGTGGCAGTTTTTGTATGCCCATGTCATACCAGATCGCCGCCATACTGTTCAGAAAGTTATGAACCTCTTCTTTCACCTCGTCGTCGAAGCTGAATCGCTTTCCGGCCAAATGTTCTTTTAACCTAGGGAACAAGTGATAGTCACTGGGCACCAAGTCAGGACTATAGGGTGGGTGGGTGATAATGTTCCACTGAAACTGTTGCAGGAAAGCAATTGTTTGCCGATCGATGTGTGGGCGAGCGTTTTCATGGAGAATGTGTATGTCCTTGCTCAACATTCATCTTCTCCGGTTCTGAATTGCCAGTTTAAGTTTTTTCAGAGTATCACAGTACCTGTCAGCGTTAATTGTAGTCCCAACGATTCAGCTCCGACGACGAGGTGAAAGAAGAGGTTCACAACTTTCTGAACAGCATGGCGGCGAGCTGGTATGACATGGGCATACAAAAACTGCCACAGCGTCTACAAAAATGCATCGACAGAAATGGTGATTATGTCGAAAAATAGCTGAATGTTCAAGCTGTAAACTGATGTAAACCAGTGTAGAAATAAACAGGTCTATGTACTTATAAAAAAATACGAGACCTTACTTTTGGGATTACCCTCGTACATTCGCTAAGTAGTGGAAAGGCATCATGAACGGATGAGATACCTACGAGATTCTACAAATATCATGTGAAAGAACCTGCTCCCCTTCTTGCAGCAGTTTATCGTAATTCGCTGGAGCAAGGAGGAGTACCTAGTCACTGGAATAAAGTGCAGGTCATTCTTGTTTTCGCGAAGGATCGTAGGACAATGTACATAATTGTAGGCCCACATCATTGACTTCAATCTGTTGTAGAATTATGGAACACGTTTTATATTCAAGAACTATGACGGTTTTGGAGAACTAAAATCAGCTTCGGTTGTGCAACAGAGATGAAAGTCTGTTTGCTCTGTTCCTCCGCAAGGTCCACTGCGCTATAGGCAACGGCTCTCAGCTTGACGCCTTGCTTCTCGACTTCAGGAAAGCATCAGACGCAGTTAACTGAAAAACATGTGAGGTTACCGAGTGGCGGACCATATTTGCTACTGGATTCAAGAATTCCTTGCAGATGGAACTCAACACGTCGCTCATAAAGGAACAAAATCGACACATGCGAAGGTAATTTCCGGAGTACACCAAGGTAGTGCGACGCGATCGTTAGTCTTTACACTCTTTACAATGTACATAAAAGATCTAATGGAAAGCGTCGGAAGCTCTTTAAGACTGTCCGCAGATGACACGGTTATTTATAAGAAAATAGCAACGCCAGAAGACAAAATCGACTTGCAAAATGGCCTACAGAGGGTTGATGAATGGTGCAGGCTCTGTCAGTTGACCCTAAAAATAAATAAATGTGACTTACTGCGTATACATAGGAAAATAAATCCACTATTGTACAACTACACTGTTAATGACAAATTGCTGGAATCGATCTGTACTGTAAAGTATCTAGTAGTAACTGTCCAGAGCTACCTTAAGTGAAATGATCACAACAAAACAAATGGTAGGAAAAGCAGACGCCAGACTGAGATTCATAGGAAGAATCTTAAGGAAAACTAACTCATCCACGAAACAAGTGGCTTACAAGGCGCTTATTCGACCGATTATTGAGTACTGTTCTCCAACCTCGGACCCTTAGCAGGCAGGACTGACGGAAGAGATAGAGAAAATCCAACGATGAGCGGTGCGTTTCGTCACGGCATCGTTTAGTCGGCGCGAGAGCGTTACAGAGCTGCTCAACAAACTCCAGTGGCATAAGTTACAAGGGAGGCGTTATATACCACAGGGAGGTTTACTACTGAATTTTCTAGACGGCACTTTCCCGGAAGATTCGGACAACATCACTTCCTCCCATCTGGCGAAATGACTACAACGAAAAAATTCGAGAAATTAGAGCTAACACAGGGGATTACTGATAATCATTCTTCCCACACGCCTATCGCGAGTGGGACAGGGGAGGGGGTTAGTTAATAGCGCTAGAAGTACCCTCTGACACACACCGTCAGATGGCTTGCGGAGTATTGAAGTAGATGGTGAGGATGAAAAAGGCAGTGGATGGCTCCTGTACAGTGGAGAGAGATATTACGTCATCACGGTATATCGGAAAGTATGATGTAACGGTGTCTTGCTGGACAAGATCTGTCGTCCTCCCGACGACCATTGCGTTACCTGCATTCATCTACTCAAAACGAAACATTGGCTCAAGGGTTAGAAAACTGAACAGACAGCAGTGGATTCGAAATTAGATTAATAAGACATTTTCATGAACGTGAGTGACCACCGATTCTTCTGGAACGTTCTGAGCCATGTTCCCATCACTAATTCATCGCGAAAAAAGATGCGTTCGTAATGTGCGACTCTGTCATGTTCGATTTTCGCACTCCTATAGTTATTCAGATGAGAGTGCAAAGTACTTATTTAACGCGCCTTATTACATTTTACTATTACATGTGTGAAACTTACCTTCAAACGTTATCTGTAGACTTTTAGATTAACAATGATATTACAACGCTTACTGTTATATCCGGTATATTTCATTCCAAATAGTAAACCAAAGGTTTAAAAATTTACTGACACATCACACTTATATTTATATGTACAAATCTTTGTCCTGAGATGTGATTACACATCCATTAGCAGTCTCAACGTACAAGGTGAAGAAAAATTCCCGCACTCGGACTTCGCAGCGTGATTTCTCACATACTAGCAATACAAAAATGTCTCTCATAAAGTTTCGTCCTGTGCATATTTCGGCAGTAAATGGACGTTAAAGACGTACAGTAATCACATGTACCTCTGTCAGCTGGTGGAGTAGTGTTGTGCAGTTAGTGCAGTGGGAACGTTTTTTCGAGGGTCCGATTGTGGGCCGAGGTGTATTTCTTTTTATTTGCCAGTTTCATTCTACCGTATAATACTAAGTTTACACCGTTCCTTACGCCACTTGTATTCCACACTTGCATAGTACATGTTTGGAAATTATTTGCAAAGCACTTTGCTAGCTCTGCTGGTGACGTAAGGCCCTAACGAAACGTAATGGACCTGAGCGTGGCAAGAATAACAGTTGGTACTAATCGATGGAATCATAGGGGAAGGCTACACAGGAAACAGGTTTGGAATGTAGTAAATGCAGTAATGTGAAACAATTCGCGACCCCCACGCCCGGGTTCCCGGGTTCGATTCCCGGCGGGGTCAGGGATTTTCTCTGCCTCGTGATGACTGGGTGTTGTGTGCTGTCCTTAGGTTAGTTAGGTTTAAGTAGTTCTAAGTTCTAGGGGACTGATGACAATAGATGTTAAGTCCCATAGTGCTCAGAGCCAAACTTACAATTCGCGACCACGACGTGCAAAGGACTACTTTAAAAGCTGATCCCTCAAAACGATTGTAGTTCCAGTTCTGTATTTGATGTAAGTAAGTGCAAATGTTTTGTAGAAGACCCACTGTAATCACTGTATGACGATTAAGACACCAGATACCGTACCACGCAGACTGCATCTAGCAAACAAAAACAAATAGGCCTCGACCGAGAATCGAACCCTGGACCTCGTGCATCCTAAGCCAAAACACTATCCACTACACCAACTACACAGAACTGCATGTATAACCTGACGTAGGTAGTTACCATAGAAGTGATTACACTGTTGCCAGATTGCCAGTCTTGAACTCCCATTTACTGCCAAAATTATGAGAAAGACGAAATTTTGTGAGAGAAAGTTCGATTCCCTGCTGGGTCGGAAATTTCCTCCGCTCAGGGACTGGGTGTTGTGTTGTGTTCATCATCACTTCATCCCCATCGACGCCCAAGTCGCCGAAGTGGCGTCAACTAAAAAGACTTGCACCAGGCGATCGGTCTACCCGACGGGAGACCCTAGCCACACGACAGTAATGGCATCATTTCACTTATATTTATTATTAAGAAATTATGTGCATAAGTGCAAAAGAATTGCAGTCAGACATATTCCTCCCGGTATGTTAGTACATTTTACCAACGGGCGTTGATCGGTTTAAAGGCGGCGTCGGACGACGCGCGGTCTTCGCGCTGTGTGTAGTAGGCAGGGCGGTGACTGTTATAGCTGCGGCCGCAGTGAACTGGACGAGACGTCCCTCCACAATGACTCTGATAGCGGCTGCTTATTCTCATGACATAAGTCTTGAGCAATCTTCCAGCGGGGCAAAATATCTCCGTTCATGTACCCCGACAAAGGGTTTCCAGTGACAGTGTAGCGAAGTATTTTTTTCTCCCTTAGGTTGAGGACGTTGGTTGCAAGGGCTACTCGGAGATGAAGAGATTGGCATAGGAGAGGACTTCGGGCCGCATCAAACCAGTCAGAAGACTGGTGACCCGAAAAAAAGGTTGCCGATATAAGTCGCCGGTATGTACTTGGACGTGCTTCCCCCATCACCGCACCAGACAGCCAACTGACCTGGGCAAACATCCTACTGGCTCGTAGTCAGAAAAGGTAAAAGCCATTTAACTTAACCGCCTCATGGACTTTCCTCCACCACCGTCCGGAAGGTGCAACAGCTGCCACTAGGGGAATCTTCTCTCATTCTGCACAGGTCTTCAATCGCTTGTTTGTATAGTGTTTAACGTCATGGCCACAAAATGTTCTTTGTTTTTAACTTGTAAGTGCCTTTGGATTGTTGAATTGTAAATACGTGTAAGAACGCCTACAGAAGATTGCTCTATTTAAAATGCCTTTTTATAAACACAGTTCAGTTACGTTAATGTAATCACAGCCTGTTTTCGACGTCAATGTGCAATAACTACTCACAGATGGCAGGTGGCATTACTAGTTGTGGAGGGTACATAAAGCGTGTCGAAAGAACGCAGAGAACAGTGTAGTTGTTCTCGTAATGCAGAAACGGAGCGATTTATTTGACGTCCTAAAGGGCATATCACTGGCTTTCAAGCCAATGGTGGAAGCCTGTCTGAAACGGTTAAGTTCGTAAACTGATCGCGTGCCGCACTGGTTAAGAATATCGTACGTGGCAAAAAAAAAAAAAAAAAAAAAAAAAAAAAAAAAAAAAAAAAAAAAAAGTGGTTCAAATGGCTCTGAGCACTATGGGACTCAACTGCTGAGGTCATCAGTCCCCTATAACTTAGAACTACTTAAACCTAACTAACTTAAGGACATCACACACATCCATGCCCGAGGCAGGATTCGAACCTGCGACCGTAGCGGTCGCGCGGTTCCGGACTGTAGCGCCTAGAACCGCTCGGCCACTCTGGCCGGCCGTGCGTGGCAAGCTGGCGGTATCCAAAATCGGCGCCGAGGAAACTGTGGCATACGATGTGCCGTAGAAGACAGGGGTGAACGACAGCTGCGGAGATAAGTACGGGAGAATAGACGTGCGCCTGTTGAGCAACTCTGCTCCCGGATGAACCGGGTGGCTACCTACAGCGTCTCCTCAATGACCATACAGTGAACGTTGCTGCCTGTGGGCCTCTGCAGCAGGCACCTGTTCGATGCACCCATGATGACTGCCGTTCATCAGCGATGAAGACTGCAATTTACACGTTGGTTGCTCAACTGGGCATCCACTGAGTGGTAGTAGGTGGCCTTTTCAGATGAATCGCGTTTTATGCTCCATCAGACAGATGACCGTTGGCGCGTATGGCGTGAAACGTCTGATAGCAAATACCCTGTAACAATCACCGGGAGGATTCAGAACGGAGGGCATTCCCTGGGTGATCTCTTCATTCTGGAAGGCACAACGCATCAACAGAAGTTTGAATCTATCCTTTGGGACCATGTTCACGTTTACATACAGTTTTCTTTTTCCTCGTCATGATGGCGCCGTCTATCAGCAGACCAATGCAGCGTGCGATACAGCTCACAGTGTTCGTGAGTGGTTTTATGAGCATCAGGATGAGTTTATTGTACTTCCCTGGCCACCAAAGTCCCCGTCGAGGATCTGTGGAACCACCCCGATCGGGCTATTCGCACCGTGGGTCCTCAGCCGAGAAACGCAGCGCAGCTGGCCGCGGCGCTGGAGTCGGCGTGGCTTCAGATCCCTGTCGGCACCTTCCAGAACCTCATTGTCCCTCTTTATGCATGTCTCGCAGCGGTCCACGCTCCAAAAGGTGGCTGTTCAGGCTTTTGACAGACGGCCGCTTTAATGTGACTGGGCACTGTAATTTGTAAATAACACCCATGAACATTTTATTAAACTGTGTCTGATTATACTTTGAGAATAAGTTAACAAGAGGAACACTTACTTTGCGCAAATAGTTAGCCTATGGGAATAAATGAACTTTGGAATGTATCTTAATGATCAGTTTTCCTGTCATGAAGTACTTCGCCTGAATGTAAATGCTGCATGTTATAGACAAAACGTGTGCAACGCCCATACATGGCTCCCAGTTGTGTTCTAAATACTTTACCACACCGAGATTGAAATTATTGAATGGATCGTGAGATATTGCTGGGTAATTCAAAAGTCTTGGGGCAATTTACGTTCAAAACCTGAAAGATTCAGGCGCAGATGTTAATAATAATCCTGTTGCTGAATAAATGAGTGCCGAGCCAACTTTGTTAGCAGTTTGTAATGAGCACGTGACATACTAGACAGAGTCGTTAAATTTCAGCAATCAGTTTAGTAGTGGCAAAAAACGTAATAAATTCGGAGGAAACGTGTTCAAATTATTATTTCAACTCAAAACAAGCTCATAAAACATGGAAGAACCCAGACGTTTTCGCATGAACCGCATGGTATTGTATACCTTTGTTGTTGTTGTGGTCTTCAGTCCTGAGACTGATTTGATGCAGCTCTCCATGCTACTCTATCCTGTGCAAGCTTCTTCATCTCCCAGTACCTACTGCAACCTACATCCTTCTGAATCTGCTTAGTGTATTCATCTCTTGGTCTCCCCCTACGATTTTTACCCTCCACCCTGCCCTCCAATACTAAATTGGTGATCCCTTGATGCCTCAGAACATGTCCTGCCAACCGATCCCTTCTTCTGGTCAAGTTGTGCCACAAACTCCTCTTCTCCCCAATCCTATTCAGTACCTCCTCATTAGTTATGTGATCTACCCATCTAATCTTCAGCATTCTTCTGTAGCACCACATTTCGAAAGCTTCTATTCTCTTCTTGTCCAAACTATTTACCGTCCATGTTTCACTTCCATACATGGCTACACTCCATACAAATACTTTCAGAAATGACTTCCTGACACTTAAATCTATACTCGATGTTAACAAATTTCTCTTCTTCAGAAACGCTTTCCTTGCCATTGCCAGTCTACATTTTATATCCTCTCTACTTCGACCATCATTAGTTATTTTGCTCCCCAAATAGCAAAACTCCTTTACTAATCTAATACCCTCAACATCACCCGACTTAATTCGACTACATTCCATTATCCTCGTTTTGCTTTTGTTGATGTTCATCTTATATCCTCCCTTCAACATACCATCCATTCCGTTCACCTGCTCTTCCAAGTCCTTTGCTGTCTCCGACACAATTACAATGTCATCGGCGAACCTCAAAGTTTTTATTTCTTCTCCATGGATTTTAGTACCTACTCCGAATTTTTCTTTTGTTTCCTTTACTGCTTGCTCAATATACTGATTGAATAACATCGGGGAGAGGCTACAACCCTGTCTTACTCCCTTCCCAACCACTGCTTCCCTTTCATGTCCCTCGACTCTTATAACTGCCATCGGGTTTCTGTACAAATTGTAAATAGCCTTTCGCTCCCTGTATTTTACCCCATGCCACCTTTAGAATTTGAAAGAGAGTACTCCAGTCAACATTGTCAAAAGCTTTCTCTAAGTCTACAAATGCTAGAAACGTAGGTTTGCCTTTCTTTAATCTTTCTTCTAAGATAAGTCGTAAGGTCAGTATTGCCTCACGTGTTCCAGTATTTCTACGGAATCCAAACTGATCTTCCCCGAGGTCAGCTTCTACTAGTTTTTCCATTCGTCTGTAAAGAATTCGTGTTAGTATTTTGCAGCTGTGGCTTATTAAACTGATTGTTCGGTAATTCTCACATCTGTCAACACCCGCTTTCTTTGGGATTGGAATTATTATATTCTTCTTGAAGTCTGAGGGTATTTCGCCTGTTTCATACATCTTGCTCACCAGATGGTAGAGTTTTGTCAGGACTGGCTCTCCCAAGGGCGTCAGTAGTTCCAATGGAATGTTGTCTACTCCGGGGGCCTTGTTTCGACTCAGGTCTTTCAGTGCTCTGTCAAACTCTTCACGCAGTATCGTATCTCCCATTTCATCTTCATCTACATCCTCTTCCATTTCCATAATATTGTCCTCAAGTACATCGCCCTTGTATAGACCCTCTATATACTCCTTCCACCTTTCTGCTTTCCCTTCTTTGCTTAGAACTGGGTTTCCATCTGAGCTCTTGATGTTCATACAAGTGGTTCTCTTATCTCCAAAGGTCTCTCTAATTTTCCTGTAGGCAGTATCTATCTTACCCCTAATGAGATAAGCCTCTACATCCTTACATTTGTCCTCTAGCCATCCCTGCTTAGCCATTTTGCACTTCCTGTCAATCTCATTTTTGAGACGTTTGTATTCCTTTTTGCCTGCTTCATTTACTGCATTTTTATATTTTCTTCTTTCATCAATTAAAGTCAATATTTCTTCTGTTACCCAAGGATTTCTACTAGCCCTCGTCTTTTTACCTACTTGATCCTCTGCTGCGTTCACTACTTCATCCCTCAAAGCTACCCATTCTTCTTCTACTGTATTTCTTTCCCCCATTCCTGTCAATTGTTCCCTTATGCTCTCCCTGAAACTCTGTACAACCTCTGGTTCTTTCAGTTTATCCAGGTCCCATCTCCTTAAATTCCCACCTTTTTGCAGTTTCTTCAGTTTTAATCTACAGGTCATAACCAATAGATTGTGGTCAGAGTCCGCATCTGCCCCTGGAAATGTCTTACAATTTAAAACGTGGTTCCTAAATCTCTGTCTTACTGTATACCATTATACTGTCTTATTGTATACCATTGCATAAAAAGAGATTACCCTCGCTGCACTGTGTAAATAATTACATCGGTATAACTTACATCTCATTACAAAAGAACTCCCTGGTACTGTTACATAGCTTTGCCCCAGGGCCAGGTAACACGATAGGAGGACGAAAGTTCTACAACACTTTAACATTTAGGAATGAAGTCACGCAAATGAGTTAAAAGGTTTACTTACCTTTTTTAGTAGAAGAGAAACTTCGTAGTCAAGATCGCAATAAAACACTGTATTGCGGATAAAATGTTTCGGTAAGAGTATGTTACCATGATCAGATCTTCGTACAGGTTATTATAAACATCGGCCATCCACAATGTAGTGTTTTATTCTGATTTTTCTTCTCCTAAGAAAGTAAATATAGATCGGCCTTTCATACTTAGTATGAATAAACTAATCGTTTGGCAGTCATGGACTGTGCGGATGGTCCCGGCGGAGGTTCGAGTCCTGCCTCGGGCATGGGTGTGTGTGTTTGTCCTTAGGATAATTTAGGTTAAGTAGTGTGTAAGATTAGGGACTGATGACCTTAGCAAGAAAATGGTTCAAATGGCTCTGAGCACTATGGGACTCAACTGCTGAGGTCATTAGTCCCCTAGAACTTAGAACTAGTTAAACCTAACTAACCTAAAGACATCACAAACATCCATGCCCGAGGCAGGATTCGAACCTGCGACCGTAGCGGTCTTGCGATTTCAGACTGCAGCGCCTTTAGCCGCACTGCCACTTCGGCCGGCTGACCTTAGCAGTTGAGTCCCATAAGATTTCACACACATTTTTTTAAAATCGTTTCGTTGTGACTAGTTGAATAATGAAGTCTGCAACACTGCTTGTAATATAACACAAAATGCCCTCATTGGTTAAGTGCAAATAATCGTAGGTTAACTTCAGGGTACACAGCAAATGCAATTTATAACAGTTGTCTGTTCACTTCTGAGAGATCACTTAACGACGTTCCGTCTCTATGTCAGCCATGGACGACGATCTGTAACCAAGTGGGCGACAGCTGCTCCTTTGTCTTGCGAGTAGGCTTCTGTCCGTGGTCGTCCGGCCTCTGGCGGATTGTGCTCGGCCGGCGACTGGCCGAGGCGAAGTCGACATCTTCATCCTGAGCGCCGCCCGTGGCAGTGGTGGAACTCGCGGAAGTGGCGAGTCTCTAAGGCACTGGCACCAGCTCGCACCTTTGCGCCTGTGGTGCTTTTGCCCTGGCTCTGTCTTGTTCGGACGACACAGCACAGATCTCTTTACAGGTTTGCACATCAATCTTCTCCACGAGGAACGAAAATACAGGAACCGTTAAATGAAAGAGGAAGTGAGCTATACAGTTCGTCTACGATTCGGACACGCAATGGAGAAACCGACTCCCGGTCCACGTGAATTGAGGCTGAATATCTCACAGTATAAATCCTGTGATATCCCATCTCCCGTAGTGGCTCAGTACAGACGTGAATTCCTTGCATTGAAATAATGTACTAAACTGCACTGTGCAAAACGTTACCTCACTATAACTTGTATCTCATAACAAGATAATGCAGGAAGCAAATCTTCTAACAGGTTTGTGCATCAGTCTTCTCGACAAGGAACGTGGCAGCACAACGGCAGCCAGCCTCTTTTTTCCGACTTCCACAATACAGCTTCCTTGTTCCGACAAGACTAGATACAGACTACTTTGTGCCCATCCGAACGCTGACCCCGAGGTACCGACCGAGACCTCGCTCATGTTCTATTGGCCGAGACACTTCTCGGCAAATAACGTCGCTCACCGTCTGTACTGAGCAAAGACTGTCTTCATCTCAGACATCGACTACTGGACCCAGAATATGTTAGCAAAAGTACTCGCAAGTTAGCGAATGCGGAAAATAATAAAAGCTGAAAGTTGACAAATATGACAAGCACCTTTGAAACTGTGTAATTAATACTTTATAAAGTGGTATAACGTTATTACGCATCTCATTCTAGCCACAATAATTCCCTTTAACTACTAAATAGTACTAAAGTAACGCAGTTTGATTTTCAGTAAAACATTGTGTTAGTAAAGTACTCTAACTCAACGTTTGGACTTGCTGAGATTCACATAACTGCTGAAATGTCATTATTTTAAGTTATACTGATTTGAGTTTAATGATATTAAGTTTTTGCTCTACTCAGTGGGTATAAGTATTATAGTCAATTGCAAATAGAGAATCTGTGTCTTCAGAGCGTTTAAGCTACCCTTCACCTGAAACAAAATCCGATTCCAACACTGTCCATAAGTGTTCCGATTGACGCAGTCGCTGAAAGATAGGGGCCTCTGCACAATGGTACAAAGTTTGGTTACAAAATAGTGCGCAGGAATAGTTATTTTATGTTTACAGCACCAGTGACCTTTCAGAATCCCGACTAAGAACAAAAACAAAGCAGAACTTAAGTTCCGAGTTCCTTCACAGAAGCCGGCCGGTGTGGCCGTTCGGTTCTAGGCGCTTCAGTCTGGAACCGCGTGACCGCTACGGTCGCAGGTTCGAATCCCGCCTCGGGCATGGATGTATGTGATGTCCTTAGGTTAGTTAGGTTTAAGTAGTTCTAAGTTCTAGGGGACTGATGACCACAGATGTTAAGTCCCATAGTGCTCAGAGCCATTTGAACCATTTTTCCTTCACTGTAGTGTAAATAGCAACTATCATTTCACATAAAAACTTAGAAGCTATGCTTTTAGGAATGCATGCTGATCTACGGTGGTAGAAAGAGTGTCACCAGTTGCCACGTATCTCAGTGTTACTTGTTGCTTAAAGAGATCTGGAACGTTTCCCGTACTTGTGTCTGATTTATGTATAGAGGAAGAAAAACAGCTTAAAAGGAATTCAAAATTAGTTTTACCCACTTGAAACCGATTTTCAAACGTCACTCCGTTCTTGCTGATAACGCTTTTATCAGCGTGTTTGACGTCCACGAATTCTTTCTGTGAGAAACGCATTTTTGTATTCGGTACTTGGAGAGTCAGTTTTCTCTTCGTTACGGTTCGTGTAAGTTCTTGAGCTAAAACCTCCATAACTACATTAACAGGTCGCATAAATTTCTTGAGTTGACGCCATTTTGAAAACTGTGCCACCAGAAATTCTGAACGCGCGTGTGGAAACGCACACTGGCCTCCGAAAGCGACAATGGGAGGCTGCGTTGCTTGAGGAAATGTGGCTTGGTAATCAGCGTTACGCCGCCAATAGCCAGTTCACAACGAAACTCTCCATTATGCGTCAGCTATTTTGCATACTATGACTTTACTGTTCTTTCTGGTCTTTTGGGTTGCTATTTCGGACAGGCTAACTGTGTTTTATGACAGAGCACGCTACATAGTGAGCTTTCGTTTTGGTTTCCGAGTTGTCTTTGCCTGTGTATGACGACCTGTAGGCTTATTTCAGCTCACTTGGGCGATGGCTGTTCCATTTCTATCGAAGATGAGTGACGGAAGACCTTAGTTTTGAGTGGTCTATATGGGTTCTGTGTCTCGCCGATAGACCTGGTTTTTAGTATCTTTGGTTTCTCTTGAGAACGCCCTATTTCCCACGTGAAAAACACACACTGACAGAAAAACGTTGTCTATGAAAGAACTGCAGAGGAGCGATTCATTTGCCGATATCTTTTTAAAGCATTTGTATTCTCACACAGTTCTCTAATCGCAAAAGATCGTAAAGTTTTATAGCTGCTGGAGAAAGCTCTTTATCTCTGTCGGTCCATTATGGCCTATGTACATCGGCTGGTACGTACTATTCAATACAATAAACTTTACCAACAGCCGTACACTTTAAGATATTTTACTTTATTTAGAACGCAGCCACTTTCGGCAATTCATTTTGTCATCTTCACGCTTTCGTATGAGTCAGTTGCAAAACGATTGGGATTCACGATATCCAGTTTTATGGCGCCATACGATAAGCTCGTTGATTCGAAAAAAGCGTATGGGGCCTGAAGATGGCAAAATGAATTGCCGAAACTGGTTGCGTTCGAAATAAAATAAAGTATCTTAAAGTGTACGACCGTTGTATTGAAAAGCTCTTTATCGTCCAGTGCGCATTATTGGCCACCTGCAGATCATCAAGTCTGAGATTCTTCCCGCAACTACAACTGTGTTTTTAGAGGCGCCTGTGGAGTGACTGTCGGACGACGCGTGTCCTTCTTTTCCTGTCGTCAGGGCCCACCAATAAACAGACTCATTATGAAGTCTATCAACACTGTTCTTCAACGGCCTTGCCTTCCGAGTACTCTGCGACGGCGCCACTGAAATGGTGGACCCCGTTCTCTGAATCCTCCCCATACAGAAAAGCGAGCACCGTACTAGACACTGGCAGAGAGTCTCGTTTGGAGGCTCAAGCAAAATGAAATTAACGGCATGCTGAAAGCTGATGTCACGACGCTGAGGTATCACACAGGAGTGACTGCCTAGGCTTCACGGCACGGGAACCATTGCGAGTCACACCCACCTAGCCCCTTGCAGCTGATAAATTCCATATACCTTTGGAGGCTGTTAATAACTCCTCCCTGCTTTCTTCCCAAGCTAATGCAAGGATCTCATTTGCTTTTCTGTTATTCATACAGACACGAAGGATGGCGAGATAGAGTTCTAAACTGAGGTGCTAAACTTTTTCAACTTTTTTACGTGTCGCTGGCATCAATTTAATTGTGGCCAATAAGTTTACACCTGTAATGATTAATCTGTTTAACGCTAGCTTGTCTTCAAACGACAGCATTATTTTCAGCTAAAGCGCGAGATCCCATTACAATTCGCTTCTATTGTCCCACTGGCTCGAAATCGAGCGACCTGCATCATGAAAGCTATCTGTCGCCTAATAAATCTATGGCGTGGGACAACAGTAGCGCCGCAGCCCCCTTTCTTGAAAATGACGCTCCAAGCTATTTAAACTCTATTCAATACCGGGCGTTAAGTTCATGAGATATTTAGCGCAAGGTGTCTCTGGTGAACCAGAGCAATAAGGGGCCTTAAACAAAAATCCCCTAACAAATTTAAATTACCAGTAAAAAAAAAAAAGCATAACTGGCGACCTAGGTGTAGCATCTGACTGCGTCCAAAAAGTTACACCGCTTCGGCTGCGTTCCGTAAAACAACTGAACTCAGAGTGGTAAAACGAAGAGTAAAAGTTTGTCTCAGTTTCACGTAGGGACAAAAAAGAAAAAATGTACGTACTTCGCAAAATTATTGAGAATAAAATGAGAATACTTTCGTATCATTTCACTGCGTTAAATAAACAATTGATCACTGAATTAAAATCACAGTATATTCTTCGAATAAATTTGGAGACACTACATCTCGCAGAAATAACTCTCAAACAGTCCTTTAAAAAAAACACAAATAGCTGCAGTGAGTCTGGTGCAATTCTATATAGGTCAGACCAACGAACACAGTGCAGTGACTGACTGTTACAGTTTCAAACTGTCTTCGTTTTTTCCATGACAAAGGCGGGTTGTGGATGTAGCGCCGCCTACATCATTGTGTTCCACACTTCCAACGCAATCGCTTCAGTTTTCCCGGGGAGTGCATTTCCCGGAACGCGAAAGTGGGTGGAGGCGCGGACGTTCTGAGCAGTGAACATGAAACAAATTTTGTCCAACACTATTAATAAAAGGATTTTTTCACACTTGTCGCCCGTCTTCCAATACTCAACAAATGCTCTACACTCATTTTCCTAGGCTTATAACCGAAATTAATGTTTCAGTGGAGATAAAAAAACATATGCAACAGGGCCGCTGCGGTGGAAAAAGAACAGTAACTACAGTATTACAATATAAGACACAGACGATTTGAGCTGTGTTCAGAGTTAGAGACCGGTAGATTTATTATAGGTGCTCACAGTGAACTTGGACTGTAGCAAGTGATAAGAGTGTTACAGATGGTTTTCAAAAGATACGGAAATGCTATACTTAAATCACACAATTTGTTCTTTACTGGTGTCAGTTGAGGCGAAAGCAGAGTTCTCAGCTAGTGCTAAATGAGAATATTCTTTCATTAATTTATCATGATACTTTATTATATATTACAAGACATTTTTCATATTTGCTGTTACATTAATTTTGACTCACATGTTTCAAATGGTTTTTGATTTAGAATAGAATCTAGCATTTATTAGTAGTGGTGGTAGTAGTAGTAGTAGTAGTAGGAGGAGGAGTACTAAAACAATAATAGCAGAAAGAAACAGTTTATTTTTGATTCTGAAGCCTATATATATATATATATATATATATATATATATATATATATATGTAAGGAAAATGTTGAATTGGACTGCAGACCATGGCAACTATTGACATGGAGGAAGAAATGGGAATAGGTAAAACAGAGAACATTGGGAAATGGTCGAAAAACAGTAATAAAACACACAATGACCGAACAACGAATAGACAAATAAACTGAAAAAACTAAATAAGTGATTACTTCAGTGTATGAGAGAGCGAGAGAGAGAGAGAGAGAGAGAGAGAGAGAGAGCGAAATACAATCTGAAAAAAAAAGAGCGGTTGCCTCACTATATCATAGAGATAAATGGCCGTTTACATTATTTTGGAGAAAAGGTGTGAGGATGACAAATGATAGTGCTTTAGCCTTTTCTTAAATGCAACAGTCTTAAATTACACACAGAGCGCGGGTAGCTTATTACAGACGCAAACAGCAGCATAGACAGTTTCGGGATGTTTTTGTTGTATGGGTGAGTTACACCTAACATGTATTGTTACGGATGAACGAATTTTTTATGAATGAAATATAATAAAAAATTTATTTCTGAGAAGCAAAAGAAGTATTTTACAATTTGAATCTTGCATTTCCAACGTCATGAAAACACTGTTTTGTACTGCGAACACGCGTTACAATTGATGATAACGTCTACAAGCTATAGCAGAAGGCGGCGCAGGCAGAGCTGCAGTGACAAAGCTTTCTGCTGGAGACCGGTGTACAAAGCCGGCTGCACAGCGCACTAACAGCCTGTACCAAGGAGGTGAAACTCGTTAACGACTTCCGGTGACACAAACTTGGTTCGCTGTCAGGCCACGTGGAGCGCTGCAAGTTTATCTGCCCATCATCTCATCTTCTTATTCGATTATTTACAGTCTGCCACATTTCTGTGCATCACGTAGTAAGCAGAAGCTGCTTTCATTGCACTGTGTTCCTGGTTACTTCTTGTTTATATTGCACTGTTTGAATTACATTGTAAATGTGTTGCTCATATTCTGTTCGCATTCATAATGTTGGTGGAATAAATGATTTCGTATTTGTTTATGTTTCAAACAGAAAATGGGCAGATGTAGTTCTGTGGACTGCCTATGAATCCGTGTGTCAACCGAACGATGTAAGCTGTTGTAAGTATAGTGCGCCTACTTTACTTTACTGTTGTTACCATCCGTTTGTTACCATACGTTTCTCGTACTTACATGCATTTAATGGAAAAATCCATCTTAGCATCTTTTGTCAGAATTGATGTGTAACTTTATGCAATCTTGTCACAGAATGAATATGTAATTCTTCTTTGAATGATGTTTCTTCTTGCTACTCATTATGCTTTGCAGTATTAGTGAATAATTCTGTCAAGAAACGCTAACACGGAGCTTTTCATTGAACGCGAGGAATAGTGAAAGAATGAAAAACGGATACGAACAAAATTAAAGTACAGTATAACGCAAATAAACCGAGCAGTTGCACGCAGATTTGTACGCAGGAACAAGTGTACTTGAATCCGCAGTACACCAAGCGATGAAACCTGCTTCTGTTTTATACGAAACAAAATCAAATATGGGATCATTCACTCTATACATTGTTCACTCCACACATTGCTACGGATGCGAGCAAAAATGAAGCAGAGCATCAGCGACATACTTATAATGCAATTCAGTGCTTGCAATAAACACGAGAAAACTCACCAGCAACACAAATTGATGCAACAAGATTCTGTGTAAGTAATATCAGATGATTTTTTAGGTGTCGATATGTGCTAAAGCGCAATTATTTCCACTGATAATGGTTACATGGTCGAAACTGCGATGTTGGGTTTTACAGATACACAATTATACTGTAAAAAGACGACCAATGTCTCACTTATAAAATATTACGTGACTGAACTCCAGTTACGAGAAATTAATCGTAGTTCTTGATTGAGATTTCCCGCATATACTATTTTGCAAGGTTATGAAAACATTTTGGTTTCCAGGCACGAACATTGCTGCTAGACTGAGACACGCCCTCAAAGAATTAATGAAAAATATTGTCATCTAAATTGCATGTTCCGAATTAAAAATCCTGATTTTCGCATTATATTACCCTGTTTTCAAAGTTCACTGCTAGGCCACTTTGGAACGCTGCTATCGTCCTGTTTGCATATCGTAACATGGGCGGTATCCGCTTATATTTTAGTGTTTTGTGGTCAGTACGATTTATATTAAGCTAATCGTTACCGCATACACTGATTCGGCTATCATCTTGGTTTTTCTTGTTGTTTACTGTTCGAAATCAGCATCGACGGCTTTCGCTACTTTTATTGTTTCATATTACAAAAAAATGGTTCAAATGGCTCTGAGCACTATGGGACTTAACATCTATGGTCATCAGTCCCCTAGAACTTAGAACTACTTAAAGCTAACTAAAGGACAGCACACAACACCCAGCCATCACGAGGCAGAGAAAATCCCCGACCCCGCCGGGAATCGAACCCGGAAACCCGGGCGTGGGAAGCGAGAACGCTACCGCACGACCACGAGATGCGGGCTTCATCTTACAGTAGTCTGGGCACTGTCTGATGCAGTCCGCCTGCGAGGCCTTTCTTTAAGTTCACAGTGTTTGCAACTCAGCTGCTTATGCCCGTGAATCCAACTTTTAAGTGTGCGTCCTAGTGCGCTACTAAACAATGTAAATTAGGGCAAATTATTATAAAAAGATGAAACATTAATGACAGGAAAAATATGTGTCAGTTCTTTTTGTCCTTAGCAGCACAATTTTTGAAGTTTCAACCACGGACGAAATGTTATTTGTGTTTTAAGTGTTTACAGATAACACTAAGTAGAAAATAAAGAAAGTAATCGAACCTTTAAAAAGATCCATGTGATTCATGTAGTGTACGATGCAGTTTGCCAGTGTATGGGGTTTCCAAGCACGATGGTCATGAAGTGGTGAGATGTACATATGATGAATACTAGGTAGTTTGCAGGGAAATTCTGCGTTCAAACACCCTAATACTTACTGTTTTTCGAAACGAAAATATCTTCTAGTATAGGAGAAAGTTTAGTACGTGGATGATAGTGGACCTAGGAGTACGTGATGTTACCTGCTCGATATTTCAATATAGCGACCAGTTTTAGAATCACATGGAAGTCTCCGCACTAGAGACCGTCATGAGCAGCATTTTCTACAGTTTTTGTTGTTGTGGAACATGAAGTTGTGTTTTGTGCGACGTTTTGTAAATATTACGTGTGCTACATTCTTGAGGGATGAGTTCTGTACAGTGTATTAGCCTATATTTATTTTGATGATATTGTTAATTCTTCAGTTACAGAGATTTACGGTGAAAAAATTCTGCATATTTGAAAAACCAGTTGCCGGCCGGAGTGGCCGAGCGGTTCTAGGTGCTACAGTCTGGAACCGCGCGACCGCTACGGTCGCAGGTTCAGATCCTTCCTCGGGCATGGATGTGTGTGATGTCCTTAGGTTAGTTAGGTTTAAGTAGTTCTAAGTTCTAGGGGACTGATGACCTCCGAAGTTAAGTCGCATAGTGCTCAGAGCCATCTGAAAAACCAGTTACATAATGTGTTGACGGTTAAGCTATACTTTGTCAGTCGTGCACCATCTTGTACCTAGAAACGGAAGGTCGTTAGACCATTGGGAATGTGATATTTGCAAATGAACTTTGTCAGTTTCTTTAATTTCTTAATAATTTTCCCTGTCTCGAAAATGGAAATTTGTGTTAGCAGACAATAGCTTCTATCGAAAATGTATTAACTTCTGTTTCTTGATAGTAGGTCTGTTCCTTAATTTGGTTTCACTTACTGATGACTGGTGTACAGTAGAGTAAATATGTACCTCTGAAGTAACTTACATACTTTCAGGGAAAGACTGCAACACACTTACACTAAGGTGACAAAAGTCATGGGATAGCGATATGCACATATGCAAATAGCGGTAGTATCGCGTACACAAAGTGGAAGATGGCAATACCTTGGTGGAGCTGTCATTTGTACTCAGGTGATTCATGCGAAAAGGTTTCCAATGTGATTACGGTCGCACGACGGGAACTAACAGACTTTAAATGAGAAACGGTAGTTAGAGCTAGACGCATGGTACATTCCATTTCGGACAGTGTGAAGAATAGGCCGAGAATACCAAATTTCAGGCATTGCCTTTCACCACGCACAACTTAGTGGCCGATGGCATTCATGTAACGAGCGAGAGCAGCGATGTTTGCGTAGTGTTGTCAGTGCAAACAGGCAACCAACTCTGCGTGAAATAACCGCAGAAATCAGTTTGGAACGTACGACAAACGTGTCCGTAAGGATGGACGTGAGTGCCTTTGCTAACAGCACGACATCGCCGACTCTTTGGCTTCCGGCCATGTAGGTTGAGCTTAGACTACTGGAAAATCGTGGCCTGGTCAGATGAGTCTTGACTTCAGTTGGTAAGAGCTGATGGTAGTGTTCTAGTGTGGTGCAGACCCCGCGAGGCCATGGACTCAAGTTTACAACAATGCACTGTGCAAGCTGGTGTTGGCTCCATAATGGTATGGGCTTTGTTTACATGGAATGGGCTGGGTCCTCTGGTCCAAATGAAATTGACTGGAAATGGTTATGTAAGACTACATGGAGACCACTGCAGCCACTCAAGGTCTTCGTGTTGCCAAATAACGATGGAACTTCTATGGATGACAATGTACCATGTCATTGGCCACTGTTTTTAATGATTGGTTTCAAGAACATTGTAGACAATTCGAGTGAATGATTTGGCCACCCAGATTGCCCGACATGAATTCCATCGAACATTTAGGAAACATAGTCAGTTCGTGTACAAAATCCTGCAACGGTAACACTTTCGCAATTATTGGCGGGTATAGAGGGAGCATGACTCATTGTTTCTGCAGGGGACTTCCAACAACTTATTGAGTCCAACCCACGTCGAGTTGGTGCACTATACCTTGCCAAAGGGAGTGTGACACCATATTAGGAGGTATCACATGACATTCGTCACCCAATGTAAAGTGAATGTTGTGATTTCAAAATTGAACAAATAAATATACTGAACTTCTATTACGGGACTGACCAGAGGTAACAGTCCGAAAAATGTTTAAAGGTACAACACTCTCCCATAGCTGTTCTTTTTTGATGTAGAGCCTTACTGTAAACACCTGCGTATCCAACTGAATTACATTGTCCGCTTGATTTCTGGATATTGCTACAAGCAAGGAAGCATGTGGTTGCAGGGAAGTAGCTTGTCATGAGTTTCCTACGTGCTTAAGGCGAGTGAATTGGTGTTATTCAGAAGACGAGCCTTTTGCGCTGTTTATGTATCTTCCGTATAACGAGATTCCAGAGAAATTTTCTTTGCTGAGCCTTCTTTCGGAACTCGATGAAAGTGAACGTAATCGATTCTCAAAGCTTCTGTTGCCTTTCCGCTTCAAAAACATTGTTGTTGTCTTTATATCGTTTTAATTATGTTCTGACACAAAAAAGGGAAACCACCCCTGCGCGAAGAAGGCGGAGCCTACTGGAAAACGAAAACACGCTGTGTGTATGAAGTGAATGGGGGAAAAAAGTTGCGAGATACTCATCTCGTTTTTGCAGCGGTTAAAGTTCTCGAGATCTGTTGTTATAACGGAAACGTCGAAAAGTTGGTTGTATCTCTTGTGTGTTAAGCTTGTTTCCACAGAATCAATGGAAAGTTCCACAGGAATGGAAAACGAAAACCGAACGAGGAAAATGCGTGTGGAACCACATAATCACTGAAAGCTGAAATAGTTGCGAAAGTAGAATAGGAAGAGTACTTTAAAATTACTAGATAAAAGACATTAACTTATATAGTAGTAGTAGAGCAAGGGGCCATTCAGGAGAATGGGCCCATTTTCTCCTTAGGTAAACAAAGTGGCCACTGGCCTAGTGTCCTTGTGAAACAAATCAGTGTAATTTATAACTTTCATGTAAACAAACTGCTCATTTGTGCTCTTAGTTATGTTTACACAAGTCTAATTTATGGCCAAAACCTTTGAACCTAATTTTAATGGCCATATTTATGACCCATTTTAATAACATGTCAGATGCTTTTAGCTTAATTACACCATCTTGTATGCCCTGAGTCAGAGGCTTAAACCTGAGTGACTTATGCCGCTTCGATCAAGCGTAGGCAGGCACCTGTATACAGGGTGGTCCATTGATCGTGACTGGGCCAAATATCTCACGAAATAAGCGTCAAACGAAAAAACTACGAAGAACGAAACTTGTCTAACTTGAAGGGGGAAACCAGATGGCGATATGGTTGGCCCGCTAGATGGCGCTGCCATAGGTCAAACGGATATCAAATGCGTTTTTTTAAAATGGGAACCCCCATTTTTATTACATATTCGTGTAGTACGTAAAGAAATATGAATGTTTTAGATGGAACACTTTTTTCGCTTTGTGATAGATGGCGCTCTAATAGTCACAAACATATGGCTCACAATTTTAGACGAACAGTTGGCAACTGGTAGGATTTTTAAATTAACATACAGAATATAGGTACGTTTGAACATTATATTTCGGTTGCTCCAATTATCATTTCTGAGACCGCATGCTGTTACAGCGTGATTACCTGTAAATACCACATAAATGCAATAAATTCTCAAAAATCATGTCCGTCAATCTCAATGCATTTGGAAATACGTGTATCAACATTCCTCTCAACACCGAGTAGTTCCCCTTCCGTAATGTTCGCACATGCATTGACAATGCGCTGACGCATGTTGTCAGGCGTTGTCGGTGGATCACGATAGCAAATATCCTTCAACTTTCCCCACAGAAAGAAATCCGGGGACGTCAGATCCAGTGAACGTGCGGGCCATGGTATGGTGCTTCGACGACCAATCCACCTGTCACGAAATATGCTATTCAATACCGCTTCAACCGCACGCGAGTTATGTGCCGGACATACATCATGTTGGAAGTACATCGCCATTCTGTCATGCAGTGAAACATCTTGTAGTAACATTGGTAGAACATTACGTAGGAAATCAGCATACATTGCACCATTTAGATTGTCATCGATGGAATGGGGGCCAATTATCCTTCCTCCCACAATGCCGCACCGTACATTAACCCGCCAAGGTCGCTAATGTTCCATTTGTCGCAGCCATCATGGATTTTCCGTTGCCCAATAGTGCATATTATGCCGGTTTACGTTACCGCCCGCCCGTTGGGCAATTTGATCACAATAGCCATACATCAACACGATATCGACCTTTTCCGCAATTGGTAAACAGTCCACTATATAACACGGCTAACGTATCAAGAAGCAAATACCGTCCGCATGGGCGGAATGTTGCGTGATACCACGTGCTTATACGTTTGTGACTGTTACAGCGCCATCTATCACAAAGCGAAAAAAGTGGTCCAACTAAAACATTCAAATTTCTTTACATACTACATGAATATGTAATAAAAATGGGGGTTCCTATTTTAAAAAAACGCAGTTGATATCCGTTTGACCTATGGCAGCGCCATCTAGCGGGCCAACCATAACGCCATCTGGTTTCCCCCTTCAAGTTAGACAAGTTTCGTTCTTCGTAGTTTTTTCGTTTGATGCTTATTTCGTGAGATATTTGGCCCGGTCACTATCAGTGGACCACCCTGTGTACTGTATTCGAACATTATGAAGTACCTAGAAGAAAACGATTTATTGTCAGATAGTCAGCACGGATTCAGAAAATATCTCTCTTGCGAAACACAACTAGCTCTTTATACTCATGAAGTAATGAGTGATATCGACAGGGGATGTCAAATTGATTCCATATTTTTAGATTTCCAGAAGGCTTTCGACACCGGTCCTCACAGGCGTCTTCTAACCAAACTGTGTGCCTATGGAATATCGCCTCAGTTGTGCTACTAAATCGTGATTTCCTGTCAGATAGGTCACAGTTCTTAATAATAAACAGAAAGTCATGAGTAAAACAGAAGTAATATCCGGCTTTCCTCAAGGGAGTGTTATAGGCCCTTCATTGTTCCTGATCCACAGGGTGAAAACTATTTAAACCGACAAACTCTGGGAAGTTGTAGGGGACATAAAAACAAATATTTTTCCCTAATGTAATTTTTTCCTATGAGCAGTATTTAAACCGGTAGAGGAAGATTTCTCTGGCGGCAAATTAATTAAACCAACAAATACTTTTCCATATTTTTATGACCAAGAGACAAGAACTAGGTAGCAGATACGGCCCAATTAAACAGTCTCCAACAACACCGACACACACATTAACGAAGAACCGCACTTTATGAGCGCTAGTAACTGTGGCATGTGGGTTATCCTCATTCCAAACATGCGAATTGCGCATGTTGAAGACTCCATCACGCCCGAACGTTGCTTCATCGGTAAACAACACAGAGGATGGAAATTTAGGATGCTCTTCACACTGTTCCAAGTACCACTGAGAAAACTGTGTTCTGGGTGGATAATCAACTGGTTCCATGTTGTGGACACGCTGTAAGTGAAATGGACGTAACAATTAGGCCTACTCTAGAAGGACTGTTCTTACATTCGTCTGATTCGTCCCCATGTGACGTGCAGTTGCACGAGTGCTGATTGAAGGATCCCGCTCCACAGGCTGGAAGACCTCTTCCTCAAATCGCAACTTTCTTACCGTGCGACGGCATCCCTGTCCAGGTAATCTGCTAAATGACCTGGTCTCACGCAGACGTTGGTACACAGCATCAAAGGTCGTATGATGCGGGATACGGCGATTAGGATATTGTTGTTGATAAACCCGCTGTGCAGCTCGTCCGTTGTGGTGCGCTATGTAGTACGCACCAACCATATCAGTGTACTCACTCCAGGTGTATCGCTCCATTAGTAAACAGAGACAATGCACTACTACACCGGTGGACAGCAGTTGCCTACAACTGAAGAGCGTAATACGCCCTCTAACTACTGAAGAGCGTAATACGGCCTCCAACGGTTTAAATAATCCTCGTAGGAAAAAATGACATTAGGGAAAAATATTTTTTTTTATGTCCCCTACAACCTCCCAGTGTTTGTCGGTTTAAATACTTTTCACCCTGTATATTTACGATATAGGAGGCAACCTTAGTAGCCGTCTTAGATTGTTTGCAGATGATGCTATCATTTACCGTTTGGTAAAGTCATCAGATGACCAAAACGAATTTAAAAATGATTTAGATAAGATATCCGTATGGTGGGAAAAGTGGCAATTGACCGTGAATAAAGAAAAGTGTGAAGTTATTCATATGAGTACTAAAAGAAATCTACTAAATTTCGATTACGGGAAATGTCACACAAATCCTAAGGCTGTAAATTCAGCTAAATATTTAGGGATTACAATTACAAATAACCTAAATTGGAATGATCACATAGATAATGTTGTGGGTAGGACAAGCCAAAGACTGCGATTCATTGGCAGCACACTTAGAAGATGCAACAGGTCTACTAAAGAGGCAGCTTACGCTACACTTGTCCGCCCTATTCTGGATCATTCCTGTGCGGTGTGGGATCCGCATCAGGTGGGACTGACGGATGACATCGAAAACGTACAAAGAAGGGCAGGTCGTTTTGTATTATCGCGAAATAGGGGAGATAGTGTCACAGACATGATACATGTATTGGAGTGGCAATCATTAAAACAAAGGCGTTTGTCGTTGCGACGGGATCTTCTCATGAAATTTCAGTCACCAGTTTTCTCCTCGGATTGTGAAAACATTCTGTTGGCACCCACCTACGCGGGGAGAAATGACGATCACGATAAAGAAAGAGAAATCAGGGCTTGCACAAAAAATTTTAGGTGCTCGTTTTTCCTGCGCGCCGTTCGAGAGTGGAACGGTAGAGACACGTCTTGAAGGTGGTTGATTGAACCCTCTGCTAGGCACTTTGTTGTGAATAATGGAGTAATCACGCAGATGTAGATGTATGAAACGTCGTTTATGATATGAGTGGTTTGTTATAAACTGCTTGTTGAACTAACCAGTTAAGGGGACACAGTCGCGAACAGGCACAAAAAAATCGAATTTTTTAAAATCTTGATCTATGCTCCAATTATTTGGCTACAAAATGCCGTTTGTTTCATACATATCTGATTATTAGATTCGGAGTTATTAACTTGTTCGTGAAGCATGGTAACTAGCGCCACGTCCATTTTTGCTGTGTCTTGCGCAGTAGTCAGCACTGACTATAGTACAACAATCATTTATGTTCCACGGATATAAATACTCTTTATTTGGGTTGCAAGAGAGAATTGTTATTCTGATGTTTGCCAGCCTGTTTGCATTGTCGACTATCGTTTGTCAGTTTCTTCATCCTAGTTGTTTACGTTTTGGTGATACAAATGTAATGATTTTGTGAAACGTTATAACGCAATGGGTAGAATAAGGAAGTTTGGATATAAGCCTAAGTTTCGTGGAAATAAATATTTAAAAATAAACCGCGAAACTGCTATTTTTGAACAGAGGGCAGAAAATAATATTGAAAGTGAAGTCAGTGCGAGTGTCAGTGCTTCAAGCAAGAAGCTTCTAGGTGCTGCCAGTTTTCCAAGTGTCTCTCAAATGCGTGACAATGCAATATGTGGTGTGAACAGTGTTTCTGTTGTTACTGACATAAACATTCTGATCTCCATGAGGATATTACGTGCACTTATCGAAAAACACACAAATCGTAAAAACTGTGGTGGAAACTTTACTTTGCACGAAGATGTGGTGAAAACCAATGGAATTGTTTGTAATTTAGTTTTGATATGTTTGGAATGTTGCTGTACTGCCAATACAATGTCATCCCACGTAACAAGAAGCAGATTGTATGAAAACAGTATAAGATTAGTGTATGCACTTAGATCTATTGGAAAAGGGGGAAGTGCAGGTGCTGTTCTTTGTGCAGTGATGAACATTCCTCCACCTCCAAGAAAGTTTGATGTTTACAACAAGACTATTGGTGCAGTTGTAGCTGAGGTAAGTGAATCTGCAATCTTGAAAGCATCCAAAGAAGCAGTTCAGTTGAATGATACGAAATCCGACCCAAGGCAAATTTCTGCTGGTTTTGATGGCAGTTGGCAGAAACGTGGGCATACATCCCTAAATGGCATTGTGTCAGCAACTTCTTTTGATACTGTGAAGGTTCTGGATATTGAAATTATTACTAAGTTCTGTGACATCTGTACCAAAATCCCACTATACAACATGTGTGCAAAAAGGACTATGATGGTTCTAGTGGAGGCATGGAAGTGGCTGGTGTTGCTAACATTTTCAAAAGGTCTGTGCAGTCAAGAGGTATCCTCTATACAGACTATCTTGGGGACGGGGACAGTAAGGCTTATCAGAAAGTGGTTGAAGATAAACCTTATGGGCCTAGAGTCAAAATTAATAAACTGGAATGTATAGGACATGTACAGAAAAGAATGGGATCACGACTTCTCAAAATATGTAAGGAAAAAAAGTTAGGTGGTAAAGGGGGCCTGACAAAGGCTGAAATAGACAGGATCCAGACTTATTATGGTATGGCAATAAGGAGAGCCATGTGGGCTATATTCTTTCATAAAATTTCAACAGATGAGGAACCACAACATAACCTTTGCCCACGGGGACCTCACAGCTGGTGCAAATTCAACGACTCAGCTACATCTTACAGCTATAAGCACAAACATTCAATTCCAGAAAAAATCCTGCTAGCTGTGAAACCCATTTTCAGAGACCTTAGCCAACAAGAGCTCTTGAAAAACTGTCTCCATGGAAAAACTCAAAACCCTAATGAAACTTTGAATTCTGTCATTTGGACAAGGCTACCAAGAACTGTTTTCGTTAGAAAAGAAGCAACTAAAATTTGGTGTTCATGATACAGTGATGTGCTTCAATGCTGGTGTGTCAAAGAAGTCTGATGTATTAAGACTCTTGGGAACAAAGGATGGTATCAATACTGAAAGGGGACTGAAAAAGATTGACATCGACCGTATCCGTTGTTGTTGTTGTGGTCTTCAGTCTTGAGACTGGTTTGATGCAGCTCTCCATGCTACTCTATCCTGTGCAAGTTTCTTCATCTCTCAGTACCTACTGCAACCAACATCCTTCTGAATGTGCTTAGTGTATTCATCTCTTGGTCTCCCTCTACGATTTTTACCCTCCACTCTGCCCTCCAGAACTAAATTGGTGATCCCTTGATGCCTCAGAACATGTCCTACCAACTGACCCCTTCTTCTGGTCAAGTTGTGCCACAAGCTCCTCTTCTCCCCAATTCTATTCAATACCTCCTCATTAATTATGTGATCTACCCATCTAATCTTCAGCATTCTTCTGTAGCACCACATTTCGAAAGCTTCTATTCTCTTCTTATCTAAACTATTTATCGTCCATGTCTCACATCCATACATGGCTACACTCCATACAGATACTTTCAGAAACGACATCCTGACACTTAAATCTATACTCGATGTTAACAAATTTCTCTTCTTCAGAAACGCTTTCCTTGTCATTGCCAGTCTACATTTTATATCCTCTCTACTTCGACCATCATCAGTTATTTTGCTTCCCAAATAGCAAAACTCCTTTACTACTTTAAGTGTCTCATTTCGTAATCTAATTCCCTCAGCATCACCTGACTTAATTCGACTGCATTACATTATTCTCGTTTTGCTTTTGTTGATGTCCATCTTATACCCTCCTTTCAAGACACTGTCCATTCCTTTCAACTGCTCTTCCAAGCCCTTTGCTGTCTCTGACACAATTACAATGTCATCGGCGAACCTCAAAGTTTTTATTTCTTCTCCATGGATTTTAATACCTACTCCGAACTTTTCCTTTGTTTCCTTTACTGCTTGCTCAATATACAGATTGAATAGTATCAGGGAGAGGCTACAACCCTGTCTCACTCCATTGCCAACCACTGCTTCCCTTTCATACCCCACAACTCGTATAACTGCCATCTGCTTTCTGTACCAATTGTAAATAGCCTTTCGCTCCCTATATTTGGCGCCTGCCACCTAAAGAATTTGAAAGAGAGTATTCCAGTCAACATTGTCAAAAAGCTTTCTCTAAGTCTACAAATGCTAGAAACGTAGGTTTGCCTTTCCTTAATCTTTCTTCTAAGATAAGTCGTGGGGTCAGTATTGCCTCACGTGTTCCAACATTTCTACGGAACCCAAACTGATCTTCCCCGAGGTCGGCTTCTACCAGATTTTCCATTCGTCTGTAAAGAATTCGCGTTAGTATTTTGCAGCTGTGACTTATTAAACTGATAGTTCAGTAATTTTCACATCTGTCAACACCTGCTTTCTTTGGGATTGGAATTATTATATTCTTCTTGAAGTCTGAGGGAATTTCGGCTGTCTCATACATCTTGCTGGCCAGATGGTAGAGTTTTGTCATGACTGCTCTCCCAAGGCCGTCAGTAGTTCTAATGGAATGTTGTCTACTCCCGGGGCCTTGTTTCGGCTCAGGTCTTTCAGTGCTCTGTCAAACTCTTCACGCAGTATCATATCTCCCATTTCATCTTCATCTACATCCTCTTCCATTTCCATAATATTGTCCTCAAGTACATTGCCCTTGTATAGACCCTCTATATACTCCTTCCACCTTTCTGCTTTCCCTTCTTTGCTTAGAACTGGGTTTCCATCTGAGCTCTTGATATTCATGCAAGTGGTTCTCTTTTCTCCAAAGGTCTCTTTAATTTTCCTGTAGGCAGTATCTATATTACGCCTAGTGAGATAAGCCTCTACATCCTTACATTTGTCCTCTAGCCATCCCTGCTTAGTAGTTTTGCACTTCCCGTCAATCTCATTTTTGAGACGTTTGTATTCATTTATGTCTGCTCCAATTACTGCATTTTTATATTTTCTCCTTTCATCAATTAAATTCAATATTTCTTCTGTTGCCCAAGGATTTCTACCAGCCCTCGTCTTTTTACCTACTTGATCGTCTGTTGCCTTCACTACTTCATCCCTCAAAGCTACCCATTCTTCTTCTACTGTATTTCTTTCTCCCATTCCTGTCAATTGTTCCCTTATGCTCTCCTTGAAACTGTCTACAACCTCTGGTTCTTTCAGTTTATCCAGGTCCCATCTCCTTAAATTCCCACCATTTTGCAGTTTCTTCAGTTTTAATCTATAGTTCATAACCAATAGATTGTGGTCAGAGTCCACATCTACCCCTGGAAATGTCTTACAATTTAAAACCTGGTTCCTAAATCTCTGTCTTACCATTATATAATCTATCTGATACCTTTTTGTATCTCCTGGGTTCTTGCATGTATACAACTTTCTTTCATGATTCTTGAACCAAGTGTTAGCTAAGATTAATTTATGCTCTGTGCAAAATTCTACCAGACGGCTTCCTCTTTCATTTCTTACCCCCAATCCGTATTCACCTATGTTTCCTTCTCTCCCTTTTCCTACTCTCGAATTCCAGTCACCCATCACTATTAAGTTTTCGTCTCCCTTCACTAACTGAATAATTTCTTTTATCTCATCATACATTTCATCAATTTCTTCATCATCTGAAGAGCTAGTTGGCATCTAAACTTGTACTACTGTAGTAGGGTGGGCTTCGTGTCTATCTTGGCCACAATAATGCGTTCACTATGCTGTTTGTAGTAGCTTACCCGCACTCCTATTTTTTTTATTCATTATTAAACCTACTGCTGCATTACTCCTATTTGATTTTGTGTTTATACACTCCTGGAAATGGAAAAAAGAACACATTGACACCGGTGTGTCAGACCCACCATACTTGCTCCGGACACTGCGAGAGGGCTGTACAAGCAATGATCACACGCACGGCACAGCGGACACACCAGGAACCGCAGTGTTGGCCGTCGAATGGCGCTAGCTGCGCAGCATTTGTGCACCGCCGCCGTCAGTGTCAGCCAGTTTGCCGTGGCATACGGAGCTCCATCGCAGTCTTTAACACTGGTAGCATGCCGCGACAGCGTGGACGTGAACCGTATGTGCAGTTGACGGACTTTGAGCGAGGGCGTATAGTGGGCATGCGGGAGGCCGGGTAGACGTACCGCCGAATTGCTCAACACGTGGGGCGTGAGGTCTCCACAGTACATCGATGTTGTCGCCAGTGGTCGGCGGAAGGTGCACGTGCCTGTCGACCTGGGACCGGACCGCAGCGACGCACGGATGCACGCCAAGACCGTAGGATCCTACGCAGTGCCGTAGGGGACCGCACCGCCACTTCCCAGCAAATTAGGGACACTGTTGCTCCTGGGGTATCGGCGAGGACCATTCGCAACCGTCTCCATGAAGCTGGGGTACGGTCCCGCACACCGTTAGGTCGTCTTCCGCTCACGCCCCAACATCGTGCAGCCCGCCTCCAGTGGTGTCGCGACAGGCGTGAATGGAGGGACGAATGGAGACGTGTCGTCTTCAGCGATGAGAGTCGCTTCTGCCTTGGTGCCAATGATGGTCGTATGCGTGTTTGGCGCCGTGCAGGTGAGCGCCACAATCAGGACTGCATACGACCGAGGCACACAGGGCCAACACCCGGTATCATGGTGTGGGGAGCGATCTCCTACACTGGCCGTACACCACTGGTGATCGTCGAGGGGACACTGAATAGTGCACGGTACATCCAAACCGTCATCGAATCCATCGTTCTACCATTCCTAGACCGGCAAGGGAACTTGCTGTTCCAACAGGACAATGCACGTCCGCATGTATCCCGTGCCACCCAACGTGCTCTAGAAGGTGTAAGTCAACTACCCTGACCAGCAAGATCTCCGGATCTGTCCCCCATTGAGCATGTTTGGGACTGGATGAAGCGTCGTCTCACGCGGTCTGCACGTCCAGCACGAACGCTGGTCCAACTGAGGCGCCAGGTGGAAATGGCATGGCAAGCCGTTCCACAGGACTACATCCAGCATCTCTACGATCGTCTCCATGGGAGAATAGCAGCCTGCATTGCTGCGAAAGGTGGATATACACTGTACTAGTGCCGACATTGTGCATGCTCTGTTGCCTGTGTCTATGTGCCTGTGGTTCTGTCAGTGTGATCATGTGATGTATCTGACCCCAGGAATGTGTCAATAAAGTTTCCTCTTCCTGGGACAATGAATTCACGGTGTTCTTATTTCAATTTCCCGGAGTGTATTAAGTCTTGTTCCTCCCGCCATCGAACTTCACTAATGCCCACTATATCTAATTTTAACCTATCCATTTCCCTTTTTAAATTTTCTAACCTACCTGCCCGATTAAGGGATGTGACATTCCACGCTCCGATCCATAGAACGCCAGTTTTCTTTCTCCTGATAACGACGTCCTCTTGAGTAGTCCCCGCCCGGAGATCCGAATGGGGGACTATTTTACCTCCGGAATATTTTACCCAAGAGGATGCCATCATCATTTAATCATACAGTAAAGCTGCATGCCCTCGGGAAAAATTACGGCTGTAGTTTCCCCTTGCTTTCAGCCGTTCGCAGTACCAGCACAGCAAGGCCCATGAGCCATGGACCTTGGCGTTGGTGGGGAGGCTTGTGTGCCTCAACGATACAGATAGCCGTACCGTAGGTGCAAGCAAAACGGAGGGGTATCTGTTGAGAGGCCAGACAAACGTGTGTTTCCTAAAGAGGGGCAGGAGCGTCTTCAGTAGTTGCAGGGGCAACAGTCTGGATGATTGGCTGATCTGGCCTTGTAACACTAACCGTATCCGGTATGCTGATATTTCTGCAGGAAATGCTACCAAGGAGGCCAGGATAGCCAGAAGATCAAAGAAAAGAAGAAAAGAAGATAAAGATCAAGAAGCTGACCCACAGTATAACCCTGGAATGTTTTAAAATTGTGTCTGTATGACACTGTACATTACTTTCTTGCATGTAAAACTTTAATACCATTTTTCTCAAAACTACATTTTTTGACCTTCTGCTACACTTTTATCAAAAACTATGACTGCTACAGACATCAGACTTACAGTATCTCTTGTAAATACAACGATGATTAAATAGAAAAAAAATAGAACAGTAGTGAGAAAAAGAACAGATTTACAAGCTCCTAGGTGTTTAGAAAAGTTGTTAATTTTTTGTTTTATAGAACAAAAAAATGATTTCTCATGAAATATATAAAATACATTAACCATTTTTTATGTGATTTGAGAATGATGTTTCAACTCTACACTGTAAAAGTTTCAAGTCTTTATCTCTATTAGTTACTTCAGAAAGTGTACCTGACGTTTGCTCGTTTTAACATTGATTCCTTACGGGAGTTCCCTCGCGACTGTGTCCCCTTAAAATCAAGGCAATCAACAGCAGCAAGCGCTCTATGGAAATCTCAAAATTGCCATTGTATCACCAGTAAATTCTTTGTACTCATGGTTTAGCAATTATTTGTTCACATGTCTGAAGTTTAAACAACATGACGAACTTTTTTGTTCTGGATCTGGATTGAAGCCAAGCACCCATAACCACTGTAAATGAGTAAAGCTTTCGTGCCTGACCGACTACAACGTACGTCTCTGGTGACAAAGAATGAAGAATCGTGAATCATCGAAGTTATCCCAGGTATCAGTTAGCAAATCTGAACGTGAAAATTTTTGTGCTGTCCCTTAAATCCCGTCAAGACTGTTATCTCCCTGTTAACTAATCACGGAAAAGTTTAATATAATGTCAAGTAACAAAATTTACACGTGTTTAAAACGAGGTGTCGTGATGTAAGGTACTGTGAGAGGAACTCGAACCCAGAACGTAACCAGATTGTTAACTAAGTAAAATAAAGCGTTAGATATCGAATTTTTTCACCAGCAGTGAGATGTTTGAAATTTTTTTTGCCTGATTGTGAATCGATCCCGGCACCTCGCCATCGTTTTATATCCACCAATTGTTTATACACCAGTAGTGAGATGTGTGCTTGTTTGACTAGAAGTAACGGCACCTATCTTTGTTGTTGACGACGTATGAAGAGACATAAAAAATGAAAATTATGTATCACTAGTAATTCAGTGTGCATATGCTAGGAATTGAAATGAAACCACGAACCTTTTTTGATACTTTTGTACTGGACCAGGATTCGAATCCACATACGTGCATTTCGTGGAGACCTGGAGAAATTTGCAATCTTGTGGAAAACAACGAACTGATAGAACTATATCGGTCCGTGTGGATCAGGTACGACGAAAGAGGAGATCCGAATTCGAATCCCAAGCCAGCATCAAATTTTTCCTCTCAAGTTCAACTAAAACAAGAGTCGTGTGACCTTAAATGGCCACTGGCTCATTGAATAAAATAAAATTTCTAGTGTAAGGAAGCTCGCTGGCGACACAGTTTCTGTTTGCCGCGACTTCCGCCTCTGCTATGGCCAAGCCTAAACCGGCTCTGCCACAGATGGTAGAGAACGGACATGGTGTTTATAATGCGGATTCTGAACTACGGTGCAACCTGACGTTCCTCACTCGGCTATACTAGACATGAAGGAGAACTGTTCGTGTGTGGTTAAAACACAGGACGGAAGTGCGAATCGAACCCATATCTCGTATCTAAGAAACTAGGGTCAATCCAAGAGACCACTGATTTTATCGTAACGCACTGATTTTATCGTAACGTATGATTCACTGAGCTTACAAATTGGACAAGGTGAAAAAACTTTACTTTTCCATTAACTGGTTACTTCATAACAGAAATTGCGTTGCACTATTTCATTTACTTGCGCTTAGCAACGATTCTTGTAAAATGCTAAAACTGGCAGCGAACACCACTTTCAAAGCCAGAAGATGTTAGCGTATTCCGTTAAATGTCACGACCATTCTCGCCAGATGACTTGGTCTAGTTCACCTATTTCAAGTAGAACAACGAAGAAGATACTGCAGATCAGCTGTTTTTGTTGCAAGAAACTCATTTTACGTGGTCCAAGTCCACATTTTCGCGAAGTTGCTGTAACTGTAGTATCTACTTCAACAATGTAGAAAAATATTCCAACGTTGCAAAACTAAAATCTGAATCAGAGGCCTTACACTTAGTAGCCAACCAGAAATTCTGTCTCTGGGGATCACGAGTTTCAGTTAATTGATGTAGTGAAGACTGTTTACCATTGCTCTTTCTAACCGGAAAATACGCAACCAACTTATTGGGTTCTAAAAGTATACTGCATCAGTAATTTCGCGTGCAACCAATGCATACGAATAGTAGAATTTAATAGTGCCTTGGCTTCCAGTTCTGTATGTTCCTGACCTAAAACCGGCTCTGCATCATTTCAGGCTCAGGTACTGCAACGTCATACTGCCAACTTCATTGTTCGTTTCATCTGATTTTGCAATCACTGAAATAGAAGTAACATGAGCTCCCGACATGAGAGGTTTCATTTCGTTCCTCCTTTCCTCCTGGGACATTAGTTTGTGGTCAGTAAGCTTTTTCCTTTCTACCCAACGAACTGCGGCAAAATGCAACCAGTAATCGCTTCACAAACCGATACTTAGTGCAGAGTTTAATCTTAAAGCATCTTAAGCAGCAAGGTTCACAAATTTACCGTTTCAGAAAAGCTTATTGTCCAGGTAGGAAAAGGCATAAAAACAGAGTCTGCACAGTCTGAGACAGGTCAATCTATCGTCTGATAGCACTGCATTATAGTTTGCCTAAGAGGTATCACACATTGTCTTCCTGTAGTTGTATCATTAGCTGAAATCGAGTTTAATATCTAAGGATATGGTATTGCTAAAAATACAGACGATTAACATCCGAAGGCTGAGTTCATAAGAGGGAAACTAGGGGGCCGTTTGTCCTTGCCTTCCTCCAATGACCATTACAAGCCATATACACAAATTTTTACAATACTACGAGAACTTTGAACGTTACAAATGACGTTGTCGTCCTAAACTATCAATTCTTTGTTTACAACGAAGTATTAGCGCCATTTTCTGTGACCTAGGATACAGAAAATCTACAATACATCTCTACGTGAAGAGGGTGGCGTCGTCGCTCTGGATTTCCATGGACTACTCGGAGAATCAAGACAATAGTATATTCCATTGCAGTGATGAAAGACCCTTCCAGGACTATTACAGAAATTAGGAGCACCCTCCAGATAAGTGTGAGCACGTGACCATTCGTTGTCGTCTCATCGAGAAAGGAAGGTATGGACGAAAATCAGCGGTTAAGGAAATGTTGCAGGGACAATATAAGGCTACCAGATTAAACTTTCCACTGGCGTAATGAAGAAAATCGCTTTATTACTGGGAGACAGTCGTATTTATGGTCGAGAGTGTGTTTTCTACTGTACCAAATACTTAAGTCCATGTACAGTCGTGTTCAAAAGTGTCCGAACAACCTGAATTGCATTTCGCCTGATTCGAATGCAACCCACATAGCACAGCTGTCTAGCAGGTCCTCTAATCACCCCTCGGTACGGTCGTTAGACTATTGAAAATGGTTCCAACAAGTCAATATCAAGGTACTACAAATATCAGGGAACATCTTATCACAGATAAGACGGTCCTTCAGGCTTGTAAGCTCACATTTATTACAATAAATGACATACATGAAATGTTACCACTCTCATTATTACGTCAGATAGGTAATTAACGTAGTAAGTTCGTCGTATTCATGATTTCCTCTTCAAAATAACATACCGTACTTATTATTTAACACAAAATGACATTAAAAATTTAAGTTATTCACGAGCAGCTAGTTGAGAATATGTATGAACTTCAAATGACACGACGAACCGTCTCGTTCTGCATATGGATTCACACCCAGGTCATGTAGACTAAGCAAAGACTTCGTGACTGACGGAAACTAACAGTCATTCCTGACTAGGCATACAGAGAGTGATATACCTCGATTTTAGACAGTATCAGTTAGCAAATATCAACTTTAAATTACATAACGTATACATTATTAACGGACGCGAATTCCTACCCAGCATCTATTGTCCTTGTTAACGAACTACGAGAGATGTTAAATATTGCTTCTTCACAAGTAACTTACTTGAAATGCCGTGAGGTAAAGCTTTGTGTTGGACAGGGATTCGAACCCAGAGCCTAACTGGATTATCATCGAAGCACAATCAACCGCGGCATATCGGATTTTCTCGGCAGTAGCTAGATGTTTTAACTGAAATGACGAGACGAAACAATTTTTTCTTTCCCAGGACTCCAACCTGGCACCTATCGCTGTTATATTCTAGAGAAAACGAACGTTAAAAATGGGTTTGTTACAACAGCAGCGAATGTGAGCATGTTTGAACTAGAGATAATATGACGAAGAGTTCAGTGCTGACTGGGAATCGAGCCCCACACATATCGTTGTTGACTGCACACAAAGAGACGTCAGCTACCGAATTTTTCTCCACCAGCAGCTCGGAATAACATCCTTGAATTTACAATGATTTCGCAAACAGTTCTGTGTCTCACTGGCACTCAAAAACGTCGGATACCGTTAGTGTTGACAACGAATGAAAATACATTAAAAATCAAAATTATTACCCACCAGCAGATAGGTGTTCTCATGCTAGAGCTTGATAATACATAGCGGAAGCTTTAGTGACGGGCCAGGATACGAATCCTTTCACGCGCAATATGTGGAGATGTTGAGGAATCTGCAGTTTTGAACAAACAACAAATTGCAGTCGAGCTGTATTTTCACGAAGGGATCAAATTCCGCGTTAATGGCGGTCTGAGTTGCATTCCCAGATCAGAACCATTTTATCGACATACAGAAGCTGAAATAAAAGATGGAATAAGTGTCCTGTGACCCTACATAGCGTTTGTTTCGTCACTACAGATAAATAACTAGTATAAGAAAGGTTACTGTTGATACAGTTTCTCCGTGTCGCGACTCCTGACGTTATTGTGGTTCAACCTAACATCTCCTTGGTAGAGAAGGAATATCATGTTTAACATGAATGTCAGGCCACAATGCCATTATACCTTCTTCACTTGGCGTAGCCAGAAGAGAACAGAATCTATCTCTCCTTATCAAAAATCATAATCAGAAGTTGGAATCGAACCCAGACCATAAGTATACGAACATAGCATCAATCCAAGAGACCACCAATTTCTCTTCTCTATCACTCATTTTTCTATTATAACGATGTTGCGCCACACTGGATGAGAATTCTGATACACAGACTCCCTGCAGTGGTTTGCAGCATGTTCAGTACATTCATTTACTTGGTTGACCGAATCGCCATGAACTAGCTGCCTCGGCTACCCAGTAGATACATTCGTCTCTATTTTGTAATCCCCGAAATAAAATCACGTAACTGACACCTACACAGAACTGCCAACAGTGTAGGATGCAGAAATTCAAAACAGGAAGTGTTCCTTTCGACTTGAGCTACTCTATTGCGCTATCTGTTTGTTAAAAACATCGTGCAGTGCAAAAGAAAAGCTGTAACTGTCTGTCTCTCAGAAGTCTAGATCCGGCCATATGCATTATCTCACAGCACTGTGCAATGCGCAAGTCCTGGAGGAATTGTTGTAGAGTTCTGGAGGTGTTATAGGTATCTGTCAGCTAGTAGCGTAACGGTAAGCGTCGCACACTATTGAGAAGACCTCGTGAGCTTGGGTACATTCACTGCTACATTTTTTTAAACACAATACTGCTGTCTGCTGAAGTTATCGATCTAATGGAACTTTGAACATAATTCCCTTCACTTCTCAACCCAAAATAGTCGCATGTGGAAAAAGGGCTAGCTTCTGCGACATTTTGTTCTTTTCAGGTTTAATAGATGGCCAGGCTGCAGATGCATCTCGAAACTTTTGTATTATGTATGGGGAGAGCGCATCGTGGCAAAATACGTCAGAAAAGTATTTTCTACATTAGCTGTCGTGTGGCAGTGGCACTTTATTCTTCATAAAACCTTTAACTCAGAACAAGTTTGCTACATGCATGTAATCAATAAACTGCATGCGCATTGTCAGACTGATATACGAGGGCCGTTCAGAAAGTAACCTCCAGTTGATTTAAAAAAATACACCAAGTTAAATAAAAATATTTTAATATATACATCTTACAACTACATCTTTGCAATATTTTTCTACATAGTCTCCATAGCGATTGAGGCACTTATCGTATCTCTTCACAAGCTTTGAAATTCCTTCTGCATAAAAATCACCCGCTTGTGCCTGGAGCCAGCCTGTGACCGCATCTTTGAGCTCTTCGTCGTCATCAAACCGCTGTGACCCGAGCCATTTCTTCAAATGCATGAAGAGGTGATAATCACTTGGCGCCAGGTCTGGGCTGTAAGGTGGATGGTTGATAACGTCCCACTTGAAGGACTCAAGAAGGGCCGTTGTTCTGCGAGCAGAGTGAGGACGGGCGTTATCGTGCAAAAAAAACGATACCGGAAGTCAGCATACCACGGCGTTTGTTCTGTATAGCCCGTCGTAACTTTTTTATTGTTTCACAGTACACGTCTTGATTAATGGTCGTACCACGTTCCATGAATTCAACCAACAACACCCCTTTGGCATCCCAAAACAACGTTGCCATCAGTTTTCTGGCAGAAAAATCTTGCGAGGCTTTTCTTGGTTTGGTAGGCGAATTTGAATGCGTCCACATCTTTGATTGTTCTTTTGTCTCAGGGTTCACGTACTTAATCCAGGTTTCGTCACCGGTCACGATTCTGTTTAACAATGGTTCTCCTTCGTCCTCATAACGTGACAGAAAGTCTAATGCAGAGGCCATTCTTTGAGTTTTGTGGTGGTCGGTAAGAATTTTGGGCACCCATCGTGCACAGAACTTACGGTAACCCAATCTTGCTGTCACTATCTCGTACAAGAGAGTCTTAGAAATCTGTGGAAAACCAGTAGACAACTCCGACATTGAGAAACGTCGATTTTCACGAACTTTTGCATCAACTGTCTGACCGAGTTCGTCAGTCACCGACGATGGTCTACCACTCCTCTCTTCATCATGAACGTTTTCTTGTCCACTTTAAAATAAACGTATCCATTCACGGACAACTCCTTCACTCATAACTCTTGGTCCGTACACGGCACAAAGCTCACGATGAATAGCTGCTGCAGAATATCCTTTGGCTGTAAAAAACCTTATGACAGCACGCACTTCACATTTGGCGGGGTTTTCTATTGCAGCACACATTTCAAACTGCCACAAAAACTAAACTAGCGCAGGTACGACGTTCACTCGACCACGGCTTGATGCCGACTGACCTGTTGAGTGCGTGAACGCACAGATGGCGTCGCTACTCCCCCCACAACCCGCACTGTGACCAATCGGAGGCTACTTTCTGAACCGCCCTCGTAGATAACATCAGAGAATTCGCATATATCGTTCATGATTAATTTCTCTCTCATGTTAACTAATTTTTTAACAACACTAAAAGAAACCGTACGAAAATTGTGCACTGTATTGTAAGAAATGAAATAAAACTACCCACGATAACCTTACGACAAAGTCTGTTTCAATAAAACTGTGTATCTCTACACAAGCATGCCTCTATCGGCACGAATTAGTAAAATACTAATCACTCAGATTTCGATTGGGTCTGTGCTTGATTGGTATGCTGTGTCATACTCAAGTGGTATGCAAATGTGGCATTTCATAAATAAAGTTATGCATTCCTGGAAACCCAAAATTTGTTTGTCAGCAGCGGAAAGAGGCGTTACCTGTTGTGTAGCATTGCAAGTTTTTCACCATTGCACTATGAGCCGAAAGTATTTTCTTGCGATTTCCTTATCGATGTCTGATCTGACTGCTTGTAGCTCTTCCGCAGAAGGAATAAAAACGTTACAGTCAGCAAGACTGGGACCGCAGACAATAACAGACGCTTTGTCTCAGTTTAGCACGTTTCCACAGTGCTAGGGAAGCGGCATGCATCTAGGTTTCCTCTTACGAGACCATCAGTGGCTAGAACTCTTAAACCGCTATTTAAAGGACGAGATTAGATGCGATTTTCACGTGCAATGACTTTCCTGGGATGAAAACCGTAAATTTACAACCTTTTGTTACAGCTCAAGCGTTAATAATAACTCAGATTATTCAATGGAAATGACAGGAAAAATCAAGTGAACTTTGAGGCTTAATTCCGTGCACACCAGGAAGTAACTCGTCGATCACAGAGTTGCCAAATATACCTTGCCTTGTTGCCAAATCTCAGTAACATTACCAGCAGGAAGATGTGGTGGTGGTTAGTGTTTAACGTCCCGTCGACAACGAGGTCATTAGAGACGGAGCGCAAGCTCGGGTTAGGGAAGGATTGGGAAGGAAATCGGCCGTGCCCTTTCAAAGGAACCATCTCGGCATTCGCCTGAAACGATTTAGGGAAATCACGGAAAACCTAAATCAGGACGGCCGGAGACGGGATTGAACCGTCGTCCTCCCGAATGCGAGTCCAGTGTGCTAACCACTGCGCCACCTCGCTCGGTCAGCAGGAAGAAGACGAACCTATGTGATCCTACAGTGGGCTGGGAAGTGACCATAGCTGACGTCTCAAAGACGCGGCTGCTACGGCCTGGAATACGTAATCCGTCTGATTCACATTTCTGTAACTGGGTTTAGGGACTGGAGCGTAGTTACTAATAATACTCAGAACTGACTGCAAACTAAACTTCATAAATCAGTAACTCTCATAGTTGTTTTTATATATCTTTCGTAAGTGTACTCAAAACTAAGAAAATCATTGACAAATGTTTTCGTGCCTCGCCGATAGTCGAGCGCAAAAAAAAAAAAAAAAAAAAAAAAAAAAAAAAAAAAAAAAAAAAAAAAAAAAGAGAGAGACTGTGTGCGCGCGCGTTGTGTGTGTGTGTGTGTGTGTGTGTGTGTGTGTGTGTGGCTGTCTGTGTGTGTGCGTGTGTGTGTGTGTGTGTGTGAGAGAGAGAGAGAGAGAGAGAGAGAGGGAGAAGAGAGAGTGAGGGAGAGAGATAAATATAAAAAAGAATGGGATAGAGAGAGTAAAAAATTGTTGCAAAGAAACTGAATCACGGTATGTAAAGAAATCTTTCATTAAAATGACATGTTCTGCATCCTTACGAAATGTCGTATTCATGATCTATGGAACAAGTATTAATCTAATCTTATCTAATCATATCATATTGCTGACTAGTCATGAAGAGGCACGAATTACAGAAATTTTCGCCAATATCAGTAACCAAATCTAAACTTGAAAAATAAAACGACAGTTTATGTAATAAACCGGGACTCCTGTAAAGACCCTTTTCGTCCCTGTTAACTATCCACGAAAGATGTGTGATATAGCTCCATTCAGAAAAAACAAAGTGCTCATGCATTTAAAGGTGAAACGCATGGTGAGAAGTTCTGTGACGGAGATACGAATCCAGCACGCAATCGGATTGTTAACTAAGTAAAATAAAATGTTACGTATCGGTTTTTCTTACCAGCTGCTAGATGTTTGAATCTAAAATAAGGATACAAATTTTTGTGCCTGATCGACAATCGAACCGCACACCTACCGTCCTTCTTTATCACCCACGAACATAGCTTAAGTAACACTTGCTTACTCACCAACATTAAGATGTGTGCGTGTTTGACAAGAAATAACGACACCTATTGCGATTGTTGGCAACAGATGAACAGACATTAAAAATGCACGTTAATTTTCACTAGCAGACTGGTATGCACGTGATAGGGCTTGAAATAAAATTATGAATATTTTTGTACTGGATCAGGTTTCGGACCCACATACTTACCTTTGGAGGAGACCTAGAGAAGATTGCAGTCTTGGGAAAAGGAACGAAATGATTGAACTATACTGCTCCGAGAGATTCAGATCCTTGAAAGATGAGATACGAATTCGAATCACAGTCCGGCACCAAATTTTTCAACGTCTCTAGTTCAATCAAATACACTCCTGGAAATTGAAATAAGAACACCGTGAATTCATTGTCCCAGGAAGGGGAAACTTTATTGACACATTCCTGGGGACAGATACATCACATGATCACACTGACAGAACCACAGGCACATAGACACAGGCAACAGAGCATGCACAATGTCGGCACTAGTGCAGTGTATATCCACCTTTCGCAGCAATGCAGGCTGCTATTCTCCCATGGAGACGATCGTAGAGATGCTGGATGTAGTCCTGTGGAACGGCTTGCCATGCCATTTCCACCTGGCGCCTCAGTTGGACCAGCGTTCGTGCTGGACGTGCAGACCGCGTGAGACGACGCTTCATCCAGTCCCAAACATGCTCAATGGGGGACAGATCCGGAGATCTTGCTGGCCAGGGTAGTTGACTTACACCTTCTAGAGCACGTTGGGTGGCACGGGATACATGCGGACGTGCATTGTCCTGTTGGAACAGCAAGTTCCCTTGCCGGTCTAGGAATGGTAGAACGATGGGTTCGATGACGGTTTGGATGTACCGTGCACTATTCAGTGTCCCCTCGACGATCACCAGTGGTGTACGGCCAGTGTAGGAGATCGCTCCCCACACCATGATACCGGGTGTTGGCCCTGTGTGCCTCGGTCGTATGCAGTCCTGATTGTGGCGCTCACCTGCACGGCGCCAAACACGCATACGACCATCATTGGCACCAAGGCAGAAGCGACTCTCATCGCTGAAGACGACACGTCTCCATTCGTCCCTCCATTCACGCCTGTCGCGACACCACTGGAGGCGGGCTGCACGATGTTGGGGCGTGAACGGAAGACGGCCTAACGGTGTGCGGGACCGTAGCCCAGCTTCATGGAGACGGTTGCGAATGGTCCTCGCCGATACCCCAGGAGCAACAGTGTCCCTAATTTGCTGGGAAGTGGCGGTGCGGTCCCCTACGGCACTGCGTAGGATCCTACGGTCTTGGCGTGCATCCGTGCGTCGCTGCGGTCCGGTCCCAGGTCGACGGGCACGTGCACCTTCCGCCGACCACTGGCGACAACATCGATGTACTGTGGAGACCTCACGCCCCACGTGTTGAGCAATTCGGCGGTACGTCCACCCGGCCTCCCGCATGCCCACTATACGCCCTCGCTCAAAGTCCGTCAACTGCACATACGGTTCACGTCCACGCTGTCGCGGCATGCTACCAGTGTTAAAGACTGCGATGGTGCTCCGTATGCCACGGCAAACTGGCTGACACTGACGGCGGCGGTGCACAAATGCTGCGCAGCTAGCGCCATTCGACGGCCAACACCGCGGTTCCTGGTGTGTCCGCTGTGCCGTGCGTGTGATCATTGCTTGTACAGCCCTCTCGCAGTGTCCGGAGCAAGTATGGTGGGTCTGACACACCGGTGTCAATGTGTTCTTTTTTCCATTTCCAGGAGTGTACAAGAAAAATAAGAGCCCTGTTCCTGTCAGTACTTCCACAAGATTTGGTCGACGTGACCTGTTTCAAGTTGTGTATGGCAGAGAATGTTTTAGAAAATCAATTGTTTTCCTTTGCAATAAACAGAAAGAATTCTGGTTGTTCGCAGAGAGAAAAGAAAGACCCCTGTAGCCATACATGTCGCTAGTACAACGAGATACTACCTATCAACTATCCTTCCTTTACATCACGAGACGAACATGGCGTCACCGAGATGATATTTGAAATACATTTCTGTTTTCTCTCTCTATCTCTCTCCCTCTCTTTATTTTTCTTTTTATTTTCTGAGGAAAGCATCGAAAAGCGCGAGTAATAAGCAAGTAGGCATATAATCTATTTACAGTTATTTTCATCGGGATACATAATGCAAAAATACACATTTTAAGTGTATTATTGCGTAATTCCAAATATTGACAGTCCATTCGTGAGCTTGCTCGCATTCAGTGACCTGAAACCCGTCACAGAAGCAAGCAAAACACAAATATTTCTTGCACCATGCGCAACACACAAACGAAAGAGAAGACGGCAGTGGGATGCCGGTGATGCAGGCAATAATAGCCAACTATTTCTACCGACTTAACACCATGACGACGGACAAATTGGCGTCTCGGTGTATTTTGATTATAATTCGTCAGCCTTCTTGCGACCTCGTTCTAATACCTCGTGGGAGCAGGCATAATTTATTGCTTTTTGAACACCGAGCAGTAACACACAAAGGTAGTAGATGGAAGGATACAAAGAAACAATCAGACTCATGGGTGTAGATCCACTTCATCATTAGAAGACTAAACAAGAGGGAAACATTGTGAAAGCAATGCATACGCTGATTTGTATACATTATTTGTATAGATCGGAAGAAGGAAAAGTACAGATCTACACAGTGCCCGCATCTGCCCTTTAGTTTCTGTGCACACCCATGAGTCTGATTGTTTCTTTGTATCCTCCCATCTACTAAAATTAGATTTGAGAGCAACGATAGCTACAGCGTTCGAAGTATTCATAGTATTGTATACGTGTGTGTAAATGTCTTCCAATGCCCACTCAAGGAAGACAAGGATACACAGTCTAGCTACAGTATTATAAATACGCCTCAGTTTGTGGATGAACTCAGACTTAGGTTGATAATCATTTTGAATATTGGGCAGTACTGTACCCATTGGTGTTAAACTCGTTTTCAACCAATGATTCCCACAGCTACAGGAACACTACTTGTGATACCTCTTAGACAAAATACTTATGCAGTGCTATAAGACGAAAAGATCAACCTGACACAAACTGTGGGAAGTTTGTCTCACAACCTTCGTACCTGGATAAAGAGGTTTTCCTATTTGAAATATCTATGAACGTCGCTGCATAAGACGATTTAAGAAAAAACTAAATTCCTTCAGCTACGACAATGTTTAAAGAAATCGTCTTAACGGCACTAAATCGTGTTATGTGAATCGTTTACTGACTGTACTCTGCCGCATTCCGCTGGTTGGAAGGCAAAAAGCTTACTGACAAATTTCACACAAGGAAAAGGGGGACGAAATGTCTCCCACTGGAAGGTTATGTTTTATTTAAATGATTACAAAATCAGCTAATACGAATAGTGAGGCTGTCACTATAATCACATTACTGTTTTCAGACTGGTGTTGCACTGCCCAGGGCCTGTAATGATAAAGGGCCCGTTTAGGTCAGGCATATTGTACACAGAAGTAGAAGAGAGAGCACCATTCAATTTCACAATCCGCATTCATTGCATACACACAGAAATTATTGTTACAGTGTACTATTGGAGCCCAATGAGTGAATTGCATATTTTCCGGTGAAAAAGAGCACTGGCAAACAGTCTTCACTACATTAGGTTACTTAAACTGGTGTCACTCTGAGCTAGAATTTATGGTCAGCGACTAAGTATAGGGTCAATGAGTGGGATGCTGGTTTTGCAACTGTGAAATACTTTCCTACATTATAGAAGTGAATATTAAATTTGAACTAATAATACGAAAATTTTGAACTTGGATAGCTTACAATGAAATTCTTTCTGTTTATTGCAAAGGAAAACAATTGATTTTCTAAAACATTCTCTGCCATACACAACTTGAAACAGGTCACATCGACCAAATCTTGTGGAAGAACTGACAGGAACAGGGCACTTATTTTTCTTGTATTTGATTGAACTAGAGACGTTGAAAAATTTGGCGCCGGACTGTGATTCGAATTCGTATCTCATCTTTCAAGGATCTGAATCTCTCGGAGCAGTATAGTTCAATCATTTCGTTCCTTTTCCCAAGACTGCAATCTTCTCTAGGTCTCCTCCAAAGGTAAGTATGTGGGTCCGAAACCTGATCCAGTACAAAAACATTCATAACTTAATTTCAAGCCCTATCACGTGCATACCAGTCTGCTAGTGAAAATTAACGTGCATTTTTAATGTCTGTTCATCTGTTGCCAACAATCGCAATAGGTGTCGTTATTTCTTGTCAAACACGCACACATCTTAATGTTGGTGAGTAAGCAAGTGTTACTTAAGCTATGTTCGTGGATGATAAAGACGGACGGTAGGTGTGCATTTGTATCCTTATTTTAGATTCAAACATCTAGCAGCTGGTAAGAATAACCGATACGTAACATTTGATTTTACTTAGTTAACAATCCGATTGCGTGCTGGATTCATATCTCCGTCACAGAACTTCTCACCATGCGCTTCATCTTTAAATGCATGAGCACTTTGTTTCTTCTGAATGGAGCTATATCACACATCTTTCGTGGTTAGTTAACAGGGACGAAAGGGTCTTTACAGGAGTTCCGGTTTATTACATAATTACTGATATTGGCGAAAATTTCTGTAATTCGTGCCTCTTCATGACTAGTCAGCAATATGACATGATTAGATTAGATTAGATTAATACTTGTTCCATAGATCATGAATACGACATTTCGTACGGATTCAGAACATTTCATTTTAGTGAAAGATTTCTTTACATACCATGATTCAGTTTCTTTGCAACAATTTTATACTCTCTCTATCCCATTCTATTTTATATTTATCTCTCTCCCTCACTCACTCTCTCGTCTCTCTCTCTCTTGGATTGATGCTATGTTCGTATACTTATGGTCTGGGTTAGATTCCAACTTCAGATTATGATTTTTGATAAGGAGAGATAGATTCTGTTCTCTTCTGGCTACGCCAAGTGAAGAAGGTATAATGGCATTGTGGCCTGACATTCATGTTAAACATGATATTCCTTCTCTACCAAGGAGATGTTAGGTTGAACCACAATAACATCAGGAGTCGCGACACGGAGAAACTGTATCAACAGTAACCTTTCTTATACTAGTTATTTATCTGTAGTGACGAAACAAACGCTATATAGGGTCACAGGACACTTATTCCATCTTTTATTTGAGCTTCTGTATGTCGATAAAATGGTTCTGATCTGGGAATGCAACTCAGACCGCCCTTAACGCGGAATTTGATCCCTTCGTGAAAATACAGCTCGACTGCAATTTGTTGTTTGTTCAAAACTGCAGATTCCTCAACATTTCCACATATTGCGCGTGAAAGGATTCGTATCCTGGCCCGTCACTAAAGCTTCCATTATGTATTATCAAGCTCTAGCATGAGAACACCTATCTGCTGGTGGGTAATAATTTTGATTTTTAATGTATTTTCATTCGTTGTCAACACTAACGGTATCCGACGTTTTTGAGTGCCAGTGAGACACAGAACTGTTTGCGAAATCATTGTAAATTCAAGGATGTTATTCCGAGCTGCTGGTGGAGAAAAATTCGGTAGCTGACGTCTCTTTGTGTGCCGCCGTTGGATAAGCAGCTGAGCAGCAAGTCGTATACTCCTAGCTCGCTCGTTTGTTACATAGTTTAATTCTTAATTTCTTTGCGTGTTTTTGGTACTTGCATTGTTTAATTCATAAATTTCGGGCGTATTATAGTATTTGAGAGTTATAGCATCGCGTTTTAGTACCTGAATAGTGTAAATTCGCGTAGTCGTTTGTCTACTGTTTTTGTTTTTGAACAGCCAGTGTCGGTTGGTCACAGTCAGTGTGCTCCCTGCCGCCGTTGGATAAGCAGCTGAGCAGCAAGTCGTATACTCCTAGCTCACTCGTTTGTTACATAGTTTAATTCTTAATTTCTTTGCGTGTTTTTGGTACTTGCATTGTTTAATTCATAAATTTCGGGCGTATTATAGTATTTGAGAGTTGTAGCATCGCGTTTTAGTACCTGAATAGTGTAAATTCGCGTAGTCGTTTGTCTACTGTTTTTGTTTTGAACGGCCAGTGTCGGTTGGTCACAGTCAGTGTGCTCCCTGCCGCCGTTGGATAAGCAGCTGAGCAGCAAGTCGTATACTCCTAGCTCACTCGTTTGTTACATAGTTTAATTCTTAATTTCTTTGCGTGTTTTTGGTACTTGCATTGTTTAATTCATAAATTTCGGGCGTATTATAGTATTTGAGAGTGTAGCATCGCGTTTTAGTACCTGAATAGTGTAATTTCGCTTAGTCTCCTTCCGCCGCCGAGCAGTGTCAGCAGTGCGCAAGTAACAGCATTACTGCATTTACTAGGCAATCTTGTATTTTAATAACCGTTTAAATTTTGTCGATTTGTTTGCGCTCTCTGTAGATTAGTTCAGACGTTCTTTGCAAAACAGTTTTTAGCATGGATAGGGACTGCAACTGCTGTGTTCGGATTCAGGCTGAGTTGGCATCCCTTCGCTCCCAGCTTCCGGCAGTGTTGGCTTCGGTCACACAGCTTGAGGCTGTTGCCAATGGGCATCACTGTGGGGGTCCGGATGGGGGTTTGTCGGGGACGGCCAGCTCGTCCCACGCATCCCCTGATCGGACTACGACTGTGGTTGCCCGGGATACTGCCCGCATTGAGGCTGATCCCTCACCTGTGGTAGAGTGGGAGGTCGTTTCAAGGTGTGGCAGGGGGCGAAAGCCATTCCGGAGGGCTGAACGGAAAGCCTCTCGAGTTTGTCTGACGAACCGGTTTCAGGCTCTGTCTCAGGCTGATACTGATCTTCGGCCTGACATGGCTGCTTGTCCTGTTCCAGAGGTTGCCCCTCAGTCTGCAAGATCCGGGCAGTTGCAGAGGGTGGGCTTACTGGTAGTTGGGAGCTCCAACGTCAGGCGCGTAATGGGGCCCCTTAGGGAAATGGCAGCAAGAGAGGGGAAGAAAACCAATGTGCACTCCGTGTGCATACCGGGGGGAGTCATTCCAGATGTGGAAAGGGTCCTTCCGGATGCCACGAAGGGTACAGGGTGCACCCATCTGCAGGTGGTCGCTCATGTCGGCACCAATGATGTGTGTCGCTATGGATCGGAGGAAATCCTCTCTGGCTTCCGGCGGCTATCTGATTTGGTGAAGACTGCCAGTCTCGCTAGCGGGATGAAAGCAGAGCTCACCATCTGCAGCATCGTCGACAGGAATGACTGCGTACCTTTGGTACAGAGCCGAGTGGAGGGTCTGAATCAGAGGCTGAGACGGTTCTGCGACCGTGTGGGCTGCAGATTCCTCGACTTCCGCCATAGGGTGGTGGGGTTTCGGGTTCCGCTGGATAGGTCAGGAGTCCACTACACGCAACAAGCGGCTACACGGGTAGCAGGGGTTGTGTGGCGTGGGCTGGGCGGTTTTTTAGGTTAGATGGCCTTGGGCAAGTACAGAAAGGGCAACAGCCTCAACGGGTGCGGGGCAAAGTCAGGACATGCGGGGACCAAGCAGCAATCGGTATTGTAATTGTCAACTGTCGAAGCTGCGTTGGTAAAGTACCGGAACTTCAAGCGCTGATAGAAAGCACCGAAGCTGAAATCGTTATAGGTACAGAAAGCTGGCTTAAGCCAGAGATAAATTCTGCCGAAATTTTTACAAAGGTACAGACGGTGTTTAGAAAGGATAGATTGCATGCAACCGGTGGTGGAGTGTTCGTCGCTGTTAGTAGTAGTTTATCCTGTAGTGAAGTAGAAGTGGATAGTTCCTGTGAATTATTATGGGTGGAGGCTACACCAAACAACCGAACTAGGTTAATAATTGGCTCCTTTTACCGACCTCCCGACTCAGCAGCATTAGTGGCAGAACAACTGAGAGAAAATTTGGAATACATTTCACATAAATTTTCTCAGCATGTTATAGTCTTAGGTGGAGATTTCAATTTACCAGATATAGACTGGGACACTCAGATGTTTAGGACGGGTGGTAGGGACAGAGCATCGAGTGACATTATACTGAGTGCACTATCCGAAAATTACCTCGAGCAATTAAACAGAGAACCGACTCGTGGAGATAACATCTTGGACCTACTGATAACAAACAGAACCGAACTTTTCGACTCTGCATGTACAGAACAGGGAATCAGTGATCATAAGGCCGTTGCAGCATCCCTGAATATGGAAGTTAATAGGAATATAAAAAAAGGGAGGAAGGTTTATCTGTTTAGCAAGAGTAAGAGAAGGCAGATTTCAGACTACCTAACAGATGAAAACGAAAATTTCTGTTCCGACACTGACAATGTTGAGTGTTTATGGAAAAAGTTCAAGGCAATCGTAAAATGCGTTTTAGACAGATACGTGCCGAGTAAAACTGTGAGGGACGGGAAAAACCCACCGTGGTACAACAACAAAGTTAGGAAACTACTGCGAAAGCAAAGAGAGCTCCACTCCAAGTTTAAACGCAGTCAAAACCTCTCAGACAAACAGAAGCTAAACGATGTCAAAGTTAGCGTAAGGAGGGCTATGCGTGAAGCGTTCATTGAATTCGAAAGTAAAATTCTATGTACCGACTTGACAGAAAATCCTAGGAAGTTCTGGTCTTACGTTAAATCAGTAAGTGGCTCGAAACAGCATATCCAGACACTACGGGATGATGATGGCATTGAAACAGAGGATGACACGCGTAAAGCTGAAATACTAAACACCTTTTTCCAAAGCTGTTTCACAGAGGAAGACCGCACTGCAGTTCCTTCTCTAAATCCTCGCACAAACGAAAAAATGGCTGACATCGAAATAAGTGTCCAAGGAATAGAAAGCAACTGGAATCACTCAATAGAGGAAAGTCCACTGGACCTGATGGGATACCAATTCGATTCTACACAGAGTACGCGAAAGAACTCGCCCCTCTTCTAACAGCCGTGTACCGCAAGTCTCTAGAGGAACGGAGGGTTCCAAATGATTGGAAAAGAGCACAGATAGTCCCAGTCTTCAAGAAGGGTCGTCGAGCAGATGCGCAAAACTATAGACCTATATCTCTTACGTCGATCTCTTGTAGAATTTTAGAACATGTTTTTTGCTCGAGTATCATGTCATTTCTGGAAACCCAGAATCTACTATGTAGGAATCAACATGGATTCCGGAAACAGCGATCGTGTGAGACCCAACTCGCTTTATTTGTTCATGAGACCCAGAAAATATTAGATACAGGCTCCCAGGTAGATGCTATTTTTCTTGACTTCCGGAAGGCGTTCGATACAGTTCCGCACTGTCGCCTGATAAACAAAGTAAGAGCCTACGGAATATCAGACCAGCTGTGTGGCTGGATTGAAGAGTTTTTAGCAAACAGAACACAGCATGTTGTTATCAATGGAGAGACGTCTACAGACGTTAAAGTAACCTCTGGCGTGCCACAGGGGAGTGTTATGGGACCATTGCTTTTCACAATATATATAAATGACCTAGTAGATAGTGTCGGAAGTTCCATGCGGCTTTTCGTGGATGATGCTGTAGTATACAGAGAAGTTGCAGCATTAGAAAATTGTAGCGAAATGCAGGAAGATCTGCAGCGGATAGGCACTTGGTGCAGGGAGTGGCAACTGACCCTTAACATAGACAAATGTAATGTATTGCGAATACATAGAAAGAAGGGTCCTTTATTGTATGATTATATGATAGCGGAACAAACACTGGTAGCAGTTACTTCTGTAAAATATCTGGGAGTATGCGTGCGGAACGATTTGAAGTGGAATGATCATATAAAATTAATTGTTGGTAAGGCGGGTACCAGGTTGAGATTCATTGGGAGAGTGCTTAGAAAATGTAGTCCATCAACAAAGGAGGTGGCTTACAAAACACTCGTTCGACCTATACTTGAGTATTGCTCATCAGTGTGGGATCCGTACCAGATCGGTCTGACGGAGGAGATAGAGAAGATCCAAAGAAGAGCGGCGCGTTTCGTCACAGGGTTATTTGGTAACCGTGATAGCGTTACGGAGATGTTTAATAAACTCAAGTGGCAGACTCTGCAAGAGAGGCGCTCTGCATCGCGGTGTAACTTGCTCGCCAGGTTTCGAGAGGGTGCGTTTCTGGATGAAGTATCGAATATATTGCTTCCCCCTACTTATACCTCCCGAGGAGATCACGAATGTAAAATTAGAGAGATTAGAGCGCGCACGGAGGCTTTCAGACAGTCGTTCTTCCCGCGAACCATACGCGACTGGAACAGGAAAGGGAGGTAATGACAGTGGCACGTAAAGTGCCCTCCGCCACACACCGTTGGGTGGCTTGCGGAGTATCAATGTAGATGTAGATGTAGATATGTGTGGGGCTCGATTTCCAGTCAGCACTGAACTCTTCGTCATATTATCTCTAGTTCAAACATGCTCACATGTCGCTGCTGTTGTAACAAACCCATTTTTAACGTTCGTTTTCTCTAGAATATAACAGCGATAGGTGCCAGGTTGGAGTCCTGGGAAAGAAAAAATTGTTTCGTCTCGTCATTTCAGTTAAAACATCTAGCTACTGCCGAGAAAATCCGATATGCCGCGGTTGATTGTGCTTCGATGATAATCCAATTAGGCTCTGGGTTCGAATCCCTGTCCAACACAAAGCTTTACCTCACGGCATTTCAAGTAAGTTACTTGTGAAGAAGCAATATTTAACATCTCTCGTAGTTCGTTAACAAGGACAATAGATGCTGGGTAGGAATTCGCGTCCGTTAATAATGTATACGTTATGTAATTTAAAGTTGATATTTGCTAACTGATACTGTCTAAAATCGAGGTATATCACTCTCTGTATGCCTAGTCAGGAATGACTGTTAGTTTCCGTCAGTCACGAAGTCTTTGCTTAGTCTACATGACCTGGGTGTGAATCCATATGCAGAACGAGACGGTTCGTCGTGTCATTTGAAGTTCATACATATTCTCAACTAGCTGCTCGTGAATAACTTAAATTTTTAATGTCATTTTGTGTTAAATAATAAGTACGGTATGTTATTTTGAAGAGGAAATCATGAATACGACGAACTTACTACGTTAATTACCTATCTGACGTAATAATGAGAGTGGTAACATTTCATGTATGTCATTTATTGTAATAAATGTGAGCTTACAAGCCTGAAGGACCGTCTTATCTGTGATAAGATGTTCCCTTATATTTGTAGTACCTTGATATTACTTTACATCTTGAGTTATTGCGATACAGAGCAGTGTTTTCTAGTGGTGACTTGTTGGAACCATTTTCAATAGTCTAACGACCGTACCGAGGGGCGATTAGATGACCTGCTAGCGCTGTGCTATGTGGGTTGCATTAGAATCAGGCGCAATGCAATTCAGGTCGTACGGATACTTTTGAGCACGACTGTACATAGACCAAATGGAGAGGTTCGACAGCAAATATGTCTATCACAGACAGAGGTACGGCCAAACTGCTGTGAGAGATGGATATCAGCAAGTGGTTGTGATGTTCTGTGGCAACTGGAACGTCCGTTTTGAGTCATTACTACTGCGAAATACTTGAGAGGGTAATGCTTCCTTCTGTTCGTCTGAGATTCTTAGGAGGCAGAAGAATCTTCCAACATGATCGTTATTTTGTCCAGGCAGCGTACTGTATAAAACACTGGTTTCCAATGGCCGGAGACTTTGAGTTGTTGGACTGGTCTCCCAGAGGCGCTGACCGCAGCCTCATCGAGCACGCACGGGCAGAGATGGAGAGAATTATTAGGTGTAGAACACCAGTACCGACAACCAAGCCAGCGCTGTCCGAAGGAGCTCATGACACATAGGCAGAGTTGTCAGAGAATAACAGCTTCATCCGGAAGCTTGTTGTCTCTATTCCCCTGCCTGTGGAGACTAAAAAAGATGTGCTTTGCGAAAACTGTCCTTGGGGAGAATATACCTCGTATTATCGTTTTTTCGAACAACTAAGACAAGTATCGGTCACAGTGTAAGAAAAAAGACGTACAAAACTTCATCATGTGTTGATACTACACGATAATCCAGTTTGCGGATCTCACTAACAAAACTATCAAGGAGTTTAAAAGGTCACCCCTCATGCACCTATTCTTCTGATCTTATGCCCTCAATTGTTTACCTTGAAGCTCCTTATCGAAAAACAGTCAAGAAAATTCCACTCTGGACGAAAATGCACTTCAGTCCTGGTCTGACGACATCTTTAACTCAGATCCAGTAGGTTTCTACAGGCGTGGAATCGGCAGACTACCTGAGTGTTGTCAGATTGTTTTAAATAATGCGAGAGAATATACTGTTGATAATTTCTCTCTGACATTTACTGTTGAGTTCAATAAAATAATGGCCAACGATATTAAAATATGCAGTATCCCAATTTACATTAAATTCAAATTACCACAATATCCTTATGACGAAAGTCGATTGCAATGAAACAAAGTAACTCTATCAGAAGCGTGGCTATATCAGCACGAATTAGTAAGACTTTATTCATTCTGGACTTCGAAATGGTATGAGTTTACTCGTTGTCCTGTGTCACAATGAATAGTATGGAAATGATTCATTTCATAAATAAAATAAATTTCCCTTATTGATTTTATATCTGACTGATTGTTGCTCTGTCACGAAATGGCTAAAAATGTACCGGCTGGAATCGGGGGCCAAAACAGCTCCCACTTTACAAGCGACCACGTTACCTTACAGGCCTCACAAAACTTGAGTGGCCTAGGAAGTGACTACATTTCGTGTCTCAAAGACGTGGCGGCCGAACGCCAAAATACCCTAAGTACATGTCACTGAGTCTTATTTGCGTTTTTGTAACTTCGTTTAGGACCTAACGTTCGTCACTTACAATACTGCCAAAAAGAATCAAAAATCATTGACTGTCACAGTTATTTGTGTTTTCTTTCTTAAGGGTTCTGAAACTGAAAAGCTCATAGCCAGACATGTTTCACATTTATAGAACACCTCCATTAGTTTATTGCAAACGTTATGAGTAAGTAACATATTTTTTGGGTTATTCCTTCGGTTCTTAGAGGAACGGAGACGTATTAACAACTTTATTCCAAAGTATTAATGTTCCACAATTAAAACAGAAATTAGCGTATGGCATCATTGGCTGGGAGGCTCCTACTCAGGGAAGTTGGGCCACTAAGCGCAAGTTTTATTTCATTCGAAGCCACATTGGGCGACTTGCGCTCCGGTGATTAGGATGAAACGATGATGAGAACAACACAAGACCAAGTCCCCGAGCAGAGAAAATCTCCAACCCGGCCGGGAATCGAACCCGGGCCCCGCTTGCATGGGAGGCGAGCACGCTACCACCCAGCTACGCACGTGGACATATATTCCACAATAATATTTGCTAGTTCGTTATGTACTGGCTTTCGGCTTCTTAGGCCATCGTCAGATAGCTTAATGGTAAACAGATAGTCCACACAACTTCAGCGATAATTAATAGCTGCACAAAGAACGCTGTACTAAGGTATTGTGTACGTTCTTTAAATAGCCTACACATGTAAAAAAAAAATTCGCGCCGTTAACAGAATTGAAGACTAAACCATCAATTATTTTATATACCTCATTCGTTTTTTCTCGTTGTCTGTCGGTTTTTTGAGCTGGTGTGATAAAGACGTATGTAACTGCGCTCTCCCGGTATTGTTTTAATTAAAAATTATAATATGCGGGCCGGCTGGAGTGGCCGTGCGGTTCTAGGCGCTACAGTCTGGAGCCGAGCGACCGCTACGGTCGCAGGTTCGAATCCGTCCTCGGGCATGGATGTGTGTGATGTCCTTAGGTTAGTTGGGTTTAATTAGTTCTAAGTTCTAGGCGACTCATGACCTCCGAAGTTAAGTCGCATAGTGATCAGAGCCATTTGAACCATTTATAATATGCGGAAGTTGCAAGTTTTCATTCTATTATCGAGCTATGCCCTAACAGCCACCTCCCGCTGCGACGAGGACTTGCATTTTTAAATGGACTTCTTCGGAGAAGACGTCTACACGAAGAGAGAATAGGCGACGCAGCCACGCCGGCATTGTTGTACACGGGTGGAGGGACAAGGTAAATATCAAGGCGTACACTACATCTCAAAGAAATTAATCTTCAAGTAATGTCTCAGAATTGCCACAACGTTTCATAACCCACATGCATCCACAACTGGGCCCCGTGCTATATGTGGGCAGGACTTCACAAGTTCTTGCCAGGTAACTAAAATTCAGGAAATATATTCCAGCTTTTTACACTAGGAATACAATTTCTGGTGCGGCTAAACGGTAATCACTCAGCTCTGAACAATTCACATTATCTCTCTCTCTGCAACCACTATAGTATGTGACATTATATGACTATATCGATACAAAACACAAACATGGTGTAACACCTAAAGAGGCACTAAACAAATAAAACTTATATTACAGTATATTCAAATATGTATATAATGTATAAAACAGAAATGCTCTAAAAGCGAGTAATGGCACAGGGTACTGCGCCTAATGGATAAACTGGTGAATGTGACAAACAGATCGAATAAAGGGAGGAATGTCTATGGAATGTGGGTGTGGAACAGTTATAACAAGCTTACTAGGTAAAGGTGAGATAAATAATAACTGGATCACCAATTTGGTACTGGAGGGCAGCGTGGAGGGTAAAAATCGTAGAGGGAAACCAAGAGATGAAGACACTAAGCAGATTCAGAAGGATGTAGGCTGCAGTAGGTACTGGGAGACGAAGAGGCTTGCACAGGATAGAGTAGCATGGAGAGCTGCATCAAACCAGTCTCAGGACTGAAGACCACAACAACAACAACAACAACTAGATATTTGAGATTTGGGGAAAACTACGGTCGCCAGTCCTATGGACAACTACTATAATAACTAAAAATGAAAGATTAATGCACATATAATTAGCACTAAAAGCATGGCAACTGAAGGTTGACACGTGTTGTGTGAAAACTGAATGTTTGTCAGAAGTAATAAATTTCGCTACACTCTGACTTAATTTAGCAAAAGAATTAATAAAACCGGAAAATTGAAAGTTAATTTAGTGACTGAAATGAATAGTGAACTTCGTTTCTGAAGCACTACGAAATTCAATAAAATAAGGTTAGTCTTGGGCTACCTCAACAATCATTTCAAAAGCTACTTGAATCTACGCAATTTAGAAATATGTGATTAACTCTGAACTTGAATTAAATGGTTCTGAACAATTAACAATAGTAAAATTTAGTACGTACCAAACTGAGCTGTAATCACAGGTAAGCTAAAATATGGTAACAAAACTCGCACTCTTAATTTGTGCTTGTGTAATCTAAATATTGTAGCCAGCTGTGAATACTTTAACTGAACTTTGAAATGAAAGCAGTGAAATGGAGTGATATTACTTTAGTGCTGGCGTTTGAATTTCAACGACACTCGGGTTCATTCCGGAAAAGGAAGAGACCCTGCTTGGTAATGCAATTGAGACAATGAACAACAAAGGTTCATGCTACATTGCTGTAAATTTCTGAGGCAAATTGAACAGTTTGAAAAGCCAAGGTCTGCCATACAGTTCTAAAACTTTACGAGCTTCCAGTCTTCCTTGTTGGTTGAGTGAAGGTTTGAAGTCGTCGATCTAGGAGGTGGCGACAGTCACTCATTGTCGGCCGTCGCTGTTGCAGAAGGTGGATGTTGGCGTTCCTTCTTCTCGACACTGTCACCAGGCGAAATGGGCTCTTGATGTGCACCAGCTAATGCTTCCCGTCCGCGACACCGTGTCAGAAACTATCATAGCAAGTCGAGCGCAATTACATGCTGCCAAACCCCAAAAGCGCGGCAACTCGCGGGAGCGTCACTCAACGCACCTGCTCCATCGCCCTACTCCAGCCAGACTTTCTCTGCCCGCGCTCCATGCGGCAGAGTTAACACTCCCAAAGATCCTAAACACTTTGGTTCTCCACACGACCTATCGATGTAGTCGCTCGATAGCATAGTTTTCCCTAGGCAAGACCCAGCGTAAAAATACAAATAATATTTACAAAACAAACCTGTATAGGTCAGCTGAAGAATAGGATACTAGTGCTAGCGAAGGCGAAAAATAGCGACAACTGTAAATTTTTTATTACCTACTGCAATTGACGAACGCTGCTTCAAGTCTTACATATTCATAGGAATAGCTAAATCCACACCTACAAACGAAAATCAAATAGTAAAATTTGTCCAGAATGAGAAACAATTGTTTCAAAATATGTAAATCTCACTGAGTATGACTTGATTGGAACGAACAAATGATTTAAATTAATACAAGCTACGAATATCGTACACAGTGTCCAGCCCTGTCTTTTAAAAACACATTTATTTATTTCAATTTAGAATGAAGACACCTCGTCACCGAAGATAGCGGATTTATTATCTATGGCTCGAAAATAAAGACATTAACATCTATGAGTAAACTATGACGTCATTGGTCAAAGCCGATGGGTTGTATCCCATTCTTCAGTTGACCAAGGTAATGTATAGTTGAGTCGGCGTAAGTTGATCCCTGACAGCTGCAGCGGGCTGGACGCGCCAGCTTCGCGGGCCTACCTCAACTAATATTGTTACTCTGTACTGTTAATGAAATAAATAAATACACTACTGGCCATTAAAATTGCTGCCCCATGAAGATGACGTGATGCAGAAGCGAAATTTAACCGAGAGGAAGAAGATGCTGTGATATGCAAATGATTAGCTTTTCAGAGAATTCACACAAGGTTGGTGCCGGTGGCGACACCTACAACGTACTGACATGAGGAAATTTTCCAAACGATTTCTCATACACAAACAGCAGTTGACCGACGTTGCCTGGTGAAACGTTGTTGTGATGCCTCGTGTAAGAAGGAGAAATGCGTACCATCACGTTTCCGACTTTTATAAAGGTCGGATTGTAGCCTATCGCGATGGCGGTTTATCGTATCACGACATTGCTGCTCGCGTTGGTCGAGATCCAATGACTGTTAGCAGAATATGGAATCGGTGGGTTCAGGAGGGTAATACGGAACGCCGTGCTGGATCCCAACGGCCTCGTATCACTAGCAGTCGAGTTGATAGGCATCTTATCCGCATGGCTGTATCGGATCGTGCAACAACGTCTCGATCCCTGAGTCAACAGATAGAGACGTTTGCAAGACAACAACCATCTGCACGAACAGTTCGACAGCGTTTGCAGCAGCATGGACTATCAGCTCCGAACCATGGCAGCGGTTTCCCTTGACGCTGCATCACAGACAGGAGCGCCTGCGATGGTGTACTCTCGAAGAACCAGGGTGCACGAATGGCAGAATGTCATTTTTTCGGATGAAACCAGGTTCTGTTTACAACATCATGATGGTCGCATCCGTGTTTGGCGACATCGCGGTGAACACACATTGGAAGCCTGTATTCGTCATCGCCATACTGGCGTATCACCCGTCGTGATGGTATGGGGTGCCATTGGTTACACGTCTCGGGCACCTCTTGTTCGCATTGACGGCACTTTGAACAGTGGACATTACATTTCAGATGCGTTACGACCCTTGGCTCTACCGTTCATTCGATCCCTGCGAAACCCTACATTTCAGCAGGATAATGCACGACCTCATGTTTCAGGTCCTGTACGTGCCTTTCTGGATGCAGAAAATGTTTGACTGCTGCCCTGGCCAGCACACTCTCCAGATCTCTCACCAAATGAAAACGTCTGGTCAATGGTGGCCGAGCAACTGGCTCGTCGCAATATGCCAGTCACTACTTTTGAACTGTGGTATCGTGTTGAAGCTGTATGGGGAGCTGTACCTGTACACGCCATCCAAGCTCTGTTTGACTCAATTCCAGGCGTATCAAGGCCGTTATTACGGCCAGAGGTGGTTGTTCTGGGTACTGATTTCTCAGGATCTGTGCACCCAAATGGCGTGATAACGTAATCACAAGTCAGTTCTAGTATAATATATTAGTCCAATGAATAACCGTTTATCATCTGCATTTCTTCTTGGTGTAGCAATTTTAATGGCCAGTAGGGTAGTAAGCATCTCTATGGCAACGCCTCAGGGATAAATTCTAGTGTCCGATTCCACTCGCCAGCTTTGACCAATGACGTCATATTTAAGGCAAAGATGCTGCTTATCGGCAGTCTATGAAGGGAACGGATCATAATCGTAAACAAACAAATATAGCGTGCGATAAAATAATATTCACATTTAACACGATTATTATTTAAGGATGAATTACATGTAAACAAGTTGAAGAAAACTGAAATAAATAACAGGAATGTAAAAAAATTGTGTCTTATTGGAATTACTATCATAATTTATGCGAGTGGAGGGGCACAGAGAACCATAAACTGTATTACGGTATAGCGCATGTTGAAATCGTCCTATTGCAAAATTATGTTAATTCTCTTATTGATTATTCAGTCAAACAGGAGAAGCGCAGGAAAGTTGGGTTTTTGAGTGGGGAGAAATTAAATTAGAACAGAAGATCGTAAAAATAAAGCGAATTATAACAAATACGAATTAGTAATATAAAATATGGAGAAACGACACCGCAAATTCTGAAGAAGCCAGGAACTCAAGTAACGGAAATCCATTAAAAATTAACAAATATTGGAATCGGTAACTAGAATTGAGCTATAGGTCAATTCTAGTTACCAATTCCAATATTACTAACTTTACTGTACAAGTTCAGAGAGCAACTACTAGTGCAGAAATGGTATTATATTTGTTGAATCATGGAAATTAACTAAGCTGCACAAAAGAATAATACAGTCGACTGAAATTCATTTTTACGGAAAGTTAAGGATGAAACACAAAACAATATTATACGAGAAGAAATTAAAATAAACTGTGTAAATGAATAAACAGTGTGAGGGCGTGTATAATGGGAACAACGTATCAATCCTAGTTATCGATTCCAATGTTTGTATCTATTTCGCCGTGAATCAGAAAACAATTACGAGCGGAAAAATCTTATTAAATTCGAGATACCTGCTAGAAAAAAACGATCCAATTAGTGAACCATCGAATAGAAAAAAAGGACCTAATGAATGCACTATCGAATAGTTGGTAACTGGAATTGCCCCATATAAGAGGTCAATTCTAGTTACCGATTCCAATCTTTGTAGCTTTTTCGAGGTAATTCAGAGAGTAATTACGAGCGGAAAAATGTTATTACATTTGAGATAACTACTAGAAAAATAAAGAACCAATTAATGAGCGTTCGAATGATTGGAATCGGTAACTAGAATTGTCCTCATATATAGGCCAATTCTAGTTACCCATTCCAATGTTACTACCTTTTTCGCAAAACTTCAGAGAGCAATTACGAGTGCAGATATTTTATTGTATTTTCCACACGTACTGCAAAAACGATCTAAGTAATGAACCATAGTTGTAATCGGTAACTAGAGGTAATATCCACATGTATTCCCCGGAAGTTCGTGATGATGGAACCATTGTCAAAACCATATAATTTCCACAAACATTCACTTGCAGAATTCTGCAATAAAATCCAATGATTACAAAAATCTTATAGTTGATTTACGGTCAGTCATTTTCTCAAGGAGAATTTTCGCTGTACAACTGACTCATCCATAATGAAATGCAGTTGCGTGAGAAGTCAAGATCTTATAAATCATTACTACTTTCATCAACAAAAGATGCCGAAAACAAATTACGATATGAAAACAAAACAATGTACATCGAATTTTTAATATACGAGCGGAACAAGGAAATGCAGAGAAATCGTATAACGTTCATAACTACAATCTGCGGCACAAACAAAAAAATTTCACACATTACGTCATTGGTCAAAGCTGACGGGTGGAAGCGGACACTAGAATTGACCCCGCCTCGTTGTTACAGGTCTGTAGACGGCTAGTGTTTTCTCTTGTAGCAATTAGCGCTTCGCAGTTCACAGCTGGCAACAGTGCTGCGAGCTTTCAGGGATTAATTATCCCATATCGACTATAGGTAATGCATTCCACACCAGTTTTTGTTGTTTTGTGTTGAAATACATCGTGAAATGTCGTCTTCTACTAATTACTAATCTTTTCTTACTCCTAAAAATAAATATTAACCTGCATTAAATGTAATATGTAACAAGAGAGTTGTGATCAAACACTCCCGCAATGCGATGTTTCATACCTCTCAGGAATCTAAAGAATAACAAATGTGATGTTTTCTTTTCGTTGTTGCTGTAATTTCAATTATTGCGCTGTATACGCTCCCTTCTGCACAAACTATTCTACAAATAAATATAAACGATACTCTTCACATTCATCAGGTGTCGCATTCAGTGTTGTGCCTTATCGGCTGCTTGGAGTACAGCTGTCATAGCATACAGCAGTAATACGCGGGAATGTCACAACTGTATAATAAGTTAGAGCATGGGTTCCCAGATTTTTCGTCACTGCGTGCCAGTTGACGCTATTAGAAACTTGACTGTACGACTAAAGCTTGTACACTTTTTAATGAACTCTCAGATGGCGAAGCCGGGAAGACGGGTGGGGGCGGGGGGTGTAGAGGAAAGCCAAGCGACGATTGCCACAGGGATGAGGAGTGATGAGAGGAACATAATTTTCACCATCTTGCTCATTACTGACAAAACACATACGGCTTTTGCATCGTGCCGATCACCTAGTAACTATGGCAAAACTGTGACAAACACAAGGGATAAGGTTTCGTGCAAATACTTTTTTATAAAATCGTTCATTTTCACAGGTGCTACTTCTTTGTAACAAATAATACGAAATTAAATTAAGCCATTATGATACTTATAATGAATGAGTAAGAGAGGATTGACATTTAAAATATTTATTAAAATTTTGCTTCATAAACAATAAAAACCATTTTGCAAGAGAGTAACAAACTGAACATGAAGCACAGGTATAGGTAATTAGGGTCTGAAAAAGAAGAAAATTCTGAATCAAATCAAACTTTGACTTCAAAATCAGTAATTAACGGTTCTCAAATTTAGATTCTGATGAAAGAACATCTGCCTACATGTTTTAGATGGAGTTCAGCGCTACAAAGTCTGATTCGATAGACCTCAACATAACTCTCAAATCTTCTTCAATTTTAAGTGTGTTTCTGTATATTTTTAGTACACAACAACAGAGAAAACCTACATTCACACAGGTAGAGAGTAACAGATGGCGCCAAAAATCGGATTGGTTGTTTGAAACGAGAAGGATACTTTTTGTTCCCATCCAAAAAGAAGCAAATTTTGTTTCTGAAAGCATCTTCTATTGAACTGTCGCTAGACGTGTCGATGAAAGTTTCATCCATGATTACTTCCAGTCATATTTTGTGTACGGTAATCTTGAGGAAAGTGCTTTTCAAAACTAGTTTGAAGGACCTCTGATCGTGTAATGATGTCTCAAACTAAATCTCCCATGGGAGCTGGTTCATTGCCTTCCAAAAATGATGTAAGTGTAGAGGACGCGAAAAAGTTACTTTTCAGTACTTCAGAACAAAAAGGAGTCAACTGTGTTTTGAAAGATGACATTTTATTAACCGCGAAGAAAGCTCTTTTATCTCGTCCTTGCAGGCTAATATTCAGAATGTGAAGCCTGTCAAAGTTATCAGCTAAATGGGCCAATCTTTATCACCACTGATCATCAGCAAAAAAAATCTTCGTATCAATTTTCTTATCAGTGAGAAACATAAAAACTTCGACCCTTAGATCAAACATTCGCGTTAAAATCTTGCCGCGAGAGGTCAATTTTACTTCAGTATGAAGAAGTAAACGTTTAAATTCGCCTCTTATATCTTCACATAATAGTGTGAATAGTCATGAGTTTACAGCCCTTTCTTTGATCGAGTTTGTAACCTTTATAGCACCTGAGAAAACAACATGAAGGGTTTCGGACCTATTCTTAGAAGCCAATGCTTCTCTGTGTATTGTACAGTATGTCCTTTGACAATGACATGTAATTTTCTTCACTCTTGCTACCAGTCCTGTTGCCTGACCTTACATTGTCATGGGCCCATCTTTACAAATATGAAATATTTTTGCCAAGGTATGCCTACTTTTAACAAGTAAAGGTCAATCATATTGAAAATGTTTTCTGATGTACCATTTGATACAAGCGCTTCGAAAAATAAAAACTCTTATACTTTCATGTCAGTCAAAACGTATAAAAACGAGTAACTGCACCATTTTTGTGACATCTGTGCTCTCGTCTATTCGAAGAGAAGAATTAAGTACATCCTTGCAGCTGTAATAACATTTTTTCAATGTTGGAAGACATGTCTTCAATTCTCCTCTTTAATGTGTTGTTGGGTAATGGAATTTTTTGTATCTCTTTGGTCACTGTTCCCCCCAAAACCCCCTGGAACATGTCTTTAGCCTCGGGCAGTAGCTAAGACTCACCAATTGTGTGATGTTTTCCTTGGCAATTCTAAAACCAGTCAGATATGGGGATTTTATCAAGTTAGTAACAATGTTAATAAAATTTGCCACGCATTTGGATTCTTTTTTATAAAACGCATATTTACTTTGAAAAAGGGCAATAGGTTTTCCAACCAACTCAGAGTGTTTAGTTACTTCGATGATGTTTTAATAAAGAAGGCTTCTTGTTTTGATTTGAAAGAGTTTCTTACCGTACGACGCCTTGGGGAATTGGGCTATCACTGGTTTCTATACCGGCATATACTGAAAGACCAAATTATAAGTAGCTTTCATCATACTTGCGGTTAGGTGTTGGTTTAGGTTTTTTAAGTGCATACTTGGAGGTAGAAGGTGCTTGCTGGCTTAAAAAATTTTCATGATTAACTTAAAACACAATCACGAGTAAGTCACACAATCAAGTTAAATTTCACATCACTATTATAGTTAGTCAAGAATCAGCTGGATGAAATACGCACACTCCATGTCAGAGGCAAGCGTTCTTCGTATCAGATTCCCATTGAAAGTAACTCCTAACAAAGCGGCAACAACTACAATCAACCTTTCACTGCGTAATGATCATTGTAGTACATTGGTACAGCGCATAAGGTGGTATCAGTTGCAAAGCAGCCGGAAAACTTTCGAATAACCACCGACAAGATCCGATCAAAGTATCTCTAGCGTCAAAACAAGATAAATCATTCCCGGCCAAGGCAGCGACGACTAATGAACGGAGAGGTGCGGAGGGTACAATCCGACCTATCCTGCGCAGAGTCCGAAATAAACATTTTGTGGTAAATTGATTTTCTTTAATATTATACAGATCCTTCTTTTATCAATCAGTTTTCTCGCTATCATTTTGCTTTTAAACATAAAGTAACGCAATAGAATAATTTTACTTATGTCAGTACGTATTTTATTTACTTCTTCGCGTACCACCCCAAATGTCCTCGCCGTACCATCAGTGGTACGCGTACCACCGTATGGGAACCCTTGTGTTAGACTGAGAGTCCGCTCGAACAGTGTGTTCCTCGTAGTCCGTGATGATTCCTGACAGTTTGCAGACTGATTCTTCTGTGGATGCGCTGTTTGAAATAGAATGGAATTTTTCAGCTGGTCGAACGTTGTGTTTTCGTCGAGATCGTCGTGTATCGCGACGAGCACTCCTATCGTCCGAGCGGCATTTCACTTTGTACGCAGCGGCAACAGCAGCAAAACATTACATGAAACGGTATTGTGTTGGACACTGACAGTGCCAAGACAACTGTTATGATGAAGAATTGCTACAAATGCAGTGTAAATAATGACGCTTATGTGACTAATTTTAAGATGTTTATTTTGTTTATTTAACCCTTCGTCACACGGAACCAGTCTGTCAGTGCGGGTAAATAAGGCTATTCTCTATCTTCAATTTTCTGAACGAATTCCTCTCCTTCTGGATGTAAGTTCGCACAGGTGTTTTTCTTTCCGCTAATCTTTCCCAAAGCGAATTTTCGGCATCTCATATGCACTTAAAGGTGCAGGGGTTAATTATCTGCACCAAAATTCAGTTTTCGCATCGACCAATGGTATTGTTCAAATGAGAAACTTAATCAAAACTATGATATGTATAAATGCTGGTAAAAAATTATGCGATGTAGTATTGGCATGCCCGAGGCAGGATTCGAACCTGCTACCGTAGCGGTCGCGCGGTTCCAGACTGTAGAGCCTAGAACCGCTCGGCCACCCCGGCCGGCCACTGCAGTTAAATCATTTCTGTTGTAAGAACAGTTGTCTTACCTTTTGCCTCCAGTAAATATGAATGTACGCCTCCTGTATACACACGTATTGGAGAATCTGCTGAAATTTGTAAATATTGTAGCCAATAAACTGATGAATAAAGGCTAGCTCTATGACTGCTTGTAACTTCCTTTTCATTCTCTAGAGCCGTGTTTGATGTTATGGTTTACAGTTTATGCAAGGCACCCGTGGTCTAGAGGTAGCGTCTTTGATTAGTAATCGGTTCCTCCCGGCGGGGTCAGGGATTTTCTCTGCCTCTTGATGACTGGGTGTTGTGTGATATCCTTACGTTAGTTAGGTTTAAGTAGTTCTAAGTTCTAGGGGACTGATGACCATAGATGTTAAGTCCCATAGTGCTCAGAGCCATTTGAGCCAGTAATCGATCCCGGGCTCGAATCCCGCCATTCCTTAAATTTTAATAAATAAACAGCATCGGCGGCCGAAGACTTCCGGCATAAGAAGTTAACCTCGTTTTGCCCACGCTCTTGTCAAAGAGGTGGAGGACCGGGCAGAGGTTCAGGGCACTCTCTTGTCCTAGTGTAGGGAAGCAGCTTACTCACGCCGTATAAAATTCACATCAGTCTTTCCATTGTGTGCCAGCCTAGTCCGCTGTAACTAGCTCTGACGTTATAAATGTTGCGCTATACTTTAAAAATCAAGTAAATAACCTGAAACGTTTCTAGCATGTCAGGAGTAATACTAAATCAATATGTGTTGAATATCAGTTCAATAACTTTAACCATGTTCGAAATTTGGATGTTTTTCTGTAAAAATCATTGGCGCAACAGAAAAGAGATAGAAACTTAAAAATTTATATTTAGATTCCTTTTTCATAATAATTTAGTAGAAACAGTATTCTGGATCTCACAAATTAAAATTTTAGTTGAAATTCATGATTTTCTGGTTTTTGTCTTAAAAAGTAAGGAAGCAAGGTAGATTAAGTAGGCGAATAAATAAAGCTAGGATGTTTAAATTTAAGTAGAAGGGAGATCCGCTATAATCATAAAGATATGAGAAGTTTCAACTGAACAACTATAAAACTCTAGCTATAGCGTAACTCCAAAGAGCAAGTTCAGAGCTCGTCTACTGCGTGTAGTGTAATTAAATTAATTCTCTCGGCCAAAATATTTGACTTAGCCACGTCAGACTTTTATTATGATTACTTACCTGTGTGCTGATTGCACATTTAAATTGAGAGCTTCATCGGCCATCAGCAAAGGAAGCAATGATTTATTCGATAACTTAAAGTGGTGCATTACCAGCCCAGCGGCTAGTCGGGAGAGTGGATATGATCAGGCGTTCCCTTAGCCGTCCGCACCGAGGCTTTATATATAAGAACGCTGCGCGAGGAGAAAAGGCCCCAGTTCTCACCAGACGCTGATTAGCACACCACCTGTGCCGGGAGTCGCGTCGCGTCGGTGTCATTGCTATGAACAGCCTCGGATGCCGTAATAAGTTACTCGGGATACACGTAACCATGAAATTGTTTTCGAGTGAAGTGTTAATTCTGGGATGACTTTAATGATCTATCTTCAGTTTGTGTATGTCGTATTTTCAGGTGCCGCTGCAGGACAGACATTCTACCATTATTTAGCGTTTCGTTTGATAAACATTATCATCAAATTATGGCGAGCATTCACTTAAACATTTAATTTGATCAATTGTAGTTGCATCAGCGCATTAGACTCTGAACTGCTCTGGATTGTGTGGATTCTTTTTGGTCTGTGACTTTCAGAATATAGTGAACATTTTAGAGAAAATGGTTTTTGATTATGAATCCCAGACAATCTCCTAATTCCTCAAAGATATAAGCTGTAGCTATAAATGTATTTCTCAGATGAAGTGGGCACTAGGAATTCTAATTACAGGCTTCACGTTTTGCTAATCACTTTCTGGTTGCCAATATTGTAGTTAGAGAGCCAGTGTTGAGAACGGCAAACAACATAAATAAATAAATAATACAAAACATATTTATATTCAATTATTTCACCCGTCGCCCCACATATGTTGCTAATCGGCCGGGGAAAACAAAACATTTATATACCAATAATTCCACCCGGCGCCCCACATATGTTGCTAATCGGCCGGAAAAGAAACTGAGTAAAAGTGAAAGTGATTTTTAAATATTCGGATTCGGGAGTGAAATGCGACACGTAACTAAGTAATACAACTGTGATAGTGTTACATGTACATGTGGAGGACACAATTGGATTAACAACGCATCTGGATTGATGGAGCTGGCACTGAGTCTAGCGGCGCTGCCAGCATCGCGAGAAGCCAGTTTCGCCTCACCGCAGTCGTCCGCCGGAGCAACCGGAGCCGCGCCTGCAGTTGCGGGCCACGCAAACACACAACAGCTGTCGGAGTGCCGTCTGCAGTTCAACGCGCTGCGTCGCATCAGTAATCCTGGTACGCCGCGCCGGCAACGCCATACGTCGTGCAGAAGGAACTAAGCTCAGTGAAAAGCTGTTAAAATTTTTACTAACCTGCACTAAAAGACTGTCGGTGATGGAACCACAGAAGAAACTGAGGTTAAACTTAAATCAGAACCTATGTCTGTTGAGGGAACTGTAAATCCTGATAACGGTTCAAGTGTAAATATACATGAAAATAGTAATGTTAAAGTAAAATATGAAGTATTGTCTCCTGACAGTAGTGTGAAAAGGGGCGATGATTCAATAATAGAGACCCCTGTAGTAAAGCAGAAATCAGAAATTGTTAATTTATTGAATGATAGTTTATCTGATGAGTTAAAAACGAAACAGTCATCAGAGGTGGTAGAGTTTAAACAGGAGAAGTTAGATATGACTGATCAATCAGAAGTTTCATTTAGTTTTGATGATTCTGGCATTGGAGCTAGTTTTTCATCACCTGAGTGTGATAAAAAGCCAGCTAGTGAGCAACCCAAAGATACAGGGGCTATTGATTTAAATGTTATATTACAAGCAATAGCTACCAGTAATGCTAAAATGACAGCTGAATTAAAGTCTGAAATAACTGAGGTCAAAAGCAGTAATGCAAAAATGTCAGCCAGTAATGCCAGCTGAATTAAAGTATGAGACTGTGGCCAGCCAAACTAATTTTAATAAACGATTGGAGGTAATGGACAATACCTTCAAGGCTGGTTGCAATAAGTTGAAAGAGGATCTGGACAGTTTGAATTATAAAATTGATTACAATCATGAGGATATTAAGAAAAAGGTTGCTCAAAATTTTTCTGAAATGTATAAAACAGTAAAATCCGAAGTTGCTGAGGTTCGCAGAGACTTCCAAATGGAAGATGCGAAGCTGGAGCACAAGGTAACAGAAAAGATCGAGGCGGAATCTGAACTGTGATCAGATAGGTTTAAAGATCTTAATATAAAAGTAAACATATGTCAAGCAGAAGTAGACGCAATGAAAACTGATACTACTCATATTGTGCAAAGAGTAGATAATGTTGAATTGAGAGTAGAAAATATTAGTACTAACATTGCTAACATTGAGAGTAAAGTAGCTTCAGTAACTTCTGGTAATGGTAGTATGCAACAGGTTGTAGCTGCAAACGCCGCTTTTATCGGGTGGCGGCAGTTCTTGCGGTTCGATCCAGATAAAAATATCGACGCGCTAGGTTTCTGGAACGATTTGAAGATGTGATTCCACCCACTAGGTCTGAACGAGAGAAAATATCATTTATTAGAAGCCATTTAGCAGGTGACGCCATGCGTTGGTCAGCTGATGTTATGTTGAAGTGTAAAACATTAGCGGAATTTAAAACAGCTTTCATAAATGAGTATTGGTCTAGCAATAAGCAAAATGAAGTATTGACAGAATTTTGGAGTGGAAAACGCTTCAATGTAGGCAAGGAATCTATTAAAGAGTTTGCCAGTTCATGGATCTCACGTTTGTCACATTTGGCTGAAAAGCTAAAACCTGAAATGATAATACTAGGTCTTGAAGCCAAACTGCCATGGTATTGGCAAACTAGAATTATATCTGCCCCTGGAGACAATATGGATCGTTTCATTGAATATTTGGAACGTGTAGAGCGTGTTGCTGCCAATGAGGAGCAAGCACGTAATAACAGAAATGCTCATAGCACTAATAGTAATTTTAAGAACGAGCAGAATGGCAATGTAAACATCAGAACAGTAGGTGTTCGCCATCCTAAGAGAGGTAGGAATTGGAGAAATAATTATCAGAACCAACAATGGCATCCAATTGATAGTAATTTTGTTCCAAACAAAATTATGCGGTAAACAACAGTGCGGAAAGCAATGCTGTGCAAGTTAACTATAATGGAAATAAAGGAAACAGTATTAGGCCGAGGCAGGAAAACTAGTTCCCATCTATGAGGGCACTGGCGCTCACCAGGCGGTAATTTTTGTTAAGCCAGTAATTACAGTAATTGGTAAGACAGATCAGAATACTCAGACTGAACATGTGGATGAGGGGTTGGTAGCATCTAAGGATATAATAGAAATATTAGATCACTCACAGTATTTGATAGATACCGTGTTAGAGACGCTTTCTAAGTGGGAAGAGAAAGAGAAGGCGCAGCAGTGTAATGGTAGGGAAGAGCTACAAAATACTGAATTGTCAGGTGAAGAAGCAGAAGAAATTCATGCTTATATTTACGATGAGGATGATGTGCTCTTATCTAAAGTGCCTGTGCAGGATGTTGATAATGTACTAATAGATTTAGGACAGGATATAAGTGAGAATGTAGAGGGTAGCCTGTTGGGGGTTGATGAACCCAGTAGCTGTGACCAGTTGCCATTTGAGAAGGAACCCAACGATAGTAGTGAAAGTGGTTTAGCTGTAACTAGTGTTATGCCCGGTCTGGAGGCGCAGAATCGCTCAGACTACAGAAATTTGGGTCATGTTCAGCAAACTAAATGTAATGAAGTTGTGCGGTGTTTCGATTTGAAATTAATAGACCGACTGGAAAAGGCAGCTGAAAATGTAATTCAGGAAACCCCTACACACTTTGACCTAAATGTAATGAAGACAGATGTCGATCACTTTAGTTGGAGACAAATCCAAAAGGAGCCATTGGATGAGTTTGAGGAAACACCTGTACAAACTAGAATAAGCCACCCTATAATAATAGTGAATATGTTGGGTATCAATGTACGTTGTCTCTTAGACAGTGGATGTGAGGTGAGTGCGATATCTCAGTCCTTCATTGATGCATTACCTGGTAAAGACAAGCTTACAGTAATGAGGGTATCAGGACTAAGAATAATTGGTGCTACTGGCAAGGTGTCAAAAACGGTAAAGCAAGAAGCTTTGCTGCCCTTTAACATTAATGGTAATTTAATTGATCATCCATGCTTAATTGTAAACAATCTCAGTATTGAGGTTTTAATTGGCATAGATTTCTTGTCAAAATATCAGAGTGATGTTGACTCTGAAAGAAGCCAGTTAAAAATGGTCTTGCCGATAACCGGAGTAATTATGGTACCTTTTATTGGTAAACATGTAGTAACTAATGATGAAACTTGGGAGCTGCCTATACGAGTTCTGAAAAATAGGAGATATTGGGACGAAAGTGTTAATCTTAGTAAAAGTAAGCTAAACACATTAGAAAGAAAGAAGCGTCATGACACAAAAGCTGTACCCACCAGTTTGTCAAAACCAAGGAAAAATCAAAGAAAATAAATGCAGAAACAAAGAAATTCATGTTCGTATACCAAGGACCTTTCAGGATCATAGGAAAACCACATGCCAATGCATATAGGCTAGAGTACCCTAAGAGTAAAAAGCTATTAGGTCTCAGGAACGTGATCGACCTAAAGAAGTTCATAGGTAGTGAATGAATTCTGTAGGGAGGAGGTTGTTCTGTAACCTCTACACAGTGTGGCAGCCGTGCAGTCCCAGCTGTGTGAGATCTTTCACATTTAAGATCTCACTCTCTCTTCATCTTTTCTATCCACCTAAAATTTCGACCTCTTCGTTCCAACACATTAAATTTTCCGTTATGGTTATCAAACCAATAATAAACTAATGAATTCTGTAACCTCTACACAGTTTGGCAGCTGTGCAGTCCCAGCTGTGTGAGATCTTCTTTCCTTTTCAGGTCTCACTCATTCTTCATCTTTCCTATTCACCAAAGTTTCGACTCCTTCTTTGCAATACTAAAATTTTCCGTCATGGCTATCAAGCCATAAGTTCTGTAACCATTCTGTCCACCGATTAGTGAAAAAAAAACCCTAATGTGACAAACCTAACAGTGACATGAACAACAGAGAAGTATGATGTAATTAAAAAACAAAGGTGTTTGAGTAACAAGCATGCATAGAACCCTGGTAATATTATAAGTACAAAGTTGTTGTTTTATTGGATATGGTCCAGTAACAGTAATTTAAAAAGATATACAAATTCGTGTACAAGCAGGATCTGAAGTGGCAGTGAAACCTATTGTATGCTGTAGAGCTAACTAATTAATAGTAAAAGAGATTGCTTAGTGTTATGAAAAATATGTAGATAAGTTGTAAGAATGAACTCACCTTGTGTAGCAAGGAATGGCAGTGTAATAGAATTGAACAGTGTTTGTGGTTGAGACGTGAAGGGCACGTCCTTGAAATATTTATAAGATTGGAGCTGGTCGTTATTTGGTGTAGTGTGTGACAGAACAAACCTACAGGTATTGAGGTTATGAGTTGGAGGCGTGAATGCGACCATAGATACCCTTATGTTAGATGAGACAGAGCAGCTCGTGGTGTCCTATAGGTTTAAGGAATTTAGCATTACGCTCGTCCATAATTACTTAATGCACTTTACTGGTAGGTCGAGAGAGACTACCTGAGGTTTCAGCGTCCGATCGAGTGGAAATGGATTGCCACGTGAGCAAACTGATCAACTGCAATACACTATAGATATGAAATAAATGTGCTATTCTATGCGTTAAATGTTAATAGAGGGAGTGTTAAATAAGTACATACACTAGCAACATAACTGAGTAACATAATGGCAGACGTGAAACATTATTTATAGCTCAGCATAAATACACTTCGATGAAGTAAGTACATAATTGCAAATGTGGAACTGACACAGCAGCAGAGGACCAATAACTGGATTTAGTAGTCAACTAAACGTAGTGTGTTTTGAACACTCAGAACTGTACTATTACCAGAAGTTACTCACATGTACAAAGAAGCTGAGAAGACAACTACTAATCAAATATACTGATACTGTGTCTAAGAATAAGGTAATCGAAGATGAGTCAGTTAAGTAAATAAAATACAGATTTGTCAGGAATGTACCGAGCATTGGTACAGTGTTCCGGCCCAGAAATAATAAATTGAAATTAAATAGGATTTATGATTGTATGCCTTGAGCATAAATTTTCTCTAGTACGTGACTAACGGCGTTTTGAGCCATTTGGTTATCGATTTTATGACAGTTAAGTAACCGCGAGAGTAAAATTGAAAAAGTTCTGTTAACTTTGTTCCAGTAACATATTGAAAGATAAAATGTATATATCCCCATTTCATTGTGACCCACCCTTAGATATTAAGTGAACAGAGTCTGAGGCACTCTTTTTGTTTGATCTACAGGACAAACCAGATAATGGCAGCCTGGTAGCTGCGTGAAAGCGTGGAGTGACTTGGACACAACTCACAGTGACCCCTCCCCTTTCCCCATGTGATTTAGAGTGAACGTGAAGGACGCACACCATAGCAACTTCCCCTCCTCTACCCTTGTGAATGGAAGTGTAGAACGCCAGCCAAAGCGGCTACAACCACGTGTGTAAAAATGAAATTGTCATGATTTGTGAAATTTTCTTTCAGGTTTAGAAAAGACTGCTAAGACATAATTATCTGTTTATGTATCATGAGTAACTGTGTTTTTTCTTTGAATTTGTGTATGTAAAAATGTATTTAATGGATTTAAGATTTTCATAATTTTACATATTTTATGTGTTTGTCTGTCTAAGGCAATATGTATGCCAAAGTGTTTCATTGATTTTGCTTAAATTTTGAGTGATAATGTTGCTTAAGAGGCAGTGAACATGCCAGCAATTTAAATAATTGAAGTAGGTAGTAAGTTTTCTTTTAATATTTCTATATGTTTACATTTAAATTTTAATTTTTCATAGGCAGTTAAGCTGTACTCTTGCTTCCCTTTCCCATTTACATTCAAAAAAATTAAGTAGAGGGTGATGTAGGGAAGCAGCCTACTCACGCCGTATAAAATTCACATCAGTCTTTCCATTGTGTGCCAGCCTAGTCCGCTGTAACTAGCTCTGACGTTATAAATGTTGCGCAATACTTTAAAATTCAAGTAAATAACCTGAAACGTTTCTAGCATGTCAGGAGTAATACTAAATCAATATGTGTTGAATATCAGTTCAATAACTTTAACCATGTTCGAAATTTGGATGTTTTTCTGTAAAAATCATTGGCGCAACAGAAAAGAGCTAGAAACTTAAAAATTTATATTTAGATTCCTTTTTCATAATAATTTAGTAGAAACAGTATTCTGGATCTCACAAATTAAAATTTTAGTTGAAATTCATGATTTTCTGGTTTTTGTCTTAAAAAGTAAGGAAGCAAGGTAGATTAAGTAGGCGAATAAATAAAGCTAGGATGTTTAAATTTAAGTAGAAGGGAGATCCGCTATAATCATAAAGATATGAGAAGTTTCAACTGAACAACTATAAAACTCTAGCTATAGCGTATCTCCAAAGAGCAAGTTCAGAGCTCGTCTACTGCGTGTAGTGTAATTAAATTAATTCTCTCGGCCAAAATATTTGACTTAGCCGCGTCAGACTTTTATTATGATTACTTAGGCTAGGCGCAAATTGAGAAGCGTATAGCACGTGTGACGTGACACTAGACTACAGCGCGACACGCACGTGCCGCACGGGTCACGCGGGTGCAGCGCATATTGCGACGCGTACACCATACTTCGCACGCGCCGACTGACGACGCTCTGCGCTGACTGAACCGAAGCGCGCACAACCTCTTATCTTTCTCAAACGATTTTACAGAAACTATTCTCTGAAAATATATTATTTTTGCCTTACTTGTAGCGTTATATGTCAGCTTCGTGACGAAGTGCCCATCACCTCGCTAATGACCATTCTTATTGTGATGTACACATTTTAGTAAGACACTACGCAAAACTCAAAAAGTTTGCAACGAAAATTAGGGGTAGGTATGATTTTGCGTTTGGTGCGTATTACACCATATGTTGCTGCGTATGAAATTCAGCTAACATGCTGAATTTTTGTTTAGACGTGGGAGGAGATCTCTATCTGCCTCCGATCTCGAGAAAATGGATCCCATGTAGCGCGCTCACTTCCGATCTCACGCCCCCGAGATTGAAATACTCGCAACATTTCTCGTATCTCCTAAACCGCTCGAGACATCGAAACGAAAGTTTGGCGAATGATAGCACACAAGGAGGAGAGTGTTTTGCCAATTATTAAACACACGGAACTTTATCTATGGCGATTTATCACTACTTATACTTCTTTTATTTATCTCACTCCAGTGACTGTAATTTTTGAGGAGTTATCGACAGCTAGCGAAACAAGAGCTTCCTAGTTTGAAAATAAACATGAAATTTCTTCTTTTATGTTACTGCAAACGAGGTTTTTCGTAAGCTATTCAGCTCTGTGAATGCCAATTACTTGTTTAATGAGGCCCTCCGTTTCGGAATTCTGTCTCAATAGCTGATGTGAGATGAGTTTGTCAAATTACATTGTGACAAAGGAAGTACAATTAAACCAGTCACCAAGAGAAATATGGCCTTTACTCATAAATAGTGATGCTTCTTCGAATGAGAAAAGGTTAACAACTCACACAAAAACAGATTGGCAATTCTGTTGCTATTTTGGTGGAATCCCCGTAACCCATCGTATTTTTAACACTGAGCGACTGGAATGGAAACTTACCAAAGGATTTTATTCCTTCTCTTGATCTGAGCAGTAGTAAAATAATGACGAGCGTTCCTTCAGGCGGAATGATAGGCACATGGCAGATACTGTTCACTCACCTAGGGCTTGCCAAACTGACAATGCGTGATCGCAAATAAAATAGTTGTTATTGAGAAAAATAAACAATTGATATGTCGCACTACACAATGGTCAGTGTATTGTCAGCAGCGAAGGATAATGCGCGCGACAGGAATGCACAAGCTAGCCATGTGTGCCTTGTGAAATGGAGTTCGAAAACATTGTCACGAAAGTAGACCTGCCTTTGTCAGCAGCACATTTCAACAAATTAAATATATCTAATCATAACACTCTTTTAGGATATTCCTACTTTCGTAATAATACCGACCATTTTCTTCATTTGTGTAGCCTGTTGCTGTATAGTTAGTTTATTAATGCTGATAATGTTCATGCAACAATTGAAATACTTTTTCTCATCACGGCGAACCAATTAAAACATTGTTATTTGTGACTGCATTTCGACTGTTTCTAGCTTGCAGTGGAAATATGTTGTTCACATGCATGTAGTACAGTGTGTCGTATTACATTATTACATCCATATTCAGAGTAATCGCTGTGAAACTTCTATACTTCAGATCTTGGACGCTTTTTACCAGATGCACAAAGGGATCACACCTGTGGAGATTCTCCCTTTCTAAATTTTTGTAACAGATCGTACAGATACGCTAGCTTACTAGGCAGCGAGAAGATAACCTTGCTTTACTTTCCTGCCTTGATTCTTAATCACATGATTTTATAATATTCCTTGCTTCCTTAATCACTACCCTCTGTCCCTTCTTGCGATCTGAAAACATCGCGGAGGCAGATGGTGCAATTCCAGCGGCCAATGGCTCATCAGTTACTGAAGTATACATTTTTCTTGACAGAAGATAAACAAAACAAAACTATGCACATATAAATAACAGAAAAGTATAACGTGCTAACGAAGAAAGCTGGAGCGTTTAAATGGCGAAAAACGAAACACTACCCAAAGGCAATAAAATTCAGTACACAGTAAGGCAAAATTTATCGTATGGGCAATATTACCACTGCTCATATGCGCCGTTCCGATGTGAGCATATGGCCGGGCTACTTTTCCGCTCCCCGCCTCAGATTTCCCACGGTGCTAGCGAGCCAAGCGCGACGCGCGGCGCGAGAAACTGTGCCTCAACCACAACGCCGCGCGACCTGGCGCAGGCGCGTGTCGCGTCCCAGTCGCGTCGCGTCGCAATTTGCGCGGTCCCATTTGAACCTGTGATGTTACAAAAACACGCGCTGCGCTGCGTCGCGCCACACGCGCTATACGCGTCTCAATTTGCGCCTAGCCTTACCTGTGTGCTGATTGCACATTTAAATTGAGAGCTTCATCGGCCATCAGCAAAGGAAGCAATGATTTATTTGATAACTTAGAGTGGTGCATTACTAGCCCAGCGGCTACTCGGGAGAGCGGATTTGATCAGGCGTTCCCTTAGCCGTCCGCACCGCGGCTTTATATATAAGAACGCTGCGCGAGGAAAAAAGGCCCCAGTTCTCTCCAGACGGTGATTGGCACACCACCTGTGCCGGGAGTCGCGTCGCGTCGGTATCATTGCTATGAACAGCCTCGGATGCCGTAATAAGTTACTCGGGATACACGTAACCATGAAATCGTTTTCGAGTGAAATGTTGATTCTGGGATGACTTTAATGATCTGTCTTCAGTTTGTGTATGTCGTATTTTCACGTGCCGCCGCAGGACAGACATTCTACCATTATTTAGCGTGGCGTTTGATGAACAATATCATCAAATTATGGCGAGCATTCACTTAAACACTTAATTTGATCAATTATAGTTACATCAGCGCATTAGACTCTGAACTGCTCTGGTAGTTGGATTGTGTGGATTCTTTTTGGTCTGTGACTTTCAGAATATAGTGAACATTTTAGAGAAAATAGTTTTTGATTATGAATCCTAGACAATCTCCTAATTCCTCAGAGCTATAAGCTGTAGCTATAAATGTATTTCTCAGATGAAGTGGGCACTAGGAATTCTAATTACAGGCTTCACGTTTTACTAATCACTTTCTGGTTGCCAATATTGTAGTTAGAGAGCCAGTGTTGAGAAAGGCAAACAACATAAATAAATAAATAATAAAAAACATATTTATATTCAATTATTTCACCCGCCGCCCCACACTAGGGGTCGGAAACTTCACCTAAAGGCGAAAGAATCAGTAGTGATCAACGGCATGAGGATGCAGAAGGCAATGGAAACGACTTCATTAAAGACACTTAACGTGTAGGCACAGGACACGTGGCCTGTAATTGAAAAGTGTCATGATGATCTCTCCATTGGCAAAAGAATCCGAAATAGTCCCTCATTCAGATATCTGGGAGGGGACTGCTAAGAGGGAGGTGACCATGAGAAAAAGATTGAATAATCGACGGAAGGATAACGTTCCTCGATTAGGAATGTGGAATGTCAGAAGCTTGAACGAGATAGGGAAACTAGAATATCTGAAAAGGGAAATGCAAAGGCTTAGCCTAGATACAGTAGGGGTCAGTGAAGTGAAATGGAAAGAAGGATTTCTGGTCAGATGAGTTTAGGGTAATATCAACAGCAGTAGAAAATGGTATAACAAGAGTAGGATTTCTTATGAATAGGAAGGTAGGGCAGTGAGTGTGTTGCTTTGAACAGTTCAGGGATAGGATTGTTTTGATCAGAACGACAGCAAGCCAACATCGACAACGATGGTTCACGTATATATGCCGACGTCGTAAGCTGAAGATGAAGAGATAGAGGAAGTATATCAGGATATGTAAAGGGTAATACAATACGTGAAGGGAGACGAAAATCTGATAGTCATGGGAGACTGTAATGCAATTGTAAGAGAAGAAGCAGAAGAAAAGGTTACAGGAGAGTATGGGCTTGGGTCAAGGAGTGAGAGAGGAGAAAGACTAATTTAGTTATGTAACAAGTTTCAGCTAGTAATAGCGAATACTCCGTTCGAAAATCACAAGAGGAGGAGGCATACTTGGAAAGGGTTGGATGATACGGGAAGATTTCAGTTAGATTACATCATGGTCGGACAGAGATTCCGTAATCAAATGCTGGAATGTAAGGTGTACCCAGCAGCAGATATAGAGTCAGATAACTAGTATATAGTAACGATGGAGAGTAGGCTGAAGTTTAAGGTGCTAGTCAGGAATAAACAATACGCAAAGAAGTGGGATACAGAAGTACTAAGGAATGGCGACATACGCTTGAAGTTCTCTAAGGCTATAGATAAAGCGATAAGGAATAGCCCAGTAGACAGTACAGTTGAAGAGGAATAGACATCTCTAGAAAGGGCCATCACAGAACTTGGAAAGAAAAACATAGACACTAAGCTAATTGCGAAGAAACCATGGGTAACAGAAGAACTACTTCATTTGATCGATGGAGGGATGAAGTACAAAAATGTTTCGGGAAACTCAACAATATAGAAATACAAGTCGCTGAGGAATGAAATAAATAGAAAGTGCAGGGAAGCTAAGACGAAATGGCTCCATGAAAAACGTAAAGAAATCGAAAGAGAAATGATTGTCGGAAGGACAGACTCAGCATACAGGAAAGTCAAAACAACCTTCGGTGACATTAAAAGCAAGAGTGGTAACATTAAGAGTGCAACGGGAATTCCACTGCTAAATGCAGAGGAGAGAGTGGAGAGATGGAAAGAATACACTGAAAGCCTCTACGAGTGGGAAGATTTGTACGATGTGATGGAAGAGGAAACAGGAGTCGATTTAGAAGAGATAGGGGATCCAGAATTAGAATCGGAATTTAAAAGAGCTTTGGAGGACATAAATCAAATAAGGCAGAAGGGATAGATAACATTCCATCGGAATTTCTGAATCTGTGGGGGAAGTGGCAACAAAACGACTATTCACGTTGGTGTGTAGAATGTATGAGTCTGGCGACATACAATCTGACTTTCGGAAAAATATCATACATACAATTCCGAAGAATGGAAGAGCTGATAAGTGCAAGAATTATCGCACAATCAGCTTAACAGGTCATACATCCAAGTTGATGGCAAGAATAATATATAGAAGAATAGGAAAGAAGATTGAGGATGTGCTAGATGACGATCAGTTTGGCTTTAGGAAAAGTAAAGGCACCAGAGAGGCATTTCTGACGTTGCAGTTGACGATGAAAGCAAAAATAAAGAAAAATCAAGAGACGTTCATAGGATTTGTTGACCTGGAAAAAGCGTTCGGCAATGCAAAATGGTGCAGGATGTTCGAAATTCTGAGAAAGGTAGGGGTAAGGTATAGGGAGAGACGGCTAATATGCAATATGTACAAGAGCCGAGAGGGAATAATAACAGTGGACGACCAAGAACGAAGTGCTCAGATAATAAAGGGAGTAAGACAGGGTTGTAGTCTTTCAGCCCTACTATTCAATTTGTATATCGAAGAAGCTATGATGGAAATTAAACAAAGGTTCAGGAGTGGGATTAAAATTCAAGATGGTAGGATATCACTGATGCGGTTCGCTGGTGACATTCCTATCCTGAGTGGAAGTGGAGAAGAATTACAAGATCTACTGAATGGAATGAACAGTGTAATGCATATGGATTGAGAGAAAATCGAAGAAGGACGATAGTAACGAGATGTATCAGAAATGAGAATGGCGAGAAACTTAACATCTGGATTGGTGGTCACGGAGTAGGTGATGTTAAGGAATTCTGCTACCTAGGCAGGAAAATAACCAACGACTGACAGAGCAAGTAGGACATCAAAAGTAGACCATCACTGTTAAAAAGGGTATTTCTGGTCAATAGAAATCTACTAGTATCAACCATAGACGTTGTTTTGAGGAAGAAATTTCTGAGACTGTACATTTTGAGCACAGCATTGTATGATAGCGAACCATGGACTGTGGGAAAACTAGAAGAGAATTGAGGCATTTGAGATGTGGTGCTACAGACAAATGTTGAAAACTAGGTGGACTGATAAGATTAGAAATGAGGAGGTTCTGCGCAGAATCAGAGAGGAAAGAAATACGTGGAAAGCACTGAGGAGAAGAAGGGACAGGATAATAAGACATCTGTTTAGACACAAGGGAATGACTTCCATGGTACTAGAGGGAACTGTAGAGGGCGAAAACAGTAGAGGAAGACAGAGATTGGAATACATCCAGCAAATGATTGAGGACGTAGGTTGCAAGTGCTACTCTGAGATGAAGAGGTTGACAGAGGAGAGGAATTCGTGCCGGGCCACATCAGACCAGTCAGAAGACTGATGGCCCCCGCCCCCCTCCCCACAAAAAAGGTAGATTATACTGTCTACCAGGCAAACTATAGTCTGTGATCACGATATTACAAATTTGTGAAATATTGGTGAATTAATTGTTCTCTGTTTGCATTATTGCAGGCAAAGTATAATGCTTTCAGACTGTGATCAGACTCTCTACTTCGATATTGCAAAAGTGCACTTGTAAATGTCACCTTCTCATTCCACATGTATGAGAATGCAACGCAACATGATGAATTGAGTCAATTTTGGCCATCCAGTGCGGTTTTACATTTACTAGCAACATCTAACCTGTACCATATGCACATATTTTGTATAGTTATTTGTATGTGCCATGGATCATGGCTGTGGCATCTCGCTAAGATGTGGAACGAGTTAGTTACACAGTTTAGATCACTGTCTTAAGAATTTTTTTCGTAGAGTAATTAAAACTTCAGTCAGTTCATTATCGATCTCTCTGTCTTATCTACCTTTTTCACCTATCTCTCTCTCTCTCTCTTTTCCTTCTATTGAGTGTCAGTTTATAGTGACGGATGACTGTAGCAAGATTAGGTAACCCTTTTGGGTGACACGCTGCTAGAAACCTGAGATGAATGGGTAGCTATGCGCATATGTGTGACTGGCAATCCACAGCAGTTTGAGGAAAATTCTCTGGCTATGCCTGACGGTTGCCAACCGTTCGTGACCCTATTCGAACAACTGACTGTTAGTCACGAATCGTGAGCGTCGCTGCTAGTGTGGAGTTTTCGCAGTGCGCATTCATTTGATTATTTCGGATTGCTGCTCAAACAGCCCCTAACATTAGTGCTGCTACTCTACTGTGTGACAACCCAGAGACAGTCGCACAAGGCGTACCGTGGACTGACTCATGTGCACATTTGAAAATTTTGTCGTGTATAGATACTAGCATTATGTAACGAAACCTGGCAAAATAGCAGCTGCATTACTTTTTTATCACTACATAACAGATACCTCATTACGTCTGCCATTTGCGAGAAACGAAGTGCGAAACGAGTGGTAATATATTTTCAGTGGCATATTATTAACAAGTATGCCAGTCCTCGAACTACAGTTTTAGTATTACGTGATGGTGTTACCTTTAACAGACTAAGGTGGACAATTTCTCCGTCAGAGAGTAAGTGCATTTTAGCTTCAAAACTTGTATATTTGTCGAAATAATCCCATTTTCTGTCAATCCACGTTGTATTTCCAGCGAGTACTCCACAAGTCAAATTTCACTCACGGTCGAATATTTATCTGGCAGACAGCTTTAATCAATACAAAACTGTTGACGCTTTCGTTGCTACTTGATGACGTATTGGATGTTGGCTTTTGTCTCGGGATCATCCGCAGGCAACAACGCCAGCTGCATGTTCTGCCGGGACGCCAGAAAGTCGCTAAACAAAAGTGGCTGAAGATCTCGAGTCAAAAGCCAGAAGACAATACATCAGCTTTAACCGGTTTTTTTAAACTCTCAGGAAGTTTCATACCAGACCATACTTCGCTGCAGAGTGAACAATTCATTCAGGAAACAACCTCGTAGGATGCGGCTGTGAAATTTCTCCGTGATAGCCTTCCTTCCGGGGCGTGAAGGCCCAGCAAGACATATAGACAACTTTCTGTGAAATCTGGTAAGAAGAAGGGCACTGGCGGAATTGAGGCTGTGAAGGCCGGTCCTCTGTCGTGCTTGGATATCTGTCAGTAGGCGCATTGTCTAATAAGGCAAGGTTCTGGATTTGACTCTCGGTCTGGCACACAGTTTTCATCCCAGGAAGTTTCATGATGGCGCATATTTCACGGCAGACTGAAAGATCCATTCTGGCTGTCCAGTGATATATTTAGGGAGGTATGTTTGCAGCAGGACTTCAGAGAGTACTGAAATTACTGAACAGGGTGTAAGTAGGCTGTTTAGGTTTTTATGTTGGTAACGCCACGTAGCGCTCTGTATGATAATGACTGACTGTGCTGTGTCAATCTGTGGCTGGTTGGACTCATTGTTGGAATATTCGCTGTTGTAGTGTTGGGCAGTTGGATGTGAACAGCGTGTGAACAGCGCATAGCGTTGTGTAGTTGGAGGTGAGCCGCCAGCAGTGGTGGTTTATGGACTTCTACATTATCCGCAAAACTCTTCGACGGTGATTGTGCACCCGCACAGTCGCAACAAATGGCTGCTGGCCATCTCTACAAGGACTACAGTGGGTCTGCATCTATGGTGGCCTGCCAATACCATCACCTCTACAACGAGTACCTTTGATGGCCCACCAATACCATTATTTATACATGGACTGCAGTGGGTCTGCACCTCTGGTGGCCCACCAGTACCATAATCTTTACCAGGACTACAGTGGGTCTGCTCTGTGATGACCTACGTACCAATATTCTTCTAAATTTCGGCTGACTGCTGTGGGTTTGCTCTGGTGTGGCCCATTACCTGTCTGCATGTCAAGAGTCAGCACTGTCTTTCCGTTGGAAGGACAACACTACTTCTTCAAGCCTGCATGGAAATCCACTACTTCCGTGTGCATTTTCTTTCACTGATCAGACTTTGTGCAATGTAATTACCACTGTGATGAATGATCAGGACTGTTTTTATGGACAGTGGACAAATTTTGTTTTTGACCAACAGTGTATCAATAATTGTGTGCATTTGATATATTTGTTAGCGTTAATATAAAAAAAATTTAACAAGCATGTATTGGGCACTACCGAAAACAATTTGTAATATTTTTGTGGGGAGCATTGCGGCTATGTAAGTAGGCTGTTTAGGTTTTTGTGTTGGTAACGCCACGTAGCGCTCTGTATGAAAATCGCTGACTGTGCTGTGTGCAATCTGTGGCTGGTTGGACTCATTGTTGGAACATTCGCTTGTGTAGTGTTGGGCAGTTGGATGTGAACAGCTGTGCAGCTGGAGGTGAGCCGCCAGCAGTGGTGGATGTGGGGAGAGAGATGCCAGAGTTTTGAGAGCGGACGATCTGGACGTGTGTCCGTCAGTAAAAGGAAATTTGTCAGACTGGATGTCATGAACTGATATATATTATGACTTTTGAACACTATTAAGGGCCGGCCGGAGTGGCCGAGCGGTTCTGGGCGCTACAGGTTGGAACCGCGCGACCGCTGCGGTTGCAGGTTCGAATCCTGCCTCGGTCATGGTTGTGTGTGATTTTCTTAGGTTAGTTAGGTTTAGGTAGTTCTAAGTTCTAGGGGACTGATGACCTCAGCAGTTAAGTCCCGTAGTCCTCAGAGCCATTTGAACCATTTTTTGAATATATATATAAAATGACTTTTAGACTCTATTAAGGTAAATACATGGTTTGTTCTCTATCAAAATCTTTCATTTGCTAACTATGCCTATCAGTAGTTAGTGCCTTCAGTAGTTAGAATCTTTCATTTAGCTGGCAGTATTGGCGCTCGCTGTATTGCAGTAGTTCGAGAAACGAAGATTTTTGTGAGGTAAGTGATTCATGAAAGGTATAGGTTGCTTTTAATCAGGGCCATTCTTTTGTAGGGATTATTGAAAGTCAGGCTGCGTTGCGCTATATATATATATATATATATATATATATATATATATATATATATATATATATTATTGAAAGTCAGGCTGCGTTGCGCTATATATATATATATTTATTGTGTGATAATCATAATAAGTAACGAGAGAAATGTCTGAGTACATTCAGTTTTGCTCAGCTGTTTGAAAGTCAAATAACGTAAGAGGTTTATCCGCACAGTCATTTACAGTTTTTCTAAGGGGACGTAAGAAGGGTAGACGTTCGGATTTGAAATGTTTTTCTTTCCCCACTAGCAAAGCGCCTCTCTGATCACATACAGTGTCATGAAGAAATCCACTGACTGACCAACAAAAGTGAAGCGCACATCTCAAGTCGGAAAGAAACTTCACGATTTGAGAGGGGGTTTGGTGTTATTTCATTGATTACAAAATAGAGTTAAATTTACGAAGTACTTGGCAATATGAGTCCACTTATCAGTATGACACTGCAACCCCTCTGGCCTCGATTCACGCACTGGTTCGTTTGGGAAGGTCGTCGTAAAGCCGTTGTATTCTCTCCTCAGGCAAGCTGGTCACTGATCCTGGCACTGGGACGGAGTTGATGCCTGACCCGTCCCATACATGTTCTATCAGGAGCAGGTCTGCTGATCATGCTCGCCATGGACGTACCTCAACATCACACAGGCAGTTCATAGAGACACATGTGGACGAGCATTATCCTGTTGAAAAGTGGCACAATACTGTCGCATGAGAGGTATCGCATGAGGTCATAGGATTTCTGTGACATATCATTGTGGCGTCAGAGTTCCCTCAATCACTACCAACCGTGAACTCACGTCCTACCCGATAGCTACCGTCCAAAATATTTGCGGGAGATGAAATAGAATTCACCATCAGGAACAAAGCCACCAGCGTTCACTCACTGTTCAGATCGATATTTTGTTTCTAGCGCGAAATGCTGACTACAAAAATCATCTACAATAACATATTTTTGTGCGATATTTGTTGGATCTTCGTTTTTTTTTTTTTTTTTTTTTTTTGGTCGTCAATCTACTGACTGGTTTGATGCGGCCCGCCACGAATTCCTTTCCTGTGCTAACCTCTTCATCTCAGAGTAGCACTTGCAACCTATGTCCTCAATTATTTGCTTGACGTATTCCAATCTCTGTCTTCCTCTACAGTTTTTGTCCTCTACAGCTCCCTCTAGTACCATGGAAGTCATTCCCTCATGACTTAGCAGATGTCCTATCATCCTCTCCCTTCTCCTTATCAGTGTTTTCCACATATTCCTATCCTCTCCGATTCTGCGTAGAACCTCCTCATTCCTTATCTTATCAGTCCACCTAATTTTCAACATCCGTCTATAGCACCACATCTCAAATGCTTCGATTCTCTTCTGTTCCGGTTTTCCCACAGTCCATGTCTCACTAACATACAATGCTGTACTCCAGACGTACATCCTCAGAAATTTCTTCCTCAAATTAAGGCCGGTATTTGATATTAGTAGACTTCTCTTGGCCAGAAATGCCTTTTTTTGCCATAGCGAGCCTGCTTTTGATGTCCTCCTTGCTCCGTCCGTCATTGGTTGTTTTACTGCCTAGGTAGCAGAGTTCCTTAACTTCACTGACTTCGTGACCATCAATCCTGATGTTAAGTTTCTCGCTGTTCTCATTTCTGCTACTTCTCATTACCTTCGTCTTTCTCCGATTTACTCTCAAACCATACTGTGTACTGATTAGACTGTTCATTCCGTTCAGCAGATCATTTAATTCTTCTTCACTTTCACTCAGGATAGCAATGTCATCAGCGAATCGTATCATTGATATCCTTTCACCTTGTATTTTAATTCCACTCCTGAACCTTTCTTTTATTTCCATCACTGCTTCCTCGATGTACAGATTGAAGAGTAGGGGCGAAAGGCTACAGCCTTGTCTTACACCCTTCTTAATACGAGCACTTCGTTCTTGATCGTCCACTCTCATTACTCCCTCTTGGTTGTTGTACATATTGTATATGATCCGTCTCTCCCTATAGCTTACCCCTACTTTTTTCAGAACCTCGAACAGCTTGCACCATTTTATATTGCCGAACGCTTTTTCCAGGTCGACAAATCTTATGAAAGTGGCTTGATTTTTCTTTAGCCTTGCTTCCATTATTAGCCGTAACGTCAGAATTGCCTCTCTCGTCCCTTTACTTTTCCTAAAGCCAAACTGATCGTCACCTAGCGCATTCTCAATTTTCTTTTCCATTCTTCTGTATATTATTCTTGTAAGCAGCTTCGATGCATGAGCTGTTAAGCTGATAGTGCGATAATTCTCGCACTTGTCAGCTCTTGCCGTCTTCGGAATTGTGAGGATGATACTTTTCCGAAAGTCAGATGGTATATCGCCAGACTCATAGATTCTACACACCAACGTGAATAGTCGTTTTGTTGCCACTTCCCCCAATGATTTTAGAAATTCTGATGGAATGTTATCTATCCCTTCTGCCTTATTTGACCGTAAGTCCTCCAAAGCTCTTTTAAATTCCGATTCTAATACTGCATCCCCTATCTCTTCTAAATCGACTCCTGTTTCCTCTTCCATCACATCGTACAAATCTTCCCACTCGTAGAGGCTTTCAGTGTATTCTTTCCATCTCTCCACTCTCTCCTCTGCATTTAGCAGTGGAATTCCCGTTGCACTCTTAATGTTACCACTCTTGCTTTTAATGTCACCGAAGGTTGTTTTGACTTTCCTGTATGCTGAGTCTGTCCTTCCGACAATCATTTCTCTTTCGATTTCTTTACATTTTTCATGGAGCCATTTCGTCTTAGCTTCCTGCACTTCCTATTTATTTCATTCCTCAGCGACTTGTATTTCTGTATTCCTGATTTTCCCGGAACATGTTTGTACTTCCTCCTTTCATCAATCAACTGAAGTATTTCCTCTGTTACCCATGGTTTCTTCGCAACTACCTTCTTTGTACCTATGTTTTCCTTCCCAACTTCTGTGATGGCCCTTCTTAGAGATGTCCATTCCTCTTCAACTGTACTGCCTACTGCGCTATTCCTTATTGCTGTGTCTATAGCGTTAGAGAACTTCAAACGTATCTCGTCATTCCTTAGTACTTCTGTATCCCACTTCTTTGCGTATTGATTCTTCCTGACTAATGTCTTGAACTTCAGCCTACTCTTCATCACTACTATATTGTGATCTGAGTCTATATCTGCTCCTGGGTACGCCTTACAATCCAGTATCTGATTACGGAATCTCTGTCTGACCATGATGTAATCTAATTGAAATCTTCCCGTATCTCCCGGCCTTTTCGAAGTATACCTCCTCCTCTTGTGATTCTTGAACGGGGTATTCGCTATTACTAGCTGAAACTTGTTACAGAACTCAATTAGTCTTTCTCCTCTTTCATTCCTCGTCCCAAGCCCATATTCTCCTGTAACCTTTTCTTCTACTCCTTCCCCTACAACTGCATTCCAGTCGCCCATGACTATTAGATTTTCGTCCCCCTTTACATACTGCATTACCCTTTCAATATCCTCATACACTTTCTCTATCTGTTGATCTTCAGCTTGCGACGTCGGCATGTATACCTGAACTATCGTTGTCGGTGTTGGTCTGCTGTCGATTCTGATTAGAACAACCCGGTCACTGAATAGTTCACAGTAACACACCCTCTGCCCTACCTTCCTATTCATAACGAATCCTACACCTGTTATACCATTTTCTGCTGCTGTTGATATTATCTGATACTCATCTGACCAGAAATCCTTGTCTTCCTTCCACTTCACTTCACTGACCACTACTATATCTAGATTGAGTATTTGCATGTCCCTTTTCAGATTTTCTAGTGTCCCTACCACGTTCAAGCTTCTGATATTCCACGCCCCGACTCGTAGAACGTTCTCCTTTCGTTGATTATTCAATCTTTTTCTCATGGTAACCTCCCCCTTGGCAGTCCCCTCCCGGAGATCCGAATGGCGGACTATTCCGGAATCTTTTGCCAATGGAGAGATCATCATGACACTTCTTCAGTTACAGGCCACATGTCCTGTGGATACACGTTATGTGTCTTTAATGCAGTGGTTTCCATTGCCTTGTGCATCCTCATGTCGTTGATCATTGCTGATTCTTCCGCCTCTAGGGGCAATTTCCAACACCTAGGACAAGTGCCCTGAACCTCTATCCGCTCCTCCGCCCTCTTTGACAAGGCCGTTGGCAGAATGAGGCTGACTTCTTATGCCGGATTATGCTGATTATTTTTGAAAATTTAGGCAGTGGCGGGGATCGAACCCGGTACTGAAGACGTTTTGATTATGAATCAAATACGCTACTCCTAGACCACGGGTACTCTTCGTAAAAATTTCTAGACGTCGCTAATAAATTCGTTGTCGCATTTTCTGTAGGGCAGTATTCAACAAAAGTTTGCGCTCACCTTAAACATAGCTTTCTATTAGTTAATTCTTCATCTGAAATGTACTGAGACATTACTTGTAATATGTGTTAGCCGTCATGTATTTTATAATCCACCGTCGCCGGTCTTCTAGTGCGATTTTATAAACTTTCATCAAGTGTCCATACTTTAACTGCTGGAACGAAAGAACAATCTGTTAATAAATCTGCGTGAAATATAGGTAATTTTTCTCTTGCGATAAACTGTTCAAAATGTAAACACTGGACGAAAAAAGAGAATACGACTACTTTAAAAGCCCGTGTGAACGAAAGTACGTTATTGATCTCGTTGACAGTTAACTTATGTTACTGCGCAACTTGTATTAAGATGAGAAACAAATTTTGCTTTCTGTTAACACCATATCCGTGCCAGGATGAAAAATTTGGACCTTACTATCGTAGGTACTATGTTCTCCCAGTTTTTCGGACATTTCTGCAACACATTTTTTATCGATGATTCTCCACGTTAGCAGTGTTTGATATGATCCATATGAAAATAAACACACCAGTGAAAAAATTATTGGAGTCAGTGTTGGACAGACAGCACTTCTTTGGAGACGAGTGCGAGACCGGTATCATGATGACGTCAGAGGTTGTTCTCGGCTTCAGAGTGAAAAATACACAAAGTACGGGCAAGACAAACGATGTCAGAGAGTTTAATTAGTGGCATGTATCTACAGGCAATATCAACCATCAGAACGAAATTGATTGCCACATATTACTTTATTTGTACATTACTGTAAGACTATTGCGACTCTGTAAGACCCCAACGCGCGAGGCGAATATGTACGAACTTTACCAACTGCCAGGAAGTCGGAGATAATAATTTGAATTTTTCGTATAATTTTTTATACATTTTTGGACGGCAAATTGCTTTTTCAGTGATTATTCCTCATATCGTCTTTGAGGAAGATATTGGACACTGGCGTAATGCTGAATTTTGATATAAATCACAAAATACAAGTAGAAAGACATTTAGTTTCTCGATAACAAAAGAGTATTTTGAAACATGTATGCGACTTTCTACGAGAAATTTTCAATTCTTAGTCAGTCTGAAACGCAGCTTTGTAAATACTTGCGAAAAATGAAAACAGCGACAAGGAAAGCATATCAGAAGGCTGCAAATGCAAGAAATGTTCGCAGGAAATGTGGAAAAATACTGGGTGTTTAGTCGTGTTCATTAATTTTCCTTAAGTGATGAATTCGCAGATGTAATTACTTGTATTACTAAAAGCTCCATACTCTTTAACCGCGGAATCGTTTAAGGTTAACACTGTCCAACTTTTCTAGTTCTTTTTGTAACAGCCGTAATGGAAAATTACAAGTTCTTTGAAGATGGATTGAGTTAAAAGTAACCTCATGCATGAATTAAAAGTACTTTAATTTCTCTTCAGTTAGAAAATTTTTCCGCGGCATTTATTTTAAAGCAAGAGTGAAAATTTAATGAGAGAGAGGGAGAATGAGACATTCTTTGTGGTCTGCAGAACTTTTTAAGTGGAAGAGATGAATTAGGAATGATATACACGTAGACAATCCGAAACTGGGGAATGAAATATATTTCCGTGTTCACATATATGTATCAGTCATTCACCGCCTAGTAACACATACGTATCATTATTAGCAGCAGAAAGACAACTCCTGTGAATCGTTCTGTGCAAAGTAAATTTGTTCGAAATTCTATTGACTGTCGCGTTCCATTTTCATGCTGCTGGATGTACTTACGACAATGACCAGTTATTACGAAGAAAAAGAGGCGCTATATTTCATCAAAATTTTAAACATAGCTTTCCCGCTCATAATTTTTTTTCTCTTTGGAGGGAGTACACACTGTGTCGAACGTAGTGAGTAGTTAATACAGTGAACTACACTGAACTCGAGCTTTATGTGGACTGCAGTAGACTGAATGGTCTATCCGAGTATTCTTCAATTGGTGACAAGCTATAGCTTCCCATTAGATCTGTGAGGCGTACTCGCGTAGAGAGAATTACCAGCGGTGCTGCCGTCGACTCCGTTCTCACCCGAAAACTGTCATTGAACATTTATGTTCTCTGCTTGTCATAGTTAATATTGTACTTGCGTATTTATGAATATCATTTGAACATGTGCGAATGATAGTAGTTTTCGACGTTTGCGATACACACCTGATCTGCCTCTGGGTAGGTCGCTTACTGTTGAGTTCCGTGTGTAATGCTTTTTAGTTCATTACCTCAGCTAGGGGCCTTATATAACTATTGTTTTTTCTTAAGCTGTTGTGATAATTGAGCGAGTGCCAAAGTAGAACACAGTTTTAGCAGTTCTTAATCACAACTACCTTTTACTTATGTTCTGCTTTAATCTGTTCAATATTTTCTGAGCATGTGTGGCATATTATGCCTTCGGTTGTTTATTCAAGTATAAATGGCATCTCCCGTGGTTTTTTATATGCAAATCTTCCTAGGTTTTTAAACTGGTGCCTTAACGATTTAAATGCTTCTTATAACTGTGTTTCTCTCTCTCTGTTATAGTTTTTCATCATTTATTATCCTGACTAATTGTTGTTGCTATTCCAAGGCTCCAATGAGCTTGCTGTGTAAACACCTGTTAACTTAATTATTTAAGAACCTACGTCTTTAATTGTACTGAAATAAAACCAGTTATTCAAAGGCCTCCATTGATTATTAGTTTCACAAATATTGCGCAACAAATAAACTCAGTAAGGGCTGTTCTCTTAATAAACGCTGAGATATGCAAACGAGAAATTATATGTTGAGAAAAATTTTCATTTTTGCAGAAGGCCCAGCTAACAATGCTGTTCGTGTAAGCGTCCTAGTTAAGAACTGCGCTTATTCACGGCCTGGCACATTACCACTTAAACATATCTGCCTGCCCCCTATGAATGTGTTACGCTCAGGGAGACGTTGTTTCACGGAAGAAGACATCTGCAAGTGTTACATCGTCACTAGGTTCACCAATGTCTGTTATAGTTGTGCATCATTTGTTGTCCTGACTGTTATTACTATTCCAAGGCTCTAGTGGGCATATTATGTAAATGCCTGTGAATTTAATTATTTAAGAACTACCTGAACTCCGTACGACATCATTAAGATTCAAAGAAAGCTGTAATGTACCGAAGTGCACATGGAAGTTGGTTGTAGAAAGGAAAGGTATAAGAATGAATGGCAGTGTACGACGTAGCCAACCTATAATTAGCTGTAAAGCGAAGGATATAATTGGAATTATCGACTACTATGTTAAGTGTAGTCGTACCATAAATAGTTGTTGTTTAGGTATGGTTGTAAGGAAGCGTGTTTTGAGGAAACGCAAGGGAAACTTTTTCTTTCAAAGACAAAGACCAAGGTGATGTACTGAAACATTCTGTTACGAAGCCATCTGATAGACAAAGGAAGAAGCTGAACGTGGTATATAAGTAGTGTGAGCCATTTGCTGTGAAGTGATTTGCTGAGGAGGAAGAGCTTTGTAATCTTATTACTCTTGTTCTTTACGTGATGATTTAATAGGGTAATGTCTATATGTGGAAACGAGAAAAAGTTAAGTGGATAACCAGTAGCAAGTGAGGATTAGTTAAGTGCGAGCTGGAATAATACACTCCTGGAAATTGAAATAAGAACACCGTGAATTCATTGTCCCAGGAAGGGGAAACTTTATTGACACATTCCTGGGGTCAGATACATCACATGATCACACTGACAGAACCACAGCATGCACAATGTCGGCACTAGTACAGTGTATATCCACCTTTCGCGCAATGGAGGCTGCTATTCTCCCATGGAGACGATCGTAGAGATGCTGGATGTAGTCCTGTGGAACGGCTTGCCATGCCATTTCCACCTGGCGCCTCAGTTGGACCAGCGTTCGTGCTGGACGTGCAGACCGCGTGAGACGACGCTTCATCCAGTCCCAAACATGCTCAATGGGGGACAGATCCGGAGATCTTGCTGGCCAGGGTAGTTGACTTACACCTTCTAGAGCACGTTGGGTGGCACGGGATACATGCGGACGTGCATTGTCCTGTTGGAACAGCAAGTTCCCTTGCCGGTCTAGGAATGGTAGAACGATGGGTTCGATGACGGTTTGGATGTACCGTGCACTATTCAGTGTCCCCTCGACGATCACCAGTGGTGTACGGATAGTGTAGGAGATCGCTCCCCACACCATGATGCCGGGTGTTGGCCCTGTGTGCCTCGGTCGTATGCAGTCCTGATTGTGGCGCTCACCTGCACGGCGCCAAACACGCATACGACCATCATTGGCACCAAGGCAGAAGCGACTCTCATCGCTGAAGACGACACGTCTCCATTCGTCCCTCCATTCACGCCTGTCGCGACGCCACTGGAGGCGGGCTGCACGATGTTGGGGCGTGAGCGGAAGACGGCCTAACGGTGTGCGGGACCGTAGCCCAGCTTCATGGAGACGGTTGCGAATGGTCCTCGCCGATACCCCAGGAGCAACAGTGTCCATAATTTGCTGGGAAGTGGCGGTGCGGTCCTTGGCTGTCATGGTGCCTTGCACGAACTCCACAGGACGCAAGGATGCCCACATGAAATGTTTCTCAGAGCATAATGTAGCTGCCGCCAGCTTGACTCCATCCCGCAGTACAGGTGTCAAGGAGCTATTCCTCTGAAAGAAGACAGTTTCGCGCGCTACCAGGGCCGGCCACGGTGTGGCAGACTTCAAGCGCGCAGTATGGCCGGACGTGTGCTGGTCAAGGCCCGTCGCTTATGCGAATTGAGAATTCTAATCCTTCTCTTCTGTCATCTCCGCTCATTTTAAAAGATTGTGACGATAGATTGTTAGACTGTCTGTTTTTGTGCAAACAGCCACTGGATCTGTGAATAGCGCGACATTTCATTTAGCATTTCGGTGCGTCATTTTGCGGTTGCACAACTCTCTGAGTTCGGCAGAATCGTGGCGTCAGCGCTGTTTACCCTTCGCTATTTGTTCGTGGTGTGAAGGACGTTCACAGATCCAGTGGCTGTTTGAATAAAATCAGACAGTCTAACAATCTATCGTCACAATCTTTTAAAATGAAGGGAGATGACAGAAGAGAAGGATTAAAATTCTCAATTCGCATAAGCGACGGGTACTGCTTATTTACAACGAAACGGCATTATAGTACCACGCAGAAAGAATTTAAGCTTTTAAATGACAGTGAATGAGCACAAAATTACAACGATCGACCAACAGGATTCATTGTTCTGTAAGTCAAGAACCACTTAGTGCCGAATTTGCAGGTGTGGAGCACTTGAAGAAATTGGTGGTACGAATCGCAAAATTTTGAAGTCGCTCCCATTATTCCATTTTTAGTTGCAACAGTTGAAAGGTGGCTACACTGAGTCACAGCGCCAGAGATTGCGCCAAAGAGTATTATTCAGCCGCCTCCACTGGCAGTGCTTGTTGAGATGTGATAGTGGAGAGTTCATATTGAGAAGTGGGCAGTAGGAGCTCTGATGTAGCCGTGACTAGTTGTGAGCATGTTGTATGCAGTTGTTCTGATGGGCTAGACAGCCGATGCTGTTCGATTGCGGATGTTGTAATGATCAGAGTGTATGTTTCGTCAATATATATGAAGGTAATAATTTTGTTTTGTTTATTATTTCAAATATCCTAACTAACAATGTCTCTTGGTCACAGGTTCAGTCAACAAAGCATCTGGCTTGTGTTCATGTATTATAGTGTAATTCTGGTTTTTATGTGCAATTATAGTATTTTTTTAAATTACTTCATTGTAGATGGCGTTTAAAGCATCTTGTCGTATTGAGGAAGAACCGTGCCAGATGTGTACGTTGAACCACACTTCCACACACAGAACAGTTACATTTGTGCTTTGTTGTTTCGTAGCTTTTATAGTTGCTGGGGACTTAATTAATTAATTGTGGTAACGGAAATTTCCCTTCATTCTTTGTTGTTATTCTATGCAGTCAGATTGCGTACTAATACTAGTCAGGGCCAACCGGTTACGAGACTTCGTAGCCGGACATACAGCGACTAAAGTTAAAAATTATTTGCATTGCCTCCATGCACGTGGCGACCGCTGCTTCGGATCGTCCCTTGGAATTCTTTTGACAGTAAAAATAGCAGACAGTAGTATTGTTGTAGTAATTTGTAGTGCATGTGTAGATTTGCTAATTGAACATTTTTAGTTGTCTTGTCATTCTTCTAATGGTATTCTTGCAGAATTTAATTTTTGATGTCTTGTATACAGGTCTGACAATTTTGTGCAATTGTGAAGGTTTTAATTGTTCGTTAGGCGTGTTTGTCGGGAAGCATTTCGTGTGAATGGTATTGTTGGTGGTAAAGTGTTATATTGTGTGTAATTTTCGTATAGTGACGAGTTTTGTATGATTTGTAAATGATTACGCGGTCGATGAAAAAGGCAAAAATGATGAATAGTGAGAATGACGAAATTGTTAACATGGCGAACTCGCCAACACATGAGAATAGTATGATGAATAATGAAGTAGAAAACAATTTAATAAGTCTGGAAAATAGGCTGGAACCAGTTCAAAATTTTTCTCAATCAAAAAATTTTCAGCATACGAGATTAACGACAGAAGATTCTGGAATAGTATCGAACACAGATAGCTTTACAGCTTTGACGGAAGAAGTTGGTTTTGCGGGAAATGTTAGGGGTGAAAGGAATTTCGAACCAGTTAATATGGAGCAGTTGATGAGTGCAATATTTAATTTGGGATCTGAATTAAAAACAGTGGGATCACAGTTACGATCTGAAAATAAAACAGATATGGGAACAAAGGAAATACGGTTAGACTCACTGGGATCACGGATGGGAACAAGGGAAACACAGATAAGATCTGAATTAAAAACAGTGGGATCACAAATAGGAACAATTAAAACAGATATGGGAACAATGGAAACACGGTTAGACTCACTGGGATCGCAGTTAGGATCTGAATTAAAAACAGAGATGGGAACTTTGGCAACACGGTTAGAAACTGATATGGGAACAATGGAAACACGGTTAGACTCACGAATAGGGACATGTTTCAAAAACATGAAAGATGAATTAAAGAAAGAAATTAGAGAAGAAGTACAACCGATTTTGAATGCTCACAATAATAGATTAATTTCAGTAGAAATCAGACAAAAGGAACAGGATAGAGAACAGGAAGAAAGAGATCGCGTGATAGTACAAAAATTTTCAGAGTTAAATTTACAACGTGCACACGATAAGGAAGAAATACTTGAAAGAATCGAGGAATCCGTACCAAATGGCAGAATAAATAACCTAACACAACAGTATGAACAGTTAACTACTAAATGTGTCAATACTGAAACCCGAGTCGGGACACTTACGGAAGACGTAAATAAACAGAAAGAACAAATAGGTGACTTATCGGAAAGAGTTGAGGAGATTGCAGATAAATTGACAAGTCTTAGTTTAAATGGGGACAGAGATTCAGATGATACAGCTCCATTGCCATTTGCAGAAACAGAGGAGTACCAGAGCATAAATAAACATGTTGAAAGTCAGGGAAAATTTAATGAACGCGTTAAAAGGAAATTTGAGGCATTACGAAAGCAAGTCAAACAAATTGAAGGCGAAATCGTAGGAAAAGACAGCAGAAGAAATTTAGAATCACAGATAGCAGAGGGCTTTGAAGAAAATAATTTATTTCATTTACGAGAAGCAACAAGAGAGCGCCAGGCGAGCGAACTTGACAATAATCGACATTCGGACTGGGACAGACGCGGTAGGTCTTTGTCGCCACGAGGAGAAAACTTTGACTATAAACACTTTTTAACTGTTCGGAAATTTAAGATCTTTTGCAATTCTAAGAATGACATACATCCATGTTCATGGTTAGATCAATTTATGTAAGCACTTCCACCAAATTGGCCACTAAGTCACAAACTGGAATTTATGTGTGGATATTTAGAAAACGAACCGGCGACGCGCATGCGCGCACTTATTAGAGATTGCAATAATCCAAATGATTTTTATCATGCATTTCTATCGGCATATTGGTCCGAAAATACGCAAGACAGAGTCAAACATAGTCTTATTATGCAGCGTAATTTTAAACAGTCTGAGTTCCGCACGCCAGCAGAATACTTTGAAGACATGATTCGAAAGAATCAGTTCCTTTCCAACCCTTATAGCCCGACTGAATTAATTCGCATTTGCTTAACTAAGCTGCCACAATCGATAAGACAAATTGCTTTAGCCGGAAGATGTAAAAGTCCTCAGGGGATTCATTACACTAAGTGAATATGTGCCGTAGCGTGCACAGGGCCCCGAGCTGTAGTAGTGCAGTTTTCTGCACTGCTGCCTACTCTTTTACTATTCTTTGTATCTATCAAAACAACTCTTCAACTATCAATCTATCTAGAGAGTCGGTAAAGAATAACCGGATATGACTATTTTACCCAAAAGCAACTTCGGAAATTACTGTTTGGACTTACTGTATCTTCAGCAGCATTCATTCATAGTTTAAACGAAATTTTACCTGTTCATCTTCGTGACAATATTACTTCATACGTTGACGATATTCGTATTGCTAAACGTTCTTGGAGCGAGCATAACAAAATTTTGGATTCATTATTACATATTTTTGCAAGAGTTGGCATTACAGTGAACTTGGAAAAAGCTGAATTTGGTCGTTCTCAGGTGAAATTTCTTGGTCATATTATTTCTACAGAAGGTATTCTTCCTGATCCAGAAAAACTAGACGCTATTCGTAATTATGCTGTTCCTACTACAAAACGTGATGTTCATAATTTCCTTGGTGTCTGTAATTTTCTTAGACGCTTTGTTAAATTGGACGATTTGACCACACCTCGTTTATGTGAACTGTCTGGAAAGAATTCTAATTGGTGTTGGAATGAGGAAGCTCAATCAGAATTTGAACAACTTCGTGATGCTTTAGTTGCTGCTCCACTTCTTTCACATCCGGATTTATCTAAAGATTTTTGTTTGGCGACGGACTCATCATACAAAGGCCTAGGTGCACATTTATTTCAAGAGATAGAAGAAAACGGCGTTGTAGTACAGAAAACTATTGCCGATCTGTTCTTGCCAAAGGCAAATTATGTCAAAAGGCTAAGCCGCCAACTATTTCTCACAGAGCACCGTTGTTTCCTATCATTCCAGCAAAATTAAAGGAGATGGCTGCAGTCGATTTGTTCGGTCCAGTGGTTCGTTCTACTAATGTTTTTGCGTACATTTTGGTAGCAGTGGAATTGACATCAAAATATGTGTGTTTTACACCTTTACGAAAAGCAATAGCTCGTTCAGTATCTAACGCTTTCATCAAACATTTTCTTAAAGAAGTGGGTCATGTTGATAAGGTTATATCAGATAATGGATCACAGTTTCGCTCTAAAATTTGGCTTCGTTCCCTACGGCGTCGTAAGATTAAACCAGTTTTCATTTCACTTTTTCACCCTCAATCTAACGCTTCAGAGAGATGGATGAAGGAAATCAATAAATTGTGTCGTCTTTATTGTCATCAGAATCACAGAACTTGGGATCAGTATCTTCATATTTTTCAAAACATTCTGAATGAACTTCCTAATGATTCAACTTCTTTACCGCCTATATTGATATTAAAAAATAAAGCACCGACAAATCGCATTTCTGAAATCGTTCCTTTTCCGCCTACACGGAAACTGCGGCATTCTGAAGATGTGAATCTGGCTCTACAAAATATTGCATCTGCGGCTGCTCGAAGAGAGAAATCAGCTAAATGTCCTGGTCGTTTAAAAATCTTGTCAGTTGGTCAAAAGGTGTTAATTAAGTCTCACCGTTTGTCTCACAAAGGAAAGGGCTTGTGTCGCAAATCTTTCTGCTTTATAACGGTCCATATAGGATTCGCAAAATTATTCATGATAACACTGTTGAAGAAGAAACTCTTAAATCTCGGCGCTCTAAGGGAATACATCATATATCGAACGACAAAATTTTTGTGGAATGACATACTTTTGAGAAACTAACAGTTATACGTAAACACACGGAGAGTACAAGGATACCGCGCCGTGTTCCGGCGGCGGCACATACTCAAAGCAACAGTCAAGTCTGCGCGGCGCACAAGGCAGTCGTTGACCGCAAACAATTACTTCCTACGTCACGCGTACCTACAGCTGATCGAGCGCTCAGTGCGAAAGCACTGACAGCCGTAAACAAATACACAGTCTAATTTCTCCAAATAAATTCAGTATAAAGCCATAGTGATTTGATAAATTATGTTATTAACGTTCAGTATTTTTCAGGATACGGTTGTATAAAATATTTAAGAACCTCAGGTAAATTCTGTGTGTGTCCGACGTTAAGAGGATTTGCTATCGAGAAAATTTCAAGAAGAATGTGATTTCGAAGAAGAAACAAATAAACTAAAAAGGTAACTATTAATTGAGTTTATTTTTCAGGTAACATATTTCCACTTAGGTACGTACTTTAGACGTAATTTGCTGCTCGCGATTACGTGATTTATACTTTGTGCTAAATTTTATGTTCTATGAATTTACTTGTGAAGCGACGTGCTTGCGTACATTTGCTGATTTTTTTTCAGTGTTTTATTAATGAACAGGGTTGTTACTTGTGTATCTTATGCATCACTTGGCTGCTATGCTTTTTCACTGATGTCACATTTTCTTTTTTTTATTATGTGTCTGCTGTGCTTATTTATTTAAATTATAATTGTCACCTGATTAGTTGTGCTGATATGGTTATGTATGTAAGTTATACTTTGTGATTTATCTGCTTGCGCCTTCATGTTTACTTATTAAGAGTACATATGAACATTTATTTGCTTATGCTGATATGATGCTAATGACCTGTTTATTGTGTAAGATATATATTTGCTGCTTTGCGTATGGATTGCATATTTATACATTTCTGTTTGTTGTCATAACTACTCTTTAATTTGGTATATAGAAATGCTGATATACGGTGTACAAACATGGAGCTTAGGTCACACTATGATATTAATTATAGATTGTTCGCTTGGCAGAGCCTCGTTGTAGGGATTGTGCTTGACATTCTGTTCTCTACTGGTATATTTGAAACTGAAGTTTGCGCTAGGATTTTATCTGTACTTGTTCGAGGAGACTGACTAGAGGAAAGAGTTGTTATGGAAGTGAAATGATATTTGTGATAAGGTTTATATGTATCGACGTATTGAAGAGGTATTATTGAGGTATTGAGATTGTGTGACGTTGATGATTATTGGAGTTTTGGTGGACAAGAGGTAAGGTAAATGATATTGATGATAAGGTTTATATGTATCGACGTAAGAGGTATTATTGAAGTATTAAGATTATGTGATGATAATGATTATTGGAGTTTTGGTGGGGAAGAGGTAAAGTAAGTGAGGAGCATTTTTCGTTTGTTTGTTGGTCTATATGGAACAAGGAGGATGAAGATGGCAGACTAGAACACTCAAGTGGTAAGAAGATTTTCTACACACACACTTTGTTAAATCAATAAGCAGTATTTATTTTTTTTTTGGAGAGAGGAAGTAATTGCATATCTTGGCACACTGACAGTTGTTCAGCAACTGTACATTTTGATTTGGCTTGGCAAACATTGGTCTTGACATGATGACTATGACATTGACTAACTATTATTAAATGTTATACAGTGTACCACTACCACTTGATACACATATTGAGCATCAAATTTGGACATAATTGCGTTTACACAATTAACACTATTCAATTACACAGTAGCACTTAATATGTGGATGAGAGATGAGTGAGTGTGTTTTGTGTGTTTTCCTTTCCTAATCCCAAATAATTGGTACCGATCTATCTCCTAAATATTATTTTACTTGTTTGTTGTGGCCTGCACTGACACCCATAAATATTATAGGTTTACTGTTATTTGTGTATTGTAAAAGTTAATATGACAATTATCTGATATCATTTGTGTGTTTATTACAATTTGTATGTTTAGTGTAAGAGCATTAATAATGATTTTGTAAAAGCAATTGTGTGTGCCTTCAAACTGTTGTTCATGCTTGCACCTATTCAAAATTGCTGGGTGCCACTTGGAAATGTTTAATTTCTGCTGATAAACTCTGATGAACTGTCTAATTAGTGATAGTGAATATTATGGACTGTTGCGTGCACTTGTTCAACATGATGGGTGCCACTAGGAGATGTTTAATTTCTGGTGATGAACTCTGATGAACTGTCTAATTAGTGATAGTGAATATTACGGACTGTTACCTGCACCTGTTCAACATTACTGGGTGCCACTGACGGACTGCTTCTACTGAAATAATGTCACTTGTTGGTGTCTGCACCTGTTCAACATTACTAGGTGCCACTGATGGACTGCTTCTACTGAGATAATGTCACTTGTTGGTGTCTGCACCTGTTCAACATTGCTGGGTGCCACTGATGGACTGCATCTATTGAAATAATGTCACTTGTTGGTGTCTGCACCTGCTCAACATTACTGGGTGCCACTGATGGAACTGCTTCTACTGAGATAATGTCACTTGTTGGTGCCTGCACCTGTTCAACATTGCTGGGTGCCACTGATGGAATTGCTTCTACTGAAATGTCACTTGTTGGTGTCTGCACCTGCTCAACATTACTGGGTGTCACTAATGGAACTGCTTCTACTGAAATGATGTTACTTGTTGCTGTCTGCACCTGCCTGGCATTGCTGGGTGCCACTGATGGAACTGCTTCTACTGGAATGATGTCACTTGTTGCTGTCTGCACCTGTTCAACATTGCTGGGTGCCACTGACGGAACTGCTTCTACTGAAATGATGTCACTTGTTGGTGTCTGCGCCTGCTCGCCATGTTTGGATGCCACTCTTGAAGCTGTTTAAATACTCTGATGAAATGTTATGAGACTGCTATTTGCACCTGTTGATCATTGCTGGGTGCTACTGTTGGATCTGTCAACTACTCTGAGGAGTTCTACTTGTTTATTGAACTATTGAAAGGATTTTATGTGAATATTTGTATAAACTGATTTTTTGTGTGCTTACTGTTTATGAGATGTTATGAGACTCTTACGTGCACCTATTCGTCATTGCTGATGCTATTGATTGAATTGTTTAACCACATGATACTTATGTAAACTATTATGTAAAATCACATGTATGCAAGCATTTGTATTCCTTACTGTATTTTATATATTAGGTTATTGAATGGTCAGTGCAAAGCCAAAATTTATCTAGTTATATGATATTTACTTATTAATATTATCTTTTATTTTTGTCAGTAATTTTGTTTTTCTTCCTTGGACGAATTTGGTGGTATTTTCACCACCAATGCTGGCAAAAATACCATCAAATTCTAGCCCATGGAGGAGGGGCATATGAAAGGTGGCTACACTGAGTCACAGCGCCAGAGGTTGCGCCAAAGAGTATTATTCAGCCGCCTCCACTGGCAGTGCTTGTTGAGATGTGGTAGTGGAGAGTTCTTGTCGAGAAGTCGTCGTGGAGAGAGCATATTGAGAAGTGGGCAGTAGGAGTTCTGATGTAGCCGTGACTAGTTGTGAGCATGTTGTATGCAGTTGTTCTGATGGGCTAGACAGCCGATGCTGTTCGATTGCGGATGTTGTAATGATCAGAGTGTATGTTTCGTCAATATATATGAAGGTAATAATTTTTTTTGTATTTATTATTTCAAATATCCTAACTAACAATGTCCCTTGGTCACAGGTTCAGTCAACAAAGCATCTGGCTTGTGTTCATGTATTATAGTGTAATTCTGATTTTTATGTGCAATTATAGTATTTTTTTTAATTACTTCATTGTAGATGGCGTTTAAAGCATCTTGTCGTATTGAGGAAGAACCGTGCCCGATGTGTACGTTGAATCACACTTCCACACACAGAACAGTTACATTTGTGCTTTGTTGTTTCGTAGCTTTTATAGTTGCTGGGGACTTAATTAATTAATTGTGGTAACGGAAATTTCCCTTCATTCTTTGTTGTTATTCTATGCAGTCAGATTGCGTACTAATACTAGTCAGTGACTAAAATTAAAAATTATTTGCATTATAAATAATTAAGCCCCCATGCACAGTTTTCAGTGGAAATGGACGAAGAGCGTGGAGACTTAATGTAACACTGCAAAGTACATTGCTTAAGTGAAGGGGCATTCCTGGAATGATTTTTCGATCTAAATCTCGTCATTGTTGAATTTATAAAGAAAAAAGGAGGGGAGGAGCGAAAATTAGAGCATACGGAATGGATTGTAGACTTTGCATTTTAAGTGGTCTTGACTGCACATTGCCCACAGTAAGACACAGCAGGGTAACTTATGTCTGAATTGACGGGGATGCATTTAAAAAGAAAATCGCGCTGTAGACGATCCAGTTCCATTAGCACACTGGCGTTGAAGAAAGCGCGAGTTCTGAAGAACTCATTGTGGCTTTGCAAGAATCACAACGATAGTTTTATAATGGTTTTGAGGACACTAACAGTCTTACATCTATTCTCGAGCTGTTTTCGAGGCTGTTTGCCTTTTCAGTTGAAAGTGCTCTGGCTGTGTGCAGGATATGCAGATGTAACTGATTGATCTACAAGGTAATTCCAGTTTTACTTACATATCTTTTTACATTAAAACTTTTCACGATGTCTCAGTGCTTTTCTCGGGTAGATTTTCCACGTCTACAAAACGAGGTTGCAAAAGAGCTAATGTATTTTGATCGATGTATTCCTGTGAAAGACTTTCTTTCGATTATGAAACTAAATAAGTCACTATTATGTGGCAACTTGAGCGAAAGTCTGTGAAATTGTCTGCATCTCTCCGAATGCCTATTGTTTGTAGTAGATAAAAATTATATTATGTCTTCAGCATGTCAAAAATAATTGATTAATACTGAAAAGTTATTTTGTTTGTTATCTTTGTTGTTGAGAAATGTCAAATATAAAACTAATTCATAAGCATTATGACTGTACTGCCATTTAATTGCGCGCATTCCCTATTTTCCCCTCTTCCCTTTCTTCAAACGCAGGCAGCACGGCGTGGTGGTGGGGGAAATAGGCAGCGAGACTGAGCGCTTCGGCACTCGGGTCCCAGCATGGCTCATGAGCTGAAATCTTGGCCAATCTTGCTCTAGGTGTAGTATTAATAAAACTAATTATTATTGTAGCGTGCAACCTAAAGGTTTAAATTTATTTTGGTTCCGTTAGAACTACTGTTTCCACAGTGATCCACTACAGCCTGTACTCTGTTGTGTTCATAATTTATCTATGAAGAAAACTGTCATCAGTCACATCACAGCTAGCTTATATTTGTCTCACACATAAATTAATATTTTAGATTCTGTGTCTACTATAAGTGTTCAAATTAGCATAGACAACAATTAGAATGTAATCTTCTCTTTCAAGAAAACCACCGTTGACCAACCATAACAATCAGTTGTCGCCGTCCTCAACATTTGTCACATGACTGGTCTAAAAATGGTGGGTTTCTGTAGTCTCTAGTGAGTCATAACAAAGCGGTAATTAAGGATCCCTTTTGTCTACTGTTAGGGTAGGGTAGGTGTGTGTGTGTGTGTGTGTGTGTGTGTTTGTGTGTGTGTATGTGTGAGAGATCAGCAGCTGAATAATTTTCATTTGTTTTCAGACTTAACAGATTTACTGCATAATGATATTGTGGTATGAAAACTTCCATGACCGGTAGCCTCCCCTTAGCGTATATTATGTCAAAGGTGGTCTCTAATTATTAATATTTATTAAAGAAAATCCTCAGTTTTTCACCTAAATGTACGTGGTTTCCCGTTTTCAGATCGCCAAGCAAGATTCTTTCTCAACGCTAGCTGATGACTCCTCAATCCAGTGACTTAACTACTACACCACATGGTTCGTCTGTTACGGGTGTCTCTTGGGAAACAGCTTTTAAGTCGCTGCTGTTGTGTTCTGCAGTGCTGCTTAAAGGAGCTAATTACTTCTAGCTGCACTAACCCAATGAAACGTATAATTTAGAAAATAAAGCGCTGTCCAAAATAAGAAGGACCTCACGCCACCTCAGATAATACCCAGAGCGTTTGGTTCGATAATGCCAAGTGTGGATTTTAGTCATTAGCTCGTATGGGAGTCTTTCATAAATCCGAAATCGACTGACACCAACAGAACTATTGAAGATCGATTGCATCAGATCAGACTGTTTTGTTCATCAGAAACTATAGTCTCCTTTGTTTATCATAAACTAAACTCTACGCAATAAAATTTAAGTGTGATGTACCATAATACACACCGTTGGTCACTACGATAAACTGCTTTAAATGATCCGTCCCTTTAAATGTCGATCTTTTTACTGTCACTTGCTTTATCAGGTTTCTTCCTGTGTTTCAAGTTTCCACATTGGTTTGTCTTTTAGAAATTATCCCTATCTTTACCAACGTTTATTGGAGTCGCAACCACTTCTTACTCGTAGTAACGTAACAAGTTTTGTGGGAGACAACTTCCATTAACTAATCTACATAGCCGTTTACAAGAACATTGCTCATCTTAATTTTGACGCTTTTTAAGAAAAGTCTTTTGAAGCAACTGGTGTATTTCAATCGAAGCATGAGGACCAAATATCCTGCTTCTGACAACTACTAATTAATTAAAACATCGATAAAGACGTATCAATTACTTAACTAATAATTCACCTAGACGAAATCGAAGTACGTTTTTGTAGTCTTCTAATAAGTCGGAAAAGGAATCCGTTGACGCACTTTATGATACCATTCTGTTTGACTTCTACGGTATTTTTCTATTGATCTTTGTCTTTGTACGTCTATAGAAAGTGCTGTTTAACAGTCAATTTTGTTCAACTGCCCACACATTGCGTAGATTCTCGTGGTGTTACATGCCTCATCAATTGTATTAGTGCCTTGCACATGCAACCGAAATTCACGTTTGGGCCTTTGAAAAGCGTTACAACGGATTCGCTAGACAGTCCTGTACAACAAATTTCGGTCCACTATTTTATGTTAAATTCGTTTCTTCAGTTTGAGATAAATTTTTATTATAGTTTTGTATGATAATGAAAGACTGTTCCTGACAGCATCGCTGTTTAGATAAGTGGACAAAAGAGGTGCCTGGATGAAAAAACCCTTACAGAAATTCTGTTACTTTGCTGTCTCTTGTTAATGTAAGGTGTACGTTGCTAGGCGACCTGCCGACGTAAATCCTTCCAGAGAGGTATAAAGTCGTAGAACGGTGCGCGAGAGAAAAAAAGTTCCAAGTACTAAAGAACAAGAACTGACGTGTTACAACAGCTTCAGCTTTTAGCTGCAGTGCTGTTTCCTTAAGAGAGAACTGGGGGACGTTTACCAACTTTTCCATAAGCTCTATGTGCAATGAGTTTCATGAGTAATTCGAAACAACTCCAATGTTGGCAGGAGCAAGATGAGTAGCTTTCAACGAGAACGCAACGGATATATAAAACGGATAGACTCTTTGGCATGCTGGCAGTGTTGAGACAAAGCTTTGATGCCAGTCTTACACATTTTAAGAAATATGGCAAAAAATTAATGCAGGAGTGTATTCTGTAAGCTGAAAGAGTTTAGCGAAGCATTCTAATATTGATGTTCGTATAAGACACACAAAAAAAATATTGATAACTGAGGTGTCCAGCTGTAACATACGCAATTGTCGTATTGTGTCTCAAGGGAGGACTAGTTACTCGATTCTAATCTCCGTAATAATATTAAAATATTTTGCGTTTCCTGAAAAATGCTGAGGTGTGTCTGTTAACAAAACCAGGAATATCTTCGACCCAAATTTCATATTAGTCTCCGACGTTATTTGGGTGTGTCACAAGGATGGATATTGATAAGGAGATGAGAATTAAATGTAACTTGAAGTGGATGTAAGTACTATCGTTTGATGAACGATCTTTCACTTTTCACCTCAAAAACGATGGGCCAATATATGGAAGATGCGCACAGAAGATCGTGAACTGGACTGCGTAATATATACATGTACCTGTTCTAGGTCCGATGACGTAAACGTGCAATGTGCAGCAACTTGTGCTTCTGTCCTTAAAGGTATGATTGTCATCAGCAGCTATAAACACATTAAGGGGTCACGGAAAATCTGGAGGACAGATTTTGTTTTCTAATAGGGTTGTATTGTTTCAAGGCAGTGACTCACTCAACACGAGAAGCCAAAACTATTCATTCATGGATTAACAAATACAGAAATAAGGTTATGTACGCTTTAAGCCCAAGTCTATCTCTCGTTTGTTCACTTATTCTGATTTTTAACAATTCGGATATTCAACCACTTTCGGTATCTTGCTGAAAAAGTAAGTTACAGACATCTCTGATTTGTAACAGTTTCAGATTAACGGTATTTATGGAAATATATTCATATTAATTTTATAAAGTGGATGTGACGACAACAATCACGGAAGCTCAAAATATATGAAGGGGTCGGCGGAAGAAACTGCTACCCTTGATTAAGTATTAATCTGATCATACGCTCTGTTACTTTTCCGAATGCGCCCCATTCTGATAATAAAAAATTCCGTATGTACCGCTAGGAAATGGTATCTCCCAAATAAAAGTGCTAGGTCTTGTTGTACTTATATTCTTATCTCCGTATTCAGCCAAACTTATAACAAGTTCTAATGCAAAATACGCTCTTGTGGGTTAGAACTTTCTTCCACCAATCGCTTCAGTCTTTCTTACTCGTTGCACGAAATTTTTTTCTGAAATAAAGAAGTGTCAGTACTGACTTTTCTTCAGATGAATACATTGTTTACTAGTAAGAATACGGAAAGACCTCTGTATCTCTTGAATATGAAGTCTGCTAAAATGTACTTGATATCGGCGAGAAAAAGATAGGTTCGATTTTTGTGATTAACAAGGAATTTTCCTTTAAGTCATTTATTCTGATCACAAAAACACACACGTGATTCTAAGGTCCCAATTCTTTTTCAATTGCAAAAACTAGTGTCCTGTATTTTCAGCTTTGTAAGGTGAGCCGGAGAAGTGCCATGTTTGAATACTGTTGTAAGGTTGTATGTATGGTAATCTTAATTGAGAGTACTGTAGCATGTCATGCAGATATCATGAAGTTGTTGTTTCCACATCGGAACTGACGTGAATAATTCCTTCTTCCAGATTGGAAGGCTATTCTCTGAATGGACATATCATTACACTGGTGAGGATGACTTAAATCCGTGTGCACGTTACGAACATTTGATAGCCCTCAGCAGCTTCATGTTCTTTGCAGAATGTGGGGCGTTGTCGTGGGGCAAAGACATTCCTTTTAACTGCTTCCTGCTACGTTTCGTCTCCACGCTTTCTGTAAACATGTCATGTCCACGATGAAAAGAAAAGTCGTGGAAACGATATTTAACTAAAGAAAAGACAGAGGTGTACGTGGCAGAAAAGCCACAGAGTGCCACGCTGTATTGCCAGAGGCGCGAGCAAACGACAGGCCTATGAAATAATTAATGTGACAGAATTGGTGAGGAAAGGTCCTGAGACAACAAAGGAGTGAATGAAGTGACAGAAACAAGGCAAGACTGTAGGGTGTAAAGACAAAAGTAATGTTACGGAATTAATGAAGCAATAAGTGACGTTACAGAATTAAAGAAGCAAACTGCTTAGACAATTAAGAGATAAGAATTGAGACACCGAACGAGAACTATCTTAGACAAAGATACAGGACTCGAGGTGGGGAACACACTACATCATGAGAAGCCAAGGAAGGGGTTAGGACATAGTTCATCAACAACTTCAACTACATATGTACTCCCCACCGTAGTAGACTCAATGGGGGAGGTTACCACGTACCACTACTAGTCATTTCCTTCCCTGTTACACTCGCAAACAGAACGAGGGAAACGACTGTCTATGGGCCTTCATAAGAGCACTAATTTCTATTAACTTGTCTTCTTGGTCCTTAAGCGAAATGCGCGTTGGCGGCAGTAGAATAGTTCGGCAGTCAACTTCAAATGCCGGTTCTCCATATTTCATGAATGGTTCCTCGAGAAAAGAACGCCGTCTTCACTCCAGGGATTCCCTCCATACCTCTTGCGTGCTGATCGAACCTACAAATCTAGAACCACGCCTCTGAACTGCTTAGTCTTCCTTTAATCCGATATGGCAGGGATTCCAAACATTCGAACAGTACTTAGCAACGGGTCACAGTAATGTTCTGTACGCCATCTCTCATAAAGATGAGGTAAACTTTCCCAAAATTCTCCCAATAAAACGAAGTTGACCATTCGTCTTCCGTACTGCCAACCTGACATGCTTGTTCCATTTCATATCGCTTTGCAACAACATATTCACTGTGTTGTATTCGAACGTCACAGTATCGTTTTTCCTACTCATCTGTCTTAACTTACATTTCTCTACGCTTAGAGCAATCTGCCATTCAACACAGAAATCAGAAATTTTGTCAGTCATCTTGTGTCCTCCTACGCAACGAAAACATCTTGGCATACACCACAGCATCATCAACAAACAGCCGTAGATTTCTGCTCAGCCTACTCGTCATATCATTTATGTATACAGAAAATTACAGCGATTCTATCACACTTCCCTGGGGCACTCCTGACGATACCCTTGTCTCCGATGAACACTCGTCCTAGAGGACAACGTAGTGGGTTCAGTACTTTCGAAGCCTTCTAGCCACACCCATATCTGGGAACCTAATCCGAACGCTCGGACCTTCAACAGCCTGCAGTGGGGCATTGAGTCAAACGCTCTCCGGAAATCTAGGGACATGAAATCTGCCTGTTGTCCTTCATCCATGCTTCGCCGCATATCGTGCGAGAAAAAGGCAAGCTGAGTTTCGCCCGAGCCACCTTAGTTCGAGACAACACAGCGAAAGGCTTCCTATCCCTGCCACTAAGCCTCTGAGGAATACGTGAAGAACGACGCACCAGGATAGCCAATAAGTCGATGAGAAGCCCTTCGATATTACGTCATGCCAAAGACGGCCAGGATTGAAGGGAAAGTGAAATAAAGCTCTAGGACCGAAAATCCGTAGGTAGGCGGCACCAAGTCAGTAACGGGGTTAAACGTTGGAGACAGAGAGAAGCAACCGTAAACGGACGCAGGCGGAGTTTCGTGTTGGAGTCGCTGGGAAGGAGTTAGTTAGCCACAGAGCTCTGCTGATCTTAAATTTTATACGAGGATTTCATTAAGCATACAGCACGGTGAAAAATAATCACTGTCTCTATAAAAAGACTTGGCTACTAGTGTGAAGGCACAAGAGGGTAATAATTTCTATAACTGAGATTTAAAACTTCGAAGGTAATTAAATCTTCTGAGCTGATTGTTCTCCTCGTCATCCGCCGATCCTATATATCCACCTCAGGAATTTTAATCCAGTCAAGCAAATCTCCGTCTCACTTTGAGCAACTGGTTGAATTCCTCTCAACACAAGCTCTTGTCGCTTAGGAAATTAGATATTTTGAGCTGATTATTCTCCTCGTCATCCTCCAGTCCTATAGATCCACCTCAGGAATTTTAATCTAGTCAAATAAGTCTCCCTCTCACTTCGAACAACTGACACAATTCCCTTGAGCACAAGCTCTTGTCGCTCAGTGCCTTTCATGTCTGGAACACGAGAATAGCTACAACCTGGTCAAGAGATTGCCGTAGTATGTATTATGACAGTTTGCCGCTTATGAACATAATGAAGGATATAAAGGATATAACAGCAGATATTTTTATATGTGGTACCTTAATATGCACACATATCATTGTGTTGATTGTTTTTTTGCTCTGTGTCAAACCTTCTTCCCACAAACACATAACATAATTTACTACCTGATGTTTTCTATTATAGTTGTATCTGCACCACTAAGCGAACTACCCCTGCATTGTAGGCTAACCGTTTTGTGTCCACACAGCCACACTTCAACATCTGAGGTGCTGCCCAAGGGAAAGTATTAATGACTTGCTCTTATTACATGAAATTGGAGGTACTAACCGCCCTAAAAACACTACTCCTACCTAATTAGTAATCTACAGACGGAGTAAATACCGATGTAACGTTGTTCAGTACAGTGTCCTCGCTCACCAATAATGATATCTGTACTTACATCCGTTACACCCTGTATGTTAATACCATATCAGGGTAGTCCCAAAAAACACTCAGCATCACCTTGCCCGATGATGGTTGGTTCTTCATTTTTCTCTGCCGTGTTGAATTCACATGTTTCCACTGCTTGCACCGCTCCTTTGTCTTAGGGTCATCGTGATGCACCCACTAATCATCCATAACGCTGCATTTCCGCGGCTGCTGTGGCTCGAGATGCTCCTTGAATAGGTGTGAGCTGTCGCAGAACGTTTGTCACGTTGACATTGTCTCGAAAGATACACTACTGGCCATTAAAATTGCTACACTACGAAGATGACGTGCTGCAGACTCGAAATTTAACCGACAGGAAGAAGACGCTGTAATATGAAAACGATTAGCTTTTCAGAGCATTCACCTACAACGTGCTAACATGAGGAAAGTTTCCAACCGATTTCTCATACACAAACAGCGGTTGAGCGGCGTTGCCTGGTGAAACGTTGTTGTGATGCCTCGGGTAAGGAGGAGATATGCGTGCCATCACGTTTCCGACTTTGATAAAGGTCGGATTGTAGCCTATCGCGATTGCGATTTATCGTATCGCGACATTGCTGCTCGCGTTAGTCGAGATCCAATGACTGTTAGCAGAATATGGAATCGGTGGGTTCAGGAGGGTAATACGGAACGCCGTACTGGATCCCAACGGCCTCGTATCACTAGCAGTCGAGATGACAGGCATCTTATCCGCATGGCTGTCACGGATCGTGCAGCCACGTCTCGATCCCTGAGTCAACAGATGGGGACGTTTGCAAGGCAACAACCATCTGCACGAACAGTTCGACGACGCTTGCAGCAGCATGGACTGTCAGCTCGGAGACCATGGCTGCGGTTACCCTTGACGTTGCGTCACAGACAGGAGCGCCTGCGATGGTGTACTCAACGGCGAACCTGGGTGCACGAATGGCAAAACGTCATTTTTTCGGATGAATCCAGGTTCCGTTTACAGCATCATGATGGTCGCGTCCGTGTTAGGCGACATCGCGGTGAACGCACATTGGAAGTGTGTATTTGTCATCGCTATACTGGCGTATCACCCGGCGTCATGGTATGGGATGCCATTGGTTACACGTCTCGGTCACCTCTTGTTCGCATTGACGTCACTTTGAACAGTAGACGTTACATTTAAGATGTGTTACGACCCGTGGCTCTATCCTTCATTCGATCCCTGCGAAACCCTGCATTTCAGCAGGATAATGCACGACCGCATGTTGCAGGTCCTGTACGGGCCTTTCTGGATACAGAAAATGTTTGACTGCTGCCCTGGCCAGCACATTCTCCAGATCTCTCACCAACTGAAAGCGTCTGGTCAATGGCGGCCGAGCAACTGGCTCGTCACAATACGCTAGTCACTACTCTTGATGAACTGTGGTATCGTGTTGAAGCTGCATGGGCAGCTGTACCTGTACACGCCATCCAAGCTCTGTTTGACTCAATGCCTAGGAGTATCAAGGCTGTTATTACGGCCAGAGGTGGTTGTTCTGTGTACTGATTTCTCAGGATCTATGCACCCAAATTGCGTGAAAATGTAATCACATGTCAGTTCTAGTATGAGATATTTGTCCGATGAATACCCGTTTATCATCTGCATCTCTTCTTGGTGTAGCAATTTTAATGGCCAGTAGTGTACAATATTATAGTTGGTGGTAATATTACTCTACCCTTGAGATATTGGCGAAAGTACATGTTTAAAGTCGGTGGTACGCTTAAAACAGTGTTAGAAATTATATTAATTGCTTTATCTGAAAATTATTTTGAGCGGTTAGTTCAGGACCCCACGTCGTAGGAACAAATAATCCTAAGCATATACGGAGCTTTATAACGGGTACTGGATTAGTGACAAGATCGTTGTAGCGAGACTGAATCCTGTAGCATCCAAATCCACAAAAAATAGACGCAAAATATATCTACTTAAAAAACAGAAGAAAATTTGCTTGACGCCTTCCTAAGAGACTGGCTCGACTCCTTCAAAATCAGTTATGTAAGGGTAGATGAGATGTGGCATAACTTGAGAGAAATCGTAACGGCAGCGGGTGAGAGATTTATATTAAATAAATTAATAAGACACGGGACCGGCCCCCGCCACCCCATGGTACACAGAACAGGTCAGAGCACTGTTCTCGAAGCAACGAAAAAACAATGCCAAATTTAAAAGAACGCAATGTCTCCAAGATTGGTGATGTTTTTCAAAAGCTCGAAATAGAGCGCTGACTTCAGCACTAGATATTTTTAACAGTTTCCACAACTAAACTCTCTCTCGGAATGTAGCAGAAGATCCAAAGATATTCTGGGCGTATCTAAAGTACACTAGTGGCATGAAACAATCATTACCTTCAGTGCTAGATAGCAACGATATAGTTTTCGTTGACAGTGCCACTGAAGGGGAGTTAGTAAAAACGGTTTTCCTAAATTCCTGTACCAAATGAGACAAAGTAAATATTCCAGAATACGAATCAAGAACAGCTGCAAATATGAGAAAGTTAAAGTCGATATCCTCCGTGTGGCTAATCAACTCAAATCAATAAAGGCAAGTCTTTCAGTCCAGACTGTATACCAGTTGGGTTCCTTTCAGAGTGTGCTGATGTAATAGCTTCATTCTTAGCAATCACATACAGCCCCTCGCTAGACGAAAGATCCGGATGTGAAGACTGCAAAGCTGCACAGTTCACGTCAGTTGGTGGTTGTTTTGGGGAAGGAGACCAGACAGCGAGGTCATCAGTCTCATCGGATTAGGGAAGGACGGGGAAGGAAGTCGGCCGTGCCCTTTGAAAGGAACCATCCCGGTATTTGCCTGGAGCGATTTAGAGAAATCACGGAAAACCTAAATCAGGATGGCCGGATGCGGGATTGAACCGTCGTCCTCCCGAATGCGAGTCCAGTGTCTATCCACTGCGCCACATCGCTCGGTTTCACGTCAGTAATCAAGAATGGAAATAGGAGTAATCCACTGAATTACAGGCGCATATCACTCACGTCGATTTGAAATAGAATTTTGGAATATATACCGTGTCGAACATTATGAATTACCTAAAAAAAAGAACTATTTTCATACAGCAAGGATTTAGAAAATATTGTTCTTGTGAAACACAAGTAGCAGTCTGTTCATACGATTTAATGAATGCTATCCACGGGGGATCTCAAATTGATTCCAGGTTTCTAGATTTCCAGAACACTTTTGACACCATTCCTCACGAGAGGTCTCTAATCAAACTGCGTCCGTGTGGGGTATCTTCTCCGTTCAGCGACTGGATTTGTGATTTCCTGTTACAAAGGTTTCAGTTCGTAGTAACTGACAGATAGTCTTCGAGTAAAACAGAAATGATACCTGGTGTTCCCAAATGACCGTGTGCTGTTCTTGATGTATATAAATTATTTGGGAGACACCGTGTGCAGCCCTGTTGCAACTGACACAATGAATCCTGCAGGACTGTCCATAAATCCTTAAGAGTACGAGGGGGCGAGATCTCTTCTGAACAGAACTTTGCAAGACATCCCAGATATGCTCAATAATTTTCATGTCTGTGGAGTTTGGTGGCCAGCGGAGGTGTTTAAACACAGAAGAGCGTCCCTGGAGCTGCTCTGTAGAAATTCTGGACGTGTGGGGTGTCGCATTGTCCTGCTGGAGTTACCCAAGTCCGTCGGAACGCACAATGGACATGGATGGATGCAGGCGATCAGACAGGATGCTTACGTACGTGTCACCTGTCAGAGACGTAAACAGACGTAACCGGGGTTTCATATCACTCCAACTGCACACGCTCCACACCATTACAGAGCCTCCACCAGCTTGAACAGTTCCCTACTGACATGCACGGTCCATGGATTCATGAGGGTGTCTCCACACCCGTACACGTCCATCAGCTCGATACAATTTGAAACGAGACTCGTCCGACCAGGCAACATGTTTCCAGTCATCAACAGTCCGATGTCGGTGTTGAAGGGCCCAGGCAAGGTGTAAAGCTTTGTGTCGTGCAGTCATAAAGGGTATACGAGTGGGTCTTCGGCTCCTAAAGCCCATATCGATAATGTTTCGTTGAATGGTCCGCACGCTGAGAGTTGTTGATGGCACAGCATTGAAATCTGCAGAAATCTGCGGACAGGTTGCACTTCTGTGACGTTCAACGATTTTCAGTCGTCGTTGGTCCCATTCTTACAAAATCTTTTCTCGGCCGCAGCAATGTTGGAGATTTGATGTTTTAGCGGAAACATGATAATCACGGAACACTCGCGAAATGTTCGCAGGGGAAAATTCCCACTTCATCGCTACCTCGGAGATGCTGTGTCCCATCGCTCGTGCGCCGACTGTAACACCATATTCAAACCCTCTTAAATCTTGATAACCTGCTATTGCAGCAGTAGCTGATCTAACATCTGCTCCAGACACTTGTTGTCTTATATAGGCGTTGCTGGCCGGTTCGCCGTATTCTGCCTGTTTTACATATTTCTGTGTTTGAATGCGCATGCCTATACCAGTTTCCTTGGCGCTTCAGTGTAAATAGAATGTATTCACAAACTTGTCTTATATAGGCGTTGCCGTCCGCATCGCCGTATTCTGCCTGTTTACACATCTCTGTATTTGAATGCACATGCCCATACCAGTTTCTCTGGCGCTTAGTGTAAACAGACAGAATGTATCCACAAACTGGGACTACGATTGACATCAACTGTACAATTTATTGATGATACACGAAAATTTGTTCCTGACTGGGACTCGAACCAGGATCCGTTCATGCCTCCCGGGGTGATTCGCAGCTACATATGTCCCAATGTCCACGTGCCGAAGATCTACAACCACATTAAATAGACGAAATGTGTTCGCAAATGCCAGTGGCTCAAATTTTCATATTTCACTAATAAATTTTACTGCTAACAACTAATCGTATGCTCAGTTGGAAAACATTGCGTGTATTGAGTACTGCTCTAGATCGTTGGAGTGTCTGTTCCTGGTCTGAAGGACACTGCATAGTACTATACAGACACTGTAAAACACAAACGTTGCGAAACTTGTATTACGTGCCAAGACAGGTTAAAACGACGATCATAAGATTGACTTTCCCTGTTGTGCAATTACTAATGTGTGCGGGCACGAAGGGGTGTGGAAACTGTGGTGACATACGGAGGTTTGGATTGGTCTCGGGGGTATGCATGAATAGCCGAAGATGTTAAGGCGACCACTCTCGTTCAGTTTGAAATTCGGGTCGAGACCCAGTCCGGCATAAATTCTCAAGTGTCACTAACAAATTGTACAGCTGACATCTAATCGGATTCGCAGTTTGCGAACTGCATTTCGTCTGTATAGAAAATTTTGTGAGGAAAGCGAATCAAACACTGTGTTTTATTGCATAGCACTTTAGAAGATAGATCTACTAAAGAGATGGCCTACACTACGCTTGTCCATTTCCTTCTGGAATATTACTGCGCGGAGAGGAATCGATACTTACCAGACAGGATTGATGGAGGGCAGCTCGTTTTGTACTATCGTTAAGTATGGAGATAGTTTCAGAGATTTGGTACGCCAGTTTGGTTGACAGTCATTAAAACAAAGGCTTTTTAAGTTGTGATGAGATCTTTTCACGAAATTTCAACACCAGATTTCTCTTCTGAATGCGAAAATGTTTTGTTGATACCTACCTACATAGGGAGAAAGCTACACTTTGAAATACGTGATTACTCTGAATTTCACTTTTAAATGCCTGGTAGCGAAGGAAAAACCAAATCTTTGGTTTTTCCTCCGCTACCAGGCATTTAAGTGTGAAATGCAGAGTAATCACGTATATAAAAGTGTAGATGTTAAAAACTCATACTCGGCTGATTTGCACTTTTCCTACTGTTGTCTATTGTGATACGCTGGTCTTCAGCACTAGGGCCTCCTCTTCTTGCCATTCCCAGTTCTTCACAGAGAGATGTTCAAGCACTTCGTTCTTCGTCATGCAGAATTGCGTGACCCCAATGGAATCATCGGTGACACTTAATCACTGCGCCATTTTATGCTTTCTTGCCGTACCTTTCCACCAATTCAGTGTTTTTTTCCTTAAAAGGCTGAAAACAAAGGAAGAAAGAGCAGAGTTTAATGGCACGTCGAATTGAGGTCATTAGAGAAGAAATAGAAAACTAATTACCGCTAAGTAATCCACCTTAATAATTGGCTGTAATATTTTGTTTTGGCTCCTCTAAGGTGTGCTACACCGAGATTTCGGTGTCAACCAGAATTAGAGACATGTCCTGGAAACAAACGACAATTAATAAAGTAATTAACGTCCACTCCCTCCAAATTAACAATGTAAGTTTAGAGCAAATGTGGCTTAAATTCAAAGAAAAAGTATCGACAGCAGTTGAGAGGTTTCTACCAAGTAAATTAACCGTCGGTGATCCCCCACGGTCCACAAAACAGACCAGAACACTGTTGCAGAAACAACTAAAAAAGCTTGCCAAATTTAAACGAACGCAAAATCCCCAAGATTTGCGATATTTTATACAAGCTCGACATTTAGCATGGGCTTCAATGCCAGATACACATAACAATTTCCACAACGAGACTTTGTTCCGAAACCTGGCAGAAAATCCAAAGAGACTCTGGTCGTATGTAAAATATGCTAGCTGCAGTACACAATCAATGCTTTCACTGTGCGGTAGTAATGGGAATATTATCGATGAGAGTTCTGCTGAAGAGGAGTTACTAAATACAGCCTTTCGAAATTTCTTCATCGACAAAAACGATGTAAAGATTCCAGAATACGAGCCAAGAACCGCTGCGGCCAACATGAGTAACTTGGAAGTAGATATTGTCGGAGTAGTGAAGCAACGTAAATGACTTAAGGGGAGTCGTACCGCCCTATCTCGACAATGTTAAATTGGCTATAGAAACGCCCCGTTTTCTCAGGAACTGTTGAGTATATAAATGTGGAGTTTTTATCACATGTTCTCCCATGTTTTGTGACTGTATTGCTCTAAAATCACTTTAAAATAACAACTGGAAAAAAGTTATGATTTTTTTCCCTAAACATATAATTCTTTGGTGTAAATTTTCACAATTTTAATTTCTTGAATTTTAACTATAACTACTATTACTATTACTACTAAAGTAGAGCTACAACATCATTGTACTATTACTACTTAAGTAGAGCTACAACATCATTGTACTATTATGTTATGTGGTAAATAATTCATTGATGTAGATTCAGAAGTTTCTGAGAAAAAGGGGCTTTTATACTGAAAAATGTCATGTTGAGAGAATTGCGTTTAAAGAAAAAATTTTAATATACAGCCAACTGATACATAAAATATATGTTAGAATCCTTCTGGATGGTAGTCCTCATATCCTCCTTCGCTTTCCTCACCCAGTGCTGGCCTCTTTCTCTTGGATTTGGCTTCTTTTGACATATTGTTTGTTGCAATCTCTGCCTTCATGATTCGCAGTTGGGCCAAGTCCATCACACTTTTAGTTGTGTTGTAACCTAAATGAATGCCAAGATTTTCCAAAACCTGTAGTCTTCCAGAATAGCCATCATTAAAAGTAAGAACATCATCGAAAACACCAAGTTCAAAGACTGACCTTCTAACACACACATTTTTTGGTATCCTTGACCACACAACATTGTTAAATGATTCATTCGCATTTTGTGTTTTGCCCTTGAAACATTTCTTCAACAGCTCTGGTTGGGCAAGATCCTGAAACACAGGTTTGATGGCAAGCATAACAGCATTTGGTATAGTAATTTTGTGCGAAAAAATGTCTACTTCACCCTCCTCTTTTGCCTGCAAGTATTTACACCATTCAGTGGAACACAGGTTGTGTATTGGTTCAGCATCTGTAGACAACTTGTGAAAATAAATTGCCCAAACAGCTCTCTTCATACCATCGAAATTACCTCTGTTACTTCTAATAGCCATACCATAATATTGTGTAATGTGATCAATTTGTTTATAAGTCAGTCGACGTCTCATACGTAGACCATCAGATAACTTGGTACCTTACAACTGTAGTGTGAGTCTACGTAGTCTCGTGCTACGAACACTACCATCGCAAATACTTTTTAGTGCCGTCGTATTTGATACAGTTCTAGAATTGAGAAAAAGATGACAAACAGTGAAAAAAATTCTTTTGTTATAACGTACGATACATACAAAAATCGAATTTCATGTTTTCGATTTTATCACAGGTCTTGCCATTTCTTGACAGATTGAAAAGCCTGACTAGAGAGCTTACTAACTTCAAAACATTTTAATTTTAAAACACTACAGAACAGTGATTAGGCGGCTTCACAAACAGAATTAAAAAAAAAAAATCGTAACACATTTACAATTGGGTAGTAGGGATGCAAGTTGCTCAGATATAGAATTTTCGCGAGTCGTAAAAACAAATAGTGCAATTATAAATTTAAAAAAAAAACCAGTAAGGTGATATTTTACCTCCGACTATCTGACATTTAAAATCAGAATTACAAGAGACGATGGTGTCAAAGGCCAAAGCGCTGTCTGTCAGGTAATGCATAGTCCCTTGCTGAGTACGCATGATCCCGACTGCTAAGATTGCGTTGTTGAATGTACTTCACCGATTTCTACATAACATCTTAAAGTTTAGCGGTGAGTTTGTATCGCTATGTACTCAATGACAATAATCACAATAAAGACTAAAAGCTAAACTCAGTGAGGCGTTTTACTTCAATAATAAAAGCCGTACACTTACGAAATTATTTTAAGGTCACTATATTTTCATTTTAACTGCAATTTAATATAAATGTTCAGCTTTAAATGCGAAATAACAGAGTACTTAGTTGAAGAGCACGTGCCGAACACTTGTTATTTTCATGTCGAGAAACTCGTCTGCTCGCGAGAGGAGTTCCGTGAAACACAAACTTTCTGCGGCAGAGAGAGAGAGAGAGAGAGAGAGAGAGAGAGAGAGAGAGAGACAGAACGAGCGAGTAATTCTGCGTTACGCGTGTGGCCACTCAGTGACAACTCCGCTATTCGCGAGCGAATTGAGGCTTGCGAAAACTTTACATTTTAATTTCCATTTTAATGGTTGCTCTGGAACAGCACGTTGAGGAGAAAAAGTCGAGCTTTGTGTCCAGCACCTGCAATGTTCTCAGGTTACGTAACCCGCATAAAAAATGAGGCTTCCTTTTTGTTCGGCCCAACTGCACTCCATGGAATCTGTAATACTGTGAATCCAGTAACAAGATGAACGTTTTACAAGAATTTCGTTGACATTTCCACATTCTGCTTCAAGCCAACATAGCTACATTCGACATGAAAATTGAGTTACTACACATAATTAACCGTTAAAAGCGGAAACTAAATTACGGCTATCGATTGTACTTGTAATAATCCTTTGTGTATGTAGCAAGTGATGGAGTCCATTAGCAATATTGTTGGTAATCTAATGTATTTCCAGGTTACAATTCAACTGTAGCCGTGTCCTTAATACCTCTAGAGCTGTTGACTATTGCGAAAATGGCTGTGGGGTTTGGAGATCCACGAGAAAAAAAGTATTATGGTGATACTGTGTGGACTAAGCTGCACCGTTGGCAGAGATGTTGGCTGTAGTGTTTCTCATTGCGTGTTTCGTGTGTACTTGGCACATGGGATACGAGTCGTAGGGACTTAGCAAGGCTCAGCGAACGAGTCTGGGTGTTATTATGAAAATGTGCATAACTAGAAGATTAAAGAGTTTGACATACGATACCTAGAAACGTTGTGCTTTCTGTATCGTTCTCTGTATAACCGGCCAGACACGTTGGTTTATTTTGTTAACATAGAATAAAATCCTCTGTAGACTTAAATATTCATCCTGGAAACAATTCCTAGACAATAGATAAGCGACATTGCCAACACAGGCATCTTCCCAACAAGGCATGTTGGAGAGTTTCTGAAGCGTTGTTAAGTAGACTGGAAGTACCAGCAGAAGCGAGGGGAATTGTGAGACGTCCATAGGTAGCTAAGTCGGTGAGAGCACTACACACAAAAGGCAACGACCTGCCTTAGAGACTCTACGCGAAATACAATTTCAGTTTGAATTTTTTTGTTTAAATATACAGTGTGCCCCACCGAACTGTGCCACCTCATATATTTCCGAAACGAAACAAAATGTGAAAAATGCTATTGGCCAGGGGTGCATCTACGAGGTGTACCGCTATGAAATGATCGTTAACGTACAAATGTGTCGATAGGAAACATTTGTTGTGAACGAGCCTTATTTTTTTATGTTTGGTTGGTATGACATCTGTCAAAGATATTTAGTATACATCAAGTCACGGAATAAACAACATCATATGTCTTCATCGTGTTAACAATGTCGAATTTTGTACCAGAAAATGATGATTTGCGGAAAGGATTAATGTTCTGTTTTCATTTAAAAAAAAGTGCTGCAGAGTCGCATCGAATGCTTGTCGAGGCATATGGTGATCATGCTCTATAATAAGCAACATGTAAAAGATGGTTTCAACGGTTCAGAAATAATGGTTTTGATGTAAGAAATGAAGAACGTGGAAGACCGCCAAAAAAGTTGGAAGACTCCGAATTGCAAGCAATATTGGATGAAGATGATACTTTGAGTCAGAAGCAAATGGCAACAATGCTAAATGTTGCACAAAAAACAATTTCTGACCGTTTGAAAGCTATGGGAAAGATCCAAAAGTGTGGAAAATGGGTGCCACATGAATTGAATGAAAGACAGATGGAAAACCGAAAAACCATTTGTCAAATTTTGCTTCAAAGACATGAAAGAAAATCAACTTTGCATCGAATTGTTACTGACGATGAAAAATGGATTTATTTTAAGAATCCTAAACGGGAAAAATCATGGGTTAATCCGGGACAACCATCAACATCGACTGCAAAACCAGATCGATTCGGCGAGAACACAATGCTCTGTGTTTGGTGGGATCAGAAAGGTGTGGTGTATCATGAGCTTCTAAAACCCGGTGAAACTGTGAATACTAATCACTACAGACAACAAATAACCAATTTGAACTATGCATTGATCGAAAAAAGACCAGAATGGGCCAGAAGACATGGTAAAGTAATTTTTTTACATGACAATGCACCTGCACACAATGCAAAACTGGTTCAGGATACAATCAAAACTCTTGGCTGGGAGCTGCTACCCCACGGCCGTATTCACCAAACTTGGCCGCTTCCGACTACCATTTGTTTTCATCAATGGGACACGCATTGGCTGAGGAACACTTCGATTCCTACGAAGAAGTCGAAAATTGGGTGTCTGATTAGTTTGCTTGAAAAGACGAACATTTCTATTGGCTTGGTGTCCACAAATTGCCAGAAAGGTGCAAAATGTATAGAAAGCAATGGTCAGTACTTTGTATAAAATGTTTTTACTTTTCAATTCAAAATTAGTGTTTCATTTTCACAAAAAAACCCTCATTTCATACCGGTACACCTGGTATGTCAGAGGCTCATGCAATGGACGGAAATGCACAACCGAGGAATTTAAACAGTCATCACTTTCAACACAAAGTTACGTTTTTAAAAAATGGTACATGTATGTTTTTTGCGGGAATGAAAACTAGAGGTATGGCTAGTGACGGCAAATTTTTTTAGCTGTTCTAAACCTCACGCCTTCTGATATACGTACACTAGTGGCGTTAATTCTAGACACTTTGTAAAGATTCACTGAATATTGTATTCAGGAGTTTATTTTTGTCGAAATATACAATATGATTCACTATAAATCTTCACAAAACGTCTCTTAATGTCCACAGTTCGAAAATTAAAGTTCAAATATAAACATTTAATTAAAATGTAAAAAATCAAACAAAATACTCTCAATCCAGCAGTTTCAGAAAGTTACTAATTACTTGGCACAAAAGTTATTGCTATATTTCTTATTATTTTGCTGGACGTCCTTTTGATTTATTCAACCCCTCGATTCTGCATAACATTGAATCCAAAAAATGTCAAAGATCTTTACGTTTTATCACTGTGAACCGCGAATTGACGATGGCCTCTAGGAGCTCCCTCTCGATACTGGGATACCGTCTTGAAACTATCATTTTAAGCTTTGACCACAAAGTTCTCAGTTTGGTTGAGGCAGGGACCATTGCCAGGCCAAGGCAACACACTAACTTGATGTTCATTGAACCATTTCTCATTGACTTTCGCAGTATGACATGGCACACTGTCTTTCTGAAAGATGCTCTGATGGCTGTTACCTTGAAACAGATCATGGATAGAGGGCGCCAATTTCAACACTAAGACTTCGTCTTGGTACTTTTCTGCGGTGGTGTTGCTCTATAACACTGCCAGACATCCAGTGCCATGACTTTCCATGTAGCCCCACACTATGACACTGATGGGATGCTTCATAGTGGCAGTGGTGCACTGAGGCAATAAGTGTTTGGTTGGTCGACGACGAACGAACTTCACTCCATCACTTGCAAAGATGCTGATGTTAGTCTCGTGACTTCAGTCAGTCCAGCACCCAGTCCGCCTGCGTCCATTCCCTGTTTGCTAATGCCCACTGTGTGCAATCCTAAAGTATCGACTGCACACCGGCCAATGCAGCGCCGCAAAACAGCATCAAGAAGGCGGTGACCTGCATGCCAGTGGAAAGAGTGGGCAGCGCCACATCTCAAGGAAGACAGAATTCAGCGCCCCCTGTCAACAATGATTTAGCTGGTCGTGCTCAGTTCGGTCGCAGACTTCAAGAGCATCAGTACTAATTTATAGGAAGTCGTTACTTAGCATGCGTTCTGCGAGTAGTAATAAAGAGTAAAGTAATTGTATGTGAGAGGCACAGGAAGCATAGAAGTCAAGTAAAATTATGTTTATTTTCTTTTTGGAAATAAAATTTCTGTGAATTAGAAAGTGCTTTGTACAGATGCTTTTGGATTCCTGCTACTGGCCATCGCAACTTCTCTCCTTTCCTGTTTGTGTCGGCGGTGACTCCAACAGTAGCCGACGCGACACAATGCGCACATTTCTGCCTCTGCGTTTTGTTCAGATAAGGATTCTTCCTTGGAGTCCTCGCTCGCAAACCATTCTCTGGAAGTTTCTGCCTAACGGTTCGATGAGAAACTTCAACCCCTGAAAGTCTTCAAGATGGTGTTTATGTCTTTTACGGTATGCTGACGATATTCCAGAGAAATAAGGCAGATTTTACGACAGTCTTGATTGATCAATATTGGTTTTCTGCCGATTCTTGAGCAGTTTTGATTGACCAAGTTCCTTCACACCAGTTGCAAACTTCCCTCACATCCGACTTCGTAGCGCATCCACTCAATCATTTTGCTATTTCTGCATACTTGTGACCTTTATCATGGAGTGTTACTGGTTTACTGCATTTACTTGGTGACCAATGAGCATGTTTCAGGATGGAGACATAGCTTTCAATCCCTCCGTCATCTGTCTCAACTTAGCTCATCTCAACTCAGCTCACACTAAAGAAACCTTACACTTCAAAAACAACACTGTATAGCTACTACTGGAGGTTATAACAATGATCAGAAAGCTTTTACTCACTGGGTAAAGCAATAATAAACACGCTTCCATTAATTTATTTGTCGGAACAGAACAAATTCCAAACAGCTGCGCAAGTAAGAAAAACCGTGAAGTTTTTAACTTGTTGTCAGTTAAGTTCAAAATGGTTCAAATGGCTCTGAGCACTATGGGACTTAACAGCTGTGGTCATCAGTCCCCTAGAACTTAGAGCTACTTAATCCTAACTAACCTAAGGACATCCATCACACACATCCATGCCCGAGGCAGGATTCGAACCTGCGACCGTAGCAGTCGCACGGTTCCGGACTGCGCGCCTAGAACCGCGAGACCACCGCGGCCGGCTGTCAGTTAAGTCTATTCATTCATTTTTAATGAAACAATATAACATCACATCTCTAAAAATGGTAAATGTTCAGTAGGATGTAATATAAACAAAAAATAAAAGAATAACGTATTAGTTTAGTGTACTAAAAATTACTTACATCTTGTGATGTTGGTATGAATGAACATATCATCAAAGTGTCCAGTATTAACGCCACTACTGTAGACTAAGACTTATTTCACATCTACCTGGCAGCCGGCGGCTGACACCGCCACACTGCTGAGAGGGTGAGGAGCATACGGACGTTACACACCTGTCCGACAGATGACGTGGCCGACTGAACGACAGCTGACAGCCGGGCCGATGCCGTGGGATGACGGCCGCCCCCGCTGTGTCGTTCCGGTGTCCGCTATCCTGGGGGAGGGAACGACCAGCGCGTGTAGTGGGGCATGCAAGACAACAGGGGGCTCCACATCTACCCGGGAACTGTCATCTGCCAGTCTCTTGTGTTCTGCTTTGTTTTGGTGGTTCAGTCTGTTTTGAAGGTTGCTGTTGTGCCATGGCGGAAATCGATATCGACATTCTTATAACATTAGTCCGGGATCGACCAGTTTTATGAGACAAGACTTTAAGTAGTTATAAGGACAGAATACAAACCAGGAATGCGTGCATCAAAGTCTGCTAAGAATCGAACAAAGGTTTTGTATGGATGTGTAACAAGGATAGAGACAACTATGGTAACACGTATGTTTAGTTTTTACGTCAAATCCACAACTTTTTTTACATTCAGTGGCACATTAAATTTCACCTAATTGTCATTTCACAGACCATTCAGGGGTCATAAAATAGTCCGCCATCATTTTTCGTATATTATTGGCAGAAATTCTCCCAAGTGCACGTTCACTTCTTGTTATACTTTCAAGTCCAGTTATGGATACAGAGTATTCTCGGTATTGTAGCCTCCGTTCTTAAAAACAAAATTGTGTAAATCAACACATGCCTTAACAATGTCAAGAGCAAAATCGTGTTTTAAGTTTTTAACTCTGTAGGAATACCTCCATTTATTAGTCGTATCCCAAATGAACACCCTACGTACCTCTGGGCTCCTGATTGGCGATAATGGAACACTCTTCTAGCAACTCTTAATTGGTGGCCAGAGAACAGTCGTAGAAGATGTTGATGCAGCCCAAACGCTTCTCACCTACAAAAAACATAAGGTACCTTTGGACTTACTGTAGTAGGAACGCACCTGTCTTCAGGAATTACCGTTTTTTTTCCATCAGTAATTTCTACAAAGGACATCCTTTAAATATAGCAGAATCACCCTTTTTACCATAACTGCCGATATAAACGTAGATAAAATTAAAGTCTGAGGCTGCCAAAACCATCAGCACTGTTGATGAATATCCTTTCTGATTGTAGTAAATTGAGTTAGATGGATGGACGAAAAGAATGTGCTTTCCAAGTACAGCTCCAATGCAGTGCTTTCGAAGTAGTCTTTGGTGGGTAGAGGCATACATTCACAACGTAGAGACAAAATTGCTTGACACATACTTCTGACTGTTTTACTAATGGTGAAAATACTAAGTCTGTAGCTATAGTGTAAATCTATGAACGTAGAGACACTGGGCAGATATCTGAAAAAAATAAGTTTCAGTAATAGTAGTATTTTTGTCCAGCTTTATGGAAAAGTAAACTGGATATTGTATATACCGTAACGTAAACAGTAATAGAAGGAATAAAAGTAACGATCCTACATTAGGTCCAATCCGTGCCCAGTGATCTAAAATCGGAAAGAATTCCCGCATGACCCTAACGGATGGAATGAAAGTTTGTGTGAATATTCACACATATTCTCAGTGAACAATGGCAATGTTTTACTTTCAGCAATTAAATACTTGTAGAAACGTAGTCACTTGTTTGACCCTGTAGTGCACCTTCCCACAGTGCGCCCCCTCCCTCCACACACTTTTTGATGACGTTGAGACATATCTCTGGCAATATATTTGTGAAGGAAACAAATCTACGACATATTGTACAAAGTTTTGTGCTTTCTTATGCGAAATGATAAAATATGCTTTACTAAGTTTCATATAGATGATTTGAAGCTAACACTGGCCAAAAAAATAGCCGCTTGAAAAAAGTGTGAAGTTTGGCTTTTCATATCTCGGGAAGAAATTGCGCGATAAACCTGACACTTCGTGTGTAATAACTTATCAACACACGGTTTTACAATGCAAAATGTCATTCGTCTACTGCTCTCCAATACTTTTCATATTGTGGGCAAAACTGGTTTTCTAAAAATGTTAATTTCTGGACCTCTAGACTCTTTAATTTTTCCGCCTGTCATGACGCTCTTACTTCAGACAAACTGAAAATCATTAAACTTCCTTTTGTAAGGATAGTACCGTGACATACAACTTCAGATAGTATTTTTTTTCAGGCAAATTTGTTATGAAGAAGTGGAAGCATATTCGCGATTCTTTCCAAAGAAGTGAGAGTCATGCACAAAATCTGGGAGTGAGAGGCAGCCATCCCGAATGTACGTATACAGCCAACAGCTTCTGTATTTGAAGAAACCCACAGAGGCATGCCAGACTACCGACAATTCCTCGCTCATTGAAAATGTTGAGACTACGAAAAGACCACTTTCTCATGACACTTTTTCGGTCACTAACGATGCTCAGGATCTAGAAAATGGTTGTAATGAGACGTTCACAGAGAATAAGACAAGGAAGCTTGATCCTGTAGAGCTAGAGCTGGTTAATGCACTGCACAGAAAATCCAATAGGCATATGCCTTTTTTCAGTGGGATAGTTGCCACTCTGGAAACATTTGACGACGATGATTACGTGGAGTTTCAGTTAAGGGCTATGCAAATTGTTTCTGAAATTAAGAAACGTAAAATATAGTGGGATAAAATTAATACTGCCGCTTACTCTAGTACATCATATGCATAAGCCTCTTGATTATCTCTTTATCACAAACAACAGCTTAGAAATACAGAAGTAAATAGTCAGTCACTCACTACCGACACACAGTGTTACGATCAAGCAGCGGAGAAATTTGCACTGGAGAGATGCTCCAGATCTTTCGCGCCTTCCCAAATCTCTAAAAATTCATATATTGCGTCGTTCAACTTTTTACCTATGATCATTATGTGGTGTTGAAGTTCTTGTTATGTCCGTGCTTGCTTCGAAAATAGGACGAGGAATTCCGTCTTATGCAAGACACCTTCTTTTCTGTTTTGTTTCACCCATACAGGTTTCAGCACTTTTTGTGCTATCTTCAGTGGATTATTTTTTATTTACTAACTGTAAAATTGTTGTTACATATTAACATTTACCGAAACTTTTGGTACATAATATTTACAATCATGAATGAATAATTTTTGTAATATACACTCCTGGAAATTGAAATAAGAACACCGTGAATTCATTGTCCCAGGAAGGGAAAACTTTATTGACACATTCCTGGGGTCAGATACATCACATGATCACACTGACAGAACCACAGGCACATAGACACAGGCAACAGAGCATGCACAATGTCGGCACTAGTACAGTGTATATCCACCTTTCGCAGCAATGCAGGCTGCTATTCTCCCATGGAGACGATCGTAGAGATGCTGGATGTAGTCCTGTGGAACGGCTTGCCATGCCATTTCCACCTGGCGCCTCAGTTGGACCAGCGTTCGTGCTGGACTTGCAGACCGCGTGAGACGACGCTTCATCCAGTCCCAAACATGCTCAATGGGGGACAGATCTGGAGATCTTGCTGGCCAGGGTAGTTGACTTACACCTTCTAGAGCACGTTGGGTGGCACGGGATACATGCGGACGTGCATTGTCCTGTTGGAACAGCAAGTTCCCTTGCCGGTCTAGGAATGGTAGAACGATGGGTTCGATGACGGTTTGGATGTACCGTGCACTATTCAGTGTCCCCTCGACGATCACCAGTGGTGTACGGCCAGTGTAGGAGATCGCTCCCCACACCATGATGCCGGGTGTTGGCCCTGTGTGCCTCGGTCGTATGCAGTCCTGATTGTGGCGCTCACCTGCACGGCGCCAAACACGCATACGACCATCATTGGCACCAAGGCAGAAGCGACTCTCATCGCTGAAGACGACACGTCTCCATTCGTCCCTCCATTCACGCCTGTCGCGACACCACCGGAGGCGGGCTGCACGATGTTGAGGCGTGAGCGGAAGACGGCCTAACGGTGTGCGGGACCGTAGCCCAGCTTCATGGAGACGGTTGCGAGTGGTCCTCGCCGATACCCCAGGAGCAACAGTGTCCCTAATTTGCTGGGAAGTGGCGGAGCGGTCCCCTACGTCACTGCGTAGGATCCTACGGTCTTGGCGTGCATCCGTGCGTCGCTGCGGTCCGGTCCCAGGTCGACGGGCACGTGCACCTTCCGCCGACCACTGGCGACAACATCGATGTACTGTGGAGACCTCACGCCCCACGTGTTGAGCAATTCGGCGGTACGTCCACCCGGCCTCCCGCATGCCCACTATACGCCCTCGCTCAAAGTCCGTCAACTGCACATACGGTTCACGTCCACGCTGTCGCGGCATGCTGCCAGTGTTAAAGACTGCGATGGAGCTCCGTATGCCACGGCAAACTGGCTGACACTGACGGCGGCGGTGCACAAATGCTGCGCAGCTAGCGCCATTCGACGGCCAACACCGCGGTTCCTGGTGTGTCCGCTGTGCCGTGCGTGTGATCATTGCTTGTACAACCCTCTCGCAGTGTCCAGAGCAAGTATGGTGAGTCTGACACGCCGGTGTCAATGTGTTCTATTTTCCATTTCCAGGAGTGTATTATACATCGTTTATTCACAGTTCACAGTTGAGATTGTATTAACGACCTGATGCACTACGTGTTCTTTATAACATTTTGTAAAAGTTCTATTTATAGCCTAATTGGCAAAAAGAGTGGATGTATGCATTAGTTTACATACCTTACAGGATGCTATTGGAAATTTGTTTTGTTAGCTATTCTGCTACACACTCTACAACTTCTCATATGCAAACAGCGTAGTCCGCAGCTCGTGGTCGTGCGGTAGCGTTCTCGCTTCCCACACCCGGGTTCCCGGGTTCGATTCCCGGCGGGGTCAGGGATTTTCTCTGCCTCGTGATGACTGGGTGTTGTGTGATGTCCTTAGGTTAGTTAGGTTTAAGTAGTTCTAAGTTCTAGGGGAATGATGACCATAGATGTTAAGTCCCATAGTGCTCAGAGCCATTTTTTTGCAAACAGCATAATTTTTATTTTTCTGTTTATTATACATTTACAAACGTTGTAACACCCCACCCGTCACTTATCTGGTTTTGGTGTGTGTTCACCCCAGGTAATTGACTAACAGATCAACAGAGAGTGCAAAACTGCCGCGCCGGCCGAAGTGGCCGTGCGGTTAAAGGCGCTGCAGTCTGGAACCGCAAGACCGCTACGGTCGCAGGTTCGAATCCTGCCTCGGGCATGGATGTTTGTGATGTCTTTAGGTTAGTTAGGTTTAACTAGTTCTAAGTTCTAGGGGACTAATAACCTCAGCAGTTGAGTCCCATAGTGCTCAGAGCCATTTGAACCATTTGAACCAAAACTGCCGCAATATCAGATAATGCAAAGAAAGTAATAAGGCCCAGTGACTCCTGATTGAACTGTGGTGGCAGTGTTGACATTAATTGATTCAGAATTGATCCCTTTTAATTAAAAAGGGGTGCATATTGATGTTATATTATTGAACACCAGATGCAAATCTTGAACATAAAATTAATTAAGAAAGTGACTTGGGATTTCAACTACTTGATTGAAAACAGATGCAGCCGATTAGCACAGATTTATTTTAACTCACGACCTTCAATCATCACATTACATGACTCTCCTAACAGGCAGTGGTAATAAATTGCGTTTGCGTGGAGTAAAGCGCGATAAATCAAAAGTAACTCCTATCGACTGACCCAGGCGCATTGCGAAGTGCGAGAAGAATTCTACAATACACGGCCCATGAAACCCTCGTGGAAACTTTCCCGACGTGAACCAACAAAGTAATCAGTGGCCGGAGCGGGCGCAATATCACCGAATTCAGCGTGGCGGGGCGACGTCGTTACGCGGACGTCGGCCGACTTCGTGGTGCTGCAAGGCTGCGCTCGTCTATTCACTTCTAGCTATCTTGCTCAGTATACAGCTGAACGAAAACTTTCTATCTCCAAGCTCAATCGTTCCGTTTGCTAAGTCCTAAACTGCAGAGATGCTCACTCTCTCTCAGGCAAGCTGAGTAAAGAACGCCACGTCCGCACTCTAGGCATGCTGGGGACAGAAGACCACTACGGAGACTTCTCCCAGTCCGCTCTTCGCCTCGGTTTCCCCTCCAGCTAAATCACTTACGCCAATTGCAACAGAAGTCGCGTTAATTGTGCGTCGCTTCCCAGCGCCGACCAATGCCTGCTCTGGGAAGTGAACAAATTCCCACAAAATTTCCCTTCCTCTCAACTTCTGCTTTTTAGTTCCTCCCAGGCCATCCATCAAGGTTAGCGTCTGCACAAAACACCAGTTTTTCCGGAACTCTGACTGCCAGGAGAGTACTTCAGATTCCTTGGTCCTACATTCCCATCGGAGGCTGGAGTATTTCATTCTGTCGCTCTTCACCTGATTTACTTCAGACTCTGTGGACTGTGAATTCAGTGTGAAGTTGCTATAGTCACGAACACGCATATTTTGGCCTCTGTTGACCGCTCCACCGTAGCTTTGCGCGGCTTCTCGCATGTTTCACTGAAAACGGAACGATGGACATTTATCAACAGGCGTACAAGTTCTCCGTCTGCTTCCCAGTACACCAGCATGGGGTCAACCACCCTTGGTATGCAACTTACGGTTTTGATTTGTGGTGCTTTCTCATACGTTGTTGGCGAAGCGAATAGGCTGATTTCGTGACCTATGTCGCTTGACACTGCACTTTCTCCGATTTTAAAACATATTTTATATTTTTATGATGATAACAAAAAATGTACATACTTTAGAATAATAAATTTAAAAAAAATAACTTTTTTCCCACTCACCGGATTGTAGCTGCCAACATTTGTGTAGGCTGGATACATTCTGGGAAGGATATGTTGCGGCACTGAATGGAATCTTCATTCGTGGATGTAGTTCATCAAACGTCTGTAAACTCAGAATGAGATTTTCACGCTGCAGCGGAGTGTGTGCTGATGTGAAACTTCCTGGCAGATTAAAGTTGTGTGCTGGACCAAGACTCGAAGGAGTTTCATATCAACGAACACTCCGCTCCAGAGTGAAAATCTCATTCTGGAAACATCCCGCAGGCTGTGGCTAAGCCATGTCTCCGCAATATCCTTTCTTTGAGGAGTGCTAGTTCTGCAAGGATCGCTGGAGAGCTTCTGTAAAGTTTGGAAGGTAGGAGACGATGTACTGGCAGAAGTAAAGCTGTGAAGAGGGGGCGTGAATCGTGCTTCAGTAGCTCAGTTGGTAGAGCACTTGCCCGCGAAAGGCAAAGGTCCCGAGTTCGAGTCTCGATGCGACACACAATTTTAATCTGTCAGGAAGTTTCGTCTGTATACTCATCCGAAAATAGTCAATAAAATTTCCCTGGGTTTGTGGCCGCATTGTCAATATGTAAAACGACCTACGTTTCGGTCACTGTTGCAAGTGACCTTCTTCAGGGTGTTTTGTTTACTATTCCATTTACAGTAAACAAAACACCCTGAAGAAGATCACGTGCAACAGTGAGCGGAACGTCGGCAGTTTTACATATTGACAATGCGGCCACAAACCCAGAAAAATTTTATTGATTGCGACAATGGCCGCGGAAGCCTGATTTATAATCATCCGAAAATAATTGAAAAACTTGTCCTCATCTCCACTTGATTCCTCAAAAAGTACGAAGAATGCACACACTTCGTTTCGTCTCATATTGGGTGGATGAACTCAGCGCAGCCTTCTTCTTCTCTTCAAACGTCTGTAGAAGACAAGCCACGCTAATAACTGGTCGTGCTCCATTTGTAGTCTGAAGGCAACTGCAGATGAAAGTATGGCGCGGCGGCGGCATGCCGTGCGGATGTCGGTTGAATCTGAGAGGCGTGGGTCTCGGGGTGGTCCGGCAAGAATACCGGCTTGTCGGCTGCAGTGTTGATGTGAGGTAAGCCTAAAGGACGGCAACGGCGACACGGTTTCACCCGTGATGCGGAGAGGAGGGATTGTCTACAACAGGCTTCACGACAATGTAGACAACCCATATTAAAGCATTACGGCAGAAACTGTGGTACCGTTTCCATATTTAAGTCAAAGTATTCCGAAGGTATAAGACTTAGAGCAGTGAAACCGAGTCTGCCGTCAGTAATTGTACCTCTAGTTTTCGTTTCGGTGGAAAGAAAAAATCATACATAAGCACATAAGCCAAATAAATAAAAGGGGGGACAGATGCGAGTAGGACTCGCGCACTGAGGTTTCCGTACAATCTTAATTAAGCATATAGACGGTTCATCCATCCCGGAACTGAGGATCTCGGCGATTTTTGCCTGTAATCGACATTGATACTGCCAAGATAACGGTCTCAGGATTCCACGATTTCCGAGAATTTTTAGTTTCAAGTTTCATGCTGAACAACAAATGACAAAAAATAAATATTTTTTCGTGTGACATAATTACAAATTCAGAATTTTCTGATTCTTTTCCATTGGTCGTACTGTGAAACCTTTCTTCTTGGCAAATTTCATAATTCTACGTCGAGGGGAAGTGCCCTGCAGTGAGTTTGCGAGTATCAAAATGTGTGAGATACATGGCCGTTTCTTTTCACTGCAGAGACTTAGAAGCTTAACATTTTTACACCACCAAAGGACAATAGACCTCAGTCTCTGACAAAAATTTCAACTTGATATGTTTACCCGTTCATGAGAGATATGGGCCTCAACAAATGGACGGATAGACATACAATCTGATAACAAATTACAGGAACTTTTTCTCGTGTGATTTGATTATAAATTAACAATTTTCGAATTTTTTCCTTTGCTGTACTGTGAAACCTTGTTTCTTCCTAAATTTCATGGTTATAGAGTATTCTATAGGTTCTCATGTGTGAGTTGACAAGTATCCAAATATGCACTGATTTAGGAGCTAAAGTTTACTGTATCTCCTTCTGACTATAGACCTTAGTATGTAGTATACCCGTTCCTGAGAAAACGGGGTCTTAAAAGACAGACGGACAGACGGTCAGCCCGACAAGAAATGACAGACAAATTATTAGTGTGTTATAATTACAAAGTTACAATTTTTGAATTTTTTTCCTTTCTTGTTAGTGAAGCCTTGCTTTTTGCCAAATTTCATGATACTAGACTATCGGGAAGTGCCCCATAGATTTTGATGAGTGAGTTTGGAAGAATCAAGTTATTTTACATAAATGACCGTATATTTTGACTGGTTTGACTTATAAGCTAATGTTTATTATACTGCCAGGGGGCCGTGGACCTCAGTATTTGACATTAATTTCAGCTTGTTACGTCTACTACCCGTTCCTGAGAAAAAAGGGTCTTAACATACGGACAGACAGACAGACATTCTGATAACAAATTACAATTTTTTTCTGTGTTGTAATTACAAATTAGCACTTCCAGATTTTCTTCCTTCGGTTGTGGTGTGAAACTTGCTGCTTGCCAAATTTCATGATTCTAGGTCAACTGGAAGTACTCCGAGCCGGCCGAAGTGGCCGTGCGGTTAAAGGCGCTGCAGTCTGGAACCGCAAGACCGCTACGGTCGCAGGTTCGAATCCTGCCTCGGGCATGGATGTTTGTGATATCCTTAGGTTAGCTAGGTTTAACTAGTTCTAAGTTCTAGGGGACTAATGACCTCAGCAGTTGAGTCCCATAGTGCTCAGAGCCATTTTTTTTTTGGAAGTACTCCGTAGGTTTTGAAGAGTGAGTTTGCGAGTTTCAAAATATGTGACATAAATGGCCGTACTTTTTTTTTGTAGCATTGACTTAGAGGCTTCATGTTTTTGCACTGCCAAGAGACGGTATAGCTTAGCATTTGACACAACTTCAACGTGATATGTCTACCTGTTTCTGAGAAACAGGGTTCTGAACAGTCGGACAGACAGACAGAAGGCAGACAGACGGACAACAAAGTGATCCTATAGAGGTTCCGTTTTCAGCGGCTAATGTACAGAGCCCTAAAACATACACTACTGGCCATTAAAATTGCTACACCACGAAGATGACGTGCTACAGATGCGAAATTTAACCGACAGGAAGAAGAAGCTGTGGTATGCAAATGATTAGCTTTTCAGAGCATTCACACAAGGTTGGCGCGGTGGCGACACCTACAACGCGCTGATATGAGGAAAGTTTCCTACCGATTTCTCATACACAAACAGCAGTTGACCGACGTTGCCTGGTGAAACGTTGTTGTGATGCCTCGTGTAAGGAGGCACGTTTCCGACTTTGATAAAGGTCTGATTGTAGCCTATCGCGATTGCGGTTTATCGTATCGCGACATTGCTGCTCGCGTTGGTCGAGATCCAATGACTGTTAGCAGAGTATGGAATCGGTGGGTTCAGGAGGGTAATACGGAACGCCGTGCTGGATCCCAACGGCCTCGTATCACTAACAGTCGAGATGACAGGCATCTTACCTGCATGGCTGTAACTGATCGTGCAGACACGTCTCGATCCCTGAGTCAACAGATGGGGACGTTTGCAAGACAACAACCATCTGCACGAACAGTTTGCAGCAGCATGGACTATCAGCTCGGAGACCATGGCTGCGGTTACCCTTGACGCTGCATCACAGACAGGAGCGCCTGCGATGGTGTACTCAACGACGAACCTGTGTGCACGAATGGCAAAACGTCATTTTCTCCGCATGAATCCAGGTTCTGTTTACAGCATCATGATGGTCGCATCCGTGTTCGGTGACAACGCGGTGAACGCACATTGGAAGCATGTATTCGTCTTCACCATACTGGCGTATCACCCGGCGTGATGGTATGGGGTGCCATTGGTTACACGTCGCGGTCACCTCTTGTTCGCATCGACGGCACTTTGAACAGTGAACGTTACATTTCAGATGTTCCTTCATTCGACCCCTGCGAAACCCTACATTTCAGCAGGATAATGCACGACCGCATGTTGCAGGTCCTGTACGGGCCTTTCTGGATACAGAAAATATTCGACTGCCGCCCTGGCCAGCACATTCTCCAGATCCCTCACCAATTGAAAAGGTCTGGTCAATGGTGGCCGAGCACCTGGCTCGTCACAACACACCAGTCACTACTCTTGATGAACTGTGGTATCATGTTGATGCTGCATGGGCAGCTGTACCTGTGCACGCCATCCAAGCTCTGTTTGACTCAATGCCCAGGCGTATCAAGGCCGTTATTACGGCCAGAGGTGGTCGTTCTGGGTACTGATTTCTCGGGATCTATGCACCCAAATTGCGTGAAAATGTAATCACATGTCAGTTCTAGTATTATATTTGTCCAATGAATACCCGTTTATAATCTGCATTTCTTCTTAGTGCAGCAGTTTTAATGGCCAGTAGTGTAGCTTTGTGTTGAAAGTGGTTTTTGGTTACTTGTAGGGGTTATGCATTCCTGTCTATTGTGTTTACCCCTGGCAGAGAAGTATCCATGGCCAACTGTATTTTTCACATTTCGTTTCATTTTGGAAGCAATTGAGGTAGCGGAGTCGGATGGAACACTCTGGGTATATTAATGATTAAAAATCCTCGAAGTGAAGATCATAAACAGATTTTATTGTGATGCTAGTTTCAGCTACACACGAGCCTGCTTCAGATCACAAAAAAAACCAATCTAGGTGGAATAATTTGACATAATGTATATCAACAATCAGTTACAACGAATATAATTAAACAAAGGCATTAATTACATCGTTAAAGTCCAGTAACTGACACATTTAATCGGTATTTGTGTTGTCTCATGGCAGAGATCATCATGAGTACGTTATTACAAAGTGGTATATGAAACTAGAAGTGAATAAACCACGTTGTAACATCATACTCTGGATGATCTTTTCTGTGAGATTACACAAATACTGATTACGTGTGCTGGTTACTAGGTTATAACGACATAATGCCTTAATTTAATGACCTTCGTTCGAATTGATGGTCACTAAACAATATGTCAAATTATGCCAGCTATACATTACGTAAGAAAGTTGTCACTCAAAATTTTTTGACTCTGTGTTAAGCCGTTGTGGCAATTACACTAATGAAGACTGTTTTTTATTGTCTCAAGCTGCCTCGCGTGGAACTGAAACTAGTAATCATAGTAACATTTATTTACGATCTTCACTTCGAGGATTTTTATTCCGTAATATACGAGGTTTGGAACTTTAATAATGTCAACTACTTATTTGCAGCTTGTACAAAATAGATACGTGTTTCAAAATTTAAATGATCTTCAATGTAGTCACTAGCATTGTGTATAGCCCGCTGCCAGCGATGTGGAAGTCGTAGGATACTCTTAGCAGTGCCAGTTGTGTTGACAGTTCGAGCGGCGCGGTCTATTGCCTGACGAATTTGTAGCAGTTCTGAAGCGAATGCCGGAAGTATTTCCTTCAGTTTAGAAATCGAGTTTAGCTCATGAGGGCTTAAGTCGGGGGAGTACAGTAGGTGGTATAGCACTTAGCAGCCCCATTAGTCAAACAAATCAGTGACAGCTTGCACTGTACGTGCTTGAGCATTGTCCTGCAAAATGATGGTCAGGTCCTGCAGAAAGTGTCATCACTTTGCCGCGCTGTGTAGCTGCGCTGTCACGGGCGTCTTGTCACGGTCCGCGAGGCTCCCCCGCCCGAGGTTCGGGTCCTCCCTTGGGCATGAGTGTGTGTGTTGTCCTTAGCGTAAGTTTTCATTACTTCTGTGTCTATGTTGTTCATTTTGGAACACAACCTACGACTAGCTTAGAGATTGAAGTGATGACGCTTTCTGCAGGACCTGACCATCATTTTGCAGGTCAATGCTCAAGCACGTACAGTGCAAGCTGTTACTGGTTTGTTTGACTAATGGGGCTGCTAAGTGCTGTACCACCTACTGTACTCCCCTAACATAAGCCCTCGTAAGTTCAACTCGATTTCTGAACTGAAGCAAACACTTCAAGGCATTCGCTTCAGAACTGCTACCAATTCGTCGGGCAATAGACCGCGCCGCTCGAACTGTCAACACAACTGGCACGGCTAAGAGTATCCTACGACTTCCACATCGCTGGCAACGGGTTATACACAATGCTGGTGACTAATCAGAAGGTCAGTAGAACTTTGAAACACGTATCTATTTTGTACAATCTGTAAAAATGTAGTTGCGACGATTAAAGTTCCAACCCTGGTATAAAAAGTTGCGACCTATCGCTCGTCTCCAAAGTCGACAATGTCAACAAACATGTCAATCTGAATGATGCTGTACACATACTAGTCTGTGTTTTCTTTTGTGAGTGGACTTCAAGTAGAAGTGGAAAGAAATGTTGAAGAAAGCAAAGACTGAACAGTCGTCGAAATGTCACAGGACAGGTCTGAAAATGTTCGCCTATATACAAATACGCGCCCTAACAAGAGAATATTTGTTCCCTGTGATATGCGGAAACCGGAAGTTTTCCGTAGTTTGCTCATAAATGTGATGATGTTATTTTGAGTAAATGATAAGATACGAAGGACTCTATAGCGTTTCGTTCAGACGGAAATGTATGCTCTAGGACTGCTTTGATATTTAAATACGTTGCGGATCCAGAGGTCCACTGTACATGTTTCAGAATCTAGTAAACTTGTTGATTTTAAGATTTCTATAGAACGCAGAATTCTTCCGGTGATTTCTATGTAGAGACCCTGTTCATGAATATAAAAAACCGACAAGGCAACAGTGAATCTGAAAATGTATTTCTGCTGTGGAAACTCTGTTCGCCTATGTTGTTGTTTGAAGATAGAAAGAAAGCTATCTAAGAAGAACAAACGAAAAGTGAAAAATAAATTCTGAAACTGAACGAGATCCGTCTACAATCTAAGATTTTCTAGTTTCACACAAAAGTACACTGAATGGGTTCTCTGAGACAATTATAAAACGAATTTCTCGATACATTCAACGGTGTGAACCATAGAAATAGGACGATTCGTAGAACCAAGAGATTATTTTGTATTGTATTCAGAAATGGTTCAAATGGCTCTGAGCACTATGGGGCTCAACTTCTGAGGTCATTAGTCCCCTAGAACCTAGAACTACTTAAACCTAACTAACCTAAGGACATCACACACATCCATGCCCGAGGCAGGATTCGAACCTGCGACCATAGCGGTCGCGCGGTTCCAGACTGTAGCGCCTAGAACCGCTCGGCCTCTCCGGCCGGCTGTATTATATTTTATTGAAGCATCAAATTATTGCAAAATCAATGTCCACAATTGAAGTTACCCTGAAAAAATGTGTCTAACCGATAGAATATGCTCTCAGAGCGATTATTATGGTTTAAAAGTGCCTAGTGAAAGATTATTTCAAAATAGGAATAGAAGTGTAAAGGAAAGATAATGTTCACAGATGATACAGTACTGTGCTTAAAAGCAAGGATGAGCTTTTGAATAGCACGGGCAATCTGCTTAGCATAGAATTAGGCTCAGCGGTAAAAAAATTAAAATGAAAGTGTTGTAGTGTAGTAGACGGGAGATGAATGATCTACTGAACATCAGAACTGAAGAATGTAAGGCATAAGTAGCAAAAAAAAATCAGCTATCTAGTAAGCAATATTCCACATGATGACCATGACAATGTAGAAAGAAACTTTTTCGCAATGGAAGAGTACTATTGGTCAAATTTAATGTAATCATATATATTAGTCCTCAAATCAACATCCCTATCTTTAACACATACTAATCGTAAAGGTATGAGTGAGGTATCGTTAGAAAGTTTTTTTTGCCGATTTCTGATACTGCATACCGATTTTGCGCTAAACCATACTATTTGTGGAAAATTATAGCATAAAAGAGACTTTTAACTATTTAGGCAAAAGGGCATCATTGATGCCTCTGTAGAAGTCCATTATATCTGCCCATCGTACAAGCTGACTTTTCTAAACGAATTTACTTTCCGAAAATACTCTTATCCCAACGATCCAAATACTGTCATTATTTATAACTATTAAAAATTCGCCAGTTTCGCATGGGTCCCCTGCTCTATATACATTATAAAAATGGATGTATGTATGAGTATGTGTATGTTCCACATCTCCTCCTAAAACACTAGACCGATTTCAACCAAATTTGGTACACATATCTCTTACTGTCAGTCAACAATCCACATGGGGGTAAGAGCCACTTACCTACTATAGTTCAGAAGTTATGGCATCATAAACAGTGAGATGCGTGAAAAACTACCACATCGCGCATGACTGGTTTTTCCTGTATCTGTACTGATTCTTTGAGCGATTCTTGCTTTTATCCGGGAGCGACATAGTTTTTGAGCTGTATGCTCTATGAAAATGCAACAGAGAGACGCCAGTGATACTGGACTGTAATTCTGTATATCCGATGTACTGCCCTTTTTGTAAATAGGAGTGACCTATGGTCTTCTCCAGTCACAGGGCACTATTCGCTACTTTTCCCGACAAATATGAATTAGGAAACTAACTAATTAAATGATCTATTCAACTAAATATCTGACTAGAGTACCGTATGGCCCTGGTGCCTTATTCACTGTAAGAAGTCTTAACTGCCGGCCGAAGTGGCCGTGCGGTTAAAGGCGCTGCAGTCTGGAACCGCAAGACCGCTACGGTCGCAGGTTCGAATCCTGCCACGGGCATGGATGTTTGTGATGTCCTTAGGTTAGTTAGGTTTAACTAGTTCTAAGTTCTAGGGGACTAATGACCTCAGCAGTTGAGTCCCATAGTGCTCAGAGCCATTTGAACCATTTTTGAAGTCTTAACTGTTTTTAATGTCAATAACAACTGACCTGTTTCACTAATGACGGGACTAATGACCTCAGCAGTTGAGTCCCATAGTGCTCAGAGCCAGCCATCACTAATGACATCATTTTTCAAGTTATCTGAGATGGTGATGTATTCTAGAATAGTATCTCACCTGAACAACAATAACATCCTCTGTAAATCACAGTTTGGATTTCAGAAGACTTGCTCTACTGAAAATGTCATTCACATGTTAGCTCAACAAATTTTACGAGCATTAAATAACAAAATAGCGACGGTTAGCATTTTCTGCGACCTGTCTAAGGCATTTGACTGTGTGACGCATAGTATTGCCACAGATAAACTGAAGTTTTATGGGACTAATAGTACAGCTGACCAATGGAAAATGTCAGAAAGCTGTACTTAGTTATTCAACCAATAAAGTTCGGGGACATTATTAAGTGGTTCCCCAAGGTTCAATCTCAGCTTCATTATGGGATCATATATGCAAATGATTCTCCGTTTAACATGCAGCAAGCAGACCTCGTTCTTTTTACAGATGGCACTAGTATTGTAATCAGTGCAAGCGTACATACAGCAACAAAATAAATGGTAAACGACGTCCCTAAAACTGTGATTGACTGATTTTCTGCGAATGGTCTCACCTTCAACTTTAAAAAGACAGAACGTACTCAGTTCTGCACATCCAGTCGTTCTATTCCAATGATAAGTGTAACACACTGTCAGGAAATAATAAATAGGGTGGAAACTACAAAATCCTTAGATGTCCTTATGAATGAAAATTTGAACCGGAAAAAGTACATTTTGGAACTGTTACAACAACTTAGTTCAGTCACATTTGCACTCAGAATCGTTGCAAATCTTGGGGAGATACAAATCTGCAACTTGACATATTTTACATATTTTCATTTAGTAGTGTCATATCGGTTAATGTTTTGGTTTAACTCACGTTTAAGGAAGAAAATCTTTATTGCTCAGAAACGCGCTATAAGAATAATCTTAGGGGCCCATCCACAATCACTTGTGCAAATCTGTTTAAGAAGATTGCCATTTTAAGTATTGCTTCACAGTATATTCATTCTCTCATAAGTTTGTTGTAAATAATCTACTGCAGTTCGAAAGGAACAATGATGTACATAATTACAATACCAGAAGGAAGAAATTACATTCATTACTTTACATTAAGGTTGTTTTCTAGAATGGCAAGGGTGCACAACGCTGCAACAATAATTTATGATAACTTACCCAGTGAAATGAAATGTCTGACAGACAGCAAGGTAAAATTTAAAAATAAAATGAAAAAGTTTCTCCTTCACGACTCCTTCTAGTGCGTAGAACAATTTTTATTATTATAATGTGTAAATGGAGGTGTGTAAGAATTACGAATTCACATCTCTATATTCAATAACAATTAGTAGTAAAAAGCTTATAAACGTTCATCATGTAGCCATATTAACAAATTACTTTGCCTTGTAAATGTAAAATCCACATTATTACGATTCGTCGTGCAAATGATCCGCGGAAAATGAAACTAACTAACTAATGCCGGGAATGCTAATAACAACTGTGAGCCTGTGCGGCGGTCAAAAATTGGTTTGCCAGTGTCCTCTTGCGTGAATGCGGTTCTAACTGCAGAATTTAAAATTTATGCTTTATTTCTCCGGTTTAGATACTAAACAGACCCACGAGAGATTGAATAGAAGGTTTGGATCCGTTTTTCAGTTTCACTGATGTTCAGTGAGTTGGACCTAATAAAAGTACTTCACTAACTGTTCAAATGACTTACGGGAGTCCAACCTGGTGACGTCGTCGACAACCGCCGATATTTCAAGAGGAGCACACCCTGCCGTATATTGTATATACACACACACTGTAAACAGCAGCGTCATACCACAACCTTAGGTAACCAACGTCAGTAGTTATCGACAGTGAAAATTGACAACCAATGGATGAGGTAGCACTAACTCTGACCCTCCGTTTTTTGACTAGGGAGAGAGCAGCGTACCACGCAGAATTTAAACGAACACCTCCATATGCATAAAGTGACTTGCAATTTAATTTCAACTGCTTCCTTTAAAATACTGTCCCAGCAGGTGGAAGTGTATGCCAAAATCTTCGTTTTGTTATACCAGGTAGGAAGACCAGTGCCAAGACAATTTTCTGCAACAGCGGATTTTTTCGGCTGTTGTAAGCGTGTGTGAGTCTTATCTTCAGTACATCAGGCCTCCACTGTCATGACAATCTGATATATTGATCAATATATTAATATGTCTCTGACAGGATTTTGTAAAAGGATGGAGAGGGGGTCCGATTTGTCAAAGAGGTGCTTAAAAAGACTCATGTTTTTCTTTTATTCAGAAAATTTACGTAAAGAGCGATAAACCATTTTACTCGACGGTGATCTCGGAGCTTTGAGTAAGCGGAGATATAATTTCGTTCTTTTGGAGTACTGTATTTTGGCAAACCACTAAGATTGAGATCTTAGTTCGACAGAGAAGTTAGAAAAATTTTTTGTGGTGAAAGTGTAAATGATCTGGAATTACTGAACCTTACACTTTCCCAAATTTCCGCATTTAAGCAAGCATCGACACTTCTTGCAACATAAGAAAAATCTTGTCCAGGCTGACAAATGTATGAGCCTAAATGATGAAATTTTTGATTATTATTTATTCATCATAAGGCCTTTAGGACCGAGAGTCTCCGAAGATTTTCTCGACTGGCCTTCGATGCAGCTCTTTTCATTTATTGCCTAAATTGAAAATGGGCAACCACAGAAAACCAATTTCAAACCACCTCAGCGGTTCAACATGCTGAGCTACCCCTTGTCGGTGGGGAATTTGGAAAACTGAATGTTTACATTGTTTTAAAATAAAATAAAATGCATCACAACAAAAGATTGAATTCTATCATTGCAGGTATTTCTTTTAACTGTGCGTGTTGAGTCATTTGATAGTGCATGAATACATGCATCTTTTAAGCTTTAATCATGCACAGAATTTCTGGTTCCAATTATTATTGTACTACAAGAGCGTAAATATGTTTCGGACGAAAGGAAGAGGGAGGGAAGCAGGGCACAATCGGCTCGGACGAATTCAAATAGCCTTCTGAAAAAAACCTTTTAGAAACGAACGAAATGTACAATGTGCTGTACTCATAAATCCCTTTCGCTCTCCAAAGGCTTCTCCTCATAGTTTCAAATAAAAACTGGTATTCATAATTGAATACCGCCCGGATGACCAGACTGGGTGATATTTTGACATTTGCATTAACAATTATATAACATTGAGCAAGCTTTTAAAGAAATGCAACCGTAGCCATTTGGGAGATATTTTAGTTGATCAATGCGATTTTTGGGTGACACAAACAAATGCAAGTAACTTTTTACGCACTGATTATAATTTAATGTTATTTGAAATAATATTTACCGCTCCGCTGCTTTGTGAAGCACTGAAATATTGCAACCTCAGAGTTCTACCAGCCTCCAAATAACGTCTCCAGCGCTAACATTAAACTGCTCTAGATAGATAATTAGGCTGTTTTAGTAGGGCGTGCATCAAAGTAGGTTTTCCTCTTCTTTGTTATAACAAACTTAGCCACAATTAGAAACTATCACGACAGTACACAGCACAAAAGCGATAAACGGTAGCACTTACATTAAATTCAGCTGCAAGTACGAACTGAAGTGATTAACAAAACAACAATTGGGCTCAGAAAAGGCCAACAACTGGTCTTCGTTAAAATAGGGTTGGGCTATAGCCGATAGTCCTATGGATTTATAGATAATTTAACTCTATTGTTGGCCTTGATGGCTATCGATAATACGTATCCCTGTTTCATCGTATGATTGAAAATGAAAATGTCTTTCAATTTCATTGGACCTCCACTAATTTCATTTAGATGATAGGGGGGATCTGGACCCCTGGACCCCCCCCCCCTCCACCTCCTCCTTTCTGACTACGTCTTTGAGTGTATGACAAGCCACAACTGCAAGGTATGTGGAAGACATCCGTCTTACACAAACCAGTATCATCATTTACGGAAGGTAAAAGAACCCTGATTTTAGATAGTGGCCGAAAAACACATTTCACCTCATACGAGGGTGATTTGAAAAGTTCTCGGAATCGCCACGAGACGTCAGCGCTAGCGCAACCAGTTGTTCACCTGATATTCACTGGACTGTTGCCCGTAAAAACGTGCCAAGTCAGTGCTCTTAGAAGAGAGCTGTGGCGGTGACATGGCTCTGTTGTTGTTCCCGCGTAGTGATTTGCGAAGATGGAAAAAATCGAGATTCGAGCAGTGATTAAGTACTTTGTAAAGAAAGATATGAAAGCAAAGGACATTCGTGCCAATTTCCAGAATACGCTGGGGGACTCTGCTCCTTCATATTCTACTGTTGCCAAGTGGACACATGAATTTAAATTTGGTCGGGAGAGCTTAGATGATGATCCGCGCAGTGGTCGGCCAAGATGTGTCATTACTCCAGAAATCATTGCAAAAGTGCACGAAATGGTCATGGAGGATCGCCGCTTGAAAGTGCGTGAAATTGCTCACGCTTGCCAGATGTCATCTGAAAGGGTATATCACATCTTAACTGAGGAATTAGAAATGAAAAAATTATCTGCTAGATGGGCGCCGCGGCAAGACAATGCGCACCCTCACACAAGTGCCGTTGGCATGGCTAAATTACACGAACTAAGGTATGAGTTGTTGCCACACCCGCCTTATTCACCTGGTATGGCTCCGCAAGACTTCCATCTCTTCCCAAAACTTAAAATTTTTCTTGGTGGACGAAGATTCACTTCAAACAAAAAACTGATGGCCGGAGTTGACAACTATTTTGCAGGCCTGGAGGAAACTCATTTTCTAGATGGGATCAAGGCACTGGAACATCGCTGGACCAAGTGCATTAATCTACAACGAGACTACATTGAAAAATAATAAAAGTTTAAGTGATGTAAGTACTTTTTTATATTTACCCAAAATAAGACCAAACCTATTGACAATATTCACTGTGTAACACAAAAACACGTAAACTTTGTTGCTAACATGGTATTATCGTCACTCGCCCGGTGCGCTGTTCGTCGACAGCGTAACGCACGTCTGATCTGTCTTTCATTATAACCTTTCTGACGAAAGGTGGCTGCGGATAACGCAGCTGACAAATTATCAGGGTCCGAGATGACGAGGGCCCAGTGAAGCAAGGTACGAAGTACCCCTTCATCCTCAGCTGGATGATGACAGCTATCAGCCTGAAGATACAAGTCAATGTGAGTAGGCTTTATATAAACGCATGTCCAAACTTAGCGTCAATATTCCTCCTGACCAACACATCAACGAAGGGAAGGCAGCCAACCTTTTCTACGTACATTGTGATACAAATATTCGGGTGGATTGAACGCAGACGTTCTAAAATGTTCGAATTCTCACTGCCGTGAGGTCAAACAAGTATTATTTACGTAACCACGTCATACTCCGCAAGCCACCTAATGGTGTGTGGCGGAGGGTACTTTTTGCACCACTAACTGAGCCCTCCAACCCTGTTCCACTCGCGAACAGGCCGTGGGAAAAATGATTGTCGGTAAGCCTCCGTATTGGCTCTAATTTATCAAATTTTCTCCTCATGGTCATTACGCGAGACTTCTGTTGGGGCAGTAATATGTCGTCCGTCTTTTCCGGGAAAGCACTCTCTCGAAATTTAATTAGTAGCCGCGCGGGATTAACCGAGAGGTCTCAGGCGCTGCAGTCATGGACTGTGCGGCTGGTCCCGGCGGAGGTTCGAGTCCTCCCTCGGGCATGGGTGTGTGTGTTTGTCTTTAGGATAATTTAGGTTAAGTAGTGTGTAAGCTTAGGGACTGACGACCTTAGCAGTTAAGTCCCATAAGATTTCACACACTTCTGAACATTTTTTAATTAGTAAATCTTTCCATGATGCACAACGTCTCTCTTGTAACGTTTGCCAGTGGAGTCTGTTGAGCATCTCCGTAACGTTCTCGTGACGGTTAAACGATCCCTTAACGAAACACACCGCTGTTCCTTGGATCACCTCTATCTCTTCTAACAGTCCTGTTTGGTAGGGATCCAAGATATATGAAGAATACTCAAGAATCGGTCGAACAATCGCCTTATAAGCCGCTAAATGAGCTACATTTCCTTAAGATTCTTCCTATGAATGTGAGTGTGTCATCTGCTTTTACCACTATTTGCTTTATGTCAGTTCACTTATGGTCTCTCTGGATAGTTACTCCTAGATATTTTACGATTGGTACTTTTTCCAACGATTTGTCATCAGTATGTAGCTACACAGTAGTGGATTTCTTCTCCTATGTATAAGCAATGTGTTGCATTTATTTACGTTCAGGGTCAACTGCCAGAGCCTACACCATACATCAGTTCTCTGGAGCTCATTCTGCAAATCGTTACTATCTTCTGGCGTTGCTACTTGCTCTCCGAGTCTCGACGATCGTGGCCGCCCACTAGTGGACGGAAAATGTGACGTGTACTGACTGTAATTCAGACAGTCAACTAGACTCTATGTATGAAATCTCAACCAGCTAGTTACCAGGCATCACTGTGACTGGACGAGCGGCCCGTAGAAGACTCGACAGAAAGAATGTGGATAGCTGACAGGAAAAGACGAACTTCTTGATTACTCTCCAGCCTGTTCTGTTTACCGTGATAATTATCGGCAGATTTTGATAGCCTGTTCCTTTGGTGTCCTGTGGCTTCGGTTTTCGCTATATTGTGCGTACCGTGAATTTGGGTAATTTTGTCCACTGAAGAACTTTTTAAACACCAGATTCTTACTCTTGCTATCTGTACTGGTATATGACCTTTGATTTTGACACTGGTTATATTATCAGGGATAATGGACAATACTAGAGTTGTGAAACTACCGTAGGCTACTACAGACTATCGTAACAAAGCCTATACTACGATAGATTGCCTAGTAACTGTGGTAAGTTAAAGGCGTTCCTGTATTACCTGTACGTTAGGTGCGTTCCATACCTATTGGGCCTTACCTCATAACGATCGCTTTCTTTACGTATGCAATCAGTGTCCTACTAGATTCCCCTAAAAACCGGAAGCAGTGAACGGTGTACAAACTGAGTGAGGATATATAAAGAGGCAGGTAACCTAGGGAACATTTTTTATCTACCTCCTGTCTGTTACTTAAAAGTAAGCAGTATTTACAGCAAAATTGAAATAGTGAATTTTTAGTTTAGGTTTTATTAGAAAATTGTCGATTTGTAACGTGAAACAGAGGGGATATTGTAGTAAAAATTAAGAAAACAATAGATCATTTTAACTGAATCAGCTGTGGGTTCTTGGTAAAACATTGTAAATTAACTAAATAAACAATGTTTTTAGCCTTGTTTCACAATTTATTATTAATGTTATTGCACAACCTAGGTTTCTGTTTATAAGCCCATTTTCAAGTACATCACCGATTCCAAAAGAAGATAATACATAGATAAACATGATGATAAGGCAAAGGTAATCTCAACTTCTTAGGTATCGATCCATAGCTTAATGTACACTTACATCAATGACCATTTTTTAACAAATTGTATCCATTATTACTCATTCACCAATTATACCACAATGACCGGACTAAAGTTATGCATCAGCTAAGATATATTTAACTACGATGGACTGGGGTTCAAAGTTTTGCTTCTATCCTAGGGTTGCGATCTCTCGACTTTAGTCGGGTCATTGTAGTATAATTGGTGAATGTATAATAATGGCTGCAATTTGTTAAAAATGGTCATTGATGTAAGTATACATTAAGTTGTGGATCGATACCTAACAAGCTGAGATTGTCTTCGCCTTGTCATCATGTTTATCTATGTATTATCATCTTTGGAACTCAGTAATGTACTTGTAAATGGGCCTCTAACCCGAAACCTAGGTTGTACAATAACGTTAATAATAAATTGTGAAACAAGGCCAAAAACAGTGTTTGTTTAGTTAAAACAATAGATATTTATCATATAGCGCTAGAAAACGCAAATTTCTCAATAAAAAAGGTAAAATACCAAACAAACATGCAAAACAAAAATTTATCAAACCTGGGACAAGAGTAGAGGTTGCCTACTGGCAAACAAATCGCGGCGACTGGAAAAGTCTTGTAGAGAGCAGGAGCAACCAAAGTCATAATGGAGGCAGGTAGTATCATGCGTCCACCGGGGTTCTAGGCCCTATACGCTTTTCGTTGTACGTAAATGATGTGTCATCAGTTTTGTCTTACTGCAAATACCATATGTACGCTGATGGTTCAAAATGGTTCATGGCTCTGAGCACTATGCGACTTAACTTCTGAAGTCATCAGTCGCCTAGAACTTAGAACTAATTAAACCTAACTAACCTAAGGACATCACACACATCCATGCCCGACGCAGGATTCGAAGCTGCGACCGTTGCGGACGCTCACTTCCAGACTGTAGCGCCTAGAACCGCACGGCCACTCCAGCCGGTGTACGCTGATGACTTCTATTTCTATATAAGAGCAAAACAAACGCTGATGACTTCCATTTCTACATAAGAGCAAAACAAACAAACCTGATGACAGCTGTCGAGAATCTCAATACCGATCAGTATATACTGTCAAAATGGCATGCGGGATATGGGCTTCAACCTCAATCCATCCAGAACCCATACGGTACTCGTTGGACTTCCAGGCTCATTAGGTCGAAATATCGTGAATTCCAAAGATCTTTGACCTTAAATGGGACAAATAAAAACTTTTTTCCTTCAGCAAAGAGACTAGGAGTACTGATCGATCAAAATACAAATTGAACTGAGCACGTAACTGCAATGTGAAAGAAGGCGTCAGAATCTCTTCATGCTCCACAAAAATATATAAAAACTATTCCCCCTTGACCTGAAAAGGAACTTGCACAAACACTTCCAATTATTGATTACAGCATTATTGTCCTCCAAAGCATTTATCAAGAAAGCTGTTTTTGATTGCCTGTGTTCGTTACACGTGTGATGTTCGACTCTTGGATCATATTTCACGATCATAGGGACAACTATCCTGGCTGTGTCCAGGCAAGAGGAGAGATTTCGTACCCTCTGTTTTCTCTATTGTCTTATTAACGTACACTGTCCCCAATATCTCACCTCGACCTTAACGTACATTGTCCCCAAATGTCTCACTTCGACCTTAACATTCTTGTCTGAACAACGCAGCAGAAATACCCATTTCCTTCAGGCTAAAATCCTTTCTGTCCCATTCTGTCGTTCAGCCACTTCTCGAAGTCCTCAGTAGTGGGAACCCGACTCTTAAACAACCTCCCCCCATTACATTAGAGAACTGAGTAACATCTCCAGCTTCAGAAGGCAGTTAATGACATATCTACCAAAGCAACAATAAGGATTACCATTGTCCCTGTACGCACTCGTTACATACATCCTTCTTCCTCTTTTCCAAGTATCCTTAACTGATGCAGTCTCTTTAAATTTCCTTTCCTCAGAACTCTCTTTATCAGAAAACAGCTGTCCCTCCTACAAATTCTTTTTATATGTGCCAGTATCATTATTGTCATTATTATTACTGTTACTGTTATCGGTATTAGTGGCAGCAGCTGTAGTAGTACACCTACTTCCAGCATTAATTTTATTAGTTCACAGTTAGTATTAGTTACATTGCCACTTCAGACACTCAAATCCTTTTAATAATATTTGTCATATTAGAATTATTTCTTAGGGAAGTATGACTTAAAAAGGCTACTGTACGTGTGAAACCCTGGTGCCATGTAAAAGAGGGCCCGATGACCCCATTCATATCAATCAGGTCAAATAAATAAATAAATATTCTGGAAACGTAAGCCTGCGCGGCTGAGTGGCAGATGGCAGCGCTAAAATCAGGAACAGTGGGTCGGACAGTGTTTTGTTGGTTCCCGGGAAGACTGTGTCTACAGTACACGGCCATGGCAGTGGTTAGCGCTGTTTGTCCTTTATACAGGATTGCTTAAGAAAGCTTCCAAACATTGAAGTGTGCATTTGGAAGTCTTTGATTTTGTGGCTTAACATGATGGACTGATTTAGTTGTATTCTTGTTGTATTTCGAAAATAAGCGGCTGATTGCTCACTGTCTACTACAGACGTTTGCAGACGCAGTATCGTTGGCACAGTTACCTTGCCTACCTTGTTCGGTCTAGCTGTGACTGATTCTGGGAAGTGTTTAGCGCAGATTCGTGTTTGTGCTGATAATACATTGTTCTTAAATGATCAAGGTTTGAGTTCGTTATCGTGATACCTTTCAGGACTGAGGACTACCTATGTTAAACGTTTGTCGTACTCTTGTGACATGATTATTCATATTGTTGAACAAGATGCGTGTATGCAAGAAAGGTTTTCAATTACCGTTGTATTTGGATTAAGCCAGAATTGCTGTTTATCTAGTTGGTTATGTTGCATTTGTTCTGCGTAATATTATAATATTTACTTTTACTAGCCCATTTTCCAGTGATCAGAATAAAGCAGAACTTGACAGTTAAATACAAGTCAGAAAGGTTAGTCTCTTTACATATAATATGCATGTTTCTTAACCTTACGTTTTTGTTTCTTATCGTTTAGTTTAATCCTGTCCCGCTACTAAATTATCTATTCACTGAGGCGACAAGTTATGGGACTGCGATATGCACATATACAGATGGCGGCAGCATCGCGTACACTAGGTACGGAAGGACAGTGCATTGGCGGAGCTGTTGTAAGTAGCTGTTTAGTTTTTTATATTGGTAACGCCACGTAGCTCTCTGTATGAAAATCACTGGCTGTGCTGTGTGCAGTCTGTGGCTAGTTTGCATTGTTGTCTGCCATTGTAGTGTTGGGCAGCTGGATGTGAACAGCGCGTAGCGTTGCGCAGTTGGAGGTGAGCCGCCAGCAGTGGTGGATGTGGGGAGAGAAATGGCGGAGTTTTGAAATTTGTAAGACTGGATGTCATGAACTGCTATATATATTATGACTTTTCAACACTATTAAGGTATATACATTGTTTGTTCTCTATTAAAATCTTTCATATGCTAACTATGCCTATCAGTAGTTAGTGCCTCCGTAGTTGGAATCTTTTATTTAGCTGGCAGTAGTGGCGCTCGCTGTGTTCCAGTAGTTCGTGTAACGAAGATTTTTGTGAGGTGAGTGATTCATGAAAGGTATAGGTTAATGTTAGTCAGGGCCATTCTTTTGTAGGGATTTTTGAAAGTCAGATTGCGTTGCGCTAAATATTGTGTGTCAGTTTAAGGACAGTCACGAATAATTGTTCAAAGGGGACGTTTCATATGTCGACCCTTAGCCGAGGATACCTCACTGGAATCTTCTGATTTTTTTCTTGTAGTTTGTGTAATTAGTGTAGCTATTGTTTATTGCTAGTGCGTAACTGTAGAGAGAATCTCCTTTGTAGGTGCAGTCTTTCATTGTTGTTGTGGCATGCATGTAGATTTGCACCAAGTATTTCGCAACTGCGCTTGCAATTAACTAGACATTATTTTCAGTGCTATGTTAATGTGTTTTCTTATTTTGCTCTTCAAATTGTGTTTTTCTGTGTTGTCGTGTGAAATATTGTGACAATAATGGCGTGTGAAAAACGTAATACTAGACTCCAAAGTTAACTGAGAAATGACAGTGAAGACGAAAGCAGTGTGTTAGCGCCACCGTGTAATGAATTAACTAATGTTCAAACTCGTGATTTGGTAATTGTGCATAGGGAAATGGAGCGGGCGGCAAATAATGGCGTAGACAGTGAAACAATTAGTGAACAGGGAAGCATTATCGATCGATCGGTCGGCAATAGCTCGCCTCAGGAATCCGAAATGACAGGACACAATCTCGCAAATACTGTAGATTCAGAATGAGATTTTCACTCTGCAGCGGAGTGTGTGCTGATATGAAACTTCCTGGCAGATTAAAACTGTGTGCCCGACCGAGATTCGAACTCGGGACCTTTGCCTTTCGCGGGCAAGTGCTCTACCAACTGAGATACCGAAGCACGACTCACGCCCGGTACTCACAGCTTTACTTCTGCCAGTACCTCGTCTCCTACCTTCCAAACTTTACAGAAGCTCTCCTGCGAACCTTGCAGAACTAGCACTCCTGAAAGAAAGGATATTGCGGAGATATGGCTTAGCCACAGCCTGGGGGATGTTTCCAGAATGAGATTTTCACTCTGCAGCGGAGTGTGCGCTGATATGAAACTTCCTGGCAGATTAAAACTGTGTGCCCGACCGAGATTCGAACTCGGGACCTTTGCCTTTCGCGGGCAAGTGCTCTACCAACTGAACTACCGAAGCACGACTCACGCCCGCTACTCGCAGCTTTACTTCTGCTAGTACCTCGTCTCCTACCTTCCAAACTTTACAGAAGCTCTCCTGCGAACCTTGCAGAACTAGCAGTCCTGAAAGAAAGGATATTGCGGAGACATGGCTTAGCCACAGCCTGGGGGATGTTTCCAGAATGAGATTTTCACTCTGCAGCGGAGTGTGCGCTGATATGAAACTTCCTGGCAGATTAAAACTGCGTGCCCAACCGAGATTCGAACTCGGGGCCTTTGCCTTTTCGCGGGCAAGTGCTCTACCAACTGAGCTACCGAAGCACGACTCACGGCTGGTACTCACAGCTTTATTTCTGCCAGTACCTCGTCTCCTACCTTCCAAACTTTACAGAAGCTCTCCTGCGAACCTTGCAGAACTAGCAGTCCTGAAAGAAAGGATATTGCGGAGACATAGCTTAGCCACAGCCTGGGGGATGTTTCCAGAATGAGATTTTCACTCTGCAGCGGAGTGTGCGCTGATATGAAACTTCCTGGCAGATTAAAACTGTGTGCCCGACCGAGATTCGAAGAAGTAAAGCTGTGAGTACCGGGCGTGAGTGGTGCTTCGGTAGCTCACTTGGCAGAGCACTTGCCCGCGAAAGGCAAAGGTCCCGAGTTCGAATCTCGGTCGAGCACACAGTTCTAATCTGCCAGGAAGTTTCACTGTAGATTCAGGTTTTGGGTCCTCACCGTTTTCTCAAATAAGTCAAGACACATTTTCTGCTTGTCAAAATGTGAATGTTGCTGGTGCAAATTCACTGCCAAAAGCACTGAGGAACATGTTTCAGACACCAGTGCATTGTTATTACAATTAATACAACAAATGGGACAAACACAGCAAAAGCTTTAAAAGTTAGACACAATGGAACAAAATCTTCGAAAGTTAGACACAGTTGAACAAAATCTTCGGAAGTTAGACACCACGCTTGAACAAACATTTGGAGATTTAACTACTGAGTTACATAACATTGAATCGAAATGTCAAAAAGTCTGTAATGACGAAAAAACACAAATTTGTGAGCATTTTCAACCTATTTTTCCGCAGCATGAAAATGCATTACAGAATCACGAAGCAGCCATAAAAGAACTGCAAACTATTGTTCATGAAAATCATGAGACCTTGCAAGTTAAAATTGACTCAGTTGCATCTACAGATTCGGTTACGCAACTTGCAAAAACTCAGGAAAACTTTAAGGACACAGTAGATACTCTGAAAATTGGTTCAGAAAGACACATGGAGGAAATTAGTTCATTATCAGAGAAAGTAGTTGAACTTTCGGATCAGGTAAGTAATTTATCTACGAAGGTAGATGATAATCTGAATGACATAAAACCGGTAGTCTTTAATGACATAGAAGAGTGTGAACAAATTAGGAAATTCAAACAAAATCAGAATTAAATTAATACGTAACACCAAAGAGAAATCCGGGAAGTACAAAATCAGCTGACACGGGTAACACAAGAATTACGTATTTCAGAGGACACTCGCGCCCCAATACGGGAAGAGGGACATAGAAATACGGAACAGCCACAAAATAATAACACAGCGCATTTCGGAAATTATGAAAGAAATTGGTAAGGTGCACCGAATCTTGAAATGGAACCGCCGAAACGACGTAACAATGACCGATATGCGATTCGCCGACATGATGATTTTGACTATAAGCTGTTCATTACTACACGTAAATTTAAGACATTTAAGAATTCTGCCATCGACATTCATCCACAAGCGTTTCTCCATCAATTCTCTCATTGTTTTCCTCCCAACTGGTCATTAGAGCACAGATTAGAGTTTATGTGTGGCTATTTAGAGAATGAACCAGCTGCGATCGGTCATTCACGATTGCCATAGTGAAGGAGAATTTTACCATGCCTTCCTCTCAGCATATTGGTCTCAAGCTACACAAGAGCGAGTAAAACATAGCATCATGATGATGAAACACTTTGAACAATCTGAATTTTCCAGTCTTGTCAAATATTTTGAAGACATGTTGCATTAGAATCAATATCTTTCAAACCCATACAGCCCTTCAGAACTAATCCGCATTTGCTTAATGAAATTGCCTGAACATTCAAGAAATATTATTTTGGCAGGACGTTGCAAAGACGACATTGAAGCTTTTCAGGGACTCTTACAAGAATTAGAAATTGACACAGACAGTCGCGGGATGCGAAAACAGGAAAACAATCACTACAGGTCACATCCGTCACAATTACGTGAGGACAGAAACAATAACTGGACACGACAAGACTATTCTTACAACGCAAATCGTGAACAAAACAGACACCACCCATATGACAACTGCTGGCAGAGTAATAGTTACAGAGAAAGATTGCATTTCCGTGAACCAAAATAATTATTATCAAGGGAGACAGAATAACTTTAGACGCAACGGTCCAGCGCGCAGTTACGATTCAGGGAGAAATTCTCCACCACGTGACCGACAAGAAAGAAACTATGGAATCTACCGACATGACGACAAACGATATGATCGTAACGACAGAGCTGAATTGCATCAGAACTGGCGGGATTCAAACAGAGCAGGGCCCTCTCGACAAGGTGAATTTGTAGAAGTTGGGTCTCCAAATCCTAATAACGACGTGCGTCAACAAAGAGGCAGACAATGACTCGCACCACAGGCAGCCGCGTGCGCCGGCTGGCTCAGGGAAAAATTACATAGACACTAGCCTTGAGAAAAATTCCAGTATTCTTTACCGACGCATACCACATGATAACTGCATCGAAGTTGAAACACTGCGTACTAGGAAGAGTAAAGGTTTACATCACATTTCACATGTAAAACCGTTTATTGAGAGATAATCTGCTTTTTAACTTTGTCTTTGACATAAAACGTTTCACTTCACATTTCTAGTATGCATTGTCAGACTTAGAAACTGTTACCATGCAACAATGTTTGAAGTTAAACATCCAATCAAGAACCAAGAGAACTTATTTAAACAGAAATTACGAATGCATTGTTATAGTGAAGAGACGTCACAGTGTTATTGTGTGTGTAAAACCTTGCTTGTTAGTTGCACGATTACGTAACGACTATAAGGCTTACATACTTAGAACATATACTGGTACTGCTAACGAGATTTTAATGCAACATTTTGGTTTACCTGAACATACATTCTGGATTTAAAGTACTTTCAGTGAGATACCAGATGACACAGTGGTTAGTTTATGTGACAGCTACACGATTTTATCACGACGCTACTAATGAATGACAATTTACAATGTTGCTTTTGCAGTGTTTCTGTTTTATATCCGCACAGTTTTTCTGTATTATTCTGGAAAGTAAAACATGTTTTAGTAGTAACTTTTGTGGTATAGCTACAATGAGACTGCCTTTTCCATAGCACAACAATACGTTACAGCACAGTACTTTCTTCATCACGGCAATAAGCGTAATAACTAAGATATCTATACGCAAAGCATTTCACTTTTGTTTATCATGAGGTAAGTACATTGGCTTCTGCAGAACTTAGCTTTCGGAGGAGAATAATTACGACACTTCCACAGAGATTATCTTACAGCAAGACGCACATTTAGCGCTACAGGACATGTATTTGAGTGATTAATTTTGTACTTAAATCATTTATTTTTAAAGATTTTTGAAGTACAATGATACAAAGGTTTTCCGTGATACATTTCATTCCATTGCTGTAATCTGTAACACCTGAGGATATAATTACAGTAATCCTCAGGGGGGTACACGCTTACTTTGTGTACCATGTGTTTGGAAAGCACAAGGAGCCCTAGCTAATATGGTATTTGCTTATACAACTTTACACATCGGTACCATATTTCTCTAACACACAAATTACACAGCTATCTGATCATTTAACTGAGAGATAAACATTTTTTTACTACATCAGTGACACATGTTTACGCAATTACACAGTTGGGTAACTTCACACTTATGAAATTGTATTTTGTCTGTACTTTGTGAACTGTTCATATTTTTTTGGAACCATTGTGATACTATGAGAGCTTTGAATCATGTATTTGGTAAGGGAGCATGATTTTAAAGTACTTTTGAGGTAGATGACACTATTTAAATGAGTAGAGAATTTTTTTTTAGGTTTTGAAATTATTGCAGAAAGCTACGACGTTTTTGAGATTTGACGGAGGTGTTATGATGTTATTATTACAATGACGATGTGTATTATGCTGTTGAGGTATGTTTATGATCAATAAGCTGAGAATCGTACTTTAAGAGTTATGAAATGTGTGTAAATGCGTGAATGTATCACAATGCAGGCGAAAATTTTTTGGACACTGTTATATTTATGAGATTTTGTTTCTACAGATTTGCAACGCAAATTCTCGACCTGTGAAATTTTTATATGAGACTGTCACTGTAGTGCAAACTGGTGTCGTAAATATTTCAGTAAGAAAGTTAAGTGACCACCTTCAGGTAATGCGTCGTGGGCACCCAGCTGCGCGACAGTCGCCTGGAGAAAAGCTATTAGTGTGTGCCGTTCAGAGGCACAGGTGGAGAAAAAGAAAAGAGGCCATAATCCTCGCTATTGATATTCCTTTGTAGGAAGCATCGCAAATACGCCTCGCTCAAACTTGAAAACATATGATTACACTGTGCAGCTCTCAATTTATGATATTTACTAAAGTGCCTAATGAAATGATGAGAAACATTTTACATTTATTGTCTTTCTAGTTGAGAGATTGCTCATTTTGTTTAATGTCTGGTTTCCAGCTGTCTTGCAGCATTGGTTTTATAAAATAAAATTAAGTGCATTTGCTAATGTGAAAGCTTTCTGCCAACAGATCTATTAAATAAGAATTTTATGATCCATATTCTTCGAAAAAGGAGCACTTGGAATGGAAAGAACAATAAGAAGGGATTAATAACAGTAACTGCATACATAATTTTCTTTTCAACTACATAGCAATTGTTTTAGTAGAATAAGTTATCGTGATGCATCACTCTATTGTTAAGATGTGACATAGGTATTAGACATGGCCATCTTTACTGTAATATTTTTTCTGCTTGAGCTTTGTCATGTTTAGGTATAAGTTATTGCATTTGGTGCTGGTGTTTGCCAGGCATAGTGCTACTAAATTTCACCTTGTGTTACTCTGTTAAGCCAGTTTTACTACTGATTTATTTTTCTTGTTGCTGCACATTGGCTCATATTAGTTGTAATGTTGCATTTGCTTGGTAATTTAGATTTACTGTAGCTTGCTTTGCCAATTTGAATTTTTTTGTCATTGCTGTTTGTGTTAATTGTTTTTTGCTGCTGCATTGCCTCGTCCCTTAGTTTAGGATCTGAGCTCAGTAGATTTAAGTTAGCTTAAGATGGGGTAGGCCATATAAGAGAACAAGTTGTGATGATTTGGAAGAAATGCATTGACAAGCTATAAGAAAATGGTTAGGCCAAAAAAAGTATTTTGAAAGAGGATATGAATCAAAAAAGTAAGGCTTAGGGACAACAGGTATAGGTAGGATTTTCTTGGAAATAAATGATGAGGTAAGATAATGGAAAATAAATAATGAGGTAAGAAATATGTGAACATATAAATACAGAAAGCATGCTTGGATAGGATTTTTTTGGTGGAAACAAATGTTGAAATAAGATGAAAGATCTATGTAATGAAGTTTTGGGTTGGACTGCAGTACCAAATGTCACACTGAAAACAAACCCTGTCCTGTATTTTTGTGTTATTACACTATGTGAATTTGTGTTTTTCCTGTCTTAATGTGTTTAGCTAATAAGAGTTATGTTGTAGAATTTTTCTGATAATATGTTATTTTCTTTGTAAAGATGTTTAGACATTATTTATTCTGTTCTGTTTTAATGCTCATGTGTGAAATTAATGTTTCGAAAACTATTCTCATTATTTTATATATTCACTTATGTCATAATTCCTGTAACACTGATTTATCTGTTTATTTCTATTCTTTTGTAAAGCCTGTACTACTACAAATTTATCTGTATTGTTATGTTCTTTAATAATGCATTTTGTGCCTTTGTTATTGTATTCTCATGTTATAAAATTGTAATTGACACCAGTTCATCAAATTTCTTATGGTCATAGTATATGCAAAATATGTGAGAAGTTTCGACTGTTGGTGTTTGGACGTGTGCTAATAATTCAGCAAGGGACTGGATAACAGCATTGCTGGTTCTAAGGACAATTCCAAAAACTTTGTGAGTGCACAAGTGGTGGTTATGGACTTGCTATATTATCCGCAAGACTCTTCAATGGTGATTGTGCACCTGCACAGTCACAACAGATGGCTGCTGGCCATCTCTACAAAGACTACAGTGGGTCTACATCTTTGCTGGCTCACCAGTACCATTATTTCTACAAGGACTGCAGTAGGTCTGCACCTCTGGTGGCCCAACAATACCACAATCTCTACCAGGACTACAGTGGGTCTGCACCTCTGGTGGCCCACCAATACCGTAATCTCTACCAGGACTACAGTGGGTCTACTCTGTGATGACCTACCTACCAATATTCTTCAAAACCTCGAATGACTCTGCTGTGGGTTTCCTCTGTTGTGGCCCATTACCTGTCTGCATGTCGAGAGTCAGCACTGTCTATCCGTTGGAAGGACAACACTACTTCTTCAAGACTGCATGGAAATCCACTACTTCCGTGCGCATTTTCTTTTACTGCTCATACTTTGAGAAAAACACTGCAATTTTACTGTGATGAATGATCAGGACTGTCTTTAAGGACTGTGAGAAAATTGTAGCATATGACCAACATTGTATCAATAAGTGTGTGCATTTGAGATCTTTGTTATTGTAACTATGAAAAATTTTTTCAAATCTGTATTGGCCACTGCCCAAAACAATTCGTAAAATTTTTTGTGGAGAGCATGGGGGCTATGTAAGTAGGCTGTTTAGGTTTTTATATTGGTAACGCCACGTAGCGCTCTGCATGAAAATCACTGGCTGTGCTTTGTGCAGTCTGTGGCTAGTTTGCATTGTTGTCTGCCATTGTAGTGTTGGGCAGCTGGATGTGAACAGCGCGTAGCGTTGCGCAGTTGGAGATTAGCCGCCAGCAGTGGTGGATGTGGGGAGAGAAATGGCGGAGTTTTGAAAATTGTAAGGCTGGATGTCATGAACTGCTATATTTATTATGACTTTTCAACACTATTAAGGTAAATACATTGTTTGTTCTCTATTAAAATCTTTCATTTGTTAACTGTGCCTATCAGTAGTTAGTGCCTCCGTAGTTTGAATCTTTTATTTAGCTGGCAGAGTGGCGCTCGCTGTATTGCAGTAGTTCGTGTAACCGAGATTTTTGTGAGGTAAGTGATTCATGAAAGGTATAGCTTAATGTCAGTCAGGGCCATTCTTTTGTAGGGATTTTTGAAAGTCAGATTGCGTTGCGCTAAAAATATTGTGTGTCAGTTTAAGCACAGTCTTGTATAATTTTTCTAATGGGACGTTTCACTGTCGTTCACTGATTCACAGGGAAAAGTATCGGCGTCAATACGGCCGCACGACGGGAATTAACAGACTTTGAACGGGGAAGTGTGGTTGGAGCTAGACGCATGGGACATTCCATTCAGTATTCCGAGATCCATAGTGTCCAGAGCGTGTCGAGAATACCAAATTTCAGCCATTACCTCTCACCACGGACAACGCAGTGGACGACGGCCTTCACTTAACGACCGAGAGGAGCGGCGTTCGCGTTGAGGTCCCAGTCCTAACAGACAAGCAGCAGTGGTGAAATAACCGTGGAAATCAATGTGGGACGTACGACGAACGTTGTTGTTGTTGTTGTGGTCTTCAGTCCTGAGACTGGTTTGATGCAGCTCTCCATGCTACTCTATCCTGTGCAAGCTTCTTCATCTCCCAGTACCTACTGCAACCTACATCCTTCTGAATCTGCTTAGTGTATTGATCTCTTAGTCTCCCTCTACGATTTCTACCCTCTACGCTGCCCTCCAATACTAAATTGGTGATCCCTTGATGCCTCAGAACATGTCCTACCAACCGATCCCTTCTTCTGGTCAAGTTGTGCCACAAACTTCTCTTCTCCCCAATCCTATTCAGTTCTTCCTCATTAGTTATGTGATCTACCCATCTAATCTTCAGCATTCTTCTGTAGCACCACATTTCGAAAGCTTCTATTCTCTTCTTGTCCAAACTATTTATCGTCCATGTTTCACTTCCATATATGGCTACACTCCATACAAATACTTTCAGAAATGACTTCCTGACACTTAAATCTACACTCGATGTTAACAAATTTCTCTTCTTCAGAAACGCTTTCCTTGCCATTGCCGGTCTACATTTCATATCCTCTCTACTTCAACCATCATCAGTAATTTTGCTCCCCAAATAGCAAAACTCCTTTACTGCTTTAAGTGTCTCTTTTCCTAATCTAATTCCCTCAGCATCACCCGACTTAATTCGACTACATTCCATTATCCTCGTTTTGCTTTTGTTGATGTTCATCTTATATCCTCATTTCAAGACGCTATCCATTCCATTCACCTGCTCTTCCAACTCCTTTGCTGTCTCTGACAGAATTACAATGTCATCGGCGAACCTCAAAGTTTTTATTTCTTCTCCATGGATTTTAATACCTACTCTGAATTTTTCTTTTGTTTCTTTTACTGCTTGCTCAATATACAGATTGAATAATATTGGGGAGAGGCTACAACCCTGTCTCACTTCCTTCCCAACCACTGCTTCCCTTTCATACCCCTCGACTCTTATAACTGCCATCTGGTTTCTGTACAAATTGTAAATTGCCTTTTGCTCTCTGTATTTTACCCCAGCCACCTTTAGAATTTGAAAGAGAGTATTCCAGTCAACATTGTCAAAAGCTCTCTCTAAGTCTACAAATGCTAGAAAAGTAGGTTTGCCTTTCCTTAATCTTTCTTCTAAGATAAGTCGTAAGGTCAGTAGTGCCTCACGTGTTCCAGTATTTCGATGGAATCCAAACTGATCTTCCCCGAGGTCGGCTTCTCCTAGTTTTTCCATTCGTCTGTAAAGAATTCGTGTTAGTATTTTGCAGCTGTGGCATATTAAACTGATTGTTCGGTAATTTTCACATCTGTCAACATCTGCTTTCTTTGGGATTGGAATTATTATATTCTTCTTGAAGTCTGAGGGTATTTCGCCTGTCTCATACATCTTGCTCACCAGATGGTAGAGTTTTGTCAGGATTGGCTCTCCCTAGGCCGTCAGTAGTTCCAATGGAATGTTGTCTACTCCGGAGCCTTGTTTCGACTCAGGTCTTTCAGTGCTTTGTCAAACTCTTCACGCAGTATCGTATCTCCCATTTCACCTTCATCTACATCCTCTTCCATTTCCATAATATTGTCCTCAAGTACATCGCCCTTGTATAGACCCTCTATATACTCCTTCCACCTTTCTGCTTTCCCTTCTTTGCTTAGAACTGGGTTTCCATCTGAGCTCTTGATGTTCAAACAAGTGGTTATCTTATCTCCAAAGGTCTGTTTAATTTTCCTGTAGGCAGTATCTATCTTACCCCTAGTGATATACACCTCTACATCCTTACATTTGTCCTCTTGCCATCCCTGCTTAGCTATTTTGCACTTCCTGTCGATCTTATTTTTGAGACGTTTGTATTCCTTTTTGCCTGCTTCATTTACTGCATTTACGACGAACGTATCCGTTAGGAATGTGCGGCGAAATTTGGTGTTGATGGGCAATGGCGGCAGAGGTCCGCCGAAAGTGCCTTTGCTTATCGCACGACATCGCCTGTAACGCCTCTCCTCGGCTAGAAACCATATCGGTTGGATTCCAGAGGACTGGGAAACCGTGAACTAGTCAGATGAGTCCAGATTTCAATTGGTAAGAGCTAACGGTAGGGTTCGAGTGTGGCGCAGACCCCACATAGCGATGGACCCAAGTTCTCAACAAGGCACTGTAAAGAGATGTTGGGGGCTTCATTATGGTGTGGGCTGTGTTCTCATGGAATGGACTGGGTCCTCCGGTCCAAATGAACTATAAATGGATATGTTCGTCTACTTGGAGACCATTTGCAACCATTCATGGACTTCACGTTGCCACACAACGATGTAATTTTTAAGAGTGACGATGCGCCATGTCACCTGGTCCCAAACTGTTCTAAACTGGTTTTTAAGACCATTCTGAACAATTCGAGCGAATTATTTTGCCACCCAGATCACCCGACATGGGACACCATCGGGAGGTCAGTTCGCGCACAGAATCCCGCACCGGTAACGTTTGGGCAATTATTGACGTCTACAGAGGCACCATGGTTCAATATTTCTGCAGGTGACTTCCACCGATTGTGGAGTCCATACCATGTAATACTACGCCGCACAAAAGAAGGTCTGACCATATATTATTGTTACGTCAGTGTATGAAATCGTTGTGACAAGTTTCTGCCACTTAGTAACAGACATGACTTCTAAACCAGTTGTTGGGAAAAATAAAGTGAAATAAAGTTTTAAAACTCTTCTCCTCGAAGTTAATATATTCTGCAGAATCATCTTCTGCAGCCACTGAGATGTGTGTTACTGCCTTGTGACAGCATTCATTTTCGGGGTATGCTGTGTCAATCGTTCGATTGGGATCGAAAACTGAAACTATATTTCAGCACAGGTACTGCGAAAATTTGAATGCATTATGCATTTACAACTGAACACGACTCCAAAGTGACCAAACGAAAAATTCTTCATTTCAGTGAAACTGATGGTACTATCTAAAGTCTGTGGTTCTGTGGTTGTTAGTTATTGTTATGCATTCCTCATGGGTTCACCATATCCCGATACATATATATGAAAATGTGAACTTTAATTAATGAGTACTACAATAGAAGACCTTTATTATTTCACCTGAAACACACTGCGCTCATCATTTGTTTCTATTAGTTCCTTCATTGAGAAAATATTCTTTAGCTATGAGATTTCTTGAACTTTTGTCCTAGTCCTGGTAAGTACGAATTATTAATACAAATTTGGGTACACTTCTTACGGCCTGAACTAATTTCAGTGTTTGGAAGCAGAGAAACTACTGCAGAGGAATGTAAATCAATCAGAAGACAAAAAAATTAAAAAAATAATAGATTATACATCTCACACACGCTGGAGTATAATGAGACCAGATGAATCTTTATTCTTGCCGTTAGTTACCCGAGCATTGCTCACACATCGAAGAAACGACGTAAAGTCGAATGAAATCAATCAGACGGCTTTGGGACAGCAATAGTATTTTCAGTATCTGAAGCACTTTTTCAGTATATTTCGGTTGTTTAAGGGTGCTGCGAGACTTCCACTGTTGAAAGATTCTTCCATGAATGTTACATGAAAGCACAACCTTTATGTCTTAATTACCAAACGAATGACGTGGGCCCTGTACGGAGCTGAGCATTCGAGAAATGTGGTGGACAAGCCGACTAGTCAAAATTTCGTTGCAGGGGCCATATTTTTCGTGGGCTCCTAGGCGTACCAGGCTCGCTCGCATGGACAATGAAGAAGGAAGGTTTCAGCTAGCAATGAGAGTGAGTGGGCGCCTTCAGACAGGCGGTGCGGCCAAAAGGAGACTGATGTGCCAGTTCATTTGGGATAGCTAAAGTTCAGCCAGAAAGAACTGAACTCCATGCGCACATTTCAGAACATTGCCCGTTGTTGCGCGATTGTGTCTCAGAACCAATTTTATCACAAAGTCCAGTCTGTTTAGTGCTATTTGCCGAAACTTCAGTGTCCGTTGGGCTACATTTGAAAAGAGTTGATTGTTCACTGTTTGGTGCAAAATCGCCTCCGCCCGTTAGTTTGTTCTTTTTATCAAGGGTTTGCTCTAGGTTTAAAATTCTCATTTAAGCGTTTGAGAACAGGGATGTATGGGGAGAACAGGCCTGAGTATTATAGCTGGTCTCATCTTGCTCAGTGAGTGCGTCGGGTCTTAAGATTTCTATTATCCGAGTATTGCAACTCGTCCTTGCTGATTATGTACCTTTGCTTAATTCTATTTGTTTGGGCTTCCGTCACTAGCACTGTTTCTTACATGTTTCAACGTAGCTGCATTACACTTGTACAGAGTGGCCCGAACAAGTGGATACGATTGGGCGTGAATGTACGCATATCAACACATCCCGAGATGCACATACCACATGTACGCCCGCTACGTGATCCACACCAATTCAAAGCGTAATTCGGGCTGTGTCAGTAGAAGCAGTGCAGGGGTGATGATGGTACTCACAGTGGAGCAGCGAGTGCTCTCTTCTTTTTTTTTTTTTTTTTTTTTTTTAGTCATCATCAGTCTTCTGATTGGTCTGATGCGGCCTTCCACGAATTCCTCTCCTGTGCCCAACCTTTTCATCCCACAGTAGCACTTGCAGCCCACTTCCTTTATTAATTGCTAGATGCCTCCCAATCTCTGGCTTCCTCTACAGTTTTTGTCTACTGCAGCTCCCTCTAGCTCCATGGAAGTCATTCCCTGATGTCTTAACAGATGTCCTATCGTCGTGTCCCTTCTCCTTGTCAATGTTTTCCACATATTCCTCTCCTCTACGATTCTGTGTAGAACCTCGTCATTCCTCACCTTAAGAGTCCATCTGATTTTCAACATTCGTCTATTGCACCACATCTCAGACGCTTCGATTCTCTTCTGTTCTGGTTTTCCCACGGTCCATGTTTCACTACCATGCAATGCTGCGCTCCAACCATACATTCCCAGAAATTGCTTCCTCAAATTAAGGCCTATGTTTGATACTAATAGACCCCGCTTGGCTAGGTATACGGTTTTGGCCAGTTCTAATCTGCTTTTGATGTTCTCCTTGTTCTGTCCGTCACTGGTTATTTTGCTGCCTAGGTAGCAGAATTCCTTAACTTCATCTACTTCGTCGTTATCAATCCTGATGTTTAGTTTCTCGCTTTTCTCATTTCTGCTACGCCGCATTAATTTCATCTTTCTTCGATTTATTATCAATCCATATTCTGTACTCCTTAGACTGTTCATTTCATTGATGAAATCATGTCACTCTTCTTCATTTTCACTTATGATAGTAATGTCGGCAGCGAATCGTATTATTGATATAATTTCATCTTGAATTTTAATTCCACTCCTGATTTTTATATTATTTCCATCAATGCTTATTAGATGTACTGATTGAACTGTAGGGGGAAATGACTACATCCTTGTGTTACATCCTTTTTAATCCGAGCACTTCGTTCTTGGTCGTCCGCTCTTATTATTCCCTCTTGGCTCTTGTACACAATGTATATTATCCATCTCTCCCTATAGCTTATCCCTATTTTTCTAAGAATTTCGAACATCTTACACCATTTTACATTGCCGAAGGCTTTTTACATGTCGATAAATCCTATGAAAGTGTCTCGATTTTTTTTCAGTCTTGCTTCCATTATCAACAGCAACGTCAGAATTGCCTCTCTCGTACCTTTACCTTTTCTAAACCCAAACTGATCGTCATCTAGCACATCCTCAATTTTCTTTTCCATTCTTCTGTACATTATTCTTTTCAACAACTTGGATGCATGAGCTGTTAAGCTGATTGTGTGATAATTCTCGCACTTGTCAGCTCTTGCAGTCTTCGGAATTGTGTGGATGATATTTTTCCGAAAGTCAGATAGTATATCGTGAGGCTCATATATTCTACACACCAATGCGAAAGTCGTTTTGTTGCCACTTCCCCCAATGATTTTAGAAATTCTCATGGAATATTATCTATCCCTTCTGCCTTATTTGATCTTAAATCCTCCAAAGGTCTTTGAAATTGTGATTCTAATACTGGGTCCCCTGTCTCTTCTAAATCAACTCCTGTATCCTCTTCTATCACATCATACAAATCTTCCTCCACATAGAGGCCTTCAGTGTACTCTTTCCACCCATCCCCCTTCTCCTCTGCATTTAGCAGTGGAATTCCCATTGCAGTTTTAATGTTACCATCGTTGTTTTCAGCTTCACCGAAGGTTGTTTCAAACTTTCCTATGTGCTGAGTCGGTCCTTCCGACAATCATTTCTCTTCTGATTTCTTCTCGTTTTTCATGCAGCCATTTCTTTCCGGCAGAGAACTTCAAGCGCATCTCGTCATTCCTTAGTACTTTCGTATTCCACTTCTTTGCGTGTTGATTCTTCCTGACTAATATCTTAAACTTCAGCCTACTCATCATCGCTACTAAATTGTGACCCGAGTCTGTGTCTGCTCTGGGTGCGCCTCACAATCCAGTACCGGATTTCGGAATCTCTGTCTAACTGAAATCTTCCCGTGGAAAGTTACGTGGCAACAAAGTCATGGAAACGGTGTGGTCAGTTGTTTCCTGAGAAGTTCAATGGTGTCAAAGTGCCAGCAAAGAGCGTCATGCAACGCTTAGTCCGAAAATAGAGACAGGATCTGGTTTGAACAAGTCAAGAAACACTCCGAAACGTGCCCGCACACCAGAAAATGTTGCTGCAGTTCACTAGAAAATGCTTCAGAGTCCTACCAAATCAACTCGACACCTGTCGCAAGAGACCAGCATATCACGTCGATCATGTGGACGAATAATGCACCTAGACCTGCTCATGAATCCCTACCGAGTGTACTAAAACCAGCAGATGCTCCCCAGCGCCTCCAATTTTGGGAGTGGCTGTTCGCTGAGCTAATAATGAATGGCTTGGACATGGATCTGTTCTTTATGTCTGATGAAGTCTGGTTTCACCTGAGTGGTTATGTGAACTCACAGAATCACAGGTTCTGGGCAGCGAAGAATCCGCATAAATTCCAGGAAACGCCATTGCATGATCAGAAGGTTGCGGTTTGGCATGCAGTGTCTGCACACCGCATTATTGCTCCTACATTCTTACATCAGACACTGGCTTCGGCGCGTTACATTACCAACATTTTGAAACCATTTGTGACAGCATTAACGGAGGAGGAGGAGGAGGCAAAGACCAACAGTTACTTCCAACGGGATCGAGCAAATGCCCATACAGCCGGCCGAAACTCGGAGCACGTTTACACAGTCTTCACGCCTGACAGAGTTGTTTTCAGAGGTCAGTCTGGTCGCGACCCTAGCTGGCCACTCAGGTCATCTGATTTGTCGGTTCCGATTACTTTCTGTAGAGAGTCCTCAAGTCTAAGGTGTATCGTAGCAACCCTCATAGTCTTCAAGAAATGCAGCAGAACACTTCTGGTTGGACTGGAGCAATTCCAGCAGTCCAGCTACGATCCGCCTTCAGAAACTAGTTGACCAGGGCACAAAAGTGCCAAGAGATGAATGGTGGTCACTTTCAATATCTGTTATAGTCGGGATATTTCCTTTCCTATGCTGTGTTTCTTTGTACTCTGGAACTCTGTTCTCCGGCACACTTTTATTTGCCCCACCTTGTACTAGGTATACCAGGACTTGTTGGTTTGTTACTCAAAAGTTAATAGCCACTGGCGTTTTTACTTTTTCTTATTCTAACCGTGGGATTTCAGTTACGTATTAGTGTCGTGAAAAGTCCTTTTACATATGTTTCTTACCATGTGCAATGCATTATGTAATTTGTGGAACTTTGCAGAGCTGCCCGCTTTTGTGAACTAGTTATTGTGTGTTTGTTATATGTATTCGTTTACTTGTCTTAGAAGTATCAGTGAGTGCGCTTTTTGGCCGGCCTCTTTTAAAACGGCGCATCCACTACTGTGAATCGGTGCCAGGTTTGAGTCCTTCTCACTTTCAGTTGATTGTAAAAGGAAGTTAACTGAACTCCTGCTGGCATTTATAATTTTATTGTAAGTCTTGGGCAACCTTTTATATTTTGTTAGTTAGGAGCACAGTACTGGTTCATTTAATGAAATTGTTATTATGCAAGTGATGTTTATTTGACGGCCTGCCCTACAACAGTCTCATTCTCTGAAATTTTTTCTTCACAAGATAGCTTTCTAGTTAAAATTAATCAATTGTCATTATTATATTTTGTTGACATTAGCTGCTGGCCGTTAAAATTGCGAAACCAGCTGGAACGTTAGCAGTTTTATTTATTTTACTTATTGTGTGTACACAGTATAGAAGCAAAAATACGTGATTGAATTTGTAGGGAATTTTTGTCTATACAGCGAGCGAATTCAGTGTACAGAGCTGCTACCCAACTGGTCAAGGAATCGAATGAGTTTGGATGACATACATGTATGTCATCCCATGCTGCTTCAACGCAATGCTAGAGTTCATCATCTGTAGTGGCATGCCAACCTCGCAGTGGACTATAACCAGATATTTGAAACGGACGAAAAATATGGACAAAAAGTGTTTGCCTCGGCCACAGTTGAACACCCTCTGTACTGAGGTAGGTTTTGACAGCTTTGGTAATATTCGATCCTGCGTTATTTGCTGAAAGATGACAACACGGATAACCTCAAAGAGAGGGCACAACCACTGGCCTTAACACATGTGATGAATGCCTTCCAAATCACCTGCTGTGCGAGTCAAAGACGATCGTTTAATGATGATTCTCCTCGGTTCCTTCACACATGGCACGCCCATCACGATGCTCTACACAGAACAGGGACTTGCCTAGAAAGAGGACGTGGCATCACTCTTCTGTTCAGTTTTGTCACTGGCTGCACCAAGTTCAGCATCCCCTACCTTGCTTTCGCATCGAGGGAAACAACGATGATCGCCGTGCTGACATCCTATGTACTCCAAGGATCGCTGAACTGTCCTTGTAGGTACATTTTCTTCCTGAAAAACAAGCCAATGTCGTGATTCGCGGGTCTTGAATTGGCTATACAGTCCTGCACTACAGAACGAACAAAATATCTTGTGAAAGTACATCCTTCTTGTGGACGCGGGTCAGCGTCTGATGATATACACTCAGGTGACGAAATTCATGGTATACTTGCTAATATCGTGTTGGACCTCCTTTTAACTGGCGTAGTGCAGCAACTCGACCTGACATGGACTCAACAAGTCACTGGAAGTCCCCTGCAGAAATATGGAGCCATGCTGCCACTATAGGCAGCATTGGGACATTGGGAAGTTGTTACCGGTTCAGGATTTTGAGCCGAACTGAACTCTCGACTATGTCCCATAAATGTTTAATAGGATTCATGTTGCGTGACCTGAGTGGCCAAACCATTCGATCGAATTGTCCAGAATGTTCTTCAAACAAGTCGTGAACAATTGTGGCTCGGTGATATGGCTCATTGTCATCCATAAAATTCCTTATTTGTTTACGAACATGAAGTCCATGAATGGCTGTTAATGGTCTCCAAGTAGACCATCCAGAGAACCAAGTACATTCAACATAAACTCAGCCCATCCCATTACAGAGCCAGATCCTGCACGGTGCCTTGTTGAGAACTTGGGTCCATGGCTACGTGGCGTCAGTGCCACATTCAAACCCTACCAACAGCTCTTACCAAATGAAATCTGGACTCGTCTGACGTGTCCACTGTTTTGCAGTCGTCTAGGGCCCATGCCGTTGCTGTCGGTTGTTAAGTGAAAGCCATCGGTCACCGAGTTGTCCGTGGTGAGAGGTAATGCCTAGAAATTGGTGTTATCGGCACCCTCTCGACACTGCTCCAACAACCATTCCACGCTAAAATTCTGTTACATCCCGTAGTGTGGCCATAATGATGTCAGGAACCTTTTCACATGAATAACCTGAGTACAAATGACAACTCCGACAATTCACGGCCCTGTTATACCTCGTGTACGCGATAGTGCCGCCATCTGTGTCTATAGAATCGCTATCCCATGGCTTTCGTCAACTCAGTGTAAGTAGTGGAAATGGAAAACTGAAACGTCCCCTTAGAAAAACTAATAAATTACTGTGCTGGTAAACCTCTACGTTATTTGATTTTTAAACAGCTGAGCAAAACTGAACGTATTCAGACATTACTCTCTTTACTTATTCTGATCAACACTAAACTGACACACAATATTTTTAGCGCAACGCAGTCTGACTTTCAAAAATCCCTACCAAAAAATGGCCCTGACTATCAATAACCTATACCTTTCATGAATCACTTACCTCACAAAAATCTTCGTTACTCGAACTACTGCAATACAGCGAGCGCCACTACTGCCAGCTAAATAAAAGATTCTAGCTACTGAAGGCACTAACTACTGATAGGCACAGTTAGCAAATGAAAGATTTTGATAGAGAACAAACAATGTATTTACCTTAATAGTGCAAAAAATGGTTCAAATGGCTCTGAGCACAATGGTACTTAACTGCTGAGGTCATCAGTCCCATAGAACTTAGAACTACCTAAACCTAACTAACCTAAGGACATCACACACATCCATGCCCGAGGCAGGATTCGAACCTGCGACTGTAGCGCCCAGAACCGCTCGGCCTTAATAGTGTGCAAAAGTCATAATATATATATCAGTTCATGACACCCAGTCTTACAAATTTACTCTTTCTGGCGGACACACGTCCAGATCATCCTCTCTCAAAACTCCGCCATCTCACTCCCCACATCCACCACAGCTGGCGGCTCACCTCCAACTGCGCAACGCTACGCGCTGTTCACATCCAACTGCACAACACTACTATAGCAAATATTCCAACAATGCAAACCAGCTACAGACTTCACACAGCACAGTCAGTGATTTTCATACAGAGCGCTACGTGGCGTTACCAACATAAAAACCAAAACAGCCTACTTACAAAACCACAGCCTTATTTTCGAAGTATTTATTGTACATACGACTAGATTCAAAGCTACGTTTGCGTCATATTCAGGTCCTACTACTAACCTAATGAGTACTTCCAGATCATCCGCTCTCAAAACTCCGCCATCTCACTCCCCACATCCACCACAGCTGGCGGCTCACCTCCAACTGCGCAACGCTACGCGCTGTTCACATCCAGCTGCACAACACTACTATAGCAAATATTCCAACAATGCAAACCAGCTACAGACTTCACACAGCACAGTCAGTGATTTTCATACAGAGCGCTACGTGGCGTTACCAACATAAAAACCAAAACAGCCTACTTACAAAACCACAGCCTTATTTTCGAAGTATTTATTGTACATACGACTAGATACAAAGCTACGTTTGCGTCATATTCAGGTCCTACTACTAACCTAATGAGTACTTCCAATCATTAGTTCATGTTATCATACGACCCATACATTAACTAGGTGCCGTGGACCGCTGTTCATCAGGATTGTATATTCCGAACGTGTAGACTACACATCCAATTATTGTATGGAATTTAACTGTTGTATGGAACGTATGATACATGAGCCAATGACTGGAAGTACTTATTTGATTAGTAGTAGAACTTGAAGATGACGCAAATGTAACTTAGAAACTAGTCATATAAGTTATAAATACTTTGAAAATACGTCTGCGGTGTTCCATTTCCATTAATTAACAAAACATATGTCCTGTCTGACGCTAATCAATCAAATGGGACTGCTGAAACCCTGAAAGACGTTGTGTAAGCCCTTCCTGTACCCATCGATTCCATATTCTTCTGGTGCAATATCGCCAAATGATAAACGACAGCTTCGTTACGCCAGAATCCTGCTGCCGTAGAATTCAGGCCTGAAATGGTAGCTGTTTATTTTTCTTACACTAGGCGTAACACGATCTAACCCAGAATCAAAAAATTAAACTATGGCTTGAGGAAGCGATGATTTAAAGCTTCCAGAAATTTTTGGAAAATGTTGGTTGCACACATCTGTTTCGTCATTTTATTAAACAACCAGTTTCAGTCAGAAACGGTCCATTTCATTAATCAGATGCATGAGAAATCATATATACGCTCCTGGAAATGGAAAAAAGAACACATTGACACCGGTGTGTCAGACCCACCATACTTGCTCCGGACACTGCGAGAGGGCTGTACAAGCAATGATCACACGCACGGCACAGCGGACACACCAGGAACCGCGGTGTTGGCCGTCGAATGGCGCTAGCTGCGCAGCATTTGTGCACCGCCGCCGTCAGTGTCAGGACGTGAACCGTATGTGCAGTTGACGGACTTTGAGCGAGGGCGTATAGTGGGCATGCGGGGGGCCGGGTGGACGTACCGCCGAATTGCTCAACACGTGGGGCGTGAGGTCTCCACAGTACATCGATGTTGTCGCCAGTGGTCGGCGGAAGGTGCACGTGCCCGTCGGCCTGGGACCGGACTGCAGCGACGCACGGATGCACGCCAAGACCGTAGGATCCTACGCAGTGCCGTAGGGGACCGCACTGCCACTTCCCAGCCAATTAGGGACACTTTTGCTCCTGGGGTATCGGCGAGGACCATTCGCAACCGTCTCCATGAAGCTGGGCTACGGTCCCGCACACCGTTAGGCCGTCTTCCGCTCACGCCCCAACATCGTGCAGCCCGCCTCCAGTGGTGTCGCGACAGGCGTGAATGGAGGGACGAATGGAGACGTGTCGTCTTCAGCGATGAGAGTCGCTTCTGCCTTGGTGCCAATGATGGTCGTATGCGTGTTTGGCGCCGTGCAGGTGAGCGCCACAATCAGGACTGCATACGACCGAGGCACACAGGGCCAACACCTGGCATCATGGTGTGGGGAGCGATCTCCTACACTGGCCGTACACCACTGGTGATCGTCGAGGGGACACTGAATAGTGCACGGTACATCCAAACCGTCATCGAACCCATCGTTCTACCATTCCTAGACCGGCAAGGGAACTTGCTGTTCCAACAGGACAATGCACGTCCGCATGTATCCCGTGCCACCCAACGTGCTCTAGAAGGTGTAAGTCAACTACCCTGGCCAGCAAGATCTCCGGATCTGCCCCCCATTGAGCATGTTTGGGACTGGATGAAGCGTCATCTCACGCGGTCTGCACGTCCAGCACGAACGCTGGCTAAGTTGGCAGCCCTGCAGCCAGGCGACTAGCGCGAGTTTTGGTGTTCTCGTAAAGATAAGTTATTTTAGATTATAAAACATATAGATTAGTACTGATTACGTGGTAAATAAGTGTATTAGTGTGCCGTTTAAGTGTACCATTAAAGGTTTCACTTTTCTTTACGTAATATAGCAGAAAACGCGAAAAGACCGTACAGTCGTATTTTTTGTTTACGTTCTGCTGCAGCAAATCTATAGAATTTCGCTTAGTTGTTCCTTGCTCTCTCCAGCAATTTAACTTAGCTTACCTCTTCATTATTTAACTAGCATTTCCGGAAAGTAGCGTAAAGTTTAACTTGTTGTTTCAGAAACTTTGCACTTTTGTTTTTGTTTACACACAGTTGCGTATAGGCCAAATTTGTGTAACCATATTTTCGTGTTTATCTGTAATTTAACTGACTTATTCTTAATCAACTATTACGTTTATCATGAGTGAAAAGTGCTTGACTTGCCGTAGAATTGTTAGGTCGGGGCTTTGGTGTGATGGGTGCTGTAGTTTTTTCCATGTGGGTGACTGTAGTGGCGTGGGAATAGGGGAAGTAAATGAGACTCATCAGTGGTTTTGTAGGATTTGTAGTAGAGATAGGAAGATACTGGAACAGGAGGGGAAAATTGCTGCCCTTCAGGCTGAATTAGACAAGGCCAGGGGAGATCTTGACAGGTTAAGGAGGGAGAAGGGTAAAGAGAGGTGGGAAGTGGCAACAGGCAACAGGAGGAACAGGCCTAGAACTTTGTCTGACAGCTTTATGGTGAATGTGGAAAATAGATTTGACCTGTTGCTTCAGTTAGAAGCTGGTGAGCCTCAAGCAGTTGCAGGTGTAGACAGGGCACAACAAACTTTCAGCAGCAGATTGAAAAGTAAGAATGTAGGGAAATCAGAAAAGAGAAAGAAAGTGTTGTTGTTAGGTAGTTCCCATGGAAGAGGTGTTGGCCAACTCTTGCAGGATGAACTAGGATCAGAATACCAGGTCACCAATTTTTTTAAACCTAGTGCTGGTCTGGAGCAGGTGACAGAGGATTTAGGATCACTTTGCAAAGATTTCACTAAGGAAGACACCGTGGTTATAGTGGGTGGGGCAGGTAACAGTATTGACAGAAATCCTGGGTACAGTATAGAGTGTGACCTGGCGAAGATTGCATCAGCATCGAAGCATACTAGTGTTGAGTTTGTATCTGTTCTTGGGCGTCATGACCGACCTCATTTGAACTCTTCTGTCAAGAGAGTTAATTTGGAGCTGGAACGGCTGCTCATGTCGGGTGCGGGGTCACACATTGGTGTGGTTCAAGTTGATTCTCTCAGTAGGTGGGATTATACTAGGCATGGCCTTCACCTCAACAGGAAGGGGAAGGGTAATTTGGCTGGGGAAATAGCAGGAAAGTTAAAGGGGGGAGGCACTGTCATGAGTGGTAAAATACCAGTGGTTATAGGATTCAGAAAAGACCCTTTTTTAGGGTAGGGAGGACAGAAAGAAAGCAAATTTTAAGAGAGGTTAGAACTGAGACAAACCTTCAGTTTGAAAAAGAAATCAAAAAACATAATTCCAGCTTATTACATCAGCATAAACAGCCATTGGTTAAGAATTTTCAACTGTCAGCAGATATTTTAACTCCACCCAATTTTAACTCAGACAATGTGAAATGTCAGCTATCTTTATTGCATCAAAATATTCGAGGACTGAGAAATAAAATTAATGAATTAACTATATGCATAGATGAATTAGAGTCTTCAAACCCAGCTGACATAATCTGCCTCTCTGAACATCATGTGACCACTGGTATAGAACTTTTAAGTGTTACAGGGTTTAGGTTAGCATCTCACTTTTGTAGATCAGAAATGGAGAAAGGAGGAGTTGCCACATTCATCAGGAACTGTCATAAATTTAAGAACATAGACATTCATAAATTTTGCCTAGAACAGCATATGGAAGCACGTGCAACAGAATTAGATTTTCACAAAAAATCTTTCATAATATTAAGTGTATATCGAGCACCTGCAGGTAACTTTAATCTGTTTGTAAACCACCTTGAAGCTGTACTGGCCCATTTAATAACCAAAAACAAAGAAATAGTGGTTGCTGGTGATTTCAATGTAGATTTCCTTAAAGACTCTCCGAATAAGAACTTATTTGAGTTAGTAACACTATCATTCAACTTAATTCCCACAGTAAAGTTCCCCACTAGGATAGCCACTTGCTCACAAACAGCCATTGATAATATCTTTATAGAAAAGTCCAATGAACAAAATTATATTACAAAACCAATAGCCAATGGCCTCTCAGACCATGACATGCAGTTCCTTCTGTTAAATGTTAATACTGAACAGGATATAAAATCTGTTAAATCTGAGCTCAAGAGGGTAATCAGTAAGCCAAAAATTGATTATTTTAGGACACTCCTCAGAGACATTCACTGGACTGATGTTTACAGTGCTCATGGCATGAATGAAAAATATAACATTTTTGCTAATAAAGTGCTTACCTTATTTGAACACTGCTTTCCCCCAAAACTTACCAAGGTTAGAGGAAAATCTACAAAGAAGCCATGGATTACTCGAGGAATAAGGGTATCTTGTAAAACAAAAAGAAAACTGTATCTGTCAATCCGAAACATTTCCAATGTTGATGCTAAAGCACATTATAAGAAATACTGCAAAATATTAAAGACTGTAATATGGATGTCAAAGCAAATATATTACAAGGAAAAGATAGTCATATCAGATAACAAAATAAAGACAATATGGGATATAGTGAAGGAGGAGACCGGTAGGACCAGACATGAAGAAGAACAAATAGCATTAAGAGTAAATGATACATTGGTGACAGATGTGTATAGTGTTGCAGAACTTTTTAACAAACATTTTATAACTGTTACTGAAAAGATGGGGTTGTCAGGTTCGATAGATGCTGCTATGGATTACCTTAGACCAGACATTTCAAGTAATTTCTATAATATGAATTTGACCCTCACTACCCCAACAGAAATAATGTCCATCATAAAATCTTTAAAATCAAAAACATCTAGTGGGTATGATGAAATATCAACAAAGTTAATTAAAGAATGTGATTCTGAGCTAAGTAACATATTAAGCTATCTGTGTAACCAGTCGTTTATCAGTGGAATATTTCCTGAATGGCTGAAATATGCTGAAGTTAAGCCACTGTTTAAGAAGGGAGATAAAGAAATAGCATCAAATTTCCGTCCAATTTCACTGTTACCAGCATTCTCAAAAATTTTCGAAAAAGTAATGTACCGTCGTCTTTATAACCATCTTATCTCAAATAACATACTGTCAAAGTCACAGTTTGGATTTCTAAAAGGTTCTGATATTGAGAAGGCTATCTTCACTTACAGTGAAAATGTGCTTAATTCATTAGACAAAAAATTGCAGGCAACTGGTATATTTTGTGATCTATCAAAGGCATTTGACTGTGTAAATCACAATATCCTTTTAAGTAAACTAGAATATTATAGTGTAACAGGAAATGCTGCAAAATGGTTCAAATCTTATATCTCTGGCAGGAAACAAAGGGTGTTATTAGGAAAGAGCTTGATACATGTCTATCAGGCATCATCCAACTGGGAACTAATTACATGTGGGGTCCCACAAGGTTCCATTTTGGGGCCCTTACTTTTTCTTGTGTATATCAATGACCTTTCATCAGTAACATTACCAGATGCCAAGTTTGTTTTGTTTGCCGATGATACAAACATTGCAATAAATAGCAAATCAAGTGTAGTCTTAGAAAGATCAGCCAATAAAATATTTGTGGACATTAATCACTGGTTCCTAGCCAATTCTTTGTCACTAAACTTTGAAAAAACACACTACATGCAGTTCAGAACTTGTAAGGGGTGTCCCAAGAGTATATGTCTAACATATGATGACAAGAAGATAGAAGAAGTGGACAGTGTTAAATTCTTGGGATTACAGCTTGATAATAAATTCAATTGGGAGGAGCACACCACAGAACTGCTGAAGCGTCTTAACAAATCTCTGTTTGCAATGCGAATTTTGTCAGACGTAGGGGATATAAAAATGAAAAAGCTGGCATACTATGCTTACTTTCATTCCATAATGTCATATGGGATTATTTTTTGGGGTAATTCATCAAGCCAAGCTAAAGTTTTCCGGACACAAAAACGTGCAGTAAGAATTATATGTGGTGTGAACTCAAGAACATCCTGCAGAAGCCTGTTTAGGGAACTAGGGATACTAACTACAGCTTCCCAGTATATTTATTCCTTAATGAAATTTGTCATTAAAAATATATCACTTTTTCAAACCAACAGCTCAATTCATGGAATCAATACTAGAAATAAGAATAATCTTCACAAGAATTTAAAGTCACTTAGTCTTGTACAAAAAGGTGTGCATTATTCAGGAACACACATTTTCAATAACTTGCCAGCAGCCATAAAAAGCTTAACAACCAATGAAATTCAGTTTAAGAGAAGCCTAAAGGATTTATTGGTGGCCAACTCCTTCTACTCCATTGATGAATTTCTTAGTAAAACCAACTGATTTGTATATAAGTACAACATAACTTCTGCACAATTTCAGTGCAGTGATGTGTTCATTGAAAATTTGTGTGTGTGTGTAAGTATAATCTGACTTCTGCACCATTTCAGTGCAGTAATGTGTTCATTGTAAATAAGTATTACAGTAGTTGTATTACATGTTTATTACCTTATAAATAAATAAAAAACGTTTTTTATTTTAAATTCAGTGCATTAGTATTTGTAAAATGACTCTTAGTGTTCATTAAAAATGACGATCATTCCACTTGGGACCTGTGGAATGGTACATTAGCTTATTTGTTTTAGTTGTAAATATTTGTCATGTATTGTTGTTTTTCTGACATGTTCCACATCCAGGAGGACCTCCTCACTACGGATCAATTGGAATGAAAGTAAATCTAATCTAATCTAATCCAACTGAGGCGCCAGGTGGAAATGGCATGGCAAGCCGTTCCACAGGACTACATCCAGCATCTCTACGATCGTCTCCATGGGAGAATAGCAGCCTGCATTGCTGCGAAAGGTGGATATACACTGTACTAGTGCCGACATTGTGCATGCTCTGTTGCTTGTGTCTATGTGCCTGTGGTTCTGTCAGTGTGATCATGTGATGTATCTGACCCCAGGAATGTGTCAATAAAGTTTCCCCTTCCTGGGACAATGAATTCACGGTGTTCTTATTTTAATTTCCAGGAGTGTATTAACTAGCATCATGGCACAAATCAACAAGTTAAATTCAATTATAACGCTTCTGCACACAGTAGGTAATGTGGCGAAACCTAGGGGTAGAGTCTTGCCATGTGCTTCGCCACATTAAGTATTGTGCGCTGCATGTACTTCTGTACTGTAATGAAATTTAACATGTTGGTTTGTGCGATGATAATTGTTAACTGTTATATGTCATGGTTCAAATGGCTCTGAGCACTATTGGACTTAACAGCGGAGGTCATCAGTCCCATAGAACTTAGAACTACTTCAACCTAACCAACCTAAGGAATTCACACACATCCATGCCCGAGGCGGGATTCGAACCTGCGCCCGCAGCGGTCGCGCGGTTCCAGACTGAAGCGCCTAGAACTGCTCGGCCACTCTGGCCGGCGATATGTCAAGCATGTGATTAAAGGTATCACGTTATACCTGAGGAGGGTTTGTTTCCGGCTGTTTAATAAAGTGACAATACAGCTATGAGCAAACGACGGTCTTCGACAAATTTAAAAATAATTTCTGCATAAGAAACCCACTGCATAATTTGTCTTTACATAACAATATGTAGACAGCGTTCATCTAATCTATTTTTTACATGGCGTTGAATGCTAATAATTTGTATATCCAAGCATATGACACGCTAAAAGCCAATTCGACTATCGATGCAAGTTTAATAACCAGTTTATTTTCTCATTCAGACTTGATAAAGTAACTCTGTCGACTATTTATTTAGTAACAGCTTAGTGTAGTCAATACTGAGGAATGGGAGTAATCCTGTCCATCCTCCGCTTATCTTGGACTCCCTGTATACACGGTGAGACCATGATGATATTACAAACTTTCAAGGATGATGGAGAATGGTGAATATATCAATTTGAGGTAAGGGACCTTGGTCGGTAACGAACGAGTGGAAAGACAGAAGCGAAAATCTTTTTGATACCTTTGTACCTTTGACAGTGGATTATACGCAACGGTACTGATGTTGCTAAGACGGTAGGGTCGGCAACTTTTAGACTTAGTAGTATGGACCCAAACAAGAAAAAATTGTGCTGTAAACATAGGCTCTAAAATGCCTACCTTTCGATCTATGAGCAATTGTTCATCTTCGCTACTGTGAAACACGTGTCCTGTACTGATTTCCCATAGCTCATAAGGTATGCACTGTAAAGCCCATATTTACTGGACATTTTTACTTTTTTTGGTCCGTAACACGTCCTGCGAGATGTGGAAACCAAAGAGCTTGCAGTAGAACAGATCTGTTTCACAATATCGAAGATGAACAGGTGCTCATAGCTCTTAAGGTATGGATTTTAGAGCCCATGTTTACAACTTTTTCTTCTTTCGTCCATGCTATCACCTCTGGAAGTTGCCTACCCTACAATCTTAGCAAGAACTGTAACAGTACTTGTATTCCACTGCCAGAGGTGTCTGATTTTCGCTTCTAACTTTCGATTCAGTCGCTTGCGGACCAGGGTTCCCTACCGCAAAGTGTTACATTTACCCTCCTCCATCGTCCCTTGAAAGTTTGTAAAATCATCGTGGAGTATAACAAGACATATCTGTCAATTTCCCGAGGGGCACTTTCGTTTCTGAGAACACATAATTATCATTATTGATTTTACCTGATTCAGTCTCTAGCTCCAGCTGCTTACAGTAATCTGACTTCTCTTACAGCAATCTGAAGCAATTCGTCTAAGATAAGGGACCAGGAGGAGCAGAGCTGCAGCCATCCATCACGGCCACCACAATCCCTTGGGATATGGCTTGCAGGCTGACCGCGCTCCGCCATCTGCATTTGGCCTCAGTGGGCGGCGGAACTGGTGTCGTGATTGGTCACTCGGAAGAGAGCTTCTACCTGGTATTACTAAATTCGAAGATCTAGTTAGAGAAAATGTATTCGACGATTGTTCTAGAAGATGACGTGTTTCAAACAGTGGACATAGGGAAATCTCGCCAGAGTTCGACGATCAGTTTCCACGAGGACATACTTCTTAGACCGTAAACATGCCCTCTGCCATACATCAATAATCAAGACGAGAAACGCTCACCGCTGCCATCCGATACACATACGCAGAATTAAGGTCAGGGCCATTGCACACCTCCTCGATCAGACAGATCGCAACCACCTCCTTCTCGCATTATAAATACCGCCTTCACCGATCAGTTGCGACCTATTTTCGTGACGAATATTGCGATCTATTTTCGTGACGAATATAAACAACTCTGAGAGTTTTTGCCACTGTAAATATTAAACTACGGATTTCGTGTTTGGCGGAATTCTCATTTGCGCTCTCGTTTTGAACTACTACAGACAGTGAACGAAAAGCAGTGAGGATATTTCACCTACTGCGTCTCTAAACACATCGATCTACTGCCTAAATCAAACTAGCACTGGCTACGTCCCCAAATCTCCCTGTACTTCACATACCATACGGAAACTGAGATTGCTTTCCGATCCTCTGTGTACACACATCACACGATACTTTTAAGACTCAAATATCCGCGTTCAAACCTCAAGATGGGGAGCGATACCAACGTTCCAAGAATGTCACCATCTGGTCCCATTGAAGGCGGACGATATTAGAAGCTCCTGCCAGTACAGACAATGCGAAAAAAACATGTTTGTGGTCGTTATTAAGAATAAAGTTCCGTAGATCAAATTGGAGTGTTCATCCCTTATCCCCACCCTCACCCCTTACACCAATGCTCCCCCCTCCCCACCCGCTCCCCCATCTGCCCCACGCACACGACACCGTCGTACTAGAGTTTGTAATAACTAGTCTTTGTTCTGGCCATGACAGGGAATTCACCTTACAATCAAGGATATTAAAATTATTTCTTCACTACAACAATAACATAAAAATCATATTGATTTGCTATAGGGCATTGTATTCACTACAGCTGAGTTACACAATAACACTTTGGGAGAAAACTGTTTCGTCAGAGTCATTAACGTTTCACTGAGTCGTATTATAGGATAATAATCGAAGGATTTTAAACTATCTAGACCTGAGCTCTTGAATTTGCAGAACAGAATAATTTCGTGCCTTTCTACTCTAGTAACTGTAGGTAAAACAAGATACAAATAAAGAACTGTGAACTGAAGAGTCAACAGAAGCGAAGATTTTTAGCGAAAACTGCAGATTCAGCGAGATAAAAAGTATTACCAAGGGCACATAGTTATAACTGCACTAAATGTCAACATTATTCAACAGAAGGTTGATGACCATATGAGAGACAAAAACACACAACCCAAGATTTAAAAAGTAAATACGTCTAGGAAAAGAAAATTAAAGCAGTTGTAAGTTTCGAAAAGACTTAGAAAGGATGTCTTTGTTATGTGGTAACCTAATGAAAACACTTTTGAGGTGCGTAAAAGGAAGATTAATGCGGAAATTAAAAGTAGATGAACTGTGAACTACTTCACAAATAGCAATTAACGAAAGAGTGAATTAAGTTGTAGAAAAATGAGTCTAAAAGGGAAAGTACATTGGCAGCGCAGAAGAAATGACTGTAAATCGAAGAATGAAGGACACTTAAAGTCTTTCCAGCTCTTATTGTACCACTACACAAAAGACCGTGGTGAAGTCTTACAAAAAAACAGAGAGCTCTAAAAATAAAGAGGTAATTGTCAACTACCAGTGGTAGACAAATCAATAAACTGAAGGAAACACATTCGGTTGAACTATTGTAAAACGTACAGAACATCTTCTATGATTTAACGTTTGAGTTCTACATGAGCCATTGAGCTGCACATACCTTTCAGAAGTACGTAAGGTTTATCTCTTTTCAAAAATTTCCTGTACTTACTTTGATTAATTTGTTCCTGTTGTTAATAATTCACATAAAGGCTTCGCCTAAAGCTAAAGCAGAAGAATCACGCATCCCGCAAGGCGATTCATTGATGAAACTTGTTGTCATGTACCTTAATTGCTTTATGTTCTGCCAAGAGAATGGCATAGGTCAAGGGAAATCGTATGACGCAGACATGTGCAGACCATACATGTAGAAGACAGTAGGCCACAACGGGACGGCAAAACTATCTCAGGAGCACGTGGCTGGAAGGAGTTTGTGTATCCGGTAAGTGGGAGAATAATAGGCTGCGCGAATATTCTGGAAGCTTTGTTTTGAATATAAATCTTCCACAGCGTGAGAGACGATAGCCGTAGGTGATTCACCTATCTAAGTCAGCAGAACAAGATATCGAGATATCGATGACGTCACGAAATAGTACGCCAGATTTATTAACCCTTAACATTATATAGCATCATTGTAATAATGTATACTATAAATGTAAGTATATATTGTGCCTGCCGCTAAAACTCAGAAAGGAGTCCCGGTACGATGAAGAGAGTTGTATGGTGTAGTAGCCCTCTACCTCCCATCCATGAAGAAGGTTCCTGTTTTTACCTGAAGGAACGGGCTTTTGAAGATATAAGTGCTGGAAAATAACTGTGATCACTTCTCAGTTTTGGTTATTGATAACTTGATGCCAGTGTCTGAGTTTAATTTGTACAGCACTGAATATGATCACTATGTGATCAAAAATCGATTCTGCTATCAATAAAACATCAATATTACGGCCAACGCTGACCTTCCTTTTAATTTAACATACATGATCGTTGTGCGCACAGTACTCCATGGAGTCGCTAATCAACACTGGTGGAATTATTTACTTGGATGCACCATGCGGCACCGGGAAAAAATTTCTAATAAATCTATTGCTGGCGGAAATACATGTTAAACAACACATCGCATTTGTACTGGCATCATCCGGCATTGCAGCCATACTTATGGAAGGAGGATGGGCTGCCCATTCAGCCCTGCAACTGCCGTTGAATGTAGTCGAAGAACAGTTCCCGGTATGTAAAATCTTCAGACCATCTGGACGGGGTGAACTTCTAAAGCAAGATAAAATTATCTTCTGAAATGAATTCACAATGGCACGTAAAAAAATCACTCAGACCCATGGACAGAACATTACAAGACTTGCGAGAAAACTCTCAAGTGACTGGAGGAGCTCTACCCAAACCCTCAGGAGATTTCCGACAAACACTACCATTTACTCCCATGTCCACATTAACACATGAGATCAATGCATGCTTAAAAAATCACATCTCTGGCCACACATACAAATACTGTGACTAACAAAAAATATGAGTTGACTATCTAAAGACGAAACAACAGCACATTTTGCTGAACAACTTTTACAAATAGGTGAAGGCACATATCCTACTCACCAGTCAACCGGCGTCATTAAACTCAACAATGATTTCTGCAGCATAGCCTCTATTGAAATCGAAATCATCGACCAAATTCATCCAAACAGTGTTCTCAACTATACCAATCTGGACTATCTATTTGAAAGGCAATTTTGGCAACTAGAAATAATATCCATAAATCTGATACGCTTTTATATCCATCGTAAGAATAATACACTCCTGGAAATGGAAAATAGAACACATTGACACCGGCGTGTCAGACCCACCATACTTTCTCTGGACACTGCGAGAGGGCTGTACTAGCAATGATCACACGCACGGCACAGCGGACACACCAGAAACCGCGGTGTTGGCCGTCGAATGGCGCTAGCTGCGCAGCATTTGTGCACCGCCGCCGTCAGTGTCAGCCAGTTTGCCGTGGCATACGGAGCTCCATCGCAGTCTTTAACACTGGTAGCATGCCGCGACAGCGTGGACGTGAACCGTATGTGCAGTTGACGGACTTTGAGCGAGGGCGTATAGTGGGCATGCGGGAGGCCGGGTGGACGTACCGCCGAATTGCTCAACACGTGGGGCGTGAGGTCTCCACAGTACATCGATGTTGTCGCCAGTGGTCGGCGGAAGGTGCACGTGCCCGTCGACCTGGGACCGGACCGCAGCGACGCACGGATGCACGCCAAGACCGTAGGATCCTACGCAGTGCCGTAGGGGACCGCACCGCCACTTCCCAGCAAATTAGGGACACTGTTGCTCCTGGGGTATCGGCGAGGACCATTCGCAACCGTCTCCATGAAGCTGGGCTACGGTCCCGCACACCGTTAGGCCGTCTTCCGCTCACGCCCCAACATCGTGCAGCCCGCCTCCAGTGGTGTCGCGACAGGCGTGAATGGAGGGACGAATGGAGACGTGTCGTCTTCAGCGATGAGAGTCGCTTCTGCCTTGGTGCCAATGATGGTCGTATGCGTGTTTGGCGCCCTGCAGGTGAGCGCCACAATCAGGACTGCATACGACCGAGGGACACAGGGCCAACACCCAGCATCATGGTGTGGGGAGCGATCTCCTACACTGGCCGTACACCACTGGTGATCGTCGAGGGTACACTGAATAGTGCACGGTACATCCAAACCGTCATCGAACCCATCGTTCTACCATTCCTAGACCGGCAAGGGAACTTGCTGTTCCAACAGGACAATGCACGTCCGCATGTATCCCATGCCACCCAACGTGCTCTAGAAGGTGTAAGTCAACTACCCTGGCCAGCAAGATCTCCGGATCTGTCCCCCATTGAGCATGTTTGGGACTGGATGAAGCGTCGTCTCACGCGGTCTGCAAGTCCAGCACGAACGCTGGTCCAACTGAGGCGCCAGGTGGAAATGGCATGGCAAGCCGTTCCACAGGACTACATCCAGCATCTCTACGATCGTCTCCATGGGAGAATAGCAGCCTGCATTGCCGCGAAAGGTGGATATACACTGTACTAGTGCCGACATTGTGCATGCTCTGTTGCCTGTGTCTATGTGCCTGTGGTTCTGTCAGTGTGATCATGTGATGTATCTGACCCCAGGAATGTGTCAATAAAGTTTCCTCTTCCTGGGACAATGAATTCACGGTCTTCTTATGTCAATTTCCAGGAGTGTATTTACGACGATATCAGTTTTATAATGCAAAAGAAAATTCCAGTGAAGAGAGAACATATAAATCGATCGGCCACAGTGGTAAACATTGAAGGCAGTGTGAACTTGCCTAAGAATTTCAGACTTTATAAACTCCTTGCAAGTACCAGGAATACCATTACACTGCCTTCGACTTAAAACTAGATCTCCGATTGTACTACTCAGAAATCTCATCCCACCAAAATTATGTGATGGAACGAGGACGATCGTCAAATAACTATCGAATAAAATCATCGAAGCCGAACTTGTGACTGGAAAGTACAAAGGACATACACTAAACATCCCCTGAATGCCACTGACCCCTACTGAATTGCCATTCCAATTTAAAAGACTGCAATTTCCAAATAAATTAGCCTTCAGTTTTACAATTAGCGAAGCGCATGGACAAACTTTAAAATATTGAGGAATCAATCTCAAAGAGTCCTGCTTCTCTCACGGTCATTTGTATGCAGCCTGCTTTCGAGTTGGAAATTCGAAAAATTTGTGCACATATACCCCAGATGAAAAAATGAAAAATGTAAATAGTTATAATATGTTTCCAATAAAATTTTTAACCCTTATACTTTAACAAGTATTGTAAATAGTTAGAATATGTTCTCAATAATTTTTTTACCTCTTATACTTCTTTTATTTCAACTATCACACAATGTCATATCAACGTCTTGAGTGAAGCCGGGTACCCCATCTAGTTCAAAACTAAAGCTGGAAGTGCGGAAAGCGACATCAGTAGGTCAACTGCGCTTAGTTAATCAACATCGTTTCGTTAGTTTATCAGTCTGATGCTGACATGTCTTGGAGGCGTACATACAGATGAACGGATGCTTGCTAATGCGTCTGACGCGCAAACCGTAGAAGCCAGATAGCCAGTTTGCATAGCATTCAAACGTATGAATTGCTGCTCCGTAATTTATTAGCTTTGGTGTTAGTTAAGAAATCATGTTAACTTCTTATAAGGTTCTGAACTAGTTTTGATTAGCAAAATGATTTGGATCCATGTTTATACGCGTCAGTATTTGCGTGTGGACAAAGCAGCGACTTTTGTCTGTAAATGAGTATTATTGTACTTGTGAAGTTATTTAGAACGATAGTAGTTCACGTTGTTTATTCCTGACGCAGCTACATCAAGAAGGGCAAGTGATTCTGGCACTTGGATTATCATTTGCTTATTTTGCGATGTTACTTAGCTTTTGCATACGATAATAAATTGTTACTTGCATGATGTAGTTTGATGTCCCAATATGTCAGCAAGTTCAGAATACACTTGTGAGCAAAAACTTGCAGTGAAAACCTCGAATGCATCTTTCCTTTTGTAGGAATGTTCTAAAGTCCTGCGTAGCAGATGCAATTACCACTTTTCAGTTTCAAAGTGATATTTAAGTTATTTAATGGGTTTGCATTTTAGCTATATTTCATTTAAAGTTTAACACACTGGATCCAACGGACGTACTAAATACGTTCACTGTTTTAACCATAAAATCCGAAGGACGTATGTCATATGTTCCTCACTTCCGACTTATTTATTTGTGATTTAAACGCTTGATTTGCATCTATAAGTGGTGAGACTAATTGTTTTGTTTGTCGTAAGGGCATTGTTGATGGCTAGCGAGCGCCAGTCTCTCCTTAATGATACCAGTGTTACGTGAACTGCGCGCACGCTCGGAATATTGTTGAAGGTTGTTTTGTTCTGTGTCGGCTTCCGTTTGTTCTATAGCGTGCATCCTTACCGTATGTAAAAACATATAAATACTGAATATGGCTAACAGACATCGCTTGTACCAAACTTAGAGATTGAAGAACTCTTGAACAATCGCTCAGAACTTGACGATCTTTCGGACGACATCGGCCATTTTTCAGAAGACGACGATGACTCATGTGAGCTGGAGAGTGACACCTGTGCTGCTGATAGAAACGCTGGTAGTGAGTATGAAGAAGCTAAAGCACAAGTTTCTATTAGTCAGGTTTGTCATTCAGTTTAACAGCGGGCCCTTCTTAAAGAATGGTGGCATTTTGATGCACTCCCTGAATTACCTCTGTTTGAAGAAACGAGTGGAATTCATGTTTCTGTCAAACGTTATCAACAGAACTAGACTTTGTTGCAATTTTTTGATCACAGCATGTTTCTAAAAGTAAAGTCAGAGACAAATACACATGCTACTAATACTGTTTTTGAACTTCGTCGCCAGAACAGAATCAACGCAAAATCTTTATCGAAGAAATGGAGAGTAGTGAGGATACATGAAGTGTATGAATTTTTTGCAATCGTTTTGCACGTGTGTGTTGTAAAGAAACCTAAACTTAGGGATTCTTGGTCTGAAAGCCCTGCGCTTGCTTCATCATTTGCTTCTCAGCTAATGTCTCGAGATACACTTTTTGCCATGTTCAGGATGCTGCATGTGAACAATAATGCGCTATGGATACCTCAACAAGAACCAGGCCTTGACCCTCTGCATAAAATAAGACCTGTTTGGTACTTTTTCACGGAAAGATGCTGAAAAGTCTTTTATCCATCACGAAGTGGATGAAGCTATATGTCCTTTTCGAGGAAGAATTGCATTCCGTGTTTATATGAAAGAGAAGCCAGATAAGTATGGGATAAAACTGTATGTTGTAAGTCATGATCAAACAGGTTACATATACAATACTGCAGTTTAGACTGGAGGGAAAGGAAATGTTGACAATTCTGTCCAATCCCTGCTGCTGAGGCTATGTTCCTCTTACTTGGGAAAAGGACATGTGGTATACATGGACAAATTTTATACATGTCCTGCAGTCCTTGAAGAACTATGGGAAAGAAATACACCGGGCATTGGAACTGCGATGAAGAAAGGATAGGTTAGCCTAAGAGACCTAACAGATCAAAAACTAAAGAAAGGAGAAATGACATTTCGTCCCAAAGGACACCTTTTCTGCTTGAAATGGAAAGACAAACGTGATGTACTCATGTTGTCAACACAGCATAAGATGACTGCTTCACATATCAGTATAAAATGCAGGAGTGGTTATATTGAGGTATTAAAGCCAGACGTTGTACTAGACTACAACTTGTCTAAACAGGTGTTGGAAGAGGAGACCAGCTGATGAGTTACTATCTCTTCCAGCAAAAGACTGTAAAATGGTGGAAAAAGATTTTCTTCCATATTTTTATGAGGGCAGTTGTGAATGCCAACATTATTCACAATATCAAAATATCAAAAAACTGTTCATTAGCAGATTTGATCTGTAAATTAGCAAAGAAATTGGTTCAGAAAGGAGGAGAGGAACTAAATAAAGACGCACATTCAGCATATGGAGTTGCAAGTGCAAACAGACTCACAGCACGTCATTTTTCTGAAAAACAGCCACCAACAGAAAAGAAAACAAACCCAGCTAGAAGATTCAATGTCTGTTGGGAACAAGGGAAAGCTGCAGGCAAGGTAGCGAGGAAAGAGACCAGATTCTGCTGTAGGCCATTTAACACTGGCCTTTGTGTTCCCGTGTGGTCTGAAAGATTTCATATCCGAGTGACATTCTCTAATTTGTAGAAAGGAGAACAAACATTTCACAATAAAACATTTTACCTATAAGTGAAGCATTAAGTATTTCCTGCTGACAAGTGATTTTAAATCAATAGTCTACCATTCCCTACGACTTATGAAAATTTTGTCCACTTCGGGAAAAAATGCTGAAAAACAGTATCTTTAGAGTAATATCTACAAATCCCTGTATTATTTATTTGTGCTAAGCCCATACATATTCATAAAGATGAAAGATGGAAGGTTAAGCTGATGTACTGGCTAAAGGGGTAAGAAGATTAGTAAACTTATTAAAAAATTGTAAATTGCAGCAAATTTCCTCAGGATCCGGGAATTAACTGGACTGCCGACCCGTTAGGGTCCAATGTGTTATCTCCTCGTGAGAAGTACCCTCATGACCTCGTACAAGGTTGATTGCAGGACATGTCGTATAGGTTCGACTTGGAAGGTAGGTGTCTGAGATCAAAGTCATTTGTATGCTTTTACAGTCAAGTGTCAGACATGACTGTATCCACCAAACCATTGCATATTTGTATTACAGTTGATAAGATAATTACGTACATCGCAAGTAAACGAAAAATATGATCTTCACAATGCTGGCAAAATTATTCTTGTGGCTCACCAACTTCTTGCACGGACACTTCTTTATTATGGTCTTAAGTGGGTAGATACAATATGTATAAGCAAGGACGGAGCAAAAGGGCTGCCCTTCGATGCAACAATTACGGTAGATACTGCGCCGTCGGTGTTAAGGCTCCCACAGAATCTGCCATACTCTGAGATTCTATTGGCATGCTACTTTCAATGAGGGAAAAGTGGTACGACAGCCAAGCATTCAAGTTGTTGGACCCTGACACCGAGAAAATATCAGTTCTATCCCATTCAGTTTTAGTTTTCAGTTAGTAAACAGCTTCGAGCCAGTATTAGGGATAGTTACGCATAATTTCAAGAGAAAATCCGCTAAATTACTTAATAAATAACCTGCCTGTTTCCAAAATGGAGTGATAGAGAATATATTCTACAGTAGATTCTGTTCAGAAACATTCGCATTGTAAGGTTTAGATGAAATTTATATAATAGCATATGGAAGTAGACAAAATTCGTACCTTTTAAATTAATTTGTAGAGTACATTTTTGTGACTGGGTTTGTAATACACTGCCTGCCAAAAAGTGAAGCACCCAGAAGACATGGTTGGATGTCAGTGAAACTTCGTACAAGCACACATCAATGGAGTGTACGTAGATGATTAGATCTGCGATTCTCTGTGACAGGTAGAGCGACCAGTAGAGAACATTAGTGTTGTTCGTGTTTAGTGCTATGAGCAGGTCTAGCAGGGTAAGTTTGGTCGACTACGTCTAAACACCACAGGGGAGGATCGCCGTTTTGTGCAACAAGCATATCGTAGCCCCATTACGTGTGCTCCTGCCATCTGAGAACAAGTAACGGACTCACTTCAACATTTTGTATCATCCCATACCACTGGTCGTAGGCTAGCAGCCGGACTATAGAATTATCATCCTTTGCGTTGACTATCGTTAACACCACAAAACATATGGCTGTATCTGGGGTGGTTCCGTGACTAGGAAGCATGAACTGTTGATGAATGCCATCGTAATGTTGTAACCTCCCCCCTCACTTATCGACCTTAATGACAGTGAAAAATTAAACCGCGTGTACCTAATGGAAATTTGGGAAAAGCAATCGTCACCGAAGTTAATCTATCGGTAAAGAGGGAGGAAAGGGTTACATCTAAATGAAAGGAAAAATGCAAATGAAACTGGTGGAAATTAATTTTGAAAAGGGGTAAAGTTAATAAAGAAAGTAAATGTGCGGCCGTTACGTTAACAATTAACTAGCGGTAATTAGATATTTGAGATTTGGGGGAAATCACGGTCGCCAGTCCTAAGGACAATTACTATAGTAACTGAAAAAGAAAGGTTATTACACATATAATTAACACTAGAAGCGTGGCAAGTGAAGGTTGACACGTGTAGTGTGAAAACTGAAAGTTTGTCAGAAGTAATAAATTTCGCTACACTCTGACTTAATTTAGCAAAAGAATTAATAAAACCGGAAAATCGAAAGTTAATTTAGTGACTGAAGTTAATAGTGAGCTTTCTTTCTGAAGCACATCGAAATCCAGTAAAATACGGTTAGTCTTGGACTACCTCAACAATCATTTCAAAAGCAACTTGACTCTACGCAATTTAGAAACAAGAGATTTTACTTTGAACTTGAATTAAATGATTCTGAACTATTAACAATGGTAAAATTTAGAACGTACCAAGCTGAGCTGCAGTCACAGGTAAGCTAAAATATGCTAACAAAACTCGCACTCTAAATTTGTGCTCGTGTAACCTAAATATTGTAGCCAGCTACTGAACTTTGAAATTAAAGCAGTGAAATCTAATTATATTATTTTAATGCTGGCGTTTGAATTTCAACGACACTCGGGTTCATTTCGGAAAAGGAAGGGACCCTGCTTGGCAATGCAATTGGGACAATGAGCAACAAAGGTTCATGCTAAGTTGCTGTAATTTTGCGAGGCAAATGGAACAATTTGAAAAGCTGAGGTCTGCCATACAGTTCTGAAACTTTACGTGCTTTTAGTCTTCCTTGTTGGTTGATTGAAGGTTTGAAGCCGTCGATCGAGGAGGTGGCGACAGTCACTCATTGTCGGCCGTCGCTGTTGCAGAAGCTGGATGTTGGCGCGCCTTCTTCTCGACACGGTCACCAGGCGAAATGGGCTCTTGATGTGCGCCAGCTAATGCTTCCCGTCCGCGACACCATGTCAGAAACTATCATCGCGAGTCGAGCGCAATTACATGCTGCCAAACCCCGAAAGCGCGGCAACTCGCGGGAGCGTCACACAACACCTGCTCCACTCGCTACTCCCGCCAGACTCTCACTGCTCCGCCCGCGCTTCACGCGGCAGAGTTAACACTACCAAAGATCCTACACACTTTGAGTCTTCACACGACCTATCGATGTAATCGTTCGATAGTAGTTTTCCCTAGGCAAGACCCAGCGTAAAAATACAAATTATATTTACGAAACAAACCAATTATATTACAATATATAAAGAGACAGAAATGTCATATATTCAGGTAACAAAAATAAGGAAAACAAATTATAGTACAATAGATGGAAATAGGAGGATATGCATTTCCGGCGTTACAATGTGTTCAGTGATGAATCGTGGTACTGCACTACCCCGGAAGACAACCGTCGACATATGTGGTGGCGTCCTGGGGCGAGGTCCGATTTTCCGGTGTTTTGGAGGTTCAATGCGTTGTTACTCCTGGCGTCATAGTGTGGAGAGCTATTGGATATGACTTCTGGCTACTGCCGGTTGCGATTGAGGGAACTCCGACGGCACAACGCTATGCCACGGACGTCCTACGTTCTACGTCGTCATGTGTGTTACCTCCAGTGCGTCGACCATTTTTCAACTGTACATTGCTCGTTCACACATGGCACATGTCTCTAAGCTATCCGTGTGATGTGGCCACGAATTTGCTATAGCTATCCTCGATAGAATACGCGTGGGACCAGTCCGGACGTCAACTCCATCCCAGTGCCAGTATCCGGGATATCAAGGACTAGTTACAACAGCTGAGAGTCAGCTTAGCTCAGGAGAAGATACAACGGCTTTATGACGCCATTCCCAACCAGATCAGTGCAGAGAGGGTGTCCAGAGGACTGAAACGGCATAGTGTTAGGTGGACTCATACTGACTCTTTTGTGATCACTGAAATAGCATCACATGAAGTTTAGTTTAGTTTCTTCGTTCCCTTCTGGATGCTTCACTTTTTTGTCAGGCAGTGTGTATACGAGGTGTGTTCAAGTTTTAAAGAACACGATTTTCTTTCTTAGGACCGAGTGTTGGTTAAAACAGTTGGAACATTTCCTCTGGAACAGACGGCAGCTCTGAACGGCTCACAGAATTCTAGGAGCTGAGACGATAGTTTGGAGTGATTATCACACTGATAATGACAACGTTTTCATGAAAGAAAATAATCATTCGTTTTCTCCAATTACGTGCTGTAACACTAATTTAAATAAATTTTCAGCAGAATGAGACGTATGCTGGAGGTATCATGAACTCAATGAATGTGCGTTCGTGTGTGTGACAGTTCAAAGAGGGTCGAACGTCGTGTGCCAACGAAACGAAACATTCTCCGCTTCGCACCAGCCGTGTTGACAACGTAGTACAGCGGGTGGAGACACGTGTGTTAGAGGATCCCCGACTGAATGTGAAAGACATCGCCTCCACTGGTTGCCATTTCCGTGAGACCTGTGCCACATTCCTGCAAGACGACCTGAAAGTGTTGTCCAGGTGAGTGCAACGAAAGCTGAAGGAGGACCTCGAAGCTGTGCGGATGGCAGTTTGCCAGGTGATGTTGGCAATGATGGTACAAATGGGACTTTCTTTTAAACAACTCTGAGAATGGATGAGGGATGGATAACGTTTTTCATTCCTGAAATGAAGTGTCAGTTAACTCAGTGGAATCGCACAGATTCACGGGTACCAAAAAAATTTCGGTTAACGGCAAGTACTGGAAAAATGTTGGTGCCCATGCATTGAAACAGCGACGACGTAATGCTTACTCATTGTGTTCCAAAGGCACTGTGGTGACAGGTGCAGCTATCTAGACGTTTTGAAGAACAGCACTGCAAGAAAAATAGTCCGACAAGGACTTCACCAAGGCAATGTACCAGCGCTTTAGTTAAACACGGTGCGGGGATGTCTTCTTCAAAACAAGTCTGAAGTGGTTCATGGTTACCCTTATTCTAATGACCTGACTCCTAGCAATTTTTGGCTTTTTTCATAGTTGGAAGACACAGTCCACAGTCGCATATTCTGCAGTCGTCTTGTTGTTGCGTGTATTTTCGTGATTAGGCTCCTAAAGCAGCATTTGCAGAGGCTATTGAATCATGACATTCAACAAACGTAGCATCCATTTTGCACAAAGCCTTCTCACAATTAATGGCCCCGACATTAGAAGATGCCCAGTCTCTTATCATACTGTGCACTTTCTAGAGGTTTGCGTCAGCATATTTGGGACCTTATCCGTGTGAATCATCTTCACGAGAGACACTGTCTACTTTGCTTTCACTTATTTAGTTACCTGTTCACTCTGCCACAGGTAATTTACAGGGTGATATCACAAATGTCATTTTACTTGACATAGGAAACGATAATTCAAAAAATAACTAATTCACGCACATAGTAATATTGTCTCATGTGTGTCAAGATTAATATGTTGTTTGGTGTATTTTAATAAGTAGTGTGCACACTGACACACACGCACGTGGGATGTTTTTTTTTTTCTTTTTTTTCTTTTTTTTTTTTTGACAAAATGTCTGTATATAATATACTTCTTACTCAATATAAAGTTTTAAAGGATGTTTAAAACTTTAAAATTGAAATGATGTAAGTTTACTAACGTACTGCCAAACCATTTACGTAATGTGCAGCCGTGGACAAAACGAGCGAGACCCTTCCCCTTTTCGTTATGCTGATCAGCACTGCTTTAAAGTCTGCTACGCAGCATAACAGGCAAGGCGACGAAGTGCTACCAACATACTACGCACTGATGTGAAATTGAAAAACTATTCGAACTTTGTCAGACTGTTTTCAATCATGTGTAAGACCATATAAATTCTGGTTAGTGTGTTAAACACAACACGTAAATATGAGACATAAATGAAAGAAGAAACTTTAATTAGTATGAACTCTACTAATAAAAATGAATTTCAGCTTATCGAGATAACATAACTGTTTTAGTGAGACAAAGTACGCCAGATCGCTACGAATTAGCAAAATACTATGCGCATTCGGCTGCGAAACGGTCTGAATCAACGTTCAGACCAGTCATACTGGATTACCGTTGCTGACCTACCATGAAAGTCTGCAAATTTAACAATGCGTGAAGATTCATAAGGATTCAGTTAAAAATCATTCAGTGCCATACCCAAGTCAGTTCGACTATTGACAGAAGCGGAAAAAGTAGGCAGTAACAAGTATGAAATTCTACAAGAGTTTCATATTGACATCCACAGGGCGCCGGTACACAATAATGGTAGCAGTAAAAAGTATTGAGGGCGCGAGAATTTCAGAAAACTGCTTTACTGATAGTCTATCTGCCTCCATTGAAATTAGAACCGAAAACAAACCAGACCTCCCTTGCAGTAGCAAACACCTTTCACTACGCTAGCCGGCCGAAGTGGCCGTGCGGTTAAAGGCGCTGCAGTCTGGAACCGCAAGGCCACTACTGTCGCAGGTTCGAATCCTGCCTCGGGCATGGATGTTTGTGATGTCCTTAGGTTAGTTAGGTTTAACTAGTTCTAAGTTCTAGGGGACTAATGACCTCAGCAGTTGAGTCCCATAGTGCTCAGAGCCATTTAGAGCCACTACGCTAGCAGACAACCCGAACAACCCTCTATTATTACCCCAGACAGGAATAAGCTGGCAATTTCGCAATGAAAATGGCAAAATGATGTGCAGTTTCTGTTGCATAGAGCTTTCTGGACTCAAAAACATGAATTTTCTACCTCTATGGCACCGCTTATGTGACAATCATTCGGGATGTTTATCGAAATAACAGAATACTGTTATTAGCGAGTAAATTTAGTAGGATAATTCTGCACCACCCCAGGAAATAAACGGCGACGTAGCTGCCGAACGTATTCTACAGCGTTTCGAATTCTTCATTAGACATGCCACAGCCAGAAAACCTCCATTAGTCGAAGTGTTTTTTAAGCTAGCTAGCAATGGGAACGCGGTGGCATTAATACTGGGATCTGAATTATCACGTGTATAGGCAAATGGGTTTTATTTGCATTCCTGGAAACGTGATTCGGATTGGAAGCGTAACTACGATTAATATGCTGATGTATCGACTGTAATTAGAACATTTCGCATAAAGAGTAGGGGTAATTATTTATGCGGCCCTCATCTTCAGTAACTGTCGTAGCTATTTTCAATATCAGGATTTCGTCACCTAAATCGGTAAAAATGGAACCCTACAAGTCTCACTTTCTTGACCGTCTATCTGTCTACCCAATCCTTAAAACCCGTTTACCTCGAGTACGGGTAGATATAATAAGCGGAAATGTATCGCACTTCCTGCGGTACACGGTCCCTTGGTGGTGTAAAAAAGTGAGCTTCTATTTCAACGCAATCTAAAGATACGGCCGCTTATGTAAAGAAAATTTACGCGAAATGTCAAAAAATGGCTCTAAAATCTATGCGACCAACCTGCTTAGGTCATCAGTCCCCTAGACCTAGAACTACTTAAACCTACCTAACCTAACACACATCCATGCCTGGGGAAGGATTCGAATTGACGGCGCAAGCAGCCGCGCGGTCCACGATATGACGCCGTTGAACACACGGCTAACACGCGCCCAGGCGATGCTGTGGCGCCTTCGAAGCGCGAGCTTCGCCAGAGCTAGCTATATCAGCACATCAGCTGACCGAGGTTTCTTCCTGCTTCTAGTCTAATGGACAATGGCAACGCCGTAGAATACGAAACTTCCTGGCAGATTAAAACTGTGTGCCCGACCGAGACTCGAACTCGGGACCTTTGCCTTTCGCGGGCAAATGCTCTACCAACTGAGCTACCGAAGCACGACTCACGCCCGGTACTCACAGCTTTACTTCTGCCAGTACCTCGTCTCCTACCTTCCAAACTTTACAGAAGCTCTCCTGCGAACCAGCACTCCTGAAAGAAAGGATATTGCGGAGACATGGCTTAGCCACAGCCTGGGGGATGTTTCCAGAATGAGATTTTCACTCTGCAGCGGAGAGCTTCTGTAAAGTTTGGAAGGTAGGAGACGAGGTACTGGCAGAAGTAAAGCTGTGAGTACCGGGCGTGAGTCGTGCTTCGGTAGCTCAGTTGGTAGAGCATTTGCCCGCGAAAGGCAAAGGTCCCGAGTTCGAGTCTCGGTCGGGCACACAGTTTTAATCTGCCAGGAAGTTTCATATCAGCGCACACTCCGCTGCAGAGTGAAAATCTCGTTCTGGAAACATCCCCCAGGCTGTGGCTAAGCCATGTCTCCGCAATATCCTTTCTTTCAGGAGTGCTAGTTCTGCAAGGTTCGCAGGAGAGCTTCTGTAAAGTTTGGAAGGTAGGAGACGAGGTACTGGCAGAAGTAAAGCTGTGAGTACCGGGCGTGAGTCGTGCTTCGGTAGCTCAGTTGGTAGAGCATTTGCCCGCGAAAGGCAAAGGTCCCGAGTTCGAGTCTCGGTCGGGCACACAGTTTTAATCTGCCAGGAAGTTTCATATCAGCGCACACTCCGCTGCAGAGTGAAAATCTCATTCTGGAAACATCCCCCAGGCTGTGGCTAAGCCATGTCTCCGCAATATCCTTTCTTTCAGGAGTGCTAGTTCTGCAAGGTTCGCAGGAGAGCTTCTGTAAAGTTTGGAAGGTAGGAGACGAGGTACTGGCAGAAGTAAAGCTGTGAGTACCGGGCGTGAGTCGTGCTTCGGTAGCTCAGTTGGTAGAGCATTTGCCCGCGAAAGGCAAAGGTCCCGAGTTCGAGTCTCGGTCGGGCACACAGTTTTAATCTGCCAGGAAGTTTCATATCAGCGCACACTCCGCTGCAGAGTGAAAATCTCATTCTGGCCGTAGAATACGTTTGACAACTATGTGACGATCCATTTACGTTCTTGAGTGGTTCATAATTATGTTAGTAAATCCACTCAATATTTTTATGTCCTTTGAATTACTTTTGCTACATGATTCGCACTGAAGACGTGGGAAATGTATGTTATTTGGTCCATGAAGGACGTTCCAACAGAAATTGCTGCTTACATTGACATTTATATTGCGAATTAGTAATCTTATCCATCACATGGACAACGAGGATGCCCTGTTTTGCTACAGTTGTTTCATAGTTTAGCAGTATTGTGTGTTGGTGGCGTTGCTAGTTTACATACTGCGCATGTAACACACAATGAAAGCGTTGGATTCCTACAGTGATCAGTCTACTTGAAAAAAAGTTTGTTGCCATTGTAATTTATGTAACTTGCTCTTCGACTTCCAATTTGACAATTTGTGGAAGGGTGCTTTACCTTGTTAGTCCTAGTTTCAGACATTGTCTGACTGAGAAAACGTAGGCATAAAGGAGTCAGTGAAAGCAAGTATTCGCTGTTATAGCAAACTTTAGAATCCACTGGACACTTGAATTCTCTATATTGATTCGGAGGATTTTGTTATTCCTCTTGTTATTTACTGTCTCAATGTCATCCGTGAGAATAAAATTAAAGGCAGTGGTATTAGGCTCCTGATCTATATACTGTGTACTAATATTCTGCGCTGCTACGTAAATTTTAAAGGTTATATTCTTTACGTAAAACAGAATATCGGTTTCAGTCCTAGGATCGACGATAAACTTCAGAAATACAATTACAGAATAATGGCATATCGATTATGGCTCCTCACCATCAACAATAGTTGTTACCCGTAGTTTTGTATTTGCTATTTGACCGTCGTCACCCTTTAGAGACCAATCTGATCTTTCCACAATGTCATTTTTGACTTGTTTCTTAATATGTCCTATAACCACAGATTTGTTGAAAGTATTAACTGCTAAATACGCTATTCCACAAATTAAAACTTCCAGTTATTCTTTATATCTTGAAACTTACTACCGTTCACTTTCACTGAAGAAAAGATATATAATAATAAAATGAAATCAAAGATTAGAATCTCAAACCATATTGTGAATGGTTAAAATGAAATGAACTAAAAATAATCATTTGTGTAAAACATATTACTGTTCAAGAGAACTTCGGCACCTCTCAAAATTTCCTACACCTCTGATGTTTAGCCACATGTGGTCCAATAGTGGGTCTCAGGAAACAGCACTGTTTAGACGTCACAAAATAAAGCCTCAAAAATCAGTAAATAAAACTATTCTACTGTTGCTCCGAATCGCATATACCATCCGCCCTCTGCTGCGACAAAGACTCGAAGTCTATTGGGTATTTGATTTTTCTCTTCCTTTTAGGGCCTGCTTGCCTCCCCTTCTAGTCAAACCTTCGCTCTCCAATTACGCCTTCATCGGCGAGCTTCTCCTCAATATTTTTCATTTGTGCTGAATTGCTTTTTACCTTCTTGCATATACAAGTATGTCATGTATTTTTTAGAGACTGCATGAAAATATGGCGTAAGCATTTCTTCTCTTAACAAATGAAATATTACATACCTTGTTGTGAATTAATTTGTTTGCCCAGATTACACTTATTGCGTTTCCTTAAAACTATATAAAATATACGTCTGTAAAAAAAAAAAAAAAAAAAAAAAACTTGAAACATCTGTTGCAGCTGATTGGTTAAGGCCTGAAAAAAAACCCACCTCTGCTGATGCTGCTTAGAATCGCGTATAGACTCCTTCGGCTTCCACAACGGCTCGAAGTCTGTTGGGCATTGAGCCCATAGCTCTGGTCACAGAAATAGGAGATTTAAGTAAATAATTCCAAGCGTCATGAATCACATCACAAAGCTGTCGACGGTGACTGTCCCTTTTCCCGTATTACTCTGCCCATTTCTGTCCAAATATTCTCTCAATGGGATTCATGCCAGCTCCTTTAGTTGGCCATTCCATACAGTAATATTACTACGATCGTCGAACCACCTCTTAACCACACGTGACATATGAATAAGCGAGCGATCTTGTTGGAACATGACCTTGCAGTCACAGAAGGAAACATCACGTTCTCCAGAATTGATATGTAATTGCGCGCATCGAGTCTTCCTTCCACTCCCCACAGGAGCTCACACCCTTCGGACGATATCCATGCCCATACCGTTACCGACTCCCTGCCACTCCTTCGGCAACTGTAAATATATTTTGGATTATACCTAGCACCTTTTGGTCGGTAAACAAGTACTTTTCCGGTTGATGTCGTAGAGAAAACTTTTTCGTCCGTGAAAATCACTCACCTCCAAAACTGGAGAGGTTTGTCGACATTTTCAGCAGCAAAAGCAAGGCGGGCTTCTCTGTGGGAAAATGTCAATGTCTCTTTCACAGCAGCGCTTCCATTCAGGTTACCCCCTCTTCGACTTGCGAAGACCCATAGTTCTTGCTATATAGCCATTTGAAAACCTCACTGAATGATTCGTTGTAGTTAATATATGCTGCGAAAACAGCGCTAGTAGGAAACAGACTGCCTCCTCCACGATTGCAGCCGCAACGCAATGGCCAAGTATGTGTAACACGGAAATCGATGGCATAAACGAGAGATCGCAATCGCGTACCCGTGTCATTACATACTGGAGCAATTTAGAATCTGTAATTTTTCTCAGAAGGGACTAGTCCGCTCTTGTCATGTCTTATCCTGATAAATATTACATGAAATGAAACGTTTACGTTTTGCATATAAGGTAGGCCTAACGCAAGAAACATTCCTAAAATATCTGAGACTACCTGAAGAACACTCCGTGAATTTTAGCTGTAGAAGGTTGTCTTATAAGAAGGAAAACGTGTTTATCCTCGCTCGCCGTGTTTCCAAGTGGCACAGTTTACTCTGAGGCATACATAGTTCTCGCCGGGCGTAAGAAGCGACTCGACTAACGAGGGGAACTCGCCAGGTGCCATACGCTGATTGTCCGGAAACTTTGCTCAGTGAAGGAGCAGACAATATAAGCGAACATGTGTTTCGGCTTATCTGCAGACACTCGACCGTTTCGGAGAAAACGATGGTCAAAGTTATCAACGCGACGTTGCTATACTGTAGATACCTTTTTCGTCGTAACTGCCGTCAGTGTCACGTCTGCTGTGCAGCGAGCTACCTTAATTTAAGTATTAACTGTATTTTTCTTGCTTGCCACTTCTTCTTCCGTGTGTTTTTGCTTTTAGGAAGCTTTAATTGTCGAGTGCTAGTAATAGTGTTCCATAGATTTCGTGTTTATTTTGAATACAGTCAGAGAGAGTCCCTTTGGTTCAAAAATGGCTCTGAGCACTATGCGACTTAACTTCTGAGGTCATCAGTCGCCTAGAACTTAGAACTAATTAAACCTAAGGACACCACACACATCCATGCCCGAGTCAGGATTCGAACCTGCGACCGTGGCGATCGCTCGGCTCCAGACTGTAGCGCCTAGAACCGCACGGCCACTCCGGCCGGCAGAGTCCCTTTAGTCAGCCACAGTGCCAGTAGTGCTAGTGTTTGTTTTGAATACAGTCCAGAGACAGGTAGTGCTATTTTCATTGTTTTCTACAAGAAGTGTCTAGTAACCACAGTTTATTCAACTATCAGCCGTCTTTAGTGAATTAGCAGTCTAGTTAAAAGTTGATTAACTCTCTACAGTTTATTCAACTATCAGCCGTCTTTAGTGAATTAGCTGTCTAGTTAAAAGTTGATTAACTCTCTACAATAAATTGATTTCTTAGGATGGATAGGATGTGTGACTGCTATGTACGGACGCAGGAGGAGCTGGCCACTGTTCGCGAACAGCTGAACGTGTTTATGGCCGCGGTCAGCCGTCTGCAGGCTGCTGCCTTGGAGTGTAGCGGCAGTGGGGGAGTCTGGTGCGTCGCGTGGTACACCCCAGGTGTTACATGCTTCACCCACTGTCCCTGCTGTCGAGACATCTTCGCGGGTACCGGGCGCGGTTGGGCCACCCTCTCCCCAAGGGGAGTAGCGGGTTCAGCGGCGTTCGCGTGGCACGAGGCGGAGGGTAAATGTGGAGGCTGGCCGTGTGGCATCGCCCGCTCTGCCTGTGAGTGGACATGTGACCGCTCCTTCAGCAAGGTCCAAGCAGGCACACGGGGGGAGGGGTTTATTAGTGATTGGGAGCTCCAACGTTAGGCGGGTGATGGAGCCCTTAGGGAAATAGCGGAAAGGTCGGGGAAGAAGGCCAGTGTTCACTCTGTCTGCTTCCCGGGGGGTCTCATCCGAGATGTGGAGGAGGCCCTGCCGGCGGCGATAGAGAGCATTGGGTGCACCCGACTGCAAATTGTTGCTCATGTCGGCACCAATGACTCCTGCCGACTGGGTTCAGAGGTCATCCTCAGTTCATACAGGCGGTTGGCGGAGTTGGTGAAGGCGGAAAGCCTCGCTCGCGGGGTGGAATCTGAGCTAACTATTTGTCGTATCGTTCCCAGAACCGATTGCGGTCCTCTGGTTTGGAGTCGAGTGGAAGGCTTAACCAGAGGCTCAGACGATTCTACGGAGATCTGGGGTGCAAATTTCTCGACCTCCGCTATCGGGTGGAGAAATGAAGGGTCCCCCTGAATAGGTCAGGCGTGCACTACACGCAGGAAGCGGCTACAAGGGTAGCGGAGTACGTGTGGAGTGCACATGTGGGTTTCTTAGGTTAGAGAATTCCCTCCCTAGGCCCGACAAGACGCCTCCTCAGACGCGGCGAGGTAGGAGTAGGCAAAATGCAACAAGGAGTAACAATATTAATCTGCTAATAGTAAACTACAGGAGCGTCTATAGAAAGGTCCCAGAACTGCTCTCATTAATAAACGGTCACAATTCCCACATAGTACTAGGGACAGAAAATTGGCTGAAACCAGATGTAAACAGTAATGAAATTCTAAACTCAGATTGGAATGTATACTGCAGAGGCAGGCTGGACAGTGAAGGGGGAGGCGTGTTTATAGCGATAAGAAGTGCAATAGCATCGAAGGAAATTGACGGAGATCCGAAATGTGAAATTATTTGATGAGGGTCACGGTTAAAGCAGGCTCAGACATGGTAATTGGATGTCTCTATAGGCCCCCTGGCTCAGCAACTGCTGTGACTGAGCACCTGAAGGATAATTTAGAAAATATTTCGAGTAGATTTCCCCACCATGTTATAGTTCTGGGTGGAGATTTTAATTTGCCGAATATAGACTGGGAGACTCAAACTTTCATAACGGGTGGCAGGGACAAGTAATCCAGTGAAATTTTTTAAAGTGCTTTATCTGAAAACTACCTTGAGCAGTTAAACAGAGAACCGACTCGTGGCGATAACATATTAGACCTTCTGGTGACAAACAGACCCGAACTATTTGAAACAGTTAACGCAAAACAGGGAATGAGCGATCATAAAGCGGTTACTGCATCGATGATTTCAGCCGTAAATAGAAATATTAAAAAAGGTAGGAAGATTTTTCTGTTTAGCAAAAGTGACAAAAAGCAGATTTCAGAGTACCTGATGGCTCAACACAAAAGTTTTGTCTCAAGTACAGATTGTGTTGAGGATCAGTGGACAAAGATCAAAACCATCGTACAATATGTGTTAGATGAGTATGTGCCAAGCAAGATCGTAAGAGATGGAAAAGAGCCACCGTGGTACGACAACCGAGTTAGAAAACTGCTGCGGAAGCAAAGGAAACTTCACAGCAAGCATAAACATAGACAAAGCCTTGCAGACAAACAAAAATTACACGAAGCGAAATGTAGTGTGAGGAGGGGTATGCGAGAGGCGTTCAATGAATTCGAAAGTAAACTTCTATGTACTGACTTGGCAGAAAATTCGAAGAAATTTTGGTCTGATGTCAAAGCGGTAGGTGGCTCAAAACAAAATGTCCAGACACTCTGTGACCAAAATGGTACTGAAACAGAGGATGACAGACTAAAGGCCGAAGTACTAAATGTCTTTTTCCAAAGCTGTTTCACAGAGGAAGACTGCTGTACTTCCTTCTCTAGATTGTCGCACAGATGACGAAATGGTAGATATCGAAATAGACGACAGAGGGATAGAGAAACAATTAAAATCGCTCAAAAGAGGAAAGGCCGCTGGACCTGATGCGATACCAGTTCGATTTTACACAGAGTACGCGAAGGAACTTGCCCCCCTTCTTGCAGCGGTGTACCGTAGGTCTCTAGAAGAGCGTAGCTTTCCAAAGGATTGGAAAAGGGCACAGGTGATCCCCGTTTTCAAGAAGGGACGTCGAACAGATGTGCAGAACTATAGACCTATATCTCTAACGTCTACCAGTTGTAGAATTTTGGAACACGTATTATGTTCGAGTATAATGACTTTTCTGGAGACTAGAAATCTACTGTGAAGGAATCAGCATGGGTTTCGAAAAAGACGATCGTGTGAAACCCAGCTCGCGCTATTCGTCCACGAGACTCAGAGGGCCATAGACACGGGTTCCCAGGTAGATGCCGTGTTTCTTGACTTACGCAAGGCGTTCGATACACTTCCCCACAGTCGTTTAATTAACAAAGTAAGAGCATATGGACTACCAGACCAATTGTGAGATTGGATTGAAGAGTTCCTAGATAACAGAATGCAGCATGTCATTCTCAATGGAGAGAAGTCTCAGGTGTGCCGCAGGGGAGTGTCGTAGGACCGTTGCTATTCACAATATACATAAATGACCTTCTGGATGACATCGGAAGTCCACTGAGGCTTTTTGCGGATGATGCTGTGGTATATCGAGAGGTTGTAACAATGGAAAATTGTACTGAAACGCAGGAGGATCTACAGCGAATTGACGAATGGCAATTGAATGTCAATGTAGACAAATGTAATGTGCTGCGAATACATAGAAAGAAAGATCCCTTATCATTTAGCTACAATATAGCAGGTCACAACTGGAAGCAGTTAATTCCATAAATTATCTGGGAGTACGCATTAGGAGTGATTTAAAATGGAATGATCATATAAAGTTGATCGTCGGTAAAGCAGATGCCAGACTGAGATTCATTGGAAGAATCCTAAGGAAATGCAATCCGAAAACAAAGGAAGTAGGTTACAGTACGCTTGTTCGCCCACTGCTTGAATACTGCTCAGCAGTGTGGGATCCGTACCAGATAGGGTTGATAGAAGAGATATAGAAGATCCAACGGAGAGCAGCGCGCTTCGTTACAGGATCATTTAGCAATCGCGAAAGCGTTACGGAGATGACAGATAAACTCCAGTGGAAGACTCTGCAGGAGAGACGCTCAGGCTTCTGTTAAAGTTTTGAGAACATACCTTCCCCGACGAGTCAAGCAGTATATTGCTCCCTCCTACGTATATCTCGCGAAGAGACCATGAGGATTAAATCAGAGAGATTAGAGCCCACACAGAGGCATACCGACAATCCTTCTTTCCACGAACAATACGAGACTGGAACAGAAGGGAGAACTGATAGAGCTACTCAAGGTACCCTCCGCCACACACCGTCAGGTGGCTTGCGGAGTATGGATGTAGATGTAGATGTAGATGTAGATGCACCCGAGCGTGGAATTGAAGCGGTGGCTCAGTGGCTACCGTCGTTCCTTCTTAACTTTGACTCCTGAGTTCGAGACCATATTGTTTTTTTATTATTATTTTTTATCAGAATTATCTACGAATGTTTTTTCCAGTTTATATTCAAATAATGATGTTGTTATTCGTCAGTTAACTTTCTGTGTAATCAATGAATTTAAAAAAAATAAACGACTGAGAAAATAATGTGAAATATTTTTGAACTTCCTTACAACCTGTAAGGTTGCAAGGACATTCACAAATATTTCACATCATTTTCTCATTCGTTTATTTTTTTAACTTCTTTCATTACACAGTAAATTAATTGACGAATAACGACAACATTGTTTCAACATAAAGTGGCAAAACATTCTTAGATAATTCAGGGTGAGGGGGGGGGGGGGGGGCAATCGGGTTTCTACCTCGCAGCGCCAAGTTCTGAAATCGCGACGGTAGCCGCTTAGCCACCGCTTTAATTGAATCCTTACACGCAAAAGACATCTACACTATAGCAACAGGGCATTGAAAACTTTGACCGTCGTTTTGTCAGAAGCGGTCGAGTGTATGCAGATAAACCGAGACGCGTGTGTGCTCATTTTCGCTTATTATGTCTACCCGAACTCGAGGTAAACGGGTTTTAAGGGTTGGGTAGACAGATAGACGGTCAAGAAAGTGAGACTTGTAGGGTTCCATTTTTACCGATTTATGTGACGAGATACTAACGACGAAAATAGCGACGACAGTTACTGAAGATGAGGGCCGCATAAATAATTACCCCTACTCTTTATTCGAAATGTTCTAATTACAGTCGATACATCAGCATATTAATCGTAGTTACGCTTCCGATTCGATCACGTTTCCAGGAATGCAAATATAATCAATTTGCCTATACACGTGATAATTCAGATCCCAGTATTAATGCCACCGTGTTCCCATTGCTAGCTAGCTTAAGAAACACTTCGACTAATGGAGGTTTTCTGGCTGCGGCAAGTCTAATGGAGAATTCGAAACACTGTAGAATACGTTTGGCAGCTACGTCGACGTTTATTTCCTAGGGTGGTGCAGAATTATCCTACTAAATTTACTCGCTAATAACAGTATTTTGTTATTTCGATAAACATCCCTAATGATTGTCACATCAGCGTTGACATAAAGGTAGAAAATTTATGTTTTTGAGTCCAGAAAGCTCCATGCAACAGAAACTGCAAATCATTTTGCCATTTTCATTGCGAATTTGCCGGCTTATTCGTGTCTGGGGTAATAATAGAGGGCTGTTTGTCTGGGTTGTCTGCTAGCGTAGTGAAAGGTGTTTGCTATTGGAAGGGAGGTCTGGTTTGTTTTCGTTTTTAATCTGGATGGTGGCAGATAGACTATCAGTAAAGCAATTTTAAGAAATTCTCGCGTCCCCAATACGTTTCATTGCTATCTTTATTCTGTACCCGGGCCCTGTGGATGTCAATACGAAACTCTTGTAGAATTTCATTCTTGTTACTGCCTACTTTCTCCGCTTCTGTCGATAATTGAACTGACTTAAGTGTGGCGCTGAATGATTTTTAACCGATTTTCCTTACGAATCTTCACGCATTGTTAAATTTGCAGACTTTCATGGTAGGTCAGCAACGGTAATCCAGTATGACTGGTCTGAACGTTGACACAAACCGTTTCGCGGCCGAATGCGCATTATATTCTGCTAATCCGTAGCGATCTGCTGTACTTCGTCTTACGAAAACAGTTATGTTATCTCGACGAGCTGAAATTCAGTTTTATTAGTACAGTTCATACTAATTGAGGTTTCTTCTTTCACTTATATCTTATATTTACGTGTTGTGTTTAACACACTAATGAGCATTAATATAATCTTACACATGATTGAAAACAGTCTGACAAAGTTCGGATAGTTTTTCAATTTCACGCCTTGCCTGTTATGCCGTGGAGAAGACTTTAAAGCCGTACTGATCAGCATAACGAAAAGGCGAGGGGTCTCGCTCGTTTTGTCCACGACTGTACCTACTTGTCGTAGGTTTATCGCATGTTCGTGATTAAATACGGCAATTGCAGATTTTAGGCTGCAGTTTTATACATTTTATTTACTGAAGTACTTATGACAGCGAATTTTAATTTTCTTATTGAAATACTCTGTATCAAATAAGTCAGCATAAAATGAGCAGATAGTCGGTAGCCCACTAGGAGATTGTGTTTTGTACACAAGTGCCTTTTTATGTATGTTAATTGATAATGTGGTTTCTACAGCGGTAGGGATTCGAATCTGCGACCGTAGCAGTAGCGCGGTTCCGGTCTGAAGCACAATGTTTATTACTCCATTTCAATGTCTACATGGTCTTTTCCAGAGTACTCCCCTCCTACTTGAATGCACTTTTTATAGCGTCTCGCTCAGTCTTCGATCATGTGATGCATGCCATTCTTTGTCATGTTCTTGGGAATCGCCTCACATCTCTTGAGCACAGCTTGAATTCCCAGATAGAATGTTTTTAGTAATAGGAAAAAAAAAGATCACAGAGTGCAAGATCGAGGCTGAAAGGCGGATGCGGCAAACTTGGTTTGCGACATAAGACCGCGGATTGTCATGCAGAAATCGCCATCTAGACCGAGAATGTTCTAGTCGTTTCCTTGCAGTCTGCTTCTTCAGTTTATCCACTACCGAAGTGCAGTGTGTTGCTGTAACAGTGATGTGACGAGCAACTGCATGCTGGTAAGTCATTCCATGACAGTCAAGAAATGTGATCACCATCACTTTCCCTGTAGCTGGATCAACTTTCTCCTTTTTTGGTGTTGGAGAACATAGCGATTTCCATAGCGCATGCTCGTTTTCCTTCAGGACCATAATGATGCAGCCATGAGTCATACCTGCTTGTCTCTATTCGCACAGCCTTGTGTTCGGTAGTCAACAGACGTGGCACTCAACGGCATAAACACGAATCATGTGGAGATGATCATGCACAATCATGAATACGCTGCCACGCGAAATTCTCTATAATTTATCGTGATTATGTAACGTTACCTGGCGATCCCCATGGGCGATTATAACAGCTGTGTTGATGTTGATTTCAGTCAGAGCAGAAGCCGAAACACTACGGCCACCTCGCTTAATACAGACAAGTCAGCCGTCTTTGAAGTCCTTGAACCACGTAAATACTGTTACACGAGGTAGTGCAGAGCTAATCGGCCACCTAGAATTGGTAAAAAGAGAGCTGAATTTGCTTGCTGGGCTGGGTGCAAGTCGGTGGGACGAGGAAGTCATGAAGCCGAATCAGGCGAGCTCAGGTGCAGAGACAACGAGCTCGTCGCCGGAAAAGGGTAATCCCAGAACTATGAATTTCGACGGCTGATGCTCGCGTTTCCTTTGTGCACAATATGCTTCAGGAAATGACGGAATGTCAGACACTCTTAAAGATGGCCAAGTTTCAGCTCTTTGAGATTCGGCAATAACTCACAATAAATATTAATGAAAATCTAAATACATTTGTGATCTCAGAAATATGAGGTGCATCCAGTGACACTACAATATCTCGATAGCTTTAACACTACAGAAGTTAATATCCCACAGCGAATAAACATTTTCGTAATGACCCTCTGAATTAACAATTTTTAATCGATTCATGCAGCTTTCAATAAACGTCATCTCAGGTGATAGCAATGCACTGTGGCTATGCCCCTGAAAGCGACATATCTGTATCTATTCTATTTATTTTTGTTTGATTTACGACGTCTTTTATATCTCCTTCATTGTGAAAAAGTTTGTCAGAACATCGTTTTCACTGCATTTACACGGCAAGAGAACACAGCAACAATACCTCTTATTTTGTCATACTTGTATTTTTATTTAATGGATACTTTACTATTTTTCCACCAACTTTACTTATATGTTGAATGCAGTTACTATTAAAAACTGTGCTAATTTAAAAATGTTTTGTCGCATGTATTAACGGACACCACAGTTTGAAAGAGAACCAACAGACGCTTCTGAAAGGCAGACATAAATAATTGTTTAAACCATATTTATCGACAATCTGCGGTCGTTTACTGTGAGCGCATTTGCCCAAGAATACTGACGAGCTTATTCATGGACTAATCTTTATTTATATTTGTTGTGAATGTTCTGAGTGTGACTGGATATTTACAACATTTATTTATTTAAACATTGCTGTAATATATTACTTTAGTATGGGAAAGTGGTCATGTTGAGCCAAAGCATGTCTTTAGGGCTTAAGAACGATGTATTTTTGGTGGGGACGGTCTTCAGCCAATGAAAAAGCAGACGGTAGGGGAACACTACAACAGTCAAGTGGAGACTGGGATATCTAGGACGAAGATCTCATCTGTACACTTTGTGGCCAATTCCAGAAAAAGGCAGACCTGTCTAGAGTAATGTGCATTATTCACTCATATACGTAACTGATTCTGGCGATAAATGGCAGCTACAATCTCTAACTTTTGAGGGGATTTTATATTTCAAGAGGTCTGAATGTGCCCCAGGCTAGGGCTTCGACTTGTTCCGCTTGTATTACGGAATTGAGGATAGACAGAGTAGGAACTATTCTTTGTATCGTATGTGTCAGTTTGTGAACCGCCATGTTGAATTCTGGACTATTTTGAGCCGTAGAGCCTTTCATGTATCATGATCACGAAATGAACTTAGTTTTTGCGAGTCTTTGATGACTATTTAGTTTGGAGATTTTGCTACCATTCCCTAACGAGCCACGAATTGCGACGGTACGTATCAGTTACTGCTGAGAAGTTGCTTTTCTAAACAGCACCCCATACGAGCAATCCACTTTTGTCTTTACCTGCAGTTAATTTTACCACAGGTGCTTGACCTACGAACGGCTCTGTTTAAAAAAAGAATAGCTCGATGTAGTCATAGAGTTGAGCCACGTAGGTCTTCTTTCATGCCCCACAGCTAACTCGCTGCGAATAATAATCTGTAGCTGTGATCCTATAGTGAAACAGTCTGTTTGCTGGATAAAATTGCGAATTAATAAAATACACAAAAATATAAAATAAAATATGAATGAATAATTTAATAAAAAGGGCACTGTTCTAATATCTGTTCTTGATGTAGTAACTTTCTGCATTTGATTAGGGTATTTTATGTCCGTATTTTAACTGAACACCGTAGGACCACTTTCCACTTAACTGAGATGTCCTGTCTTGAAGAAACATTCTTCGACGAAAACCTTGTCGTCCATATCAATTACAGAAGTTAGAAAGGGGCCCTTTTTATTAAATTACTCACTTATCTTTTATTTTACATTTTAGTGTAGTTTATTAACTCGCAATTTCAGCCAGTGCATAGACTGACCGCAGGATCACACCTGCAGCTCACTATTTGCAACGAGTTAGCTGCGGAGCATGAAAGCAGACGTACACGGCTCTACCCTAGGTCTACATCGAACTATTATTTCTTAAACAGAGCCGTGCATAGCCCAAATACCCAAGGCACAGCTAACCGCAGGTAAAGACACAACTGGATTTCTCATGTAGGGTGCTCTTTAGAAGAGCACGTGCTCACCAGTAACTGTTAGGTAGTTACATGCTCCTCTCACGTCACTTAGATAGTTTGGTATGCGAAATGCATAGCACATTACTACCAGCCTACCCATATGAAAATGCTGGCGCCTATGGACATTGTCCACTAAAACCCGCTCTTTTCTAATATTTATCTGTCAGATAGAAAACTATCACGGAAGCTACAGGAAAAAAATCAGTCTCAGTCTTTGTTGATCAGTGCTTGTAACACTGTGTAAACCCCGTGGCATCAACTCCACATGTGTGCAGTCCCCACTTGTTTGAGCAAATCTATACAGGGAACTCTGTTACTAATTTCAGTTATTGTTCTACTGGCCCAATTCTGTAGTTTGAAAGCCATGTTCGTGGTTTGTGTATGGGACTCCTGAAACATGAGTCCACAGCTAAGGGTGGAATGCATGTAGTAATAGTATGTAATTACAAGGCAATGTGTGTTACGCACTGATGATAGACCTCTAAGGGCGTAGCATGCTGATGGTGTCTTCTTTGGTATGTATTTGTGTGTAGATTCCACATTAGATGAAGCAACATTCATTTCTAAACATTTAATGTTTGCTGGTCCACCCCTGGTAGCTGAGTGGACGCAGTCGGCTCACAGCCGTGTTAGCGTGCGGAGCTGCTCCGCGCGCCGTCCGACGCTCCGATCTCGGCGGTGTTTACTTCCGCGTCGCGGTGTTTGTGTCTATCGAGTCCAGTACTAACGTACTCCATGGCGCACTCGTACCGCCGTGCAACGATCAAAGTAACGTTTCGGGCCGAACATCCACGATCCAGTGCTTTCGAAGTCGAACAGTTCATTCGAGAGGATCTACGTTTGAACCCCCAGGACGTAATCGGCATACATTTTTCCATCACTGGAAGTGTTGTCTACATCAAGATGTCGACGGAAGAAATTTGCACTGATATAATTCACCGTCATGCCACTGGACTAAAATTTAAACACTCTGATGGACATATGGGTGCTGTGACAGTCGCCCATGCTGGATTCGGTCTCCGGACATTGCGGGTGTTTGAGCTCCCGTTCGAGTTGCCTCAGGATGTCATTGCCGCTTTCCAACCATATGGCACCGTCTTGGGTCGCGTCGCGGAGAAGTGGCAAACATTTACGACCTACCCCGTATTAAATGGCGTCCGGCAAATGAAAACTGAGCTGACGAAACATGTCCCATCGTACCTGCTGGTTGGCGGTGTGAGGGCCATCGTCATGTACGATGGACAGCCACGAACGCGCGCAGGATGTGGCCAGGAGGGACATGTGCGTTCCGAATGCTTACAACGCCGTTTAATACAGACGCCGTTACGTGAAGAGACCCAGGCTTCGGCGGTCACATGCTTACCCATCACCTACGCCAAGGTTGCACAGGACCCCGTCGTGCCACTCCCGATTGCGCCAGCAGCATCGTCAACGCCACCCGCCGCAGCACAACGCGGCGACGACACAAGCACGGCGTCGCCTGCGGTGCTCGCTTCACGACCGTCCGGGTTGCAGACTGAAACCGATGTTCCTGTTGGAACCATGGACGTCGACCTCGGTGTCGTGCCGACGTCTGCCTTTGTCCAGACAGGTTCGGCGTCAGACGACGGCCGACAATATTCTGATTCAGAAGGCCACATCAGAAAACAGCGGTCGCCTCGCTAACACAGGAAACGACGACGAACGCCATCCGATGACACCCTTTCTCAGACGGCCCCGCGACATGTCGACCTGATGTCTGCCGGTGATCTCCCACATTGCGTCCAGTCACGCGATGCGGCAGCAACAGGCGCCCCTCCTGTGACGCCTCCTCTCCCAGCCTGGGACGTGTCCTCGCCGTTGTCAACGAATGATGACGGCGGTCCCCCTGCCACTCATGTTGCGGAATCCACAACACCCGTTCCGGAAGTACGTGACCGTTACATGTCCACGTCGTCAGCTTCCTGGGCCGATGACGTTGAAGAAGAAGTGGAACAGACTGCCAGCGTGTCTGCACAGGAGTCCCCCTCGGCGACACTGGGGCTGGCGCCCCGCCAGTAAATATCACCACTGCGGCACCACCGGCGGGTCCCCAGCTGCCGGCTACTTCTACCGCACGTTCTGCAAATACTGAGGATGGCCGTACACAGCAATATCGTATCGCCACGATGAATCTTGCCACCATTCGTGCCCCCCATAAACTGGCCATGTTGCAAGACACTATTTACTCAGCGGATGTTGATATAGCACTCTTACAAGAGGTGTATGTGGCTGACTTCCTAGTTCCCACCGGATACAACGCCCATGTTTCCCCCGCATCTGACACCGGTAGCGGCGTCGCCATCCTGCTACGCGACGGACTCCCTGCAGAGGACGTCATCTACCTCCCCACTGCGCAAGGTATGGCCCTCACACTGTTCGGCGTGCATATTATTAATATCTACGCTCCGTCCGGCACTGGCCGCCGTCATGACCGACAGACTTTTTTTACCGAAAGCGTCACATCCCTCTTCACAGGTCCGCAGGACGATTTGGTACTCGGTGGGGATTTTAACTCGACACAAGAGCCCGCGGACCAACTCCCGTGACATTCACCTTGTGCATCTCTCTCAGTGGTCATCGACCGTCTACGACTTTTTGACACTTGGAAGAAGCTCCACGGAATTCAACCGGGCTATACATTCTACACCTCTCACTCGTCAAGCCGCATAGATCGCATCTACGTTACCCGCTCCCTTGCTGATGGCACACGTCATGCGGAAGTCTGGCCCTTTGGCCCTTTCAGACCATGATGCGTACCTCTGTGACGTCACTCTCTCCCGACAGCGAGTGTGGCATATTCGTGGTCTGTGGAAACTCAATGTCGCTCATCTGACCTCCTTAGACTGTCGCTGTATGGTCGAAGAAGCGTAGGTACGCTGCCACCATCGTCGAGAAGCCTATGACTCCACCTTATCATGGTGGCTCTCCTGTGCAAAGCCGACCCTCAGGAAGACACTGATGAGTTATGGGAAGGAATTTAAGGCGTGGCAAACTAATACCCTGCACTTATACTACACCATACTACGTGACTGTGCGACGATGCCTTTCTCGCCAGCCCGGCAGTCGATGGTCCATCGCACGAAGGCGCAGGTCTCCTTGATCATGCGGCGTCACTTGGAAGGAACTGTAGTCCGTTCTCGTGCTTCTAATCGTATCCCTCAAGAACGTCCGTCGATGCACCACCTCCTTCAGGAAAGACAACGACGACGACGAGCTCTGATCCAAGTACTCACTGATGTGGAAGGGCGCCGGCACGACACCCAACAAAGCATCGGTCGCGCTCTCCATGCTCATTTTGCCGGGCTATACGCAGCCGTACCGCATTCTGCAGCACTGATCACAGAAGTCGCTCAGCTTACTACGAACACTCTTCCGGAGGATGCAGTGCATGACCTACAAGACGACGTAATCACAGATGAAGTGGTAGATGCTATCAAGGCGGGTTCCGATAACAGATCTCCTGAACCTGACGGTATACCCATCGAATTTTATAAAAGTTTTCACTATTTGTTGGCTCCCACGTGGACGGCAATCGCACAAGAGCTGATGTCACCGATGACAGTGCTCCCGAGCGCCTTTCTAGATGGCATTATTATCCCCGTACATAAACCGCACGGGTTATCGAGGGTTCAGGACTATCGACCAATTACTTTGCTCAAGAGCGACATGAAAATATTCACACGGCTACTGGCATCGCGACTCAAGAAGGTCGCACGTTACGTCACATCCTGCGACCAGATTTCCCTAGGAGGCGACAACAACATCCGTACAGCCCTTTGCCGTTACAGAGACATGATAGCATTAGCGCATTATCAAAGTCTCCCTGGCGCCTTGGCATCACTGGACTTTAGCCAGGCTTTCGACCGTGTTGACCACTTCTATTTACGGACAGTTCTTCAGCATATGGGTTTTCCTGGCGGTATTGCCACAGTGATTATGGGCCTGTTGAGTAGTGCAACCTCTAAAACCATGTACAATGGTCGCCTCACACTGCCCCTGGTCATCGCACGATCTGTACGACAAGGCTGTCCTCTTTCCACGATTTTGTATGCTTTCGCCTTGGAACCCCTGCTCCAGGGCATGCGCCAACGTTTGGAAGGTATGGCTGTCCACGGCCACCGTTTTGTTGTACAGCCTACGCAGACGACATAGTACTATATCTGAGCAGTGAAGATGAAGTACGAGCAGCACTGACATGGGTGGAGACTTACGGCGAAGCGTCGGGGAGCTGCCTCAACGTGTCAAAATCCAAGGTCCTGCTCATTGGTGAGATGCATTGCCCCCCTTTGTGTCGCCGCCAACATACGATGTCTTGGACTTGATTTCGCAGCAGATCTGCGCCGCTCAGCGACTATCAATGGTAGACGCTTTCTACAGACAATTAGAGCAAATCTCGCAGATCACCGGCTACGAGCTCTCGACGTTATCCAACGCGCGCAATACGTGAACATGTATCATGCTTCCCGTATACCACACGTGGCTCAAGTACTACCAGTCGCAAATCTCCTGGCTCGACGACTGTTGATGGCTTTCGCCTCCTTCGTCAGCTCGGTGATGTTATTCAAGGTGCAATATGAATCCCTTGCACTGCCACGAGATCGTGGCGGGGTGGGACTCATCCACGTGCCGACTCGTGTCAAGGCACTTTACGTCGGCTCCCAACTAAAACTTTGGCATCGTTACCCGCAGAGCCTTACTAGCCTCCTGCTTCACAACTTTGCGCCGGCCTCCTTGTCCGCCCCAGTACTGGTATCGACCATTCCAACCCCCTTTTATTACATCCAACGATTTTTCCTGGAGTTCAGTTATGTCTACCGGTCCTTACCACTTACGCGTTTGTACCTCACGAAATCGGTCTCCGAATTGTTACAACAGTGCCGCCCGTCGAACCCCATCGAACGTAAGTATCCACAGTACGTGTGGCAACACATATGGATGGCGATCCATGCGCGTTTTCTCGAATCAGACGTTCAATCAGCGTGTTACATCACCGTGAATGGCAAACAAGTTAACCGAGATCGTCTGCACCGCATCCATCTCACCGATTCATCCCTCTGCACCCACTGTGGAGTGGATGACACGGATGTCCACCGGTTCCACTGTGGCACAGCGTTCGACGTCTGGACACTTGCGCGGCGAATTTGGCGTTTCTTACTCGACAGACACCAGCTTAGATCGACGTCCACATGCTTTTGTACCCCGATAAGACTTTCTACCCCTCCGCCAAAACTCACTCTGTGCATTGGATCTGCGGCCACACGATCCGCTATCTTTTTACTTCTGGCGACAAGTCTACGCTAGGATATTGGACTTATCTCAACGAACGACACTGCGTCCTGATACGCAACTCACGCTATGAGCAATATTTTTCCAATTTCTCACGGGGACCTTCGATGACCCACCTCGTAGCTGGAACGTCCAAGTCCTGAGAAGCTGAAAACTGTATTAACCTAACCGAACTGAATAGATCTGCTAGCCAGCTACCCAGAACCCACGCATACGCATGCGAAGACACGTTTGGACGAGCTGGCCTGCTGTAGGCGGCGATACTTCAGGAGCTCCTGTAAGAACTGGTCTTTAACTACAAGTCGCACGACGGCTTTCTAAAAAAAAAAAAAAAAAAAAAAAAGAGGAAGGTAGGAGACGAGATACTGGCAGAAGTGAAGCTGTGAGACCGGGCGTGAGTCGTGCTTCGGTAGCTCAGATGGTAGAGCACTTGCCCGCGAAAGGCAAAGGTCCCGAGTTCGAGTCTCGGTCGGGCACACAGTTTTAATCTGCCAGGAAGTTCCGTGGGACTGTTGGATGAGTACTGCTCAAAGCATAACTACTTTAACAGTAATGGATAAAAATGCGTGAATACGAGGGCTCTTCAGTAAGAAATACCCCACATTTTTTTAAAAAAGTCATTAATATATACAGACAAACGTCCTTGTTGGTGCTTCACATTTGATATTTGTCCTCTGTGCCGGTGAGGTCTCGAACCATTCTGGCAGATGACAGAGTCATAGTACAGCGTCAAAATGGCGTCTGCTTACGACTCACATTACAAGCAGGCGTGCTGTTATTGAATTCTTGTGTGCAGAAAAATAAACCGTGGAGAACATCCATAAACGTTTGTGTGCAGTGTATGGCGATAGGAGAACAGTTGGGCGTTGGGTAAGGAAAGTTACAACCCCAGGAAATGCAGAAACAGAGCTCCATGATGGGCCACGATCGGGACGTACTGTCACAGCCACTGGTGCAGACATACCGAATCGTGCGGATGCCATTATTCGTGCAGGCCGGTGCATCAAAACTCAATAATTGTCTCAGTCAGCATTGGAAGTGTGTCTGCAATGACGGAGATTCTAGAATATTTAAAGAGGTGCTCACGATGGGTTCCACGAATGATCACAGCGGATCAAAGAAAGACCATTTGATCCGAATTGTTGGAGCGTTTTGAGACCGACAGAGAGGCCTTTCTGTCACGGATCGTTACAGGGGATGAAAGCTCGGGCCACCACTTTGCGTCGGAAACAAAAAGGCGGTCCATGGAGTGGCATCATCCTCATTCACCACAAAAGAAGAAATTCAGGACAACCTCCTCTGCCGGAAAAGTCATGGTGACAGCCTTCTGGAATTGTGAAGGCGTATTTCTCGTGGATGTGATGTCAAGAGGGTCAACCATTGATTCAGAGGCATACGTGAAGACTTTAAATAAACTCAATAATGGTTTCCGACGTGTTCGATCGGTCAAGAATCCAGCAGAAATCTTGCTCCATCACGATAATGCACACCCACACACAAGTCTAAGAACCCGGGAACACATCGCCAAATTGGGTTGGACATCATTGCTTCATCCATCCTATAGTCAACATCTGGTAGCCTCGGACCTCCATCTCTTTGGGCCACTTAAAGATTCTCTACGGCGAACACACTTTGAAGATGACGAGAGAGTCAGTCATTCAGTGAAAACATGACCACGCCTACAGACAAGAACTTTTACCAGCAGGAAATACATGCTCTTCCACAACGTTGGCGTACGACCATAGAACGTGACGGAGACTACGTTGAAAAAATAGGACATGGACAAGACATGTTGATGTAACACCGAAGAATATGTTTTTTTTTCTTAACAAGTAGTAAGCGAACCCTATAAATAGTCTTTCCTAGGAAAAACCGATTACTTTATGCAGAAATTATCTGAGATTTCTTCCAATTATAATGATGATTATAAGTTACCGGTTCACCAAGTGTTTGTCAGATATACAACTGTGACCTTAATAATAATAATAATAATAATAATTCACCGAGCAGTGTATAACGCAGTGATTTCGTGGAATCGACGAAGAACTTTACTTCTCGAAAGTTATCGAAGCTCGTTAACTACAGTTGCCGAGATAAAAAAATTCTTAAGTCAAGAACGTTTCAGTTTACTGAACAAACAGAAGTACAGTAAAACCAAACTAATGTGCAGATTAGTCGTTGCAACTGTTGGTAACATGTCTAGTGCTGAGAGACATTGACCACAAATCTTTAATTACTTTTTTATTGTTGCAATTTTGAGTGAAATAGTAGGTGACTACATGGTTAATGTTAAAAATATATTCCTGTTTGACTAACTGGAAATAGTTGTTCACTTGACTCCTTTTTCTTTGTCTGATATTTTTCTCTTAAACGTCCAGTTAAAACGGTTTGTAAAGCTCTTGAGGAGTAACTGAACAGAATCAGAATGATCGGTATTGCACACTGGGACATCATAAATGCCTCCTTCCATAGTTAAAGTTTTATGATTTAAATAAGTGCAGTTTATTCCTCATTTACTGAAGAAGCATTTGAATTTATTGTGGGGTACCAAGTCAACAAACTTCGACGTCTTTGAATATGCTTAGGAAAATTGGAAGACAGAAACGAATCCTCATTAAATGAAGCTGACTTCATTCACACGCTGCCAGATTCTTCCATTTGAATGGCATTAAATTTAAGGAGGTCTCCGTTCTATCCATGAGGAATTTAACTATATACGAGATCTTTTAGTTCATGCATACTTACTGCTCAATGTTCCATTTTTTGTGTGGTTAGAATTGTTGTAATTTTTATGTTTCTGATTATATCTCAAAATTTTATGTACAGTCCACTTGTTAGAGTGATATTATGGAAAACAGTCACATACAACCGTTGTTTATCAGAAAAGGATCCAAGACTGGTGCAGCCTTATCAGAAGAAGTATCTGGACGCCTCCTTGAGAGTTTTAAGGAGTCACAGAAAATCTAAATCAGACCGAGAAGGCCTCATAGAGCTATCATTTCATCTGATGTGACAGCCTGTTCGGTGAAACAGACGATTTTTGGTGCTACTACTTAATTTTTTTTTTCACTGCTGCACACAAACAAAAGACTTGGCTCATATAGAATGGCGGAAGTAAACCCCTATTTCAGAAATTTAATACCAATGGCTGTAAAAACTTTAGGAGCTATAAATAATATTTACTCATAGGCCAAAATAATGCATAGCTTAAATAGTAAGTAGTAGGTTGAAAATAATTTGAGAAACTCTAGTTCATGAAGAAGTAATTGTAGTAAGATAGAAGTTAGTAATTATATGCAATATCATTATTCAGCAGTAAATATTAGCGAAAAGACAAAAATCCACTATGCAAACACATTCGACAATGTAAATGAAACTAAGCCTCAAGCAACATTGGGCATTTCATCAACTTAATTACAGCCATGAGAAGACTATTCACTATCGAAGGTTATAGTAAGCAAAGGTAAGTGTAGAAGCAGACGATATTTTGACAAATGGGAGTGCAGAACAAGGGTATCTAATATTACCTAGTCTGTACAGCACTTGCAGCAGTTAAGTTATCTAAAACTGGCCAGAATGTGTAGAAACAGGTACTAAAATATCAAATGACAGTATTATAGGTATTTTGATTTCTTCAGCCTGCACTCTAAAATTACAGTATAGCTATATGAGGTATCAGCTGAGGTGTTTTTCCGATCCCAGAGACCTGCAGCAAAGGGACGGTCCCTGTAAGATCATGTAAATTTAAAAGAAACAATGTCGCGCAATGGATAATGTCTTATTGATGAGATTTACTAGGGGTGGCCCAGTTACTCTGAAAATATGGCTACTACATTACACACGTTTATATTAATGAAGCGACACATCTAACAACAAAAGGAAACTAGCGGTCACTGTAACAAACAAATTTACTGCCATAAGAAATTGAACAAAGCCATAGACCCACTGAGTTACATACATAAACATTTAATAAATGGACAAAAGGTTGTAATTACGAATCACACAGGTGGGTGGACACATGAAAGCATAATATGAAACTACACATCTCAAAAAACTACAAGATACCAAGACACGGAAAGAGTATGATGCGGCCTTGCATTGTCATAGGCTAGGATGAAGAAGCCACCTACTTCACATCTGTAGGACCTTGCAATCGTGTGTAGGGCCTTTTGGAGGTATCAGAGACTAGTCAGATTGCTGTAGATGGTAATTAGAGGTGTGCGCCATACCATCATTATTTCCGCCCAGAACATTGTACTTCCACCTGCAAACGCGCTGGACGTATTGACGTTACTGGTGTCGTCTAACGCTTCTCCAAACCCTAACATGTCTAGTGTTGGGTGGCAAACCAATCCCGGTCTTGTCAACCAACATGACATGACTCAACCCTGCAATGGTCCAATGTTAATGTGCAAGAGCCGAGGCTCTTCGACTGCAACGCTTTCCGTTGGTTCATTGCAAGACTTCTCATTGGTGTTCTGGAATGAAGAGCAGCATCATGCAATCTTCTATACACTGTTTGGTCTCAGATACGAATCCCTGGTGCCGGGAAAAGTCATTTACAATATATCTGGCAGTGGTTACTGAGCCCTTGCAAGCCGACAATTGGAGGAAACGATCCTGAATGGGTGTCGTCATTCGAGCACGACCACTGCAGTGTCTATGATTCACATTTCCCGTCTCTCTGTACTTTCTCCACACCTTAGACGCACCACATTGAGTGACATGAAACCACTCAGCAACGCCTTGCTCTGTATGACCTGCTGAAAGTAAAGCCAGTATCCTGACTATGACAAGGTTGCATGCCTCTATGCGACATGTTACTGCAGCGCTAAACACAAACTGAATGAAGCTGTTGTTGATACTGGACTGTTCACAGTGGGGTCTGCGGCAGCTATGTATTTACATGACTAAGAAACGGTCACAAAGCGTGCCAGTAGTAAAAACCATCCAGTATGCAGGCTCTGACTAGGTGAAGCATGAAGTGCGTAGGTCAGTGACACCTCTAGTAACATAGACTACATATTAAGATAGTATTCCAAACTTTTCTTGAGCTACGACAATCGTAAATATGGCCAATGACTGTGTAAATGGCTAGTAATCTGAAAAGAGATCCTAGAAAAGTAAGATACAACAATAGATTTGCCAAAGCGCCGCTGCGACTTTCGGTCGATACCTTCCACAACCCCACTGATTCTCCTCCCTCACGTCTCGCGCCGGCCTATGCTGAAAATGTGGCTATTCAGGCATCTGACATGTGGTTGCATTTATGTGACGGGACAACATATTTGTAAGACTATTTGGATCCCATTTACGTTCATTACCACTTAAAAACTTTTGTCCAGAAACAAAATTAATAATATATCTAGCAAATGTTCTTTGTGTGGCCATATTTTCCATAGCCACTTTAAAATTCCTTTGTGTGTTTTTTTTCCGTCGTTACAGCTACAGAAACTGCGTTTCTACCAGACGCATTTTGCTTTATTGAGGTAAAGCGTCATCAATTGTTTGTAATTAAAAACGTTTATAATTTGATTAATTTTAATATCGAGAGACAGTTCGTTAACAATTAGGTGCATACTAGTGCGATGGAGAGTGAACTTGAGGAAAAGGTGGGAGGGAGAAGCGAAATGAGGTTTGGGGGTGGTGGGTGGTGTGGGAGTCAGTGAAGGATGGAAAAGGCTCTTTTCGTATGATTTTTCCAATTATTTTCTATAGTGTCTAGTTTCCAATATCTATTTGGTCACTGAGCAATTGTTTAGTTTGTGTTAATGCTTTGTGTATGTGGAAAATTTCTTGGAAATGGAGGAGGTGTCTTTGGTCATTCTTATGGTGTTCATATCTTTTCCAATATTGCTTAGTCTGTGGTATTCTTGTTTTAGACAGTTTGCAAATGTTGAATGATCTGTAGTATATTTAAGTGCTCCGACATGTTCTTCATATCTCGTGTCAAATGTCATGCCAGTCATTCCAGTGTACATTTTTTCACAATCTCTGATAGCTACCGCATTGTTGGTATCTGTTTTATGAGTAGTTCAGTTTTATGATGTGCCTTTGTATTGAGTTGTCTGTTTTGTAAGCAATATTATTCCTTGTTTTTTGAATGCGTTAATTTATGTCTGAATTTGCTGTGGTAGGGCATTGTATGTCATTTTTTGTGGTAGCAGACGTTGTACGAGTTGGCGTGCTTTGGTTAGTTTTTTTCGTTATTTGTGTCTTTATTTCCTGTTTAGTAGTCTACTATTGTTTATTTTTGTCAATTTTTAATGATGTTTGTTCTTTAATGGTCAGCTCTTTTTGATAATGAGAAGTGTTTAAGTGGATTCTGTTCAGTCCGTTTAACATGTATCTCACTGAAAACTGTTTCTGATTCTGCAGCTGGTTTGAGGTTGCATTTAAGATAGTATCACTTATTGTGTGTATTCTGTACATGTCCAATGTGTGTATGTTAATGTTTTTCTTATAGTTATGTCTAAAAAAGTTGAGTTAGTTTTCTTGTTCACCTTCTGTTGTGAACTTTGTGCTTTTGTGTACAGTATTTAAGTCTTTGTGTAGACAGTGTATCCTGTTTTTATGTTCATGAACCTAAAAATAGAATACAGCAAAAAATATTTAATCAACATTGCAACACAGTCGTAAGACAAAATCATAATAAACAATTTAGCATGGAGATAAAAATTAATAAGGCAAGACAACACTGAATTATAAAATTAAATCACACAGACAATATTTTTTAATATATTGACAAAACCAGGGATATGATGGGAAAAAATACAATGGGGCTTTTAATGCTGACTTTAAACATATTATAAAAGTAATATAACTGTGAAAATAATAAGATATTCTGTGGGTGGGGGTGTTTATAGGAGGGGGGAATGAATGATACTACTTACAATGTCTTGATGTCAAAATTAATACAGACATAAAAGCTCCAAACTAAAAGACATTGCCATTACGAGGCTTCAGAACTTACAGAAATGTTAAAAACAGAGACCGTAATAAATATAGCCAGTCTAACATAAGCAGTATTTCTTATTAAAAGCTAAATAAAAATAGAACACAAATGCCAATTCATGGAATTTGATCAGGGTTACTGGCCAGAGAGCCAAAACCATTGATGACCATAATTAGTTTGTCATGATACTAACCATAAGTTGTGGGTATGGTAAAGAAATGTCAAATTAAAGAGAACAATCCTAACTTTACATCAGTTTAGAGATTTGGTGAACAGAAGTAAAGTGTAAAAAAGTGAAAATGAAGTTGGGGGGGGGGGGGAGGCAGGGAAGTGGGTGGCGAGGAAGGGAGGCTAAGGATTAAAACGAAAATGCAGTGTATGTACATCAAATGCTGTGGATTAAACAACATTCATTTTTGGTTTGCAGAGATGAAAAAATCGTAGAAATGTCATAAATGACAGTGGCTCAGTAAATAATGTGTAAACTGATTCACACATTATTTACCCTACTAACTATCGTAAAACCAATAAAAGTAAAAACTACAAATATTATTCATAAGGTATAGCCCTTCAGAATGACAATAAGTCAAAGTAAACATATACATAAGAAAGCCCTATAGGCTAAAAAAGAAGAAAATGAGGAAGGGCAAGGGGAAGAGGAGAACGAGGGGGAGGGTTACACAAGAAATAACATATTACTCCTGTTTTCGTCCACATTGAAATTAAGGTTAGGTATGAAGTTACTAAAAAGTTAAAAGAACATTATGAGAGGAAGTGGTTGAAAGACGAATTGAAAGCCAAATGTAAGTGGAAATCTAATTTGAGCAGAAATGCTTACATGCCACATTTGCTTTTATGGGAAGTTTTAAATGTTTCACCCTTGACATAGTCTTTAAGTTGTGGGTAAATCTGGATATCTAGAGAATCAGTCTGTTATAGAGTGACATAAAAGAGAACTGATAGCCTTGTTTCAAAACAGTGCTCTGACTTTAGAAGTATAGATCCTGGTTTTAAATTTTGTGTTAGGTTGGGAACTTTAACAGATATTGTTTCCCAGTAAGGAGGTCCAAATGCTGGAAAAAGGTCTTAAGTACAATTTGTGTCCTACTGTTAGCGATAAGAATGTGAAGAGACTTACAGTTAGTACAAAGGCGGCAACAGATGAAACTGGGAAATTCTCTGCTCAAAAAAACTTTATTTCTGGTAAGGTGGCTACAATCATAGAACATCACACAATTGAAAATAAGAGGTCTAAAATTAACAATTATGAATACCATATGGTAAAGAAGATAAAGCCTAAGCTAACAAAAACAAGACTTGAGTTGTGAAGGCTGAAAAGGAAATTCTCTTTTCTCTTGTATACAGATGATTCCATTAGAATAGCATATGAATTCTTTGAAGCTGAAACATTACATAGTTGTGAAGGCTGATAAAGGAAATTCTCTTTCCTCTTGTATACAGATGATTCCAAGAGATAACATATGCATTCTTTGAAGCTAAAGCATTACATAATTAGATGGTGATCCCACAGACTTTCTCCAAAAAACCGTTAAAGGTAAAACAAATATTATCCAATATCTTTTTGAGAAAAAGAGAGTTCCGGTAATAATGCCTAAATCACTAAAGCTTGGATGTCAACCCAAGATATATAAGAAAGGTATTTTATTAAGGCCCATTGTTAATTTTAAAAATAGCCCAGGATATTTAAAGTGAGAAACTCAATTATATCATCATCAATTACTATATGTTAAAAAATGCAGCATATAAGAAAGGTATTTTATTAAGGCCCATTGTTAATTTTAATAATAGCCCAGGATATTTAAAGTGAGAAACTCAATTATATCGTCATCAATTACTATATGTTAAAAAATGCAGCATTAAGAATACCAGTAAGTTAATAGATTTTTTGAATAATATTGAAATCCTTCACTGTGCTCTTTTGAACTGGATAACTTAACAATGTACAAACTGAAGAATCTATTGAGTTAGTCAGAAAACTTTTTACAATGTTAAATTTTCCTCACATTATTGATTTTTTTGAGCTTTTAATATTTGTTCCATCCTACAATTATATTTCCTTGAATGATGAATATTTCAAGCAACAAAATGGGCTTGCAATGGGTTATTGTTTAGCTGGAACTCTTGCCACTATCTTCCTTGATAATACTGTGTGTAAATTATTTAAAAGGAATTCCAAGCTGGCACATAAAATCATCTACTATTAAAGGTATGTTGATGACACCTTCATCTTAATAAAAGGGGATGTTATGCTGTTCGCCGGCCGAAGTGGCCGTGCGGTTAAAGGCGCTGCAGTCTGGAACCGCAAGACCGCTACGGTCACAGGTTCGAATCCTGCCTCGGGCATGGATGTTTGTGCTGTCCTTAGGTTAGTTAGGTTTAACTAGTTCTAAGTTCTAGGGGACTAATGACCTCAGCAGTTGAGTCCCATGGTGCTCAGAGCCATTTGAACCATTTTTTTTGTTATGCTGTTCAAAGCTTAGGCACTGTTTTTAATAATATGCATCCATAATTAACTGTGAAAACTGAAGACAAATTTTTTGGATTTAAGGTTGAAAACATATAATGGTAGACATCAGTTTAATGTATACAGAAAGCCAAAAATCACTTACACAATAATAAATGACCAGTCATGGCACCCAATCACATATAAACACACCTTTTTCAAGTCTGTGTTGGACACAGTTGTTAGATTGTTATTTTCTGACCAAAGCATAAATAAAGAACTAAATATCTAATTACATTTCAAAAAATCAAAGCTAAAAAGAAGTTATGTAGATATGAAATCAATTTGGAAAAGATAAAAGATAGGCCAGATTCGTGATTTTTCTACTCTTCCATATTGCAGTTAAGTATCTCATAAAATCCAACATTTATTTAGTAAGTAACAGTATAATTTAATTTAAATCTGGAGATAATTTAGGGCAAAAATTAAACCACAATACGCGTCAAGAATCAGTTTATAAGCAAGTTTTTGTATGTCCATCCATTGAACTGGAACATCTGGGGGACTATGACTGTTCACTATTGCAAGAAAGTGAAACACCTGTAGCCATGCTTATAATGTCACTTATTGTGCAGCTACTGGTTTCGGCGCTACAGTGCACCATATTCAGGCCTAAGTTGTGCTGAAGGGATTAGCAAGATCCATATATACCATGCATCAGTGTCCAACAACTGGTTTACACATACTACCTGTACTGTGATGTTGTTTCTCCAACCATCAACTGTCAACTGTCAACTGTCACTGACAAGCTGCAAGTTGACAGTTGATGGTTGGAGAGATAATATCACAGTAACAGGTAGTTTGTGTAAACCAGTTGTTGGTCACTGAAGTGTCATATATGTGGATCGTGATAACACCTTCAACATCAACTAAGTCCTGAAGATTGTGCACTGAAGTGTCAAAACTGGTAGCTACACAATAAATGACATTACAAGGACGACTGTAGGTGTTTCATTTTCTTGTAACAAGTTACAGTCAGTAAGGAATTTATAAAGTTAATTGTTTGCAATGTAAGAAAATACATATTGGCCGAACAGGAATGAAATTAAAGTTAGATTTATTGAACATTCTTAGCCATGTAGTACCTGTGCATTAAGTGTACATTTAAGACATACAGTAATACACTGAACAGAACTGCTGATCAGATGGAGTTGTTGCATAGAGCTAGAAAGTGTGTGATTATGAAACTTCTAGAAGAGACAGAGATTCTTGTGAACAGAATTATTCATCTAGAAAAAGTTCTCAATGAGCAGGTGGAACTGAAAAACAAATTACTTAAACAATTTTGTTGACTTTTTTTAAATATTGGAGTGGACCTTTTTAAACTATTTTAATATAATTTCCTCAGTTATGCCCCCTATTTTTTGTCTATGTCCCCCATTATGTAGAAAAAGTTTTCAATGAACAGTTGAACTGAAAACAAAAACTAATTAAACCGTTTCATTGACAGTTTTGAATATTTCGGTGGGCCTCTTTAAGGAATTTTAATATAACTTTCCTCAGTTATGAGCCCTTTAATTATTTCATCTCTATCCCCCCATCCCAAATCCTATCCCTTGCCCTTACCCACTTTCTTGTTTTTTAGCCAACAGGGCTTTCTTACATATGTGTATTACCTTGACTTATTGTGATTCTTACGAATAATATTTGTAGTTTTTATTTTTATTGGTTTTATGGTAGTTAGTAGCACAAATAAAGTGTGAATCAGTTTGCACATAATTTACAGATCCATTGTCATTTATTATATTTCTATGATATTTTTCATCTCTGCAAACAAAAAATGAATGTTGTTTAATCCACAATATTTGATGCACATATATTGCATCTTCCTCTTAACTCTTAGCCACCCTTCCTCACCATCTCTCTTCCCTGTCCTATTTAATTTCATTCTCACTTTTTTACACCTTACTTTTGTTCACGCAGTTTCCAAATCGATGTGAAGTTAGTATTGTTCTCCTTATAATTAATCTTTCTTAGCAATATCCCAACTTATGGGTAGTATCATGATTGAATGTAAATGTGGTCATCAATGGTTTTGGCGTTCTGGTCAGTAACTCTCATCAAATTCCATATATTGGTATTTGTTCTAATTTTATTTAATTATTGATAAGAAATACTGTATACATTAGACTAGCTGTAATTATTATGGTGTCTGTTTCAAACATTTCTGTAAGTGCCTTAGCTTTGTAGGGACAATGTTCCTTAGTTTTGATCTTTTATAACGCTTATGACTGTATTAATTTTTGACATTATAAATTTGTAAGTTTTATCTTATATTTAATGCCTTTCCATTACCCCTTTCCTTTAAACACCCTCCATTTTATTATTTTCACAGATATGTCTGAGGTACATTAAAAGCCCCCTTGTAATTTTTCCCATTATATCCCTGCCTTTGTCATTACATTAAAAAATATTGCCAAATGAAATGATCATTTATCTGTATTTTGATTTCATAATTATTTTATTCCATTAATAATTCTTATCTGTATGCTAAATGGTCTTTGTTGATTTTGTCTTATGACTATATAGTAATATTGATGAAATATTTTTTAAGCAATGTGTTGAACCATAGGTTCATTCCATGACTTTTAATTAATTTTAATTTTGTTTTACTATTGTGTAGTCATATTTTTCTAACCAATGTGTAACGGTTTGGATGCATATCATGTTTCATCATAAAAATTTGTGGTTAGATTGTGTCATATGCATAAAATTTTACATGTTTTGCATCTACATATTCTAAATTCCTTTTATGTTTTCCTTCACTCCTAAAATATTCGCATTATTTTAATTTAATGATTATTTTCGTCAGATATGCCTTGACTGATTTTAATTTTATGGATTGATCTGTAGCTTGCATTTTATATGCAAACACTTTTTGAATGGATTGTAAAATATTATATATTCTTACATTCATGAGTCTTGCTTATCTGCTACTATATATTTTATTTTATTGGTGTTTTTCTGTAGAACTATTAGTTTTGTAATCTGATTAGTGCATAATTATTTAATGGCAACTTTTTTGGATTCATTCAAGACTGTCATCTCTGAAATTGAAATTCTTTGACTTGTTTTGGTATAAATCACTTGTTGTCCTTGTGTCAATGTGCTGTCATATTTTTCACTTGTCACAGTTTTCGATTTTATATTATTTTGGCAATTATGATTTCCTGTGGTAACTTATGTTAAAGCACATAAAACATGTGATACATCTGTATCCTTTGATCGCTATACGTTTTTCTGTTTTTCTTACTTCGTTTGGCATTCTTACACTGTCCGCTTTTGTATATTGTACAGCTGCCATTAATGATGATTCAGAACAAAAATCAATCGCAATATGAAATAACATCATTACAGGCAGCACAGCGTTATGTATTTTTAAAATTCTGGAATATCAGACACATTCAAACGCATTCCCTGTAATCGGAATAATAAATCCGCTGAGTTCTTAATATGTTGCTAAGTTCGACATACTAAAGAGCTCAACAGAGTAAAAACGTGTTTTGCTACACGATATGTCAGAGAAGCGATGTTACTCATAACTGGAAGAAGGGGACCCTTTCCTTGTGGACCTTAGGGAGGTGATATAAACTGGGGTGAACGGTACAGTAAGAAGTAAAGCTCTTGATAGTCTCATGCAGTAAGGAATCTTTCTTCAGCAGGCTGTTAGTCTTTCACACTTTTCGTGGGGTCAGCAACGATTCTGCTGTACGCTGAATCATACAGTAAACACTGCATCTTTTTAACGTAATCCTGCTTGTTAAAAACAATAGTGACATGGTCGTTTTTGTTTAAATTCTGCATGAAATCCTGCTCTCTCCCTTGTCAAAAACCAGAGGGGCAAATGCTTTCAAAACCTTTTACTATCAGCTAGATGAAAAAAGGTATAACAGTTCTCAAATAAAGAAAAGCAGCTGCATAGAAATGTGAGACCAATACCAAGAACCTGTTTTAAAGACATCTTCAACAATGTATTAAAAACAGGATATACCCCGAAGGAATTTGGAGTGTTTCTTGCGTTGTTCATCCATAAATCGAGGAAATCCTTCAAAGACTTTGCAAACTGCCGCCAAATAGCCTTGCTGTGCACTTGCTATAAGTTGCTGGAAAGTCTGGTCTACAACAGGATATACCCAACGATAGACAAACACCTGCCACACGAATAAGTCGGATTTAGATCAAACTGAAGTTTCTGTGAACAATTATTCACCCTCACGTCATACGTAGAAACAGGATTTAGAAAAGGTTTAAAAACATCAGAAGGCGTTGTTGACCTCGGCATAGCTTATGGTACAGTATGGATGGGTGGTATCGTCCTGAAGTTTGGCAACCTGATTCCATACTTGGTCTTTACAAACCTGTTGGAAAGAATGGCATAAGTCCGATATTTCAAGGTAAGTCTTGAATCACAAAGAAACAAATCAAAAGAATAAAGAATTAACTCCCTCAAGGAACAGTATCATACACTCCTTTTTAATGTTAGCGTCAGGGATATGCTAGATACTACGTCACGTAAGTTTTGCCACTCAAAACAAGTGGCTAGAAGAACAATGTACAGAACGAGGAACAACTTTAACAGCTGACCTAGAAGTACTAAACCATTACTATAACAATGAAGACTGCGCCCAAATTCAAATAAAACAGACACTTGCGCCATCGATTTCAATAACTGACTGGCAGACAGAGAACTATACATAACATTTTGTGGAAAGCGATTCAGACTGTAAGGTAACAGGGGATAATATGGAACTCTTTCAAGTAATTTAAATTTTAAAGCACAGCAGCAGAAATAATATGCTGGGCAAAATAGACCGGAAAATACTTGTTGTGTGTTTTGATGGGCGTTGTAGTTCTGTTGCATAGTGTTTTGGTTTTCTTTTAATTGCAACGAATTATATGAGTGTGGTGATAGTTTGTAAAATTGTATAATGTATTTAGATTTAAGTATTTATATATTATAAAATATTGTAAACGAATTGTGGCCATGTTTAGCGATTATTTTGACTACTGTGGTGTCATGCGACCCGACTCAGGACTGTGGATGTGAGCGGGAAAATCGGGGTCTTTGGTCGTTGGCCGTGGTGGTGGAGTTTTGGAGCGGCAAAGTGCCGCGAGTGCAAGCATGGACGCCAGGGTATGCGAAGGAACAAAGTGAAAGTGTGTGGTTGTGAGACAAACAGTGTACGAATTGCACCGATTATTATCTGTGAACTTAAAAATGCATGGCCACAACGTTAAAGTGTTTCTTTTGAATAAATAAGTTTCAATCTGAACGTGTATAGTTCAATTCACTGCTCTTCAAAAGCCAGCCAATATCAGACTCAATAATAGGGGCACAAATGCTACCATTTACTACCAACCCCCTTTACAGATGAGCCACGTGAAACATAGGTAGTAAACGATCCCGAGTTCTGTTGCAATTGGGGGCTCGTCCGGGATAGGACTTTCTTCCATATTCCATAGTATTTCGGAATCGAATGTCCGTCTGATGTTAGGCTTTTGAACAGTCAGTGTGGGGGCTCTGAGCTAAATCGGTGCATTCGTAGTACCGGAGCGTTTGTGCTGGACAAGATACGCGCTGCCCCGTGGTTACGCCGATATAAGGCCGCCACGATTTTGAAGCAGTCAGTTACACAGTCTGATGTGTCGACCACGTGTTGCCGCGGGTAAAACCGCCGTGCTTGCCGTGTCCACGTGTTGCCGCGGGTAAAACCGCCGTGCTTGCCGTGTCCACGTGTTGCCGCGGGTAAAACAGTCGTCCGTGCCGCGACACGTGCTGCCGCGACAAGAAACCGTCGTCCGTGCCACGTCCATGTGTTGCTACGGGTAAAGCAGTCGAAGCTGTATCCACGTGCTGCCGACGATCAACGCCGTCGTCCGTGCCACCGACCAACACGACTACATGCTGCCAGGGGCCTACGCAACGTGTTCTCGCTCCTGATTGAGTTTGCTGTGTGTCCACGCCGCCGATTACGATTCATTGCATAGCTGTGCTGCGGAGCTCACTGCAGACGTCGCGTCACACGAGGATATAAAAGATAAGTACAGCCAGCAGCTACATTGCAAAATTGTGTCCTCTCGTTAGCCATGGCCGATGAGACGCGTGAATCTCAAAGTGAAGGCGAATCAGTGGATGTTAGGAGTACCTGTAGTAGCCCTAGCATGCCAAAAGAAATAGGCTGGATACCAGGAAGTGACCTCAGCACATTTTTTGTAAAACTTACTAGTAAATAAGGAGAAATAGACTCGAAAATAGGGAATATAAAAACTGCAATAGTTGGAGAAATGGATTCGAAAATAGGGGATATGGAATTAAGGCTTAGTGATAAAATAAAGACAGTGAGTGAAAAATTTGATCAGCTAGATCTCAAATTCACTCAAATTACAGATAAAGTTGAAAACACAGTTAAAATTGTTGAGGGAATTATCGAGAGAGTTAATGAGGTTGAAAGAGGCCTAGTAGCCAAGATGGACACTGTGCAAAGTAATCTTGTGGCTCAGATTCAGGTACAGGAACAGAAATGCACATTATTTCAAAGACAAACAGAGGCAGACATTGAATCCATTAAGATAGGAGTGCTGGATTGCCATAAGGGAATTACTGACAATAAGAAGGAATTAGAAGGGGAAATAAATGTCTTGAGGGAAACAGTTAATACTGTGGCAGCAGGGAATGGAAATTTATTGTTGGGATATCCTCTGGGGCATGGATTTCAGTCAAATCCTTTTAATGGGGAGAATAAATACCATGCAGTTGACTTTCTAGCTGCGTGTAAGGATAACTTTGTGACAGGGATGAGTCAGCAGGCAAAAATTAAATATGTTAAAAGGCAGTTGGAAGGGGGAGCTCAAACATGGGCAAACCAAAATGATGATAAATTTTGTGATTTTAAAACTTTCTAAAACCTGTTCTTGAACAAATACTGGGGCCAAGCAAAACAATTAAGATTGCAAAACGATTTTTTGATTGGATCCAGTTACAAGAGTGGAAAGGAAAGTATGAGAGAGTTCTGTGTTAGAGAACTGAATAAATTAAATCATCTGGATAGGCCACTGGGCGTATTAACAGATATATCTACACTAAAGAGAAGATTACCAGAGCATTTGCAATGGGATTTGATTCACAGTGCAACAGATTCAGTGGAAGAATTTCTTAATTTTGTGGATAATATGGACAGGGCATTGTGTTACAGACCTAAACACATGGAACATAGGGAGAGTGGAAGGTATCATGAAAGGGGAAACGGTATTAATTATGAATACAGTAATAATGATAACAGGTGGAGAGAAGATAGAAGTGATCAGAATAATCAGGATAGAGATTGGAGAAGCAAGCCACAAAGGTATAACAGAAATTTTGGAGGGAGAAGAGACAATTTTGATCAGACGAGGAGTGATAGAGAAGGTATGAGAGTAGGAATGCCGGATGCAAATGGACAGGGTAGGCAATCAAAAAACTAATTGGTGCCTCACTTAAGGTCCGCAGGGGGGCTGGTAATTATGCGAACAGGGCCAGCCAGACATGGACATGAGATGAGTAATAAAGTCAGCAAGGAAAATAGGGAAATTGGGATATGTCATATGGATGCTGTCTTAGGAAATGAAAATCTATGGGGGGTTTTAACAATTATAGAAATACAGATAAAAGGTATAAGAGGAAAAAAGGGAACAAGGCTAATATCTGCAATGAACAGTGTGAGTTTTACATTGATGACATGTTTAAAAGGGAAGAGAAATTACAAGCAGAGGAGGACAATATTGGTTTGTGTGCCGCAAAATTCATTGAAAGATCAGAGACAGGGGTAGTTTCATCAAAAGGGGGAACAGAAGTGGATATGGATTTAAGGGGCAATGTTCACAGTAATAATGGGTGTGATGAATGGGTAGAGATGTCTATTGGAAATAGTATGGAGAATTGTGGAAAAGGTGAGGAGAGGGTTATTCAGTGTGATGTAAAGGCTAATATGAGTGGTGTATTTGACAATGTGGAAAATGCTGGTAAATTACCTACTGATAAGGTTACTGTGCTTGTGGATGCAGGTGTTAACTGGGGTAGTGATAATGACTTCAGTGTGGATATGGAAATGCGTAATGATATGGAGAATGTTGCTGTAGGTTGCCCAGAAGATAAAATTGAAACCTATGTTTTCTTAACTGATGATGCAAGCCTCAAAGATGTTAATTGTGGATGGTTAGGAAAGGAGGAGGCTGATTATGATTTGAGTGATTGGGTGTCCTATGCAAAATTACATAAAGCTTTGATGCCTGAAGAATGGGGTAAAATAAAATTTAAAATTGCCAGAAAATTGGAAGAATTAAGTGAAGAAGAGAATGTTGAGTTTGCTATTAAGGATCTGTTTGAAGGGGATACTGATGTATGTTTTGGAGAAAGACGTTAAGATATTTGCATTATGCAAGAGGAAAGCAGGAGTGAAGTAGAAAGAGATTTATTACAGGAATCAGGGCTGAACAGAGTAGAAATAGAGGTGATACAGCCAATAATTGATATCAGTGTGGGAGGAGTTGCAGATATAGCATTATTAGACTCTGGCTCAAGTTTATCTGCAATCTCTGAATCTTTCTGGCAGCAAATTAAAGGTTTAGGATTAATAGAATTACCAGTTACAGGAGTCAAAATTAAGACAGCAACTGGGACATGTAGCAAGCCCATCAGCAGGGAAGTATTACTGGAATTTAATAGTAACGAGTATTGTTTTGATATTAGTTGCTTTGTGGTGAAGGGTTTGGCATTGAATGTAATTTTGGGTATGGACTTCTTGTACAAGTATGACTGTAGCATTTTTGTAAAGGACAGAGTGGTAGAATTTGATGCTGGTGGAAATAGACGAAGAATAAAATTTAAAGGGGAATTAAAAGGAGGTGAGACAATTACTCATTTACAAAGGATAGAAGAGGTAGGTGATGAGATGTGCACTGAACAGCAGATACATGACAAAGTAAATGAAATGGGACATTTAAATGAGGAACAAAAGGTGCAGCTTACAGGTTTATTGTGTAAGCATAAGCATGTGTTCTCTGACAGACCTGGAAAAGTCGTAGATTTCAGTTATGTTTTGAGGGTATTGCCACATGAAGTGATAAGGGCCAAACCTTATCCTATAGCAATAGCTAATAGAGCGGCTGTGTAAGGGCAAGGATACAGATGATGTTGAAGTGGGGCATACTGGAAATGGGGAGGAGTGAGTATTGTAATCCAATAGTAGTGGTGAAAAAGAGGGATGGTTCTATAAGAATAGTATTGGATGCAAGAAAGCTAAATAAAATAATAGTCAAAGAAAATGATCAGCCAGAGAACATGGATGAGCTGTTGCAAAAATTTTATGATGTTAAAATTCTGTCAAGTGTTGATTTGATATCAGGGTTCTGGCAGGTGCAATTTGCTGAAGAGAGCAGAAAGTACACTGCTTTCTTATTTGAGGGCAGGACTTATATGTTTACAGTTGTGCCATTTGGTTTATCAATATCTGTAGCACTTTTTGTAAGGGCTTTAAGTCATGTGTTGGGTGATGAACTAATGAGAAAATTGAAAGTGTACGTAGATGACATTTTGATTATGAGTAGCAATTGGCAAGAGCACTGTCAGCTGTTGGAGGATGTATTCAAGGCTATATCTAAAGGGGGGATGACGCTTAAGTTAACTAAGTGTGAATTTTTTCAAGCAACATTACTATTTCTCAGCCACCAGTTAACTCCTGATGGCATTCTGCCCAATAAAGAGAAAATCAAGGCTATTGTTGACTGCAAGGTGCCAATGAACAGGAAACAATTGAAATCATTTATAGGACTATGTTCATTCTATAGGAAGTACATAAGTGATTATAGCCTGAATTCACCTAACTTATGTAGACTATTAAAGAAAAGTGTAACCTGGTGCTGGACATCTGAGTGTGACCGGGAATTTAAAGCCATCAAGAATAGCTTAAAAAACAGCAAAATTTTGTTCTATCCAGATCTGTCTTTGCCTTTCTGTATTGGGGCAGCCAGCTCAGATTATGGGATAGGGGCAGTGCTATTTCAGGAGATGGCAGTAGATGGGAAGACCGAGCACAGGGCAATCGCTTTTGCAAGCAGAATGCTGTCCAAACATGAATTAATGTATGGTATCTCAGAGAAGGAACTTTTAGCCATAGTTTTGGGATTTCAGAAGTTCAGGATATATGTGGAAGGTAGGAAAGTGATTGTTTACACAGACCATAAGGCTCTGAGCTATTTGCAAGAATGTAAGCTGTTAAATAATAGACTCATGAGATGCGTCATGTTTTTGCAGCAGTTTAACTGTGAGATAAGATATATTAAGGGCACAGACAACAATGTGGCTGATGCCTTATCAAGATTACCTTTCATTGGAGAAGAACATGAAGCAAATGGAGACGAGAAAGAACTACAGATATTGTATATGAAAGGAGTGGGTGGAGAGAAGGAAATCAGATCCATCTGTAAGGGCATGAGGAGACTTCAGAATGGGGAACAAACCTTGAAGTTTATCAAAACAAACTTTGGAAGTAAAGAACATGAAAAAATAGCTAAATATTATAGAATTTATAAGGGTATTTTATTTAGACGAGGAAATTTGGACAAAGAGGAGTGGAAGGTATGTTTTCCAGATGAGCATGTGGAAAAGTTAATAAATTACATCCACCTTAGCCATGGGCATTATGGGGCTCAAAAATGTTTGGAAATACTGCAGGACTATGTTAGTTTTAACAACATGGCCAGGGGAGTAAAGAGACAGTTGGCTTCTTGTGACAAATGTCAAAAAGTGAAGTATAATACTATTGCAGTACAAGGAGAGATGCAGAATATTGTTCCTAAAAGAAATGGTGAAATGCTGGCTATTGATTTATTTGGGAGGCTGCCAACAGGTCGAGGGGGTGTAAAGTATGTTCTTTTAGCTGTTGATGTATTCTCAAAGTTTGTAAGGCTGTATCCACTGAAAAAGGCCACTATCCAGAATATAATTAACAAGCTAGAGAAAGATTACTTTGTGAATGTTATAAAACCAGAGAATGTTCTGTCTGATAATGGAGCACAATTTGTATCTAGTGTGTGGGGGAAGTTTATGCAAAGATCTGGGATGAAGCATATAAGGATTTCAGTGTATCACCCTGTGGGAAACCCTGCTGGGGGTATATGAGGGAGCTGGGTAGGCTATGTAGGACATTTTGAAGTGAAAAGCATAGTACTTGGGCAGAATATATAACTGTGTTTGAGGATCTTATGAACACAGTGAAGAGTTGTGCAACAGGATTCTCACCCTATGAGCTCAAGAAAGATATCAAGCCAGACAATCTAATAGCAGAACACATAGATTTTCCTCCATCTCAAGACTTGACAAGTCAAGAGAAGATGCAGATGGCCAGACAGCAAATGTTAAAGAAAGGACATGAGAGACAGAGGAGGCATGGAGAAAGGTATAAGACAACAAAATTCAAGGAGGGAGATAAGGTGCTGGTGAGGAACAAGAAAAAATCTGGTGACATTGATGGCGAAATCAAAAAGTTATTTGAATTATACCACGGACCCTTTGAGATAACGGGTTGTCCACACCCTAATGCATATAGGTTGGTATATCCAGTGTCCAAAAAGCCATTTGGACTGAGAAATGTAACGGAGTTGAAAAACTATGTGGTAAAAGAATAAAGGTTAAGGAAGTGAGATTCCCATGTACACTGTTGTTGAGTTAAAAAAAATTATTGGGGGCTATGTATACGTGTATTTATAATTGGAGTATTATTTGTGTTACTGTGTATGTTGCAATGCCCTTGTTGGTGGTCAACAAACTTCATTATACTGTATGTATTTGCAACAAGGGAATCTGTTGTCCAATGGATTTGCACAACTGGTGTGGGTGTGATGGAAGCCTTGTTGAGTCATACAGGAACTGAAACCTACTGTACATCTAGTCTACATCTGTATAAATGTGTGGAGAATATAGGAGGGAGGAAATCTGCAAATAGTTTGTTCAAAAAATAGTTGAGATTTTATTAAAATTTCTAATGTATCTGTGGCACCTGGAGTTGATACTGGTGTGTGGGGGTAGGATTGTTGCTGGGACAGTCATGTAGGGCAATCACTAAATATGCAAATTGTAGAGGTATATGGGAAATAATTAACTTGATTATTATAAGATGTTCATGAGGAAAGTGAGGGAAAGAACACTAATGGCTAAGTGGATGCTAGTAAAAGTTTATGACCTTGGTGAGTTTGTTTGCCATTTATGATTGAATCTAGGTAGCCATGGAAATGTCATAAAAGAATGGGTTTCAAGATATTGCCAAATATTATGTGAAAATTTATATAGGAATTCATAAAAGGAAATTGAGTGTATTTATGTACAGTGATATAGCTGTATGGATGCTTAAAAAAAATAAGAATCTGCATCTGGGAATAAATTCTCTTGGTGCGGGGGGTAGAAGTGTCAGAGCTCCTGATCTGGGAACATTTGAAGGGTGAAATAGAATCTATTTAACTATGCCATGTTTGTGTTTGATTTTTGTGCATGTTCATCATTTGTACAAACCTCAATAAGAACTGATCAGTGAAAACAGGATATTCTGGGGAGGATTTGGATAGCCTGATTCCTGGGAAATGTGGGTCTGCATGTCTAGGCAAGATTCATGAGGATTTGGTTAAATTTTGATAGGATGGCTTGGCTAACAAGAGGAAGCACAGTGCTGCTGGCTGACAAGTTTGGAAAGACTGTATTCCAATGCATAAACATGTGAACACAAGGATCTGGTTACAACAACTTCGTTCAACTTACAGAAACAACTGTATAAAAAGTGAAAGTGTTAATGTGCAGTGAGTGTGCAACCTACATATAGACTAACATGGGCATTTATTTTGCCTGCCCAATCAGACTCAATAGGAGACTATCTAATTGTATATTTGAGTTGGATACATTGTTGGATTATGTATGTATGTTTTCTGATGACAGTACTTACACTGATTAACTCACCACTATAACACTGTTCTACATGTTTTGGTGCCATTATAGTTCTAATTAAAATGTTTAATATATAAAGTAATATGGGTTCACTCCATTTGGTGCTACTTCATGTTGCCACTACTAAGGTAATGTCTCCATGAAGTGGGGGTATGTAAGGTAACAGGGAATAATATGGAACTCTTTCAAGTAATTTAAATTTTAAAGCACAGCAGCAGAAATAATATGCTGGGCAAAATAGACCGGAAAATACTTGTTGTGTGTTTTGATGGGCGTTGTAGTTCTGTTGCATAGTGTTTTGGTTTTCTTTTAATTGCAACGAATTATATGAGTGTGGTGATAATTTGTAAAATTATATAATGTATTTAGATTTAAGTATTTATATATTATAAAATATTGTAAACGAATTGTGGCCATTTTTAGCGATTTCGGGATAAATTACTGCAGAGCCCGTCACATCGTTTAAGTACGGGAGACGTTCAATAAGCGAGCAACACATACTTTTCTGAAAGCAGGTTTTGTTTTATTCCGGATACCAGTGTACCATGTTGTTCCCCACTCTTTTGGCTACGAAAGTAGTTCTCGTAACATGCAAAGATCAGCACATTCCTCAAACTGGGGAACTATCAAGAATGGGGTTCCACAAGGGTCAGTCTTGGGTCCTTTGTTGTTCTTATTATATATTAATGACTTGCCATTCTATATTCATGAAGAGGCAAAGTTACTTCTCTTTGCTGATGATACAAGTATAGTAATCACACCTGAGAAACAAGAATTAACTGATGAAATTGTCAATACTGTCTTTCAGAAAATTACTAAGTGGTTCCTTGTAAACGGACTCTCACTGAATTTTGATAAGACACAGTACATACAGTTCCGTACAGTGAATGGTATGACGCCATTAATAAATATAGACCTCAATCAGAAGCATATAGCTAAGGTAGAATATTCCAAATTTTTAGGTATGTCCATTGATGAGAGATTAAATTGGAAGAAACACATTGATGATCTGCTGAAACGTTTGAGTTCAGCTACTTATGCAATAAGGGTCATTGCAAATTTTGGTGATAAACATCTTAGTAAATTAGCTTACTACGCATATTTTCACTCATTGCTTTCATATGGCATCATATTTTGGGGTAATTCATCACTGAGGAATAAAGTATTTATTGCACAGAAGCGTGTAATCAGAATAATAGCTGGAGTCCACCCAAGATCATCCTGCAGACATTTATTTAAGGATCTAGGGATATTCACAGTAGCTTCTCAGTATATATACTCTCTTATGAAATTTGTTATTAATAACCAAACCCAATTCAAAAGTAATAGCAGTGTGCATAACTACAATACTAGGAGAAAGAACGATCTTCACTATTCAAGATTAAATCTAACTTTGGCACAGAAAGGGGTGAATTATACTGGCACTAAAGTCTTTGGTCACTTACCAAATAGTATGAAAAGTCTGACAGATAACCAACAAGTATTTAAGAAGAAATTAAAAGAATTTCTGAATGACAACTCCTTCTACTCCATAGAGGAATTTTTAGATATAAATTAAGAAAAAAAATATTAAAAAAATAAAAAAAATAAAAAAATAAAAATAAAAAAAACACAAAAAAGTAGTTATATTAACTTAAGTATGTTGTTCAATTAACCTAATTATGTCATGTATTGGAAAATTCGACTCGTTCCACATCATTACGAAATATCGTATTCATGATCCATGGAACTAGTATTAATCTAATCTAATCTAATCTAATCTAATCTAATCATGTGACCCGACTCAGGACTGTGGATATGAGCGGGAAAATCGGGGTCTTTGGTCGTTGGCCGTGGTGGTGGAGTTTTGGAGCGGCAAAGTGCCGCGAGTGCAAGCATGGACGCCAGGGTATGCGAAGGAACAAAGTGAAATTGTGTGGTTGTGAGACAAACAGTGTACAAATTGCACCGATTATTATTTGTGAACTTAAAAATGCATGGCCACAACGTTAAAGTGTTTCTTTTGAATAAATAAGTTTCAATCTGAACGTGTATAGTTCAATTCACTGCTCTTCAAAAGCCAGCCAATATCAGACTCAATAATAGGGGCGCAAATGCAACCGTTTACTACCAACCCCCTTTACAGATGAGCCACGTGAAAAATAGGTAGTAAACGATCCCGAGTTCTGTTGCAAGACGCAGCAAATATCCCAAATACCTTGGCGTAACTCTTGATAAATCACTTACCTTCAAAAAACACCTGGAGCTAACTAGCCAGAAATTGAAGACCCGGAATAATATAATCCGGAAATGGGGGGGAGGGGGTTGTCAATGCAACTACACTACGCACTGCGTACAAGCACTAGTCTACTCTGAGGGGCGTACTGTGCTCCTGGACTCCTGTTTGGAGCAGGAGTACCCACGTGAAAAAAATTGACGTACATTTCTGTGAAACTGTGAAAATAATAATAATAGAAACGTTGAAGTCGACCCCAATAGCATGGCTTCATGCCATATCAAATATTGTTCCACCAGAAATCCGAAGACAGCAGGAAACAATCCAGGAATGGCACAGTATGGATGGATGGTCTCATCTTGAAGTTTGGCAACATGATAAGATCATACACCAAGTACTAGTTGAACACTGTGGAGGTCGTCTTTAGTCAAGACCACCAACATGAAAAGGCAGATTACTTGCCTAAGGAATTTCGTTTGACAGCTGTAAATCCTGGAAAACTAAGTGGAATAACAGTGACGTCAACCGACACAACCTAGAAGACCCCCAACCAACAACTCCCAGGTATGCGATTTCCCCGCAAAATATGTTGTCAGTTAAACGTTGTAAGTACTGGACACACAAAAACTAAATCCATGATGCACATTTGAGGTATACTGACAATGCTGTTTACAATTGTCAAACTGCTGATCAAACATTGCTACTTATAGTACTAGACTGCCTGTTGGGTAGATTCTCTGGAAAATGGAGTGATATTATCGAGGGTAGCCCAGCTGCTATTGAGTGCCTATCTCGTTTGGATTTAACTTCGTTGTGTAGTGTAGATCCCCTTCTACTACAGCTATCCTCTGATATGGACATTAAGTGTACTGGTGTTTGTTGTATTTATGCTAGTATTTGTACTGTATCTGTGTCATATTCGAACATATTGTATATATTTTTATATCTTATATATTTTAACCATCTCGGTGTTTGTGCCTCCAATTGTAAAATTACACGATAAATAAATAAATAATTCGGAGGGATACGTGACGCCCGCGAAGAGGAAGCTATGCCGAATACCTTGTCTCCAACCCCGAATGCACCAAAAGCCATTGCTCGGGTATTGTCCTCGGAACAATTTTTTGTAATGAGGGCGTTAGGAAGTTGGAAAGTTATTAAATACTGTGATTTTGACAAGTTATAATCAGCTTTATTTCTATCTGGATAAAAGTTCGTGTTAATCATAAATAACGGATGTTCATTTACGTGCAGAATACTGGAGTGATTAATTTTTATTTTCGCCTCCTGCGAAGTTAGAGTGAGATTTACATTATGTTTTAACCGAAAGTGAAGACTGATTTTATAGAAGGGTCTGGTCAGCTTTTCAAGTGAAAAAAGGGTTTTAATACAGAGAAGTTCGTAATTCTTTTTGTGCATGTATCCAGTCTGTGCCGATCAGAGGCAGATATTTGATTTGTTTGACGGCAGATAAAATTGAATAATTTAATCACTGTCGTCATCCGTGCTTTTTTCCCCATCAGCTTTCCTCTCTCGTGGTGATAAAAGAACCTGCAACAACATTTTTGAATTAATTTAGAAGAGCGTTCGGATAGAAGTACAATCAATATACGTAATGAAATTATTGAGTTTCCTTGACACACGAAAATCTGTTTTTATGTGGGTTACAAAACGCGGTCAACCAGCAATTAAAATAATTAAATAAAACACAGCACCGCATCAGGCAGGGGGAACTCCACAGAGGCGGTGTGCTGCCAGGAACCCACTTTCCCTACGAATGTTTCAAGGGAGGGCCGACGTCGGCCGCAGCCCGTAATTGAAATAACTGTACTGAAAGATACTGGTGTCTATTCTGTCGGACATGTCCGAAAGAGCACATACCATACGTATATAATATTCCCGACGGAAGTTTCTCTTCTTGATATGACCCTTCAGGAAACAGGAAGTTCCAGCCCAGCAAGACAATCATTGTAGAATTCGCAGAGATGAAGACGCCAGACGAACACGCACTTGAGCACACGACAGCTTGAACAAGAGACTGACATTAATTTTAACATGTCGCCAGTTACATCCACATTATGTACATTTACACAAAAATTGCTTGGGAATGATTTCCACAGTGACGTACAGTTCTGTCAGAGATCACAGCAGCAAATCCTTGCCAACAAGAACTAATTCTCCGATGCTTTTTTTTTTAATCATTGAATGGTTCTTCTCAAATAATAGACAGATAAGTACAAAGAACAGGCATTACATTTCTTTCGTCGCGTCTTGAATACAGCTGCTATATGCGGCTTAAAGTCAAGCGTCGGCAGGCCAGTCGGGAACGATAGAGCGGAGATGTCAGCCAATGGCACGCTGACCGACCCCTTTCCAGGACGACAACGCGACAGCCGTGGCCTCTATGCGAAGAGGACTGGTTGCGGTCCAGTTCTACAGCAGCGTCAAGACTAGCAACTAGGACAGAAGCGTCAACACTCGTTACTTTAGATGTACATTCTATGTAGCTCAAACTTGGAATTGTTATACTGAAGAGATTTCTTATTTTGTCTGTCGCGCTTTACTTGCGACACATCTGTTTAACACAAAGTGTTGTATTTTTTCCTTTTGTAATAAAACTCAATACTGTGTTTCAATGTTGTCTGGCGATCCGAGAAAGCAGGTTTCCCAGATACCCAACATTTGACGACTAGGCAGGATTCAACATATACACACTCACGTTCAGAAAAAAACAGAACGCCTTGAACGACTAGAGATAGGACTCTAGTATTCACAGGACATGTATATTTGTATGATCTGCAGAAATGATTAGCATTTCAGTCACATTGGTTCAGCTTCTGCCCTGTTGCCTAGTACTCACAGGGTCCGCCATGGTCCCTGATAACTTTTTCCATGCGTTATGATATCGACGCTCATCAGGCGCGAATGGCGTCATGTGGTGTAGCCATTCATACCGAATGCTGGTTCCGAAGTTACAGACGAACTTTGATTGGCATTGGGTCACAGAGTAGCACCCATCGTTTCACCATATCCCACACATTTTCGATTCGTGACAAGTCTGGTGATATGGGGGATACGACGCGAAGAAGGCACTTTTTCGTGATTCAACACGTGGTCATGCACTCTCTTGCTGAAAAATTGCGTCTGGGGTGTGTCTAGAAGGGTATGGCTACTGGGTCGCACGATGTCATTCACGTAGGCCTCATTGGTCACAGTGAGCTGGACACACACAAACTATGGTTTGTGGTAGTACCCGGCAGAACAACTCATCATGAGGCCTTGGGTTGGTGCTGTATTGTGCAAATGCAGTCACTATGATGCCGCGGCGGCTCTTGCCTGCTGCGAACCAAAATGCGGCCATCATTATTTAAACAAACAGAACCTGGATACCTCCGAAAAAAATATCTAATACCATTCATGTTCTCGTGATGTCATTCCATACATTCGTCAAAAATAGGCGGAGACGTGTACGCAACCCATGCCGTAATAAACGATGACGGACTGTCACCCTTGATACTGTACGGTGTATTACAATATTCCATAGTCGCGCCAAAACCGAAGAGGATGCACATGTGTGTTACATTCTCGGCGCGTGGGCCGGGGTGGGGGAGGAGGGGGGGGGGGGGTGGCGCGACCTGACTCATCGCATCGTGTTCTATGGCCTTCCGTGAACCTTTCTGCACATGTTCTTTCACTGCCGAAACACTTCGTCCCACACGAGCAGCCATTTTCCGAATGGATGCATCACATTGTCTCATGTCAATAACTCGTCCTCTTTCAAATTCACTGATTTGACGGTACTTTCGCGCATAGGCCTGCGAGGTATCCTGCACGTCTGCTCAAATCACACTGATCCGTAACCTTCGGCTTATAGCGACAACGAGAGCTGCAGGCACATTTTACCGGTAGATGGTGTTGCGCAGTGATATCGACGTTGACCTTGAATCCGCCGGCAAACATGGTTGAAATGCTAATCGTTTCTACTTATGTGGTGCCGATACTATGGATGTGCAGCACATAATGCCCTCCATGAACGTCGTGTTCTGAACCGAAGCTATCCTGCCAGATAGAATGATGGTGGAGGAATGGTGGATTGGCCAGCTTGTCTTCCTGACTTAACATCTTTAGAATTCTTTCTTTGGGAATGTATAAAAGATATTCGAACAAGTCCAGGGAATATACAGAAGTGTACCATCCTTGTTTGTATCTCATACCTGGAAGCAGCACCGGAAACAGGGTGAATTTTTCCATCCAGCTTGTGGACCAGTGTATGACTGTGCACGGTGACCGATTTAAGCATATTCGGACATTCTATCACATTTTGTGCCCTGAATGCATTACAATACTACAAAGTGGTAATAAAGATCCCCGTTTTTATTTCTTACCAAGATGAATGTCGTGTTTATGTGAGTATGTTATACGTTTTCGAGCAGTTCGTGAGGAGAGAAAACCTACAGGTAATACAAAACGAAAGTTTTTGTTTTGTTTTAAACATACTGTTGTAACGATACGGGAAAGGAAGCCATGTGTGGTTAAACAACATTTGCTTGATACATTTGTTATTTTGCCACTGGACAAAACTGGCGAAGAGAAATATAGCTGTCCCCACATGCTGTGTGCACGAACGCCGATTGTCTACAATGAAAACATAAGGATCAGTGAAGAAATGAATATTTAGAGGTGAATCTAAGGCTTCCCAGAATCGGACAAAAAAAAAAAAAAAAAAAAAAGCAATTTCATGGGCAAGAAATGCAACCCAGTAACTGTAGGATAGTTAAATATCCTAACGCCTGTGAACGAGCACGTACTACACGTAAAACACACGACTTATAAAATTAGCATTGCCCTGTAAATCAGAGGGTTGGAGGGACGTGGAAAGACTTAAGCGGAGATGAGTAGACAGTATGCAGTAAAGGGGCAGGCATAAGTCCTAATTCATGAAGTGGAGAAGGAGAAAATGAAGAAGAATCAGATAACGATGATGATGATGGTTTCACTGTCGTTTGGCAGTCGACATTTTATGTATCAATAAAAGTGACACTTGGTGACAATGTTCTAAATTAAAATAAAATTTGAAGAGAGGAGCAAAAATCAAGTTGTCTAGGGAAATATATGTCTCTTTCAAGTTTAGTATTTTTGAATTTGGTACCTTCAGCCAGTAACGTTTTCAGGCAGTAGCTGTTGAAAAGTCACAAGTTCATATTCTCCTGCAGTGCTTAATGGGTACGGAGAATCAGTACGCTCTTTTATTCGCAAGAGGAAAGGCGGCAGAGAAAACGGTGATTATTATCTGGAAAGAGCAGTCCGGCACTTGTGATGTCACCAGGCGAAGCGTGAAGGCGGCCGAGCGCGGCGAAGTGGTCGTCTCGCCGCGTGGCTGCGTGCGGAGCTCTCTTGTGCCCCTCTGCAGATCCAGCCCCGGCCGGTCCTGTAATTAATGCACGCCGGCCGGACCGCCTCTAAGCTCCTGCGACGACGCCGGACAGTGCCAGCTGATGGACGCAATTAACTACCTCGTTTGGCGCAAAGGCCGTGTGCAATTTCGCTAACCGTCAGATGAGACGCACTGATAGCGACTATATTAAGCAAAACGTTCAGTCTGTTTCTCTCGAGACATTTTTTCTATGTCACTCCTCTAAAAAGGGAACATGACATTTCTTTACATTTTAGTTCGCATAGTGAACGCGACTCCGCACTCAGTTTTTATAATTTTTTCCAGTGCGCAATAGAAAAATTTCGGAGTCATTTTCAGAAAATTATGCATCTACACTGATGATTTCCTTAAAAGTGGTTAATAGTAGGAAAACTTACACCAGTTGTATTTTACGCAGATCTATTTTGACGTGGGATGAAGACACCTAGCACCACTTAGAATCGATCGACAACAGAGTAGAGGTGCCGGTTATAGCTGAGAGAACCTGTTTTGGGTCACACCGATTTTTCTCGTCCCCAGTTTAACCTGACTGTTAAAACCTCTCAAAACAACCGGTTTGTGAAATAACCGATTTTCGGTTTTTTTATTGCTGTTACTTCCAGTAACATATGTAGTCTTCGAACAAAGACTAAAAAATTGTAATCAAGATGAAGGAATAGAAGGTCACGACCGATAAGGGATTGAGGCTTGGACTGTTAATATTTTTAAAAATATCGGTAGACTGATATATTGATATTTAAATATTTATCATTTACGGCCGTTGATATATCGAAAAAAGTACCGATGTATTGATATATCGACGGGAAAGATGTCGACGTCCCGGCCTATAAAAATATACTGCCGGTTTTAGAGCTGTGTATTTGAATATTGATCTATTATTACATATTCTGTACATCAACAAGCTAGCAGCCCGTTTATCCTCAGGCCGGCCGGGGTGGCTGAGCGGTTCTAGAGGGTACAGTCTGGAACCGCGCGACAGCTAAGGTCGCAGGTTCGAATCCTGCCTCGGGCATGGATGTGTGTGATGTCCTTAGGTTAGTTAGGTTTAAGTAGTTCTAAGTTCTAGGGGACTGATGACCTCAGCAGTTATGTCCCATAGTGCTCAGAGCCATTTGAACCATTTGAAATATCGATATATTTATATTTTATCAACTGCCTCAGTTGAGGCTGCTGCAGAAATCGGCCTCATTGTCTCCAGCAAAGATTGCAAAAATGAAGTCGACTGGTGCGGGGACAGCGAGAGTGAAAGGTCACAAGTTGACGACTTCCCTGCACCTTCACTTTCGGCTGGTATGATTTTTTCATCCTGAAGCGACCACAGAATTAAGGGTTTAGTTATTATCCGAATGATATCAATAAAATTACAAGTATATTAATCAAATTTTTCTTCCCTTCTAAGGAACATAATGGATGTTTTCCCGTTATATGACGTAGCAAGTTTGCTGCACCTGCTCCCATTTTTAATCTTTTAAACCAAATGTATCATTGTACTTTATTGTTACCATACTTCATTGGTTTCTTACTTCCACAAAATAGGGCTGGTACCATTTTAAAATGCAAATGATGTCCGAGGACGTCGGCATGGAACTATCGTATAGACCAGGTGAGGTAAAGTCTTGCGCACTGCACGTACATAAGTACCACCTATAGGCCATGCCACTAGGTTTGCCTGGAGTTCAGCTTTAGCTGGACGTGTCCGGATTTTTACGGTCGTGTTCGACCAAATATATTAGGCTTTTATTAGGCTTTATAGCGACGGAGTAGAGAACGCACGACTAAATATATTAGGCTTTATAACAACGAAAGGATAACGTTCTACGAGTCGGGGCGTGGAACGTCAGAAGCTTGAACGTGGTAGGGAAACTAGAAAATCTGAAAAGGGAAATGCAAAAGCTCAATCTAGATATAGTAGGGGTCAGTGAAGTGAAGTGGAAGGAAGACAAGGATTTCTGGTCAGATGAGTAACGGGTAATATCAACAGCAGCAGAAAATGATATAACAGGTGTAGGATTCGTTATGAATAGGAAGGAAGGGCAGAGGGTGCGTTACTGTGAACAGTTCAGTGACCGGGTTGTTCTAATTAGAATCTACAGCAGACCTACACCGACAACGATAGTTCAGGTATACATGCCGACGTCGCAAGCTGAAGATCAACAGATTGAGAAAGTATATGAGGATATTGAAAGGGTAATGCAGTATGTAAAGGGGGACGAAAATCTAATAGTCATGGGCGACTGGAATGCAGTTGTAGGGGAAGGAGTAGAAGAAAAGGTTACAGGAGAATATGGGCTTGGGACAAGGAATGAAAGAGGAAAAAGACTAATTGAGTTCTGTAACAAGTTTCAGCTAGTAATGGCGAATACCCTGTTCAAGAATCACAAGAGGAGGAGGTATACTTGGAAAAGGCCGGGAGGTACGGGAAGATTTCAATTAGATTACATCATGGTCAGACAGAGGTTCCGAAATCCGATACTGGATTGTAAGGCGTACCCAGGAGCAGATATAGACTCAGATCACAATATAATAGTGATGAAGAGTAGGCTGAAGTTCAAGACATTAGTCAGAAAGAATCAATACGCAAAGAAGTGGGATACGGAAGCACTAAGGAATGACGAGATACGTTTGAAGTTCTCTAACGCTATAGATACAGCAATAAGGAATAGCTCAGTAGGCAGTACAGTTGAAGAGGAATGGACATCTCTAAAAAGGGCCATCACAGAAGTTGGGAAGGAAAACATAGGTACAAAAAAGGTAGCTGCGAAGAAACCATGGGTAACAGAAGAAATACTTCAGTTGATTGATGAAAGGAGGAAGTACAAACATGTTCCGGGAAAATCAGGAATACAGAAATACAAGTAGCTGAGGAATGAAATAAATAGGAAGTGCAGGGAAGCTAAGACGAAATGGCTGCAGGAAAAATGTGAAGAGATCGAAAAAGATATGATTGTCGGAAGGACAGACTCAGCATTCAGGAAAGTCAAAACAACCTTTGGTGACATTAAAAGCAACGGTGGTAACATTAAGAGTGCAAAAGGAATTCCACTGTTAAATGCAGAGGAGAGAGCAGATAGGTGGAAAGAATACATTGAAAGCCTCTATGAGGGTGAAGATTTGTCTGATGTGTTAGAAGAAGAAACAGGAGTCGATTTAGAAGAGATAGGGGATCCAGTATTAGAATCGGAATTTAAAAGAGCTTTGGAGGACTTACGGTCAAGTAAGGCAGAAGGGATAGATAACATTCCATCAGAATTTCTAAAATCATTGGGGGATGTGGCAACAAAACGACTATTCACGTTGGTGTGTAGAATATATGAGTCTGGTGATATACCATCTGACTTTCGGAAAAGCATCATCCACACAATTCCGAAGACGGCAAGAGCTGACGAGTGCGAGAATTATCGCACAATCAGCTTAACACCTCATGCATCGAAGCTGCTTACAAGAATAATATGCAGAAGAATGGAAAAGAACATTGAGAATGCGCTAGGTGACGATCAGTTTGGCTTTAGGAAAAGTAAAGGGACGAGAGAGGCAATTCTGACGTTACGGCTAATAATGGAAGCAAGGCTAAAGAAAAATCAAGACACTTTCATAGGATTTGTCGAACTGGAAACAGCGTTCGGCAATATAAAATGGTGCAAGCTGTTCGAGATTCTGAAAAAAGTAGGGGTAAGCTATAGGGAGAGACGGGTCATATACAATATGTACAACAACCAAGAGGAAATAATAAGAGTGGACGATCAAGAACGAAGTGCTCGTATTAAGAAGGGTGTAAAACAAGGCTGTAGCCTTTCACCCCTACTCTTCAATCTGTACATCGAGGAAGCAGTGATGGAAGTTAAATAAAGGTTCAGGAGTGGAATTAAAATACAAGGTGAAAAGATATCAATGATACGATTCGCTGATGACATTGCTATCCTGAGTGAAAGTGAAGAAGAATTAAATGATCTGCTGAACGGAATGAACAGTCTAAAGAGTACACAGTATGGTTTGAGAGTAAATCGGAGAAAGACGAAGGTAATGAGATGTAATAGAAATGAGAACAGCGAGAAACTTAACATCAGGATCGATGGTCACGAAGTCAATGAAGTTAAGGAATTCTGCTACCTAGGCAGTAAAATAACCAATGACGGACGGAGCAAGGAGGACGTCAAAAGCAGTATCGCTATGGCAAAAAAGGCATTTCTGGCCAAGAGAAGTCTACTAATATCAAATACCGGCCTTAATTTGAGAAAGAAATTTCTGAGGATGTACGTCTGGAGTACAGCATTGTATGGTAGTGAAACATGGACTGTGGGAAAACCGGAACAGAAGAGAATCGAAGCATTTGAGATGTGGTGCTATAGACGAATGTTGAAAATTAGGTGGACTGATAAGGTAAGGAATGAGGAGGTTCTACGCAGAATCGGAGAGGAAAGGAATATGTGGAAAACACTGATAAGGAGAAGGGACAGGATGATAGGACATCTGCTAAGACATGAGGGAATGACTTCCATGGTACTAGAGGGAGCTGTAGAGGGCAAAAACTGTAGAGGAAGACAGAGATTGGAATACGTGAAGCAAATAATTGAGGACGTAAGTTGCAAGTGCTACTCTGAGATGAAGAGATTAGCACAGGAAAGGAATTCGTGGCGTGCCGCATCAAACCAGTCAGTAGACTGATGACCAAAAAAAAAAAAAAAACGCTATGGAGTAGAGAACGCACAATTAAGTCTCTTTCCAAGCAGATGACATAAAAACGAGAAGTGTGAGGAGGAATAAGGGGATAAGATATATACGAGGTGTGGCTAGAAAAAAACCGGACTAGTACTGGTGAAACAATAAAACGAATGCAATAAGGCTGAAAGTCGTGTGGCCTGTCACGTGACTCTCGCTCCGCCTACTGCTCGAGTTTCATCTGCTTCCTGCACTCAGTCTGCCCGTGGCGTCTGTTTTAAGTAGTTGACGTTTTGTCTGTGCGTCGGAAAATGTTGAGTGTACAGAAAGAACAGCGTGTTAACATCAAATTTTGTTTCAAATTAGGAAAATCTGCAAGTGAAACGTTTGTAATGTTACAACAAGTGTACGGCGATGATTGTTTATCGCGAACACAAGTGTTTGAGTGGTTTAAACGATTTGAAGATGGCCGCGAAGACACCAGTGATGACACTCGCACTGGCAGACCATTGTCAGCAAAAACTGACGCAAACATTGAAAAAATCGGTAAACTTGTTCGACGAGATCGCCGTTTAACAATCAGAGCAGTGTCTGAGTTAACAGGAGTTGACAAGGAAAGTGTTAGGCAGATTCTTCATGAAAGTTTCAACATGAACAAAGTGTGTTCAGAAATGGTTCCAAAGTGTCTCACAACTGTACAGAAGGAACACCGAAGAATGATTTGTTCTGACATCCTGGAAAACATTGAAAGTGATCCCACCTTCTTACAAAATGTTATTACTTGCGATGAATCGTGGCTTTTTACTTACGATCCCGAAACTAAACGCCAATCGATGCATTGGAAAACTCCTGAATCTCCACGACAAAAAAAAGCACGAATGTCAAAATCGAAATTCAAGGCAATGATGATTGTTTTTTTTTGACATCAAAGGGATTGTGCACATTGATTGGGTACCAGAGGGACAAACAGTGAATCAGCATTACTACATTAGCGTCCTGGCTACCCTACGTGAGCGAGTACGGAGAAAACGGAACGATTTGTGGAGAAAAAAGTCATGGATCCTTCACCAAGACAATGCCCCAGCTCACAGTGCGTTGTCAGTGAAGACGTTTTTGGCAAAACACAACATTCCCATCTTAGATCATCCACCCTACTCACCTGATTTGGCCCCCTGTGACTTTTTTCTTTTCCCTAAAATCAAGTCAGCTTTGAAAGGAACTAGATTTGAGACTGTTGAAGCAGTAAAAGAAAAAGCGACGGAAGTAATGTATGGACTTACCGAAAATGATCTGCAGCATTCCAATGAACAGTGGAAAATTCGTATGGAGCGGTGTAGAGACCGAGGAGGAGAGTACATTGAAGGAGATAACATGAAATTGTAAATAATTGTAAATAAATGTTTTTTCCAGCATCAGTCCTGTTTTTTTCTAGCCGCACCTCGTAGATATACCAACAAATGCTGTTCTTATGTTTGTGCCCTATATGTTCTTCGTACGCCGCACGAATCTAACACACAATGTCACAAACTACGATGCGCTCACAGCGACCGAGACAGGGTAGTAGAATGTGCCGATCAACCGATGCAAGGTAGAGTACAACACGTCGATCAACTGATGCCCTACAGCCCCGCCCCAACGAGCTCTGGCGTTGCTTCTACCCATACTGACACAAGCAAGTGCAAAATCGTTCAAATGGCTCTGAGCACTATGGGACATCTGAGGTCATCAGTCCCCTAGAACTTAGAACTACTTAAACCTAACTAACCTAAGGACATCGCACACATCCATGCCCGAGGCAGGATTCGAATCTGCGACCGTAGCTGTCGCGCGGTTCCAGACTGAAGTGCCTAGAACCGCTCGACCACTCCGGCCGGCCAAGCAAGTGCATAATGAAGAGTTTTACCCGGATTACTGAAACTGACAGAATATTACTTTTCAATTCCAGGCCATAAAGTCAACGTCGATTGGGTGCCCTATTTTACAAATGCCCAGTGGATAAAGGAACGCAATAAATTGCAAAGCTTGTTGTGTAACTTAAACTTATCCTATCCACAGTCCCACGAAATGATTTCCAAGAAAAATAGTGTTCTTCGTAAAAAGGGATCAGGTGAGAAGTATTAATATTTAACTCCATATTATTGTTGTTTTTATAAGTATAATTAGCTGGCCGAAGTGGCCGTGCGGTTAAAGGCGCTGCAGTCTGGAACCGCAAGACCGCTACGGTCACTGGTTCGAATCCTGCCTCGGGCATGGATGTTTGTGATCTCCTTAGGTTAGTTAGGTTTAACTAGTTCTAAGTTTTAGGGACTAATGACCTCAGCAGTTGAGTACCATAGTGCTCAGAGCCATTTGAACCATTTTAATAAGTATAATTGAAATGAAAGTTAGTGAATATATTTTCACTTTCAGTACCAGAAGAACGAACGATTGTTTATGTAGCTTACTGAAAATCCTTAGTTTCGATATAAGATTATCTTAGGAAGAAGACAGCAATTTAGAAGACTGAGCGTTTGGTTGCATCATAATTGCGAAATTATAAGGATGTTTACTCATTGTTTTTTAGCTTAAACACGTTTTAAATTTGTCTCGCAAAAATTAGCTAACTGATTATTAATAAAGATTGAATATTCAGTTGATTCGATTTATATTTAAAATAGGTAGTCCGGTCTATAGGACGAAAATCTGGCTAAATATAGCGCCGAGTCCGGTTTCTCTGTTTTTGGACCTGGCAATCCTAAACGTCACACGCAACAGATACGTTATTGTCTCTTCAATGCTGTACTGATTCTTACGACAGGTGTTTTTTGCTAATTTTTAACTGTACGCGTCGGTATTAACATAGTGGTGGTCGGTTTTCCAAGTTTCTGTAATAATCCAATATTTCAAAGCAATGGAAATTTGACGAATAAGCATCACTCGTTTTAAACAGTTTTATTTAAAAACCAAATATTTTGGCACTCCTTCTATGGCAAATTGATATGTCGGTTTTCTACCCGGTTATTAACAAAAAATGAAAAAAAGGCTGTTATAACGGAGACCAAACAAATACCGAAAAATACCCGTTATTCAGAACTAAAATACAAGTATCGGTTTTAACTGGTTGGTTTTTCCCACCCCTACAGTAGAGTACACTGCATTTGATGCTCACTGTTGCCAGAATTTTCGGCAAACAAAGAATTTTTACAAACATGACATTTCGAAACTGGCGCAGATGCGATTTTTTGAGAAACCATCATCTCTAAGGCTGGGCTTAAGACTTGCAGGTCTGTGACTCAAAAAATTATCCTCCGTTATTGATTTATAGTTTTCAACCCTTTGCGTTTTCGAGGCTGACATCAAGACCAACACTGTACAGTGAACGTGGTACACATACTTATGGTTGAATCTGGTTTTCAATTCCAACTTCTGCTTCTTTTGCAGCACTGCCACTTCATTAGTTCCGCTATCTGACGACGAATGCATTTACAAATATGATTGACAATCCGTAAAACGCACAGTAAAAACAACTAACCTTTTCGATCGAGATCTGGGTCTGTACAGACTGAGAGGCAATTCTGATGTAACAATTGTTGAGGCCTGTCAACTTAGCGTCGGACTAAAAGCTGAATTTTTAATATCAGCTATGTTTATAAGACTGCCTCATAATTTTACATTGTGCAAAGTATTACCCATTCTGGTATAGTAGGGAGTTTTACGTATCCAGGCCGGGTTAAATGGAGGGTTGTTACTTTTTGATGAAGTGAATACCAAGCATGGGGCACTTATCGAGCAATTACAACTTTTTTCTCTTTTGGTTTATAAAATCCTTGGCAAGGCAGCTTGTCCCGGTACCACCATCGCGTCCTCGTTTTTACCACAGGTATCTTGCCTGAACTGTCATAGTGCAGGTTAACCTCGGAGACCTTGCCTCGGGCATTTGCAGAACATGTTCCTTCCATCTAATTTTGTGCTATATTGTTTAGTATATTATGAGAAGTAGACTCAGTCATCTGTCACAGTATTTATTTATTTTTCTGAAATGTGTTACCTAGCTATTGAGTTTCATTTCATTAATCTTAATTTGGTGTCTTTCATACCTCCTCCTCACTTATCGACCTTAATGACAGTGAAAAATTAAACCGCGTGTGCCTAATGGAAATTTGGGAAAAGCAATCGTCACCGAAGTCAATTTGTCGGTAAAGAGGGAGGAAAGGGTTACATCTAAATGAAAGGAAAAATGCAAATGAAACTGGTGGAAATTAATTTTGAAAAGGGGTAAAGTTAATAAAGAAAGTAAATGTGCGGCCGTTACGTAAACAATTAACTAGCGGTAATTAGATATTTGAGATTTGGGGGAAATTACGGTTGCCAGTCCTAAGGACAATTACTATAGTAACTGAAAAAAGAAAGGTTATTACACATATAATTAGCACTAGAAGCGTGGCAACTGAAGGTTAACACGTGTAGTGCGAAAACTGAAAGTTTGTCAGAAGTAATAAATTTCGCTACACTCTGACTTAATTTAGCAAAAGAATTAATAAAACCGGAAAATCGAAAGTAAATTTAGTGACTGAAGTTAATAGTGAGCTTTCTTTCTGAATCACATCGAAATTCAGTAAAATACGGTTAGTCCTGGACTACCTCAACAATCATTTGAAAAGCTACTTGAATCTGCGCAATTTAGAAATAAGAGATTTAACTTTGAACTTGAATTAAATGATTCTGTACAATTAACAATAGTAAAATTTAGTACGTACCAAGCTGAGCTGCAGTCACAGGTTAGCTGAAATACGGTAACAAAACTCGCACTCTTAATTTGTGCTTGTGTAATCTAAATATTGTAGCCAGCTATGAATACCTTAACTGAACTTTGAAATTAAAGCAGTGAAATCGAATGATGCTGGCGTTTGAATTTCAACGACACTCGGGTTCATTCCGGAAAAGGAAGGGACCCTGCTTGGTAATGCAATTGGGACAATGAGCAACAAACGTTCATGCTAAGTTGCTGTAATTTTGTGATGCAACAATTTTAAAAGTTTGAAAAGCTGAGGTCTGCCATACAGTTCTAAAACTTTACGTGCTTCCAGTCTTCCTTGTTGGTTGATTGAAGGTTTGAAGCCGTCGATCGAGGAGGTGGCGACAGTCACTCATTGTCGGCCGTCGCTGTTGCAAAAGCTGGATGTTGGCGCGCCTTCTTCTCGACATGGTCACCAGACGAAACGGGCTCTTGATGTGCGCCAGATAATGCTTCCCGTCCGCGACACCGTGTCAGAAACTATCATCGCAAGTCGAGCGCAATTACATGCTGCCAAACCCCGAAAGCGCGGCAACTCGCGGGAGCTTCACACAACACACCTGCTCCACTGCACCACCCCAGCCAGACTCCCCCTCTGCCCGCGCTCCACGCGACAGAGTTAACACTACCAAAGATCCTCAACACTTTGGTTCTCCACACGACCTATCGATGTATTCGTTCGATAGCATAGTTTTTCCTAGGCCAGACCCAGCGTATAAATATAAATAATATTCACAAAACAAACCAACATAAATGCATAAATATATATACACAAACAGTAAATCAATTACAATATATAAAGATACAGAAATGTCATATCTTGAGGTAACAAAACAAGGAAAAAAAATTATAGTACAATAGATGGAAATAGGAGGATATGTATTTCCGGCGTTACACACTGAAAAAAATGACGAATGCACGTTGTTGATGTGGTCTTTCGTCAGAAGTCTGGTTTGATGTAATTGTCCATGCTACCCTATCCTGTGCAAGCCTCTTCATCTCCGAATAAGCGCTGCAACTTACATGCTTTTCATTCTGCTTACTTACTGATCTCTTGGTCTCCGTCTACAATGCCCCCCCCCCCCCATCCCCCCGTCCTCCATTTCCTCCAATACTAAACTGTTGATCCCTTGATGTCTCAGAATGTACGCTTCGAACCGATTCCTTCTTCCACACAGGTAGTGCCACAAATTTCTTTTCTCCTTGATTCTACTCAGTTCGTCCTCATTATTCACGTTACGTACCCACCTAATTTTCAGCGTTCTTCAGTAGCACTACATTTCAAAAGTTTCTATTCTCATCTCGTCTAAACTGTTTATCATTCATATTTCACTTCCATACGTGGCTACACTCCATACAAATATTTTCAGAAGAGACTTACTAACACTTAAATCTGTATTCGATGTTAACAAAGTTCCCTTCTTCAGAAACGTCTTTCTTGGCATTGCCAGTCTACATTTTATATCCTCTCTGCCTCGGCCAGCGTGAATTATTCTGCTGTCCAAGTAATAAAACTCATCTACTATTTTAATTGTCTCTTTTCCTAATCTAATTCCATCAGCATTACCTGATTTAATTTGACTACAGTACGTTGTCCATTATGTCTTTTGTTGATTTTCAGCTCATATCATCCTTTCAAGATTGTCCATTCCGTTCAACTGCTCTTCCAAGTCATTTGCTGTCTCCGACAGAAGTACAGTGTCATCGGATTATTTGTTCTTCCTGAACTTTACTCCAAATTTTTCTTTGGCTTCCTTTACTGCTTCCTCAACGTACAGACTGAATAACATCGGAGACAGACGACAAACCTACCTCACTACCTTCTCATCCACTGCTTCCCGTTCATGCCCGTCAACTCTTATAACTGATGTTTGGTTACTGTACAAATTGTTTTAGCTCACTGTACTTTATCCCTGCTATCTTCAGAAGTGAGTATTCTAGTCAACACTGTTAAACGCTTCCTCTATGTCTACAAATGTTATAAAAGTAGCTGTGCCTTTCCTTATCCTATGTTCTAATATAAATCATAAGGTCAGTATTGGGTTACGTGATCCTGCAGTTCTCTCGAATCCAAACTGATCTTCCCCGAGATCGGCTTCGATCAATTTTTCCATTCTTCTGTAAAGAATTCGTGTCAGTATTTTGCAACTATGACTTATTAAACTCACTATTCGGTAATATCAACACCTGTCAGGACCTTCTTACTTTGGGACTGGAATTATTACATTTTTCTTGAAGTCTTAGGGTAATTCGCCCGTATCATGGCTGACTCTTCCAAGGCTGTTCGTAGTTCTGACGGAATGTCGTCTATTCCCGGAGCCTTGTTTCGACTTAGATCTTTCAGCGCTCTAACAAAATCTTCTCGTAGTATCATGTCTTGCTCTTGATATCATACAGCTGCGTTTATTTTCTCAAAAGGCTTTCCTGTTGACTTTATCCATTTTTCCGCTAGTGATATATGGTTCTAAATCCTTATACTTGTCCTCTAACCAATAATGCTTAGCCATTTTTGACTTCCTATCAGTCTCGATTTTTAGACGTTTGTATTCTCTTTCGCCTGCTTCATTTGCCACAGTTTTATACGTTCTTCCTTTATTAATTAAATTCAGTATCTCCTGTGATACTCAAGGATTTCTATCAAACATTGTCATTTCATCTGTTTGATCCTCCACTGCCTTCACTATTTGCTCTCTCAAGGCTACCCATTATCCTTCTACTGTAATCCTTTCCCCTATTCTAGTCAATCGTTGTCCAATGCTCTCTCCGAAACTCTCAAAAACCTCTGGTTCTTTCATCCTATCCAGATCCCATCTTCTTAATTTCCTACCTTTTTGCAGTCTTTTTAATTTCAAACGGCATTTCATTACCAATACATTGTGGTCAGAGTCTACATCTGCCCCTGGAAATATCTTACAATTTAAAATCTCTTTCCGAAATCTCCGTCATTATGTAACCGATTTGAAACCTTCCCGTGTCTCCAGATCTCTTCCATGTACACCACATTCTTTCTTGAGTCTTTAACCAAGTGTTAGTTATGATTAAAGTATACTCTGTGTAGAATTCCACCAGGTAGCTTCTTCTTTCATTCCTTTCTCCAACTCCATATTACCCAAGTTTTATCTTCACTTCCTTTTGCTACTATCGAGTTACAGTCCCCCATCACAATTAAATTTTCGTCTCCCTTAACTATCTGAATATTTTATTTTGTCTCATATATTTCTTCAATCTCTTCATTATCTACGGAGCTACTTGCCATAAAAACGTGTACTACTGTGGTCTTTCTTGGCTACAATAATGTGTTCACTATGCTGTTCATTTTCTTATCATTATTTAAGTTATTCAACCATTACCCCTAACTGATTTTGCGCTTATAACCCTGTATTCACCTAACCGGAAGTCCTGTTCTTTCTGACCTGAACTTGACAAATTCCTACTATGTCTAACTTTAACCTATCCGTTTCCCTTTTTAAATTTTATAACGCCAGTTTTGTTTCTGTTGATGACGACGTCCTCCTGGGAAATCACACCTGGGAGATCCGCATGGGGGACTATTTTACTCAGGAATATTTTATGCAGCATGATGCCATCATCATTTAAGATGTGACAGCTCTTGTAACAGATATCTTACCTCATTCCCTCCAAGTTATAGGCGTGTTTGTCCTCCTTTTGAATTAATTATTTATTACATATTTTATACAGCACACGCCTACAGCAATGTGATATTGAACTGCCTACTGTAGAAATCTTAATTATAAATATCTACATATAATTTAACACTTTTTCCTTTTTTTACGTGCTTGATCTATTCTATTCACCGAGAATACGACCACTCCAGTCCTCAGGAAACAGAGATTACGACTCTACAGGGTTTGAGTTTTGTCACATCCAGTATATTAGAAATGGGACAGGATTTTACGTTATTAGCTTCAAACTGGGATGTTAAGCAATAAAATAATAATGTGCACCGTGATGTGAATATACTTAAACGTTATGCTTCGCTCCATAAAAGCTGAATGATTTTTTAATATACATATGTAGTAAGATTTTTTTGTTTTGTTATATTTCACTTAAAAAATCCTCAGAAAGTACGACGCTCGGCAGATGAGTGAGCGCGAGACTTTTATAACGCAACTCACAAAGCCATTGATAAAACCGATTTAAGACAAATGTAGGCGTATGCAATAGGAAGACACTTGTACTGTCGTAGTCGGAAAACTAAAGCGATCAGATACCTACGCAGCAATCAACAACTGGTCGGACATAAACAGTTACTGCTTGCTTAAGTAGCCATAATGAAGGCGAAAACCAGCCATCGCATGGGCGCACTTACGCACGCACGCACTCACACACATGCAAGCACACACAACACGCACTCACACATATTCCACAATCAAACACAAAAAAGCCGAAGAACAGTTGCTGCTTCGTTCAAACACGAGTAAATTCAAATTAAACGTATAGAACGATACGTGTGTGCTCTCAAACGTTGAAAGCAGTAGAAAAACGTAGTACAAGAACTTTCTGACATGAGTCAACAGCGATGTTTCACAAACAGCAGCAACAAGTATTTACCGAATTTTTATGCAAATTGAAGTGCCATCAGTAGGAGAGGGACAACCACAACACGACATGAGATCTGGGATAGTTCAAATGGTTCAAATGGCTCTGAGCACTATGGGACTTAACATCTGTGGTCATCAGTCCCCTAGAACTTAGAACTACTTAAACCTAACTAACCTAAGGACATCACTACATCCATGCCCGAGCCAGGATTCGAACCTGCGACCGTAGCAGTCACGCGGTTCCGGACTGAGCGCCTAGAACCGCTCGGCTACCGCGGCCGGCGATCTGGGTTAGTACGCAGTGATGTATTGCATGTGCAAGGGCCATCGAATAAACTATTTAACATTTACACGAGTGGATGTTGTCAGCTGTATGCACCTCTTCCGAGTTACAGCAAAATTTCCTAAAATGCAAAAATCGAATATGTATAGGAAACTCAAATATTCCATTTCTCTTGCTCTGAGAACAAGACGTTTCTCACCCAACCCTTCTGTTTATTTCGCACTTGAATCTATATTTATTAAAGTTGGGAATCATTTCTTTCCGATGTTCGCGTGTTTTTATGCAGGCGTTTTACGCAACCTATGAACTTATAGAATCTTCGTTCAATTGGTGAACTTTTTTGCACCAGAGCTAAACTACTACTATAGTGAAAAATGATTTACATTGATACGCTGTGGAATCGAAGTTACCATGAAGGGTACTGATTTGTAGTAGTTATAATCGAATATAAGGAGTGACGCTTGTTTGAGTAACTGCTTTCGTATGACAGAGAGTGAAGCTGAAGATTTGACGACTGTTTTAACTCCTTTACCTTTTCGCTGACCCGAATAGTAGAGCGGGATGTTATTTTCAGCCTAACACAAGGTAGATGGTAGAGGGGCCGGGGGATTCCAACTGGGAATATTTAGGAGGGGATTTCGAGTTCAGCATTTTCATTAAAGCCAAGGAAATCATCCCGAAACCCTTCGTCGGAACGGGGAGACAATATGTTAAAAGTATAAATAACGAACGCCGCACGCCATAGACATCTTTCATACTACGTATCAGTACGCTTATCGGTAAGCTGTTGTATGTGTCAGGGAACATGTAACACTCTTTCGTTTGATAGAGTAGCTTTATCTTTGATTGAGAACCGCGGATTCATGTCTTAAGAAAGTCATTTAAGCTCTGAGATCAGTCAGCCAATACTATTGCTTGGCAAGAAGAATCAGTTAGTGAGATCGCATGTGCTACAAATGCTTACGTCTACTTGCTGAACAATTTAGTATAAACATTTATCTTGTAATATTGAAATGGGAGCATTGAAGAGAAATCATCCAGTGTTATGGCGAAATGTTTACTTGCTTGTGTGGCGTTTGCGTAATTATACGCTATTTCGTTTTTTAGAATTTTTCATGTCAGATGCTTTGCAATTGTTTTGCATGTGAGCAGTGTTGATTTCTCTGTTAATTTCCAGAAACTGGCTGGAACAAGTGCGAATCAATATTCATACGCTGTTCATTTATATGGGTCTGCAAGTGTCTGTCCCTTTGCTTTTGCACTCATTCAATAATGTCGTAGACATTAACGAGGATATAGGGTTATTTTACCAGCTTTTCTAATGTATGGTGCTGTAAGGTCACGGGGTCCGTTGAAGGGTATTGGCACAATGACGTGATACTTCATTTTTTGCAAAATACATATGTACTTATTCGGTATTCATACTATGTGCAACTACAACAAAATCATTTTCCACTTCTCCGAACTTTGTTTAAATCCTCATTGTGCTTAATAAAGAACGTTGTGCACGAAAGATCTACATCCAGTTTCATTATATTCCAAGACGAAAGAAAATGATCTGTCTTCAGCAGAGAGAATACTTCATTTGTAATTGAAATTTTCAGCTAAGTAGGTAAGTACGTGTTGCACTGGAACTTCAAGTTACGTTTTTGCAGTGACGATGTCGATAATTCGCTACAATACGAGCTCGTTTCAGTTTATTAGGCGTTGTACGACATAGTGTGAAAGTCCATTTGCGATGCACGTATTACTCCTACAAGGAGCGATGGATTAAAATAGATACAGAATAGCTATACGAGACTGTTGCAAAATTAATTGTCTCGAGTTACTTTGGTTTAGTTGATGTCAAATCTCCCTTTCTTTATTCCGTTGCGCTATGAGAAAGTTTCCAGTCACTACGGCATATGAGGCAAAAGTTAGTCAGATGACGCTGTTTCCAGATTTCATTTAAAGGTGAATGTCCAGAGCATTAAAACCGGAGTCGAACTATCTTATGAACTCACCGGTTAAAGGTCGATAGAATGGCCGGCTTTAAGGTCTAGTGGATTCTCAGCCACTTGAGTAACTTAATAAAGTCGGTTAACTTGTTCGACGTGTGCAGTGTACCTACCTGCAGATTGAGATTTTTGTTCTTTTTTTCTTCTCTTTTTCACTTTTCATTCTCCACTCCAAAGAGTAGGGCGAGTGGTTTGAGGGCTGCCCATTACAGAGTCGCATGTATTTACAGCCAGCTAACAGGTTAGTTGACAATGGGCAAAAGGATTCCTAATTGACAATCACTGGGAGGCGATTACTAGTTCCGGAATTTGCATTACACCCAAGTGTAACCTCCCCTGAACTGAGGGACTGGAATAATTTTTAATTATTTGTGGGGCAATGGAGTACATCGTTTCAGACGAATACAAAAAGTGTGCTTCAATGTAGAATAGACTACCTTTACAATGAAAATCTATACCACTCTGCCAATATTAACTTCATGCGTTGAAACATATTTTGTTAGGTTCAGAGTTATATATATATGTACTATAGATTACCATAAGCAGGAGTAGACAACTGTAGTTTTCCCAGTAGACTTGGTCAGTTGAGATCCTACCTGCACTAATTGTATGTTACATGTGTTGCATTCCTATTGACCGTCACCTCATTTCCATCGCTCTGCTTGCGTATGCGATCAGTGTTTTACTATATTTCCCTAGAAACCGCAAGCGGTGAACCGCCTAGAAACTTAATGAGGATATATAAAGAGCTGCTTAACTTATGAAACGATTTTGCTCTACATACTTATTCTGTTGTCTGTTACTTAATAATTAGCAGTGTAACAAAATTGAAATGTCAGTTTTTTTGAGAATGAAAATTTATTTTTTAATATCTATGCGACTGGCCAATTTCGATCTTTGGTCATTTTCATGCAAGTGTCTTAAGCTTTCAGCTTCATTTTAGTTTATAATATATTGCTTGAAAATGACCAAATGTCGAAATTGGCCAGTCCTACAGATAATAAAAAAATAATAGAGACTACCTGGACCATGTTTTCATTCTCAAAACACGTTGAGGCTGTGAACAACGACAAAAATAAAAATTTTTTGAAGTGTCAACATTTATTTTCGGTTATATTCGAAAATTGTTGATTTGTAACGTTAACCAGAGGGATGTAGCACAAAAAATAAAAAAAATGTGGATCTAACATGTAGCCCTAGAAAACTCAATTCCCCCCCCCCCCCCTCAAAATTAAAAAAGAAGACCGCGAAACAAAATTATATCGAACATCGGTTCACTGCTTGGTGGAGCTTATATAAAATATGCCTCTGTTATCCGTGAACAATTTTCGTACTTATCAATAATAACAGGATACTCTTGGCTTTGACCATGATGAATAACGGTTCCACTGGGTACAAAATAACAACAAGTATACAGATTTTTTACGCTTGTGCATGTAAACTGTACGCGCATCAAAAGTAATTGCTTTAGTTACATAAAAGCGCAGAAGTTACACGATAAAGTAGATTTTCTTCCTTATAAAATGCAGTTTACATTTTGAAAGGATGTAATACATACAATGGACAAACGCTGATCAATTTGCGGTTCGAATTATATGAAAACAAACAAACAAACAAAAAGAAAAGGAGTCGTTGTCTCACAGTTATCTCTCATACTTCACTTGGATTTATTTCCCTATCAATGCTACCAGTACAACTGGTAATCATACCATTTTCTACACCACTTATGAACTGTATCAAAACTACCGAACCGTGGTTCTGGTAGAGCGCAACTCCAGTTGGGTGTCATTTACCCAACGATTACTTCCAGCGGCTGTGGCCAGCGGGAAATCTGCTCCAGTGCCGTAGGCGCTCTTAAGCCGTAGACAGTCGTCCAACAAACATTGCTAATACACCGCATGTTTAGGAAACATTGGTGCAAACAAACCGTAATACGCCTGCTGACAAGCCGACCACTAATAGGAGTCACCGGGGGCCACATCCTCGCTTTCGAGAAGTGCGTCCATCAGCGACAGCGGTGCTGCTGTCGCAGGGACTACGTTGTATCCGCCGCCACGTGCTTGGCGAGCGCCACGCGCCACACGAGAACCTTCCACCCGCAGTCTAAAAGGGTGCCTCTCAGCCACAGCCAGGCAGCCGTACACTAGTTTACGCTCTGGGATTAGCGCTGGCCTCACGGCACATTGTTCGCAGCTCACACCAAGCACTCCACGCCGATCCCCTAGTCGTCGCCTTTTCGAGCCCTCGCCTGTCCTACACTGGCCTTCCGCCAACTCGGTACCTAAGCATCCACGGCAGTTATCGTCACGATGCATAACATAACGGACTATAGTCACAGTCTACACTACTGGCCATTAAAATTGCTACACAAAGAAGAAATGCAGATGATAAACGGGTATTCATTGAAGAAATATACTATACTAGAACTGACACGTGATTACATTTGCATGCAATTTGGGTGCATAGATCCTGAGAAATCAGTACCCAGAACAACCACCTCTGGCTGTAATAACGGCCTTGATACGCCTGGGCAATGAGTCAAACAGAGCTTGGATGGCGTGTACAGGTACAGCTGCCCATGCGGCTTCAACACGATACCACAGTTCATCAAGAGTAGTGACTGGTGTGTTGTGACGAGCCAGATGCTCGGCCACCATTGACCAGTCGTTTTCAGTTGGTGAGAGATGTGGAGAATGTGCTGGCCAGGGCAGCAGTCGAACATTTTATGTATCCAGAAAGGCCCGTACAGGACCTGCAACATGCGGTCGTGCATTATCCTGCTGTAGGGTTTCGCAGGGATCGAATGAAGGGTAGAGCTACGCGTCGTAACACATATGAAATGTAACGTCCACCGTTCAAAGTGCCGTCAATGCGAACAAGAGGTGACCGAGCCGTGTAACCAATGGCACCCCATACCATCACGCCGGGTGATACGCGAGTATGGCGATGACGAATACACGCTTCCAATGTGCGTTCACCGCGATGTCGCCAAACACGGATGCGACCATCATGATGGTGTAAAAAGAACCTGGATGCATCACAAAAAATGACATTTTGTCATTCGCGCACCCAGGTTCGTCTTTGAGTACACCATCGCAAGCGCTCCTGTCTGTGATGCAGCGTCAAGGGTAACCGCAGCCATGGTCTCCGAGCTGATAGTCCTTGCTGCTGCAAACGTCGTCGAACTGTTCGTGCAGATGGTTGTTGTCTTGCAAACGTCCCCATCTGTTGACTCAGGGATCGAGACGTGGCTGCACGATCCGCTACAGCCATGCAGACAAAATGCCTGTCATCTCGACTGATAGTGATACGTGGCCGTTGGGATCCAGCACGGCGTTCCGTATTACCCTCCTGACCCCACCGATTCCATATTCTGCTAACATCATTGGATCTCGACCAACGCTAGCAGCACTGTCGCGATACGATAAACCGCAATCGCGATAGGCTACAATCCGACCTTTATCAAAGTCGGAAACGTGGTGGTACGCATTTCTCCTCCTTACACGAGTCATCAAAACAACGTTTCACCAGGCAACGCTGGCCAACTGGTTTTTGTGTATGAGAAATCGGTTGGATACTTTCATCGTGACAGTACGTTGTAGGTGTCGCCACCGACGCCAACCTTGTGTGAATGCTCTGAAAAGCTAATCATTTGCATATCGCAGCATCCTCTTCTTGTCGGTTAAATTTCACGTCTGTAGCACGTCATCTTCGTGGTGTAGCAATTTTGATGGCCAGTAGTGTACATAATGAGATCGCTACGACTCAGGTCACGACAGATCTAAGCTAACGTGACCAAAAATAAAACCACCTACAGCCGTCCTTATGATTTTATTATATTTTGTTGCTACCAGTTTCAACGCTTCATTGCGTCATCTTCAGGCTGTTTTTGATGCGGTACAGGTTGATATGATCCCCTTGCATAACGCATCAGTTGACAGCATTACTGGATACGCAGATAATGTGTCAGCACTCCAACCATCAACTGCAATTGACACCGATCATATAAACCTGTACCGCATCAAAAACAGCCTGAAGATGACGCAAAAAGGCGTTGAAACTGGTAGCGACAAAATAAAACAAAATCATAAGGACGGCTGTAGGTGTTTTTATTTTTTGGTCACGATAGTAAACGGCCGTCGTCCCAGAGACCTTCTGCTAAAAGGATGGACATACAAAAGATCTAAGCTAAGGCCTATTACCAGATCAGGAGGATCCCTTTTGGTACTATCATTCATAAATTACCTTGTTTTAAATCTTTATTCTTTTCGTGTGGTCTTTTAATAAAGTGTCACTTACAAACAACTTAAGAATTCATCGATTATTGCGTGCAGCCTTCCACTCAGGACACTAAACTGGTAAATGTGCTTCACTTTAGCAAATATAATATCTGAGCCGTTTCGAAGTATCGACTTGAGAGATCGGTGTCGAGCTGTAGTTTTTCGCCTGTTTCTCAGAGACACAACCTAAAAAGCTGCTCTATATAATCTGTATCTGAATGGTGTAGAGGGGGATTAGAGGGAGATGAGTTGCAGAGCGGAGTTGCTGCAAATAACGTCGGTCACCAGAAGAGGGCGCATCTTGCCAGGTATTTACGGTACTACTGGCCACTGACCCGCGCAGCAAGTAGGGTGGTGGACTGGGCAACTGGTGTCGAGGCGGGTAGCGAGGGGACGGAAGTTGTATCATAGCGGACAGAGGAACGTGCAGCTGATGTTCGACAAAGTGCTCAGACAGACGGTACGTTAATCTGGAGAATCGACAGATTTAATAATCAGTGGAACGACGTTTTTGACAGGTGACTGTGCTCTCGAACGGAATTAACGTGCATTACAGCCCTATTCAGTTCAGATACAATCTGTGAAGGAAATAGGACTGTTGCCCTACTGTAGCTGGTGTTTGGTAATTTGATAAATTATGTTTAGTTTTGTTGTCTTGTTCATGTGAATTCAGTGAGAAAGCGTACAGTTGTCTGAAGATTTGAAAAACAGATCGGTCAAAAAAGTGAGCAGTGCTTAAGAAGTAAATTGCATTTAAGTATCGGGTTTAAGTTAAATGTATGTCCATGTATTTTTATATGGTTTTTAAATTGATATGTACGCTTGCTAATGGCAAGAAAAAGTTTTAAATTTTCGACCTCATTATGAAACTAGTGTGTTTAGAACGTAGTTGTTGTAAGATCAGTGTGGTTATGTAAGACAATTAACAGTACACGAAGGTTTTGTTTTATGAAGCCGTAATTTTTATTAACTGGTGTTCTACTTAAAATTGTGTGGACAATATTTCGAGAATTAATCTTTTTGCTAAGAATTGAGTAATACCATTGAACACGGTACAACTGTGCAGCAATTTTTTTTTTTTTTTTTTTTGGCCTACTGTCTTCAAATAAATGTTTTTATAAGTTTCACTTGACATTCAGTATACATCCAGTATGTCCCAATTTCCTAAATGTGTATCCTGTCTCTGTTCAATTTTTATACTTAGTAGGAATTAATTTTCAAATGAAATGTCTTCAGTAATTTAGAATTAATTCCTCTGAGCTAAGTTTAATGCTACTTGCTTTCACTAATAAACAAATTAGAAAAATGAATCTGTGACATTACTTTTCAACGACAACAAGGATGGAACGTCGAAGAAGTAATTATTCAAACCACGTTTCGATGCAGAGATTAATTTTATAGCATTGCCTGTAATGAGGAAGGCAGTACTGATGGACCAAAAGAAACACCCCAATTGCAGATATTGCTTTGTCCTTGCGGAATGTAAAAGGAGGTAGTGAATCCTGGAGGACGGTAAAAGGAGCTCTGACGGCAGCAAAGTGCGTAGTTCTATCGGCAGTCCCAAGTTACGTAAAAGAACTTTGTTATTTTATTGCAGTCTTGGGTATTTTATGACGGCAACTTTGCTTGGCATAATATCTGATCGGTAGTTACGACTGTCGAAGTTTAGTGCCGATTATTATTCCAAAGATATGTTACTATTCCGCAACAACCTAGACTTAGATCAATGAGTGAATAACTGGAAGGAGTGCTGGTGGATAGAACAAGGTCAATTGAAGTGGAGAATCAAATTTATTATTTCTCTGCGGAACAAACGTGGTTTGTTGTACCAAATGGGTTTCATAGCCTTTAACGTTCATTTTGAGATTTCTTATTTTCTGAGATTTCCGCAGACATAGCAAAGAGTCACCTGAAAGTAACAGTGGGGTTAATGGCGTTGTATGTCTCCTGTCCAGCAGTCGAATCTTGGAATTTCTGAGCAGGAACTTTTTCCTCCGTTCTAGACCAACACCATACTTGATATGAACAGAAAGATTCTGTTGACGCCATATCCCGCAGTAGAGGGCGATGTGGTGTTTTTGCTGAGATAATAGAACCTCGTTCAGGAGAAGTGAGCTTCAAACACCGCCCAGCTGCGGATATTTAGATTGCTGGGATTTCCATAAATCGTGAATGCGGGGATGAGTTTTCTTAAAAGAAGTGATTTTCTCTCTTAGGCTGTTGTTTTATTTTTCAATAAACTTTTTACTTCACAATTTAGCAACTAGCTACTTTCACCTCGTTGAGCATTATCAATCAATACCACAGTAAAAATAATTACGTAAATACATAGCATGATGTATTCCACAAATCTGTATGGCAGCGGGAACATGTCAAGACGATTGTAGTAAGAGTTTTACACAACTAAGTAGGTAGGGGCAAAACTATCCCAGATATGAAGTTCAGATGTAAAGTGGAACAAGCACAATTCTTATATGGCTTTTGTCACTTTGGCGATACAGTTGTGCCTTTTAGTTCGTTGAGATGCATCCCGTTTTTTTTAAGACGCTGACACACAGTCTGTATTTTCACTTTATTAATTACATTAATGTATTTTAATGTGTTGTATGGTGCCCGGCCGGTGTGGCCAAGCGGTTAAAGGCGCTACAGTCTGGAACCGCGTGACCGCTACGGTCGCAGGTTCGAATCCTGCCTCGGGCGTGGATGTGTGTGATGTCCTTAGGTTAGTTCGGTTTAAGTAGTTCTAAGTTCTAGGGGACTGATGACCTCAGAAGTTGAGTCCCATAGTGCTCAGAGCCATTTGAACCATTTGTGTTGTATGGTGCCACGGTGACAACACTCGCACAGGGGTTACACTTTTTCAGTTTACATATGAATTTCACGTCTGGGATAATTGTCCATACCTGCTATGGTTATGCGAAACTCTTACTAGGGACACCTTCACATGTTGCTGCCCTCACACGAATATGTGGAATATACACTCTACTGCTCGTGTTCGTGCTTGCCAAATCCTAGCTTGAGCAGCAAGGTCCTCGCATCTCTCCCAAACCGAGAACGTCTGGAGCATTCTCAGCAGGACCCTCCAACCAGCTCGGACGTGCCAGGTGGAAAGAATTTGGCACGATAACCGTCAGGAGGACACGCAACAACTAAATCAGTCAATGCCAAACCGGATAACTACTTGCATAAGGGTCAGAGGCGTACCAAAGCCTTTCTGACTTGCTCAATTTGTGAAGCTCTTTATCTTAAATTTTTCTGAAATAGTAATAATCCGTTTTTCTGTGCACGTACATCTCACCGATTTCTGTCCAATTCGGATAATTCCTTCGTGGTGCGTCGTTTTTTTGTCTTAGAGTGTCTCATGCTATATGTTTACGTAATGATTTTTACTGTGTAGCTTGTTCATGTCCAAGCAGGCTAAATTGGCAAGGCAGGCGAAACTCCATATTCTGGACTAGACTGGCTGATCGCTATCGACCTACCGGTGTGTCATTCCCTGCCAATGGCGTCATTCGAATGGAGCATGGACGGGAATGAGGTCAGGGCACCACTCTCCTGGACTTTGTCGGCTTCCTTGACCTTGCAGCCGCTTCTTCTCACTCACGTACCTTCTCACTTGGCATCACGACGCTGAGTACACTCCGTTGCACTCCTCTCACCAAGGAAAATTCTCTTATTTTACCGGAAATAAAACCCGTACCCTCCGTATAGCAGACAGATACGTTAACCACTGAGTAGCGGAGGTGGGTAGGTGAAATTTGCTTACTGCTAAACTATAAAGATGTTATTTTCGAAACACAGCATTGAGCTTCTTGTAGACAAATTAAACCCACCCAAGAAAAGTGCTTCGTTCAAGAAATTCACAGAGGCTGCGGACCACATACGTAGTGTGTGATTACAATTAAAGTACAGCTACTCAAGGAGGTCCAGTGTGGGCTGCAATTGTCGTATGGTTGCAGAAAATTAGTAGATATGCTAATACGTTAGTACGGAACCAAGTTATGCCAGAAAAAAATAGTCCCATTTTGGCCATCAGGTGCAAATCTGTCTCTGTATATCATTTCGTCGACGTCTTTGGTGCTCATATTGAACAAACTGTGTAAATGGCTATTAGTAATAAAATCAAAATTATGCTTTTCTCTCATGTTTGACATTTTCGGCCCACACTCCGTTTCTAATCCATTACAAATACAAACGTTTCCATACGTTTTTCTTGCAGTCACAGCGCCAGATTTGCACCACCTGGTGTTGAAACTCTATTTTTTTTCCAGCGTAAATCGGTTCTGCATTCATGCATTAGAACATATACCAAGTGTTGATGCCATACGATAGTTACAGCTCGCACTGGACCTGTGTGAGTAGCTGCACTTTAATTATAACTAACCAGTACAGTTTCGTTTGATGGTTCACGTCCGATTTTCTTTCCAATTTTTGTGCAGTCTTCTGAATATGTGCACTATCTCTAATAACCTGTTTGTCGACGGACCGGTAACCCTAATATTTCCAGTCTTAAGCAGTACTGAAGTTCAGCAGATGTACAGAGTGTATCAACAAATACCGAAAACTCTTGCTACGTGATGTGGGACGAAAAACTAACTAAATGGTCTATATACTACTTGCATATGGCAAAAGTTAGTGGCAGACTCATGAGGAGCTGGACTATAATATGTGCAAAGGTTTTCCCATGAACGTACTCCGCGTCGTTCGACGTTCGCAATAATTGAGAAAGAACTGCTGTAGATCGGAAAGTTGCAGGGAAGTGGCGTATTTTTCGCCAGAAGATTTTTCCAGAAATGCAGTGTATACGTACAGAAAAGTGCATCTTCCTTGCTTGTTACACTTACTGCACAAACACTATTACTACGTAGTATTGTGAAATTCATTGTACGTTTGGTGGATCTTGTGATAACTGTATAAGTTATTCTGCACTTCTGTTCTGTATTAGATACCCAGGAAAGCTGGTGATCGTCCACACTCTGTTCGAACTGTTGCCTTTAAAGAAGATGTTTAGGAACACTTCTAAGGGGAACCTGCCATCAGTTCTCACCATGTAGCGCAACCACTGGGCACGTCTCATGTTAACATGTGGAGCGTTGCCTGAGAGAGAGTTGTGCTCCGTACCTCCTGCAGGAAGTCGAAGCAGTAGTAATGGAGAACTACAGTTCTCCGTTGGTAGCTAAAGTGTTGCTAATTTAAACTGTGCTTTATTCTGAAACTTAGGCATTGCAGTTATGTTCTGAACAAAATATCGCTCAAATGTACACCATCGCTTTGAACCCACACATGCACAAGATGGCTTCAATTGTTAATCACGTTAGCTGTCTGCGATAGCTTGATGAATGTTCGCCTCCAAATGTTCCAAACTTTGTTCCTTGTCAATGCAGACCTGGGCATTGATGTAGCCTCAAATAAAACAATCCATGGGTGTTGAATCACACGTCCTGGTGGCTAATTCAGGGATGCATGTCTTGAGATCATCCGGTCGCTAGACTTCTCCCTCAGCAAATCGAGCGCATCATCAGGTGGGTGGCACGTACTGCCGTCCTACTGGAACCATTGTTTTCAGTACGCATGGTCTCAAGTCCTGGCGACAGATCTGTAGCTATCGCTGTTGACAGCAATCATTCTTCTGCCATCATCACGAAAGAAATAAGGTCCAATGACAGCGACGCGCCATAAACAGCACCACCAGAGAGCCTTTCGGAGTCCAGTGTCACCTCATGGACCGACCACTTATGGGTTCTTCTCGCTCCAGTAACGACAATTTTGCCTGCTGACGAAGCCACAAAGACAAAAATGAACCTCGTCCGATGATATGATTTCTTCACTGAAATCAGGATCTTCTTCCAACTGCTGCACGGCCCAATCAGCACTCACGACGTAATATATGATGGTTTGGCTTCAGCTCTTGAGCCAATACAACTTTGTGTGGATGCAGGGACAAGTACTTTTGCTCGATTCGTCAAATTGATGTCTCAGATAGTCGCAATCGTTCAGATCGTCTTGTAACTGACACATTCAGCTTTTCCTCAATACTGGCCGATACTGTAGTGATATTGCTCTCACTTCACCTTGTCTTCTCGGTGGCTTCTGGTCGCCTAGAGTGGAATCACGTTCAGACTAGGCAACAGTACGTCGTATAACCTGAAGAGAGGAACAATGATGGCGACTTAATTCTCTGGTGGTCAAACGACGAGGACATGCAACTGAGTTGCCACCTAGGTAAATTTGTTTTGAAGATTTCTAAGTGTTCAAGAAGCGTGAGTTGTCGCGTGACGGAACTACAAACTTGACTGGATGTTTTTAAGCAAAACAAAAAATCATTAGAGACTCAGAATTACAATTTAAAAAGTATCACTAGTTATGAAGTTGAGTAAAACAGAAGTAATATCCGGCGTTCCCCAAGGAAGTGTTATAGGCTGTCTGTTGTTCCTGATCCATATTAACGACATAGGAGAACATCTCACAAGCCGTCTTAGATTGTTTGCAGATGATGCTGTCATTTACCGTCTTGTAAAGTCATCAGATGACCAAAACGAAATGCAAAATGGTTTAGATAAGATATCTGTATGGTTCGAAAAGTGGCAGTTGACGCTGAATAAAGAAAAGTGTGAAGTTATTCACATGAGTACTAAAAGACATCAGCTAAATTTCGATTACGCGATAAGTCACACAAATCTGAAGGCTGTAAATTCAACTAAATACAATTACAAATACCCTAAATTGGAACGATCACATAGATAATGTTGTGGGTAGAGCAAACGAAAGACAGCGATTCATTGGCAGAACACTTAGAAGATGCAGCAGGTCTGCTAAAGAGACTGCTTGCACCACACTTGTCCGCCCTACTCTGGAGTATCGCTGTGCGGTGTGGGATCCGCATCAGATGGGACTGACGGATGACATCGAAAAATTACAAAATGGGCAGGCGTTTTTCGCTGCACAGGGTCTTTTCATGAAATTTCAGTCACCAGTTTTCTCCTCCGATTGCGAAAACATTCTGTTGCCACCCACCTACATAGGGAGAAATGATCATCACGCGTACCCTGGTGCGCCGGCCTAGCACCAAGCCAAGTCGGGCGGGTTGCGTCACCGACTCGCTAGGCGCTCAGTGGGCAGTGCGGCACTATGTTTTCGATTTTTTTCAAACTGTTGCATCCTTCGCCGATCGAGATGTCATCGCCTATAAGTCTTGGCATTGTGGAATAGATCCTAAGATACAAAGTAGACCTAGTTACGTGTATAGTAATATGCCTTTTACATTGTATACCCGCTCCTGTAGAAAAGTTAGTAATGTTAAAAAAATACATGTATGGATGAGAGGACTTGGTGTACTTGCTGAAAATGTAACTGTAACTGCAGATATTACTTTATACTATAATTATTAATGAAGTGTGATCCTTGACCCCTGTAACCGCTAGACGTATTCATGAACCGGGTGCTCAAGGATGCAAGTTTGAAAAAATTCGAAAACGTAGTGCCGCACAGAAATATTTAAGCGCTCGTTTTTCCCACGCGCCGTTGGAGGGTGTAATGGTAGAGAGACAGCTTGAAGGTGGTTCGTTGAACCCTCTGTCAGGCATTTTATTGTGAATAGCAGAGTAATCACGTAGATGTAGATAGAGATGTAGATGAAAGACCCTTTACAACGATTTATATACCGTCAAGAATATACCGACGAATGCATGAAAGATCGCAAGGCATTCCACATCACTCTTAGATGGACATACGAAAATCCGGTGAACAAGTGGTCAGAATTAGCCACCAAAGGTTCAGTAACATTGTACGGGCCGCGATAATTTGAGATTTATACAAATTTAAGAAATTTAAGTACTCATGGCGAGCCGCGTTCTGTGCCTCGCTCCTCCTGAATGCGGTTCCAGGGCCTTAACGTCATCATCTCACTCACTAGAGTGGAATATGGCAGCGTATCATATTTGAGTCTCCAACTGAGGAAGGTTGGTTGATTTGGTGGAAGGGACCAATCAGTGAGGTCATCGGTCCCAACGGATTAGGGACGGATATTGAAGGAAGTCGGCCGTTCCTTTAAGGAACCATTTCCCTGCATAGATTTAGGAGAATCACGGAAAACCTAAATAAGGGTGGCCGGACACGTCTTTGAACCGTCGTCCTTCCAAATGCGAGTCCAACGTGCTAACCACTGCTCCACATCGCTCAGTAGAGGAAGAAGTTCCTGAAATTACGTATGCTTCACGAAAATGAAACGGTTACAATGAACAAAGCAGAGGCCAACATCACAGTTTCCCGTAATTCCTTCACGAAAGAAGACGAAGTAAATACTCCAGAATTCGAAACCAGAACAGCTGTTAGCATTAGCGACAAAAAATTAGATATCTTAGGTGTTGCGAAACAACTCAAATCACTTCAGAAAGGCAAGTCTTCCGGTCCAGATGGTATACCAATGACGTTCCTTTCAGAGTATGCAGACACAATAGCGCCTTTCTTAGTAATCATATACTACCGCTCACTTGACGAAAGATCTGTCCCTAAACAATGGAAAGTAGCACAGGTCACACCAATATTCAAGAAAGGAAATAAGAGTAACTCATTGATTTACAGACCCATATCACTGACCTCAATTTGCAGTAGGATTCTGGGGCATATACTGTACTCGAACATTATGAATCACCTTGAAGAAAATGACTTATTGATACATAACCAACACGGATTCAGAAAATATCGTTCTTGTGCAACACAGCTAGCTCTTTATTCCCATGAAGTAATGAGTTCTGTCGACAAGGGATCTCAGATCGAATCCATATTCCTAGATTTCCGGAAGGCTTATTATACCGTTCCTCACAAGCGACTATTAATCAAATGGCGTGCATGTGGACTATCGTCTCAGTTGTGTGATTGGATTCGTGATTTCCTCTCAGAGAGGTCACAGTTCGTAGTGATTGACGGTAAATCATCGAGTTGAACAGAAGTGATATCTGCCGTTCCTCAAGGTAGTGTCATAGACCCTCTGCTGTTCCTGATTCACATAAAACATCTAGGTGATAATCTGAGCAGCCTCCTTAGATTGTTTGCAGATGACGCCGTAATTTACCGTGTAGTAAAATCATCAGACGATCAATTCCAATTACAAATGGCTCTAAGCACTATGGGACTTAACATCTGAGGTCATCAGTCCCCTAGACTTAGAACTACTTAAACCTAAATAACCTACGGATATCACACACATCCACACCCGAGGCAGGATTCGAACCTGCGACCGCAGCAGCAGCCTGGTTCCCGACTGAAGCGCCTAGAACCGCTCGGTCACAGCGGCCGGCAATTCCAATTACAAAATGAGCTAGAAAGAATTTATGTACGGTGCGAAAATTGGCAATTGGTACTAAACGAAGAAAAGTGCAAGGTCATCCACATGGGTACTAAAAGACATCCGATAAATTTTGGGTATAGGATAAGTCGCACAAATGTAATGGCTGTCAATTCGACTAAATACCTAGGAATTACAATTACGAGCAACTTAAATTGGAAAGACCACATAGATAATATTGTGGAGAAGGTGAAACAGAGACTGCGCTTTGTTCTCAGAACACTTAGAAGATGCGACAAACCCACTAAAGAGACAGCCTACATTACACTTGTCCGTCCTCTGCTGGAATACTGCTGCTCGGTGTGGGAGCCTTACCAGGTAGGATTGACGGAGGACATCGAAAACAAAGAAGGCAGCTCGTTTCGTGTTGTCGAGAAATAGGGGTGAGAGTGTCACTGATATGATACGCGAGTTGGGGTGGCAGTCACAGAAAGAAAAGCGGTTTTCTTTGCGGCGAGATCTATTTACGAAATTTCAATCACCAACTTTCTCTTCCGAATGCGAAAATATTTTGTTGACACTCACCTACGCAGGGAGAAATGATCATCATAATAAAATAAGAGAAATCAGAGCTGGAGCGGAAAGATTTAGGTGTTCCTTTTTCCCCACGCGCCATTCAAGAGTGGAATAGTAGTGAAATAGTATGAAAATGGTTCGATGAACCCTCTGCCAGGCACTTAAGTGTGAATTGCAAAGTAAACATGTCGATGTAGATATGAACTAGAGGAATATCAGAAAACAATAACTGCGGAGAAACTTCCTCCAAAA